>NC_088791.1:59252830-59862747 GCF_011386835.1 Chrysemys picta bellii
GTGCAAGATGTATAGTGCCACTGATTAATTGTAGGTTGAAAAAAATCCATTAAGAATGCAAATACGTAAAGATTCTAAAGTTTAGAATAGATGCAAGTTTTTACAGACACAGCTTTTGTGAGTTCATTCCTCAATTAAGAGGATCATATTATTGCCTAAAGAAATATAGG
The DNA here is from genome assembly GCF_011386835.1 of Chrysemys picta bellii. NCBI lineage: Eukaryota > Metazoa > Chordata > Testudines > Emydidae > Chrysemys > Chrysemys picta. The sequence continues at coordinate 59,253,001 of NC_088791.1, forward strand.
ATCAGACAGTCCAAAGATACAGTTTAATAAACATTAATGTAAAATCATATACAAGATTAATAGAAGACTGACTGCATATGAAATGTTTGGGGGTTCTAACTGAATTATTATTATATCTTTTAAAATATAACCTATAGGGTTTCACAGAAATAAAAGTCATCTGGTGCATTCCCCAGTGGCAAGGTTTGTAAGGAATACAATGCTTACTTATAATATTGCTCAGTGGTTTGAGCATTGGCCTGCTAAACCCAGGGTTGTGAGTTCAATCCTTGAGGGGGCCACTTAGGGATCTGGGGCAAAAATCAGTACTTGGTCCTGCTAGTGAAGGCAGGGGGCTGGACTTGATGACCTTTCAAGATCCCTTCCAGCTCTAGGAGATAGGATATCTCCATTGCTTCTGCAACTTAAATAGAGAATTTGCTATTGCTAATTTTAAAATGTTTCAGTATTTATGCTGTAATCTTTCTTTTGAGAGACAAGGTGGGTGAGATAATATCTTTTACTGGATCAACTTCTGTTGGTGAATGAAACAAGCTTTTGAGCTACATGTGTACAGCTACCTGTCCAAAGCAAAGCATGTCTCTTTCACTAGCAGAAGCTGGTCCAATAAAATATATTACTTCGCCCACCTTCTCTCGCTAAAAAAAAGATTACAGCATAAACACTGAAACCTTTTTAAATTAGTGATAGCAAATTCTTTATTTAAGTTGCAGAAGCAATATTATAAGTAAGCATTGTATTCTCTCTAATATCCTGGGACCAGCATGGATATATCACTGTAATCTTTCTTTGTCAGGAATTGATAATCTGATCTACTCTTTTGGGTCTTTAGTCTAAATGTTGGTCAAAATTTGAAAGAAAATTTCAGCTGTTTTTACTGTTTCCTAAGTAATAAAAACCTATTTGTTTGGCTGCTTCTTAACAGTACTAACACTTTAAAGAGGTTCTGCTGTTTAAACTGTAATTTCACAGTCAATTAATCTACAATATATTGAAGACTAGTGTCTTTAGGTTCTTAAAAAAAACAAGTCACTCTACAACCTGTTTTACATACTACAGTGAAATGTGTGTTGGAAGAGAGTGTATAATGGATTTTAGAGGGGTTATTTACAGAACACAAGTCTAGCAGGCGCAACCTTACACTAGTCTAATCAATCTTTGTCCCAGGTCCAACACAACTATGCACCCCACACCTGGGGGCTGGGAGGGCAGCTCTGAGAACATTGTTTTTTTGCACATGATTGGACTGCTCAAGTTTGGCTTGGATTTGCGGGTTTGAATGAACCAAGGCTCAGCCATAACTGACCAGTCTCTTCTATCACCCTTACCCCATTCTCTCACACAGCCAGAACTATCTACAACGTTCCCCAGCCTCTCTCCTACATAAGTGGGTTGTGAGCTTGCTTTTCTTGCTCCATGGCTGAACTGTCAGACCAAGATTTTCAGTAATATTTGGTGCCCGACTGTTAACAGCTTAGACAGTCCAGATTTTCAGAAAATACTGAGCACCTACCCTAAAAAACCCCACCCCTTTAAAAGGTGTCTGAAGGTGGACACTCAACACTAGTTACTTAAGAAAAATCTTGGATGTAGAGGAAGAGACCCTCTATGGAGCAGTCATTGTAAAATGCCATCCGCTCATCTAGTTTGATTGGACAAGTGGAGGAGGAGTCTGTCTGGGAGGGAATATCTACACAGCAACTAGACACCTGCTGCTGGCCCGTGCCAGCCAGCTTGGATTCGTGGGGCTCGGGCTGCGGGGCTGTTCCATTGCTATGTAGACTTTGAGGGTTGGGCTTGAGCCCAAGCTTCAGGACCCTCCCACACACAGGGTCCTAGAGCTCAGGCTCCAGCCTGAGCCGGGAAGTCTACACAGCAATGGAACAGCCCCACAAACCCAAGTTGGCTGGCACAGGTCAGCCTCAGGTGTCTAGTTGCTGTGTAGACCTACTCTTACTAGTTACCTTCAAGGATTACTCCTGGGGACTACCTTTATATCCCACCATTTTGGTGAAAGTCTTATCAGGTTGCCTGTCCACAGCAAAGCAATTTTCTGGCTACTTCTGGTGTGTATTGCTGAGCAATCAATCCCAGCATGCTATAGGCCTAGATCTACAAGTAATTAGATGGAGTTACCATGGTATCCATGGCTAGCAGCTGCTATACCACACAAAAGAGCAGAGAAGATCTTGTGACTTTGCCAAGAACAGGCATTAAGACAACTGGTTTTTAACAAGTTATATAAATCATTTACCTCAACTTGCTTCTGGAGAGAAGGCCAAGTGCTAAAGGAAGGTTGGATTGGAATTGACAGTGTGGATGGGTGCATTGATCTTATGAGTTTGTCCTCTTCTTAAAGTATAATGTCCCTCCCCCCCTATAAAACTACTTTAACTATTAATTCTGACACCAAATTACAGAGAGTCTTCAGAATACAAGGATAGTCCAAAACAGGAATATGTGAATAAGTGGGGAAGTTAGATATTTTGGGAAAAATACTAAAAAAAGGAATTGCCAGTTAAGTTTCAAGTTAGTTTTTGTATTTAATTATGGCAGGTTATGTTTAAGTAGTATCCTTACTGGCGTTCTTTAAACTGACAGAGGCCAGGAAATTTAAATTGGGTTTATAATGGAAATGCTGACAGCCTCTTAACTATAATCACAACTGGCCCAGATATAATATTATAATGCAAACATGAGATGTTTGCTATGTTTATAGTGTAAAGGGAATGATTGGAAATTTTGAAACACACTCAGGAACCATTAACTGTAACATCTCTACCAACCAGTAAAAGCAAAGAAAAAAAAAGTATTTCAAAGGTTTTCTGACAATGTTAGAATTCTCTCCCTAAGTTTATGTCAATTAGGCAGGCAAAAGTTGCTGTAAAGGTTTATCAGGGAGATTGCTCTATTTGTGGAACATACTGTGCATATTTGTTTTCAGACAGTTTTGTAAATCTTGTAATGTTTAAAATTCCATTAAGGCTATAATTACGTGGAATTCACACATTAGTCTGGCATCTGTCTGGGCAAATTTATACATACAATATAGGCAGTCAAACACTGCATACACTGCAATGGGGTCGGTTACAATGGAAAGAATGGAAGTTCTCCCACAGATGCCCATGAGAAATGGCATCATACTTGACAAAAGCTACAGGAAGATTCCCCAGAAGCAAGGTTACCAGTGTGACAGACTCCCCTTCCCGGGGGACTCCCTAAGGAGAGGGGGCCATTGGGGTGTGACACCAGCACAGTGTTTTAGCCTTAACAGGGCTTTCATAAGCCAAACCATCCTTCAAAGATAGGCTACATTATAAAAGGGTTAAAGATTTGAACTAGTTGTGGACCCACTTAGACCAACACAAGGTTAATCCAACCTTAATATATAGGTAGGCATATGCGCACATCATAAGTTACAATATATGTGGTATTGTGATGGCAGGGATCATCAGGTGGTACTGTTACAGTCATCCAAGTTTTTTCTTAGTGTGTGAGCAAGTGTTCAGTCATAGCCAAAGATGCTGTGTTAGTTGCTATGCAAGGTTTTCTGTTATAAATAATAGTTCTTTTACAGTGCTTTTCATAATTACATAGATCTCAATGTGCTTTACAAAAGGTAGTCAGTATCATTACCTCCATTTCACAGATAGGGAATCTGAGGCACAAATATGTTACTTGTCTAAGGTCACCCAGCAGGCCAATGGCTGAGCTGGGAATAGAAGTTGAGAGCAGCTGGAGAGCTCTCTTTGCCTTGGTCTCCAATTAGAGTTAATTCTTCAGGCAGAGTTACTCCCAGAGTACTAGGCATTGATGTTGGGCCAAGATTCCTTGAAGAAGGGATAGCCTGAATACTGTTTGACCCCCTCTATTCCAGTGTATACATGTAAATACAGTGTGGTATTTTTTTATTACACTTGCAAAGCCCTGGACCTCTGCTAGTGCTCAGCACAGGGTTGATACTGGTGTCAGAATGGGCAATTTTATATTAAACTGAAAGATAATTCTTCACAATTTCTTACTATGAGAATTGTAATTATGTGTAATAACCAGCTTTGGTCACCCACCTCCCTCCCTCTCAATAGGGATCTTTGAGATTATCAACAACAGCAGGCCCAAACACCCACTTACAATAAGATGCACTCTGTTGGAGGGTAATTCACCAAAAGGTGGCATGTATGGTCTCTACTGAGATCCAGTAGCTTACTAGTCAACATAGTCATTAAATATTATCCATACATACATTTTGTAAGAAATTATGTGTCTATACTGGAAATCATGTTCTTAAAGCCTTGATATTAAAAGCATGTCACCAGGAGGTGACAGGCCTTGGATAGCTTCTGTTCTGGCATGGGGTAAGAGATGCTTATTTCTCTCTGTCTGGTCAGGCATGTATTGTGCATTGTATGTATCACAATCCAGGCCTATTTGCACCACTGAGCCAGATATTAATCAAGAGATTGTGAAATCACAAGATAGGAGAGCTGCAGGGGAAAAAAAACAGCAGAGGGTTATCCTGTTTACATGTAAAGATAATGGATTTTGAGGGTATAACTCAGGGTACTGAGGAGCCAAGGACACCGAGGAGATGAACTGTCAGCATGTTCTGTCTTTTGAAACGAGGGCCACAGCCAACCTGGCAGGAAAATGCTGCAAAGACTTTGGGTGAGCAAAACTTCAGACAGGGAAGTATCTTTTTAATTATGTCTAGGCTCTAGAATGCACCTTATGATTTTGTTTTATATATAACCATATTGTTTCCAACACCTCTACTTGCTTTCATTAGAATCTCTACTCTTTATTAAATAAGCCTACACTTGTTTTCACTCTAAACATATCTAAGTACTGAGTGTTAAGCTGGGCTGTGATCAAGGTGTAACTGGTCAGCTGGGGGGTACTGTTCCTTTGGGAGCAGCAAATCTGTGAATCCTGTGAGTGTCTAGTGGAACAGCTGGATACTCCAGGGTGATGCTCTGAGTGCTTGGGGGTCAGAGTGTGCCTATTGCTTATCTGCAGAATGGCAGGAGAACCTCTGTAGGGTAAGAGGGAAGTGCTTGTGTTGCTAAGAGGGGAGCTGACACCCAGCACTCACAGACAAGGCTTCCTCACACTAAGGGCAGGTAGTAACAAGGTGCCTCCCCATGCTGGGTGACTCTGGGAAGCGTCACAACAATATATTACCATCCAGACAACACCCAACCAGCACAAATGGCAGCTCAAAACAGCAGTGGATGGAATCTGCTCATAATCTTGGCCCTGGATAAAGGAAAAAAGCAGAATGGAAAGCACCCACATGCAATACAATTACTCTGTCCATTTAAACAACAAAAGGGTGGAAGGAAGGAAAATAAAATAAAAGGATAGCTGAGGGCCACCTATCTGGCCCTCTGAAGAGGCTTCTTGCCAGAGGCAGAGCCTATGGCCTCTAGTGAAAGGAAAGGTGAATACCACAAGAGGACCCGCCTCTACATTTAAGTAAATAGTGGTAGGTAGGAGGGCGTGTAGGTACATGGTGTGGGATGGGTCCTTCATCATATTATTTTAATGTTTTTTTAACTGGGATAGTGAGGATTCGTAGGAAGGGAAAAGGGTTTCAGTCTATCTGAAAGTTTCCCTACTTTGTAGAGACACTTTTAGTAATGGTGGCATTTTGTACAGTGCCCAGGTCTTCCTTTGTTACATGTATTGGTATATAGAGGGTGCAGATAATAATTAGCATACACACCTCCATCCAGAATAGATAGATAAAGATCTCAGAGTTCAGTTGTTTTAGTGACTAGTATCAAACTTGAGCAGTTAAAATGCTCAGCCTCCCTAACTGGGATTAAATTGCCATAGTCGAAACACACATGCGCACACCCCTTTTTAAAGTATGTAACACCTAGAGAGAAACCCTAGATTCATGCCCTGGGAGGGCTCACCCTCTACTCTTCTGTATACCAACAGCATTCCTTTTCTCACTTTGGCTGCTACTTCCACATGTGCAGCTCTGGCCATCCTACTGTTGTCCATTTCCCATTCCTGCAGCCTCCTCCCTAGACTTCACTCTTGCTTTCCCTCCAACAGCTCTGCCCATTGATTTATTTGATACTTATGCATATGAAATACAAATCTGGGGACTTTTTAGGGGGCAGGGTTGGAATGCAGTGTTTTATATAGACTTCTTTATAGGTGCTATTCACAGTGGATTTCATTATAGATTCATTAGAAAGTTATTTAATATTGTATGTTGAGTATTTCATATGGGATTTGTTCTTTTTAGTAAATGAGTTTTAAATATACAATAATGCTATGCAATGTGTATTTAAGCTACACAAATTAGGGTTGCATATGAGGTAGTACTTACCACAATGTAAGTTACCCACTAGTAGTTCTCCTTAAAATGTCTATTAACCATGAGAACTTTAGTTGAAAATTGTAATTGACCACCTGCTTGCCATAGACCTACAATTTGAGGAAAAGGTACATTGAATTAGTTTCCATACTAAATGCATAACTTGAGAAAAGAGCTTTGCTAACACCTCTGGAAATGTTCATGACCAATTTAAGTATCAGTACAATATACAAGGCAAAAAACATTAAAACCTTCTCCAAAACGTCTGTCTATCTATATAGATACGATGCAGACTTTCATCTGTGATGCAAAGTGATGCTTCCATAAGTAAGTAGTCTTGCAGTCATTAAGCTATACCATAATTAGTAAAGCAGGAAGTTGGTAAAATTCATAGATTTATTTCAAATGTTAACACTAGTAATCTGGATTCTAATTCATCATTAAACAGGTGAAAACTTTCACTCTCTTGACAGTTATTAGTCTTGACCAGCCAAGGCTATGTCTGAATTTAAGTGCCAGAAAGCTAATAACATCTGAACTCATTTCCCCCCTTTTCTTATATAGCAGACAGTTGTAGCTGGTATTTGTATATATTCTTTATGCAACTTCTTCATTCTAAATATATCAGCAGCATCTATCATACATAAGGATAGGATGGTCTAGTGGTTAGGGTGCTGGCCTGAAAGACCCAACATGCTAACTAAAAATAACTGTTGGAAGACCCAACAACAACCGTACTTCCCAGGGGTGTTGAGAATAACTACATTAAAGATGCTAGGCTCTCACATACTGTATTAATGGGGTGTCAGAAATACCTAAGATAAATGGTACACTTCTTTTAACTGGGCTTCATAAATGCCAACCCCAAATAATCTTGGTTGCTCAGTGGAGGAGCACAAGGCTTTCCACAGAGGAAACACTCCCTTAATCCACGGTCTTGAGTCCTGATAAGTCTTATGGAGCCTCAGTCAAATCTGCAGCTATTACACCAGCTGTGACCACAGGTGAGGAATGCAAACAGCTATTTAACACTATAGATAAAAACTTGCCCAGCAAATGTCCAGTCCAGCATCCTGCTCTTTGTACACATGCAGAACTGGGAATGGGAGTTACACACACTTAGAGAGCAGAATACTGATCGCAAGATTCACTGAGTTTTGCTCTTAGTGCTTGTGCTGGCTCATCATAACCAGCAGCACTTAGATCTGCAGAGTAGGCTCTGAATCCTATACATATTGCTTAGGTTTACATGCTCCCTACTCCCGCTGCTGTCGATTACAGTTCATATGCATGTAAAGGGAACAGAATACCAAAATTAAGAACTGTCATGTGGATCCAAGCAGAAATGTGTCTGAAATAAATAGCAAGGAAAGCAAGAACGCTTAATATTATGGCAATGCTGTGTCAGATCAGAGTTGCTTCTGTATCAAATTGCTATTTTTATTTATTTGTATTACAGACATACCTAGAGACCACAACCAGGAATGAAGCCCCCATTGTGCTTGACACCATCCAGATAGCATAAGACAGACCCTGCCCCAAGAGATTACAGTCTAAGCAGACAAGACAGAGGGTTGGGTAGGAAGGGATATAACATACATACAGACAATGTAATGGTTTGCAAAAGTAAGCTAGTTCTGAGATTTCTTCGTTAGTTTCTCATTCCTTGTTTTGCCTGAGTGGGGTTTCACTGAGAAGGATTTAGCTAAACAAAGAGAAGGGGAAAGGGAGAGGGAAAGAAAAGGGCAGGTTGACAGAAGTGAAGAGACTGTGGGAGAGGGATGGGAGGACATTTGAATGAACAGCAGAGAGACTGTCTTAAAGCTGTCAGACTCCGATGACCTCAGTGTTCAACAGTCTATACAGTAGTTCCCTGTCTCTGTTCCTACTGGCTCAGTTCTGGGTGACCACTCCCAACTGTTTTTGTCCCCAAGCTCATGTGGCTTGGGGGGAACCTCATGAGCCCTGTTGTGTCCAGAGAAAGACTCTCCTCCTCCATACAAAGGTAGAACTGTGTAACTCCAGCTAGGTCTTGGCTCTCCCTTTCCCACCTCGCTCCATAATGTAGCTGTACCTGCTGCACTGCTTGCCTTTGCTCCAGCCTGCTTGATTCAGCAAAATACTCACTCTGGCCGCAATCCAACACAAGCACTTAAATGAATGTTACTTTTAAGCACATCAACAGAAAGTCAAATGGGGAAACTTAAGCACACAACATTCGTCATATACTGATCATATCTGCTTATTGTTTTTCCAAACCTTTTCTTTGCATTATTCTGCAGACTTTTGTCTTCAACTGCATTACATATTTCCTTTTTATAACCTAAACCTTGTTCTATCATGCAAACTGCTTTGATCTTTGGACAACATTCTAGAGGAGAAACACTAAGTTATATTAAAATTGGACTTGTATGTCTTTTACATGTACACACACCTTTCAACAATGTACTTCATTACTGAATGCCATCTCTCCTTTTGGGGGGGCACTGGTAATGTACAGGTGCTATCCAATTTTTGTTGGGTAGTTTGTTTTGTGCTTCCCAAGGCTACAGGACATCAACCTTCTTTTTCTGGGAAGTAACATAATTTTACTTATCCCACTAGAGGTCACTGTTGGTCTTTAAGTTATGAATCAGTGTTTGGAGAAACAGTTGTATGTGATTGTTTTTAGCAAAGTTAAGAGAAATGTTAAAAATGGTTTCTTTAGTACAAAAGAACATTTTCCCTGAACAGCTACTGTTCTGTCACAATGCACATTCCAGGCTGAAACAATCAAAAATATTTCTATTTTACAGCAGCACCAAAAATGTAATTTATTAGTGTGAAATATTGTCACTGTGCCATTTAGTATACTGTTATAAGTGAAATTACATTAAGCACTGGTTCCTTCTGTGGCAAGAGGAGACTAATTTGTTCTATTTCTGGTCCAATTATTTATTTATTTTATTGATCCCTCCCCCCATCATTATGGAAAGATGGCTGCTTGAAGAGTCCATTAGTAAAGCAGCATTAAAATCAATTAATAACTCCTTCGGATGTGCCATACATGTTATGAAGCATTTCTCTCTGTACCATAGTTTGTTGGTAAAGGACTATGCCCACCTATAGCTATAAAAATAAATAATTTCTGGTTGGTGAGCTTCAGGGGAATTTCATAAGAGTATGAAAGGTGTTGAAAAAACTGAGGACTGAGTTAGTTTCCAAATTTGACAAATTATTAATATTAAGAATTATCACAGCAGAGAGCTTATTTGTAATAACGAAAACACAGATAAGAAATCCTCCAAGGGACATATATCAGATTGCCTGATTATTCTATTTTTGAACAAATCCAAATACTCCCATTATCCTTTTTCCAATACAGTCTCCACAAAAATATCCAAAATTCTCAATTGGCTCCACAGTCTTGCATAAAGAGGATATTTAGTGTGACTGAGTTACACTATCCTAATTTTAAACACACAGTAAATATTTTCTATTTGTGTGTGTTATAACTACCTGTAGTTTCACTGAGCCATTGGTCAAGTTACGTGTGGCCATATTTTGAGCAGCTGAAAAATGTTGCATCCAAATTTTTAGCCTGTTTTCCTTAAGTACATTAATGTCAGTGTTGCTTGCAGCTTCCCATATTTGGGACAGCACCTCTTTAAGAAGGGTTATTAGTGCATGTCTTATTTTACACATGCTTTATCTTTATTTTATTTTAGGCCAAGATATGCTATTCTTCTCTTTACCAGCAGACTGAGATTTGCCTAACTTTACTGTAAGTTTATAATCAAGGATAGAAAGACAGTCAGACCAGTTTACTCCTATCCAACCGAATATCTTTCCCTATGGTGGAAGCCTCTGAATTTTCCCCATATTCTTCTAGTAGGATGGAGTGTTGCTCTCCCTATAGAAGGGACATCTCCCAAACCTTGAGTTTCGCACTGGCCGAGAGATTTACAGAATGGACAGCCTCTTCCATGCAGATGCACTGTGCCTTCACTGTGGCTCTAAGAGATGCCGGCAAATAGAGTTACCCCCATTTCCCAGGTGGTTAAATGGCTTGTGAAGGTCACTAGGAATTTGGTGGTAGAGCTGGAAACGGAACCCAGATAACTAACGTGATTGCTGTCACTAATCCAAAATAAAAAAAGATGTATCCTTTGAGACACTGCTGCTGATGGATATACCCACAGCCTGTTATTCAGACAAAGGGCCAGATCCTCAGTAGGGATAGATCAGTCTAGTTCCAAAGTGAATGGCACTATACTGACTTATATCAGTTGAGGATGCAGCCCACAAGGGTTTAAGGACAAGACTAAATGCAATTTGAAAACATATAGGAGACTCAGTCCACGATGAAGGTTGTGACCCCTTTTTAAAAGTGCCTTTATCTCACTCACACACACCAGCAGGAATATTATGCTTAACACAATAATATTATTCAGTATTGACTAGGAACAAATAAGATGGAATAATCAAAAACAAGTAAGAACAGCGAAGGAGTAAGAAAAATTAGAAGGGCACCATCCTGTGAATCAGGATGCATGGCTATGAACAAAATGGTACATCATTCTTATCTAGTAATTCCCCTCAGTAACCATTGAATCTGTAGTGAATCAGGAGGCCTGCAATAGTGCAAGTAGGATGACTACCTCAGACAATTGCCTAATTTCTAAGTTACTGACTTTGCTTTCCATCTATTAGATGTTACCCCCAGGGTCACTGGAGTATAGGCCTGACATTTTCCTTATATTAGAAATAGCTACATTCTTCTGTTACAGGAAGTATTTCATTTTAGGCTATCCTTTATTTTAGACTAAGATCAAGAGTACTGCTTAAAAATGAAGGGCAAGAGATCACCTCCAATTGCACAAGCTGCTATTTGGCAATGCTAATTTCTTAGTTCATAAGCATTGTTTCTTTAAATTTCAAACAGATAGAAAAATCCTTTATTATAACAAGGTTAAATTGGAGACAGAGTAAAGGTGTTTTGGTTGAAAAACAAACACTGCAAATATGATTGTAAACAAGAAGTCAGGACATAGGCCATTCAGAGATCATTAGAAAAGGCGTGATTTCAGCTGGAGAATGTAGCATTTGCCAGTCATGGATGTAAGAGTGGGAGGGGTTAACTTAATCAGTATTTAACATCTAGCTAACCTTGTCCGAGTTCACATAGTGCACACATTACAGGCTCACAGATTTATTTGGGCATAAGCTTTCATGGGTAAAAACCTCACTTCTTCAGATGCATAGAGTGGAAGTTACAGATGAAGGCATTATATACTGCAAAGAGAAACAGCAGAACTAAAATTCATTTGCAAATTTAACACCATTAATCTGGGTTTGAATAGGGACTGGGAGTGGCTGGCTCATTACAGAAGCAACTTTTCCTCTCCTGGAATTGACACCTCCTCATCTATTATTGGGAGTGGACTACATCCACCCTGATTGAATTGGCCCTGTCAACACTGGTTCTCCACTTGCGAAGTAACTCCCTGCTCTCCACGTGTCAGTATATAATGCCTGCATCTGTAACTTCCACTCTATGCATCTGAAGAAGTGAGGCTTTTACCCACGAAAGCTTATGCCCAAATAAATCTGTTAGTCTTTAAGGAGCCACCGGACTCCTTGTTGTTTTTGTAGATACAGACTAACACGGCTACCCCCTGATACTTGACATTACAGGCTGATTCCAAGTCCTTATTAAAGGACATATGTGATCGATGTGCTAACTGGCTGTTTTAGGATTAATAAGTGATCATTTTGGCCAAATTTTCTGTCTCAAATTCCTATCTATTTTTGTTTAAGTCTGGCATGCAAACCAGCATTTGCACCTGTGAGTCAGCTCGCTGAGCACCAGCTAGAGTTGCTAACTTTCTACCCTCACAAAACCGAGCACCCTTGCCCCACCCCTGCGGTTCCACCCCTTCTCTGAAGTCCCGCCCCTGCTCACTCCATCCCCCCCACTCACTCTGTCACTTGCTCTCCCCCACCCTCACTATCTCATTCATTTTCACCAGGCTGGCTCAGGGGGTTGGGGGGAGGGAGGAAGGGAGGGATCCAGCTGGGGGTGCAGGCTCTGGGGTAGGGCTGGGGATGAGGGGTTTGGGATGCAGGAGGGGACTCTGGGCTGGGGGTGGAGCCAAGGGGTTTGGAGTATGGCAGGGAGCTCCTGGCTGAGGCAGGGGGTTGGAGTGTGGGAGGGTGTACAGGCTCTGGGCTGGGGGTTTGGGTTCTGGGGTGGGGCCAGAAATGAGGGATTCTGGGTGTGGGAGGGGGCTCCGGGCTGAGGTAGGGGGTTGGGGTGTGGGGTGGCTGAAGGCTCCAGCTGGGGGTGCGGGCTCTAGGGTGGGGCTGGGGATGAGGGGTTTGTGGAGCAGGAGGGTGCTCCGGGCTGGGGCCAATGAGTTCAGAAGGCGGGAGGGGGATCTTTGAAAACTCGTGGTGATCAGGGAGGTCCTGGATGATTGGAAAAAGGCAAATTTAGTGCCCATCTTTTAAAAACGGAAGAAGGAGAATCCAGGGAACTACAGACAGGTCAGTTTTATCTCCGTCACTGGAAAAATCATGGAATCCATTTTGAAGCACTTGGATAGAAAGGTAATCAGGAACAATCAACATGGGTTCACCAAGAACAAATCATGCCTGACCAACCTGACCATAACCTTCTATGATGAGATAACTGGCTCTGTGGATATGGGGAAAACAGTGGACACAATATATCTTGACTTTAGCAAAGCTTTTGATACGGTCTCCCACAGTATTCTTGCCAGCAAGTTTAAAAACTCTGGATTGCATGAATGTACTATAAGGTGGATAGAAAGCTGTCTAGATCGTCAGGCTCAATAGGTAGTGATCAATGGCTCAATGTCTAGTTGGCAGCTGGTATCAAGCGGAGTGCCCCACTGGTCAGTCCTGGGGCTGGTTTTGTTCAATATCTTCATTAATGATCTGGATGGTGGGATGAATTGCACCCTCAGCAAGTTCACAGATGACACTAAGCTGGGGGGAGAGGTAAATACGCTGAAGGGTAGGGATAGGGTCCAGACTGACCTAGACAAATTGGAGGATTGGGCCAAAAGAAATCTGATGAGGTTCAACAAGGACAGGTGCAGAGTCCTGCACTTAAGACGGAAGAATCCCACGCCCTGCTACAGGCTGGGGACCGACTGGCTAAGCAGCAGTTCTTCAGAAAAAGACCTGAGGATTACAGTGGACGAGAAGCTGGATATAAGTCAACAGTGTGCCTTTGTTGCCAAGAAGGCCAATGGCATATTGGGCTGCATTAGTAGGAGCATTGCCAGCAGATTGAGGGAAGTGATTATTCCCCTCTATTCGGCACTGATGAGGCCACATCTGGAGTATTGCATCCAGTTTTGGCCCCCCACTACAGAAAGGATGTGGACAAATTGGAGAGAGTCCAGCAGAGGGCCAAAAAATGATTAGGGGGCTGGGGCACATTACTTATGAGGAGAGGCTGAGGGAACTGGGCTTGTTTAATCTGCAGAAGAGAAGAGTCAGGGGGGATTTGATAGCAGCCTTCAGGGGGGTTCCAAAGAGGATGGAGCTAGGCTGTTCTCAGGGGTGGCAAATGACATAACGAGAAGCAATGCTCTCAATTTGCAGTGGGGGAGGTCTAGGTTGGATATTAGGTAAAACTATTTGACTATGAGTGTGGTGAAGCACTGGGATGGGTTACCTAGGGAGGTGATGGAATCTCCATCCTTAGAGGTTTTTAAGGCCTGGCTTGACAAAGCCCTGGCTGGGATAATTTAGTTGGGGTTGGTCCTGCTTTGAGCAGGGGGTGGACTAGATGACCTCCTGAGGTCTCTTCCAACCCAAATCTTCTATGATTCTATCAGGGCTGGGAGGGGGGAGGAGTGCAGGCTCCAGGTGGCATTTACCTCAGGGAGCTCCCGGAAGCAGCTGCATGTCACCCCTCCGGCTCCTACGCAGAAACACAGCCAGGTGGCTCTGCACACTGCCCCATCCACAGGCACCACCCCCTAAGCTCCCCTTGGCCATGGTTCCCCGCCAATGGGAGCTGCAGAGCCGACAGTTGGGGCGGGGGCAGTGCGCGGAGTCCCCTGGCTGCCCCTATGCCTAGGAGCTGGACATGCTGCTGCTTCCGGGAGCCACATGGAGTCACAGCAGGCAGGGAGCCTGCCTTAGCCGTGCCACACGGTTGACCAGACTTTTAATAATCCAGTCAGTGGTGCTGACCGGAGATGCCAGTGTTCCTTTTTGACCAGGCGTTCTTGTCAAAAACTGGACGCCTGGCAACCCTAGCACCAGCTACATTTGAAAATGATAATTTTGGGTGAACAAGCTGTTGTGTGTAAAGTTTAGAAGCAGTTACTGACAATTTGCCTATTTGCTTGAAGCTGCAGATGCAAAAGGCTTATGTTTTCAAGTCACAGGCTGCACTAATAAGATTCATGGAATTTAAGGTCAGAAGGGACCATGAGGTCATCCAGTCTGATCTCCTGTATATCAGAAGCCATAGAATTTCACCTAGTTACCCCTGTATTGAGCCCAAAGTTTGTATTTGGCTGAAGCATGTCTTTCAGTCTTGCTTAGAGGACCTACAGGAATGGTGAATTCACCACTTCTCTTGGAAGTTTGTTCCAATGTGAATGTGAGTCTTATTTTCAATTTGAATTTGTCTGCCTTTGGCTTCCAGTTATTGGTTCTTGTTATACCTTTCTCCACTAGACTGAAGAGCCCGTTAGTACCCAGTATTTTTGCCCGATGAAGGTACTTTGACACTGATCAAGTCACCCCTCAATTTTCTTTTTGATAAACTAAATAGATGGAGCTCTTTAAGTCTTTTTCCCAGTCCTCAAATCATTTTGTAGTTCCATATCTGCATTAGGGTGTCACAGGCCACTTGGCACAGCAGAGGACCTCTCCCTCTGCTGGACAGACAGGAATAGCAGCAGATGGGCTCCCAGTACTTATCCCAAAAACTAGGGTGTATCTGTTTGGGTAGGAACCACTTCACTCTTCGCCACACAAAATCTTCCGCTGGGATGGTGTCAGCCACCTTTCACTTTCCCATCTTAGTGTTAACAACCCCCACTGTGATGCATGATTCAGTTCACAACTCTCAGAACCCTTGTTTCAGGATGTCAGATATCACTGCTTTGCTTACACTTACGGTCATATTTTCAAGCTTGTTTTTCCAACCGTTTGCACTAGAAAACTAATTTTAAGTGAAAAATACAAAACAAATCTCTGCCCCCCACACACTTAGATTCTGATATTATCATGTAACTCCAAGGTCTGTAGCTCTAGTCACACACCTTTATTGTGATAATCTGGCCCTGATCCTCAGTTGTTGTTTGTTTTGGTTTTTAAATAGTCCCCAAATACATATATCATCAATGCTGTTATGATATCTCTGCAATACCTAAGCAACAGTCTCTGCAGCATTCCTGTTACATGGCATACCGCTCAGTAAAGTGAAACGTCATATGCTCGTCTTTCAACTGTGGCATGCTACAAACACAGGCAGCTGTAATGCATTTTTACCTTTCTGACATCAGATCACATATCCATACTCCAGATTCCCCACTCTGCTGCCTCTTCCATCTGGCCAGTATGTTAGTTTGGAAGATAGAAGCCACCATCCACATATTTTTCTCCTTCCAGGGTCACAGAGTCCAAATGAAATAAAGTGCAACATCCTGTTCCCTCCCCAGGTCAGTCTTCTTCCTTGGTACAGAGGAGAGAGAAATGAGGGTTCCTTCCCATTGCACAAAAGCCCTAGCCTGGGACAAAATAAGACCAGACCTCAAACCCACAACCATCTCATCCCAAGCATTGTCCTTCTCCTGCTCCCACTGCAGGCCTAAATCTTCACTCCCCTCATATCCTCCCTTCTTTGATATCAATAGACATTTATTCTCACTGATTTAAGCAATACCTTTGGTGCATGTCTCTCTAGGTTGAAGCAATTTTATGCTCTCCAGGATTTTTACCTGTTCAGGCTTCCTTCTTCCTGGCCCTTCACTAGACTTTCCAGTCTATTTTAATGACAAGTCTATCTGCTCTCAGGGCCAGTGCAAGGATATTTTGCGCCCTAGATGAAACTTCCACCTTGCGCCCCCCTCCCCCTCGTAACATCGGTTCATTGAGGGGCAAATCCCAACGAGCCTTTATAGACCCCTGTGCCCAGGGGCTGCTCCCCAGACTAGGTTCCCCCCTCCCCGCCCCCTGAACTCCCCTGGAGGGTGCACAGCCCCCCCCCCCCGTGAGCCCTCCCCACCCCACCCTGGCGGCCCCTGCCCCGAGTCCACTCACTGGCTTTGCCGGGCTTGGGGAGCTGCAGCAGCTCGGCATGGAGGAGCTTCTGGGAGCTCCTGCAGCAGATGCATGTGGGCAGAGGCCTCCGTGCACCCCCCCCGGCCCCTCGTTTGCCGCGCTCGGGCTCTGCGGCTCCCGGGAGTGTGAGCCGCCGCCGCCCTTCCCCCTCCCAGAGGAATCTCAGGGCCCCACGACCCAGCGGCTGCTCACATGCCCGTGAGCTGCAGAGCCCGAGCGTGGCAAGGGGGGAGCCGGAGGGTGCACGGGGGGAGGGGGGCGCCAGGCCGCAGCCTGGGCAGGAGGGGCGGGGGGCATGGCTGCTCCCCGCTAGCGGTGCCGCTGTCTTTGCAGGGCTCCTGCCCCCCTGCGCCGCGCTGGATCCTCCATGGCTGGGGCTCACTGCCCCCGCAAGCCCTATGCAGTATTATTAAACTGGTGCCCCTATGCCCGATGGCAGCCTGAGCTTGCAGCCTGGCGGGGGCGGAGGGACAAGGCAGAAAGAACAACAAGACACCCGGCCCGCCTCACGGTGGCGGAGAGTCACAGTTCCCCGCAGAGACCCCTGTACCCTCTCCCTCATGGAGAATGGTCATGCATAAGGTACCTAATTAAAAGCACTAAACTTGGGAATAAAAAATGTCAGTCACAGGTTTTTTGATATGCCCTGAAGTTTGTCAGACATTTATTTGCAAAAACTTTGTAGTAAGGGTGAGTCAGCTGTCTTGCTGAATACGACATTAAATATTATGGAATACATGATGCAGCTCTTCTCTGTTTTACATTTTCTTAATCAGTATTTCTAAGCTGATTTTATATTTTAAATGTACTTTTAAGCCTTCATAAAGTAATCATTCCAGATTACTATATATTTAACTCACTGAAACAGACATTATTTTAAATTAATCAGTCACAGAGGTTTAGTGTGTTCATAACAGTGTTCATTGCTTTTAGAAAAAGGGAACACTAATTTACTGTGTGTGATCTCCATAACAATACACATGTTTATGAAATTTCACCAACTTTAAAAAATATGTTTCCAAAGTTTTTAGGCATAACACAGGATTTTATATCTTACTAAGGTACTGATTTTGCTTAAAACTAGTTAATCAGATAGTCAGAAGTAAAGAAAGGGAAACTCTGTCCAGCTATCTGGAAGCAAAGGGCTGTTGCTTCCTTCAATAGGGGTGGGAGTGGGGAGGGGGGGTGAAGGGAGAAATGGATGGACAGAAAGGACAGGAAGACTTTGGAAGTAAGTTTTTTTACTATAATAATTGAAATGTGTATTTTAGATAAGGGTGGTCTTTTGAAGAATTTATTTAAAAAAAATATGTCTGAAGATCCAAGCATTTAAGGCTAAAGATGATTGTGCATCTAAAAATCTATGCAAGGATTTTTTAGAGATGTGATTTTATAATCTTCACCAACTCACTAATGAAATATTTTTAAAGCAAATTTTAAACTAAGGTCCTGTAGACTGACATGTTCTCAGTAAATATTACAGTCATGCACAACTGTTTTTGTCAGTACATTCAGAAACTGACAGTAGATACCTGGGGGTTGGCAAATGCCTGTTAAATGTCTTCATTACCCCTTGAATGGCTCTTTAACAGTTTCAGTGTTTCAGAGTAGTTTCAGTGTTGTGCTAACAGGTCTGGCAGGCTGGAAACTGTTTCTCTTTTAACTACTAGATCCCCTTCCCAGGAAGACTCAGAGCCTGCAGGAAGGGTCAGAACAGGGCTAGGAAAACCAGTCGGGTGAACACTAAGACCCAGTGGTGCCCCAAATTTTCAGGTACCCTACCCAGCTGCCTATGCCTGAGGATGGCCCCAGGCACCCCCAACCACTTGCTGCCCTAGGCCACTGCCTAGTTCGCCTAGTGGTTGCACCGGCCCGGCCCTGTCTGCTCTCATGCTTATCTCATCCCTGGTATTTTACTCTGCTCACTAACAAATGCTCTTTTATAGTTCTGTCATTTCCCAGCAGGCCTAGTTGTTGCCTATCACATGATCACTTCAGGGCTGGGGTGGGGGAAGCAAGAAGAGAGGAGAACTACAAGTCCCAGAATGCCTGGCCTTAAAGGGACCATAACCCAATAACAGGATTGCTGATGGGCTACCCCTGCCCTTAAAGTGAACCTCCTCCTTCCCCAACTACAGATGCATACAACTCGACAGCAGCTGGGACACAACTTTGCAGCCTCCTGTGCCTCAGACATATGAAGCTGCATACATGAAAATAAACCATGGTAACACCACAATATTTGTAGTGTACCCTTTTCCTCCATTCTCCAACTCTGAATTCTTTTTCTTGTATCATCATTGAATGTTCTAATTGGAGCTAAAAGAATAGTTAATGAATAATTTGTTTGATAAAGTTAATTACTTTCTATTCAAGAATTGTCCATGAACACATTGTAGTTTTCTGAAATTTATTATTAAAAATTATTCAAATATTAAGTGAATAATTCTTGGTCTAGTATTCAGTATTTGAAATTCAAGTTGTTTAAATGGGATTCATAGGTCACATGGTATGATATGGTTTCCAGAGTTGTTCTTTAACTTTGTAACAATTGAATGAGCATAAGTCTTGGGCAAGCTAGTATAAATGTTCATGACTGAAAATTAAAAGTTTGTTTTATGTCACAATTGTCCAATATTGCTGAAAAAAATAAGGTTGAGCAACTATTCCTGCTAACTG
The DNA here is from genome assembly GCF_011386835.1 of Chrysemys picta bellii. NCBI lineage: Eukaryota > Metazoa > Chordata > Testudines > Emydidae > Chrysemys > Chrysemys picta. Next base: position 59,272,331 of record NC_088791.1, read on the forward strand.
ATAGCATAGCACATGGAGTGCTCAAGAGGAAAAAAAACCTAAAATGGGTTTTCAATGAGACTGAAATATTTACTTTAAACATTCTATTTTCATTGATTTTTGTTTTTTCAAAAAAATTCAGAACCAAAGTTTGACCCAAAAATTCATTTTAATAGTGTTTCATTTTAAAATGGTGGGGGAAAATCCCACTTTCACTTTTATTCCCCACCCCTCCCACACACACACACACTTTTTTCAAGTGGAAAAAGGAATGGGAGGAAATAAAGAAGCATGAGAGAAGGGGACAGAGAAATGGCACTTTAGTACTCCCACTTCCCTCCGGGGTTTTTCCCTTCAGTTCTTCATTTTTTTTTTTTTACCTTATTTCAAAACTTTTTGTGAAAACCTTTTACCAACAATTTTGAAAATAGACTGTTTTTGGTTTGGGGTTTTGTCCCCCTTTCTCTCCTTTCCATCTTCCCCGTTTTCCTTCCCTCCCCCTCATTCCTCACCCCCTTTTAAAAAGGAAAAAGGAGGAGGAGGGAAAGAGGATTCAAAGAACAAAATCCACAAAAATTTATTTCATTGAAAAACTGGGGGGAAATTGAAAAGGGGAGCTTTTTTCGTGAAATGTTCTGGTTCCAAAAAGAGGCTAATTTTTGGCAAAAAAAAGTTTTAGACAAAAAATTCTGCCTGCAAAAGTTCTGTGCACGCTTGGGGTCTGTTAATCACTCAGTTATTTAGCTTATTACAAATTTCCAGAGGTACACAAAGCTGTTTTAACATTAGAATTTACCCTAAATTGCAAAGCCTGAGAAAATATGTATAATCTAAATCTACAATGAATCTACCTCCTTCAGTGCAGTGTAAAGTGCACACGACATATTGTTCAGTGTGTTTCTTTAAGCATGTGCTTGGTATTGCTACAGTAACTTCATTTTTTATTGAATACCAGAGTGAGTAACTGTGTAAAACCTGCATGATTTGTTGGCATTAAAGTTAAGGCTGCCTCTAGGCACTGTTAACTTATGCATGATCCTTTACTTAATTTCTGTGTTTTGTTTTAATTTGTAAACTGTCTCAGTTTGAGACGGAATACATATTTTTTATGCAAGTTGACTCCACTGGCATTAAGCAACCTCCTGAGTATATGGCATATATTATAATAAGTGCTGGGGAACAGGATTTATTAAAATCTCAGTAATATGCTCTGCTTTTTTTTATAAATGCACAAGAATTCCATTTAAATGAGGTTTTTAATTTTCTGTATCTTATACCCAAGTTGAGGTATCTCCTGATTTCACATATAAAATTATCATTTTTGTGATCACCAAATTTACATTTTCTGCTTTTATTTCAGTTCAGCTATTCAGCTTTGTGAGACATCATCTGCAAACCCAGGAACTCATCCAGATTCAGGTTTTCATGAACAACAGCAAAAATTCAGCTAGATGTATATGTTGGAACTTCTTTTAGTGCTTCAAACCTTTTGGTGAAGATACGCATGAATCTTTAGATGATAGGCCAGGTTTTCTCCAGCGACCAAGCTTAGGAGAACGTGGGTGTGTGAGAGAAACAACAAGGAGCCAGTTACAGCTCTTTGATTCTGGTCCAGTCCCACCCTTAACAAGGTTAGAAGAGTGATGGAGCTGCTCTAAGGGGATGCCTATCCTGCACACACACAACAAACAAACAAAATGTGACATGGTGACATTTGGGCTTAGGCTGGAGCCTGGGCTTTGAGATCCATGCCCTAATTTACACCACTGGCATGGAGTCCTTACTGTCAGTAAAGATTGGTGTAGTGGAGTGGATCCTCGCTCCACCCATCCATGCCCAATGCACAGGAACAAGTGGCAGCAAATTGATATCAGCAGGGTTTTCCTTGACATGAAGAGAATTCCCTGCGGACCATTTGGATGCGGAAAAAGCTAATGTACTCAATGATTTTTTTTGCCCCTGTCTTCACAAACAAGGTCAGCTCCCAGACTGCTGCACTGTGCAGCACAGTATGCAGACAAGGTGACCTGCCCTCTGTGGAGAAAGAAGTGGTTCAGGACTATTTAGAAAAACTGGACGAGCACAAGTCCATTGGGCCGGATGCGCTGCATCCGAGGGTGCTAAAGGAGTTGGCGGATGTGATTGCAGAGCCATTGGCCATTATCTTTGAAAACTCATGGCAATCGGGGAAGGTCCCGGATGACTGGACAAAGGCTACTGTAGTGCCCATCTTTAAAAAAGGGAAGAAGAAGGATCCGGGGAACTACAGGCCAGTCAGCCTCACCTCAGTCCCTGGAAAAATCATGGAGCAGGTCCTCAAGGAATTCTGAAGTACTTAGAGGAGAGGAAAGTGATCAGGAACAGTCAGCATGGATTCGCCAAGGGCAAGTCATGCCTGACTAACCTAATTGCCTTCTATGAGGAGATAACTGGGTCTGTGGATGAGGGGAAAGCAGTGGACGTGTTATTCCTTGACTTTAGCAAAGCTTTTGATACTGTCTCACACAGTATTCTTGCCGGCAAGTTAAAGAAGTATGGGCTGGATGAATGGACTGTAAGGTGGATAGAAAGCTGGTTAGATCATCGGGCTCAACGCGTAGTGATCAACGGCTCCATGTCTAGTTGGCAGCCAGTTTCAAGCGGAGTGCCCCAAGGGTCGGTCCTGGGGCTGGTTTTGTTCAATATCTTCATTAATGATCTGGAGGATGGCGTGGACTGCACTCTCAGCAAGTTTGCAGATGACACTAAACTGGGAGGAGTGTTAGATACACTGGAGGGTAGGGATAGGATACAGGGGGACCTAGACAAATTAGAGGATTGGGCCAAAAGAAACCTGATGAGGTTCAACAAGGACAAGTGCAGAGTCCTGCACTTAGGAAGGAAGAATCCCATTCACTGTTACAGACTAGGGACCGAATGGCTAGGGAGCAGTTCTGCAGAAAAGGACCTAGGGGTCACAGTGGATGAGAAGCTGGATATGAGTCAACAGTGTGCCCTTGTTGCCAAGAAGGCTAACGGCATTTTGGGCTGTATAAGTAGGGGCATTGCCAGCAGATCGAGGGACATGATCATTCCCCTCTATTCGACATTGGTGAGGCTTCATCTGGAGTACTGTGTCCAGTTTTGGGCCCCACATTACAAGAAGCATGTGGAAAATTGGCAAGAGTCCAGCAGAGGGCAACAAAAATGATTAGGGGTCTGGAGCACATGACTTATGATGAGAGGCTGAGGGAACTGGGATTGTTTAGTCTGCAGAAGAGGAGAATGAGGGGGGATTTGATAGCTGCTTTAAACTACCTGAAAGGGGGTTCCAAAGAGGATGGATCTAGACTGTTCTCAGTGGTACCTGACGACAGAACAAGGAGTAATGGTCTCAAGTTGCAGTGGGGGAGGTTTAGGTTGGATATTAGGAAAAACTTTTTCATTAGGAGGGTGGTGAAGCACTGGAATGTGTTACCTAGGGAGGTGGTGGAATCTTCTTCCTTAAAGGTTTTTAAGGTCAGGCTTGACAAAGCCCTTTCTGGGATGATTTAGTTGGGAATTGGTCCTGCTTTGAGCAGGGGGTTGGACTAGATGACCTCCTGAGGTCCCTTCCAACTCTGATATTCTATGATTCTATGATTTGCAGCCAGAATTCGACCTTTTGCATGACTTGAGTGTTGCAAAGGGGAGAGATCGCATTTCAGAATCTAGCTCATGAGTTTTCAACTTGAATTTCAGATTTTATTGAGATTCATTAAGAAGAGTCACATAGTGCAAGTCAAATGGTAGGTCTACTATGGTAAAACCAGAAGCGATAGCCCTGATTGTTAGGTATCACAGAAATAGTTTGAGTTTAGCTGAGCTGTGCAATTCCAAAATTACAGAGCATATTCTTTCCCTAAATATCACACATTTTTTGAGTCATCATACAGAATCACTAGCATTGTATGCAGTTAGGGAGACATATAGGAAATGGAAGGAGAAAGAGATGTTATTAGGGACTGAACTGCCCTTGTCAAAGACGGGAAACTAGTGTAATTTTAGCCTGCAGGCAAGAACGTTAAGACTCAAACTCACACAAACACAGCAGAGACCTATGTAATTTTCAGTCCTCCATGACTCTATATCAGGCTGTTCAGCCACTACACGAAGGTCTAAATTTCCCAAAGGTGAGGAAAATTGACTTGGAGATTGAATTTAGACTGAAGAATATGAATAAAAATTGGGAGTTTTTTAGAAGAGTTTATTAGATTGCCAAAAAGGCATGATTATACAATCAAGAAAAAGAGGACAACTTTGGCTAAAAGTAGAAACCAACAGCATTCCAACAGAAAGTGCCCTTTTCACAAAACTGAAACTTTCCATGGTAAAATTGAAATTTTCACCAAAAAATAAAAAAAATAAAAAATATTTTCTATCAGGAAAATTGAAGTGATGGATGAATACCCCTACCAAAGGTATGTTATAGTGCACCTGGAATTTCCAGAGGGGGTTGCCGGGGTAAGAGAAGAGGTAGACACTGCTGCCTTAATATGCCCTGGCCCTAAAGGAATGTCTGATGTGCCTGTGCTGATAGGGACCAATTCCAGTCTCCTCAAGGTGCTCGCGGATTACTGCAGACAACGAACTGGGGACCAATACCTAAACACCCTAATGATCCATACACTTTGTGCTGAAGACTATAAAAAATTGAGAGTACTAAAAAGGAGATGTCGGAGCATTGATGTACACGGGCACGACCCCCTTAGTAGTGAGTGCAAGGATGGAGCGAGAAGTGCTTATCATGAGTACCTGACTGAAAGGCAGTAAAGGGGCATTAGCAATGGTACAGCAACCAGCTGAAGGAGAGCTTCCTGAAGGAGTGCTCGTCCCCAGTGGAGTCATAACCCTACCTGCTGAACCCAGGAAAAGGCAATTATACTGATTGCTAATGAAACAAGCCATGATGTTGTTGTGAAGCAAGGTCAGAAGATAGCAGACCTCTTTGAGCCTGAAACCATTGTAAGACCCCAGTGTGAAACTGAAGTTCCGGCAATAGATCCTGCAAAGTTTGACTTTGGAGATTCGCCATTGTCCAAGGAGTGAAAGGATCGCCTGAGGAAGAAACTTTGTGAAAGATCCAAGGTATTCTCACTGCATGAATGGGATGTGGGATGTGCAAAAGAAGTAGAACACAACATCAGACTACAAAACTCCCGACCCTTCTGGGAGAGATCTAGGAAGATTGCTCTCCCAGAGATGGAATATGTGAAACATCATCTTTAGGAGCCAGTTGCAAATGACATCATTACATAATCCTGCATTTCGTAAGCCTTACCCATTGTGCTGGTCTGTAAAAAGAATGGGAAAATATGGATGTATATCAATTACTGCATCCGAAACAGCCCTACTGTAGTTGACCAGTACACCATGCCTCAAGTACAAGATGCCTTAGACTGTTTGCTGAAAAGTCAGTGGTTTCCAGTATTGGCTCTTCAAAGTGGATACTACCAGATCCCTCTAGGAGCAGAAGATAAGGAGAAGACAGCGTTCATCTGCCCATTAGGGTTTTGTCAGTTCGAATACATGCCCCAAGGGATTTCTGGAGCACCTGCCACATTTCAACGTCTTATGGAGAAAGTTGTGGGAGACATGAACTTACTGCAAGTCTTATTTTATTTGGATGATCTTATTGTATTTGGAAGAACCTTGGAAGAAAGACTTCCTAAAGTACTTGACAGCTTGGAGGCCTATGGACTGAAGCTTTCCATTGATAAATGCCAGTTCTGCAGAACATTAGTGAAGTAAAAATGAGGGGGTTAGTTAAACCGAAGTTAAAAAGTACAGTGACTAAAGTGAAATCCCTGCAAGCTGCATGGGCACTTTTTAAAGACACCATAATAGAGGCCCAAATTCAATGTATACCCCAAATTAAGAAACACAGTAAAAGAACTAAAAAAGAGCCACTGTGGCTTAACAACCATTTAAAAGAAGCAGTGAGAGATAAAAAGACTTCCTTTAAAAAGTGGAAGTCAAATCCTAGTGAGGCAAATAGAAAGGAGCATAAATGCTGCCAAATTAAGTGCAAGAATGTAATAAGAAAAGCCAAAGAGGAGTTTGAAGAATGGCTAGCCAAAAACTCCAAAGGTAATAAAATGTTTTTTTTAAGTATCTCAGAAGGAGGAAGCCTGCTAAACATCCAGTGGGGCCCCTTGATGATCGAGATACAAAAGGAGCGCTTAAAGATGATAAAGTCATTGCGGAGAAACTAAATGGATTCTTTGCTTCAGTCTTCACGGCTGAGGATATTAGGGAGATTCCCAAACCTGAGCCGGCTTTTGTAGGTGACAAATCTGAGGAACTGTCACAGATTGAAGTGTCACTAGAGGAGGTTTTGGAATTAATTGATAAATTTAACATTAACAAGTCACCTGGACCAGATGGCATTCACCCAAGAGTTTCGAAAGAACTCAAATGTGAAGTTGCGGAACTATTAACTAAGGTTTGTAACCTGTCCTTTAAATCGGCTTTTGTACCCAATGACTGGAAATTAGCTAATGTAACGCCAATATTTAAAAAGGGCTCTAGAGGTGATCCCGGCAATTACAGACCGGTAAGTCTAATATCGGTACCGGGCAAATTAGTCGAAACAATAGTTAAAAATAAAATTGTCAGACACATAGAAAAACAAACCGTTGAGCAATAGTCAACATGGTTTCTGTAAAGGGAAATTGTGTCTTACTAATCCATTAGAGTTCTTTGAAGGGGTCAACAAACATGTGGACAAGGGGGATCCAGTGGACATAGTGTACTTAGATTTCCAGAAAGCCTTTGAAAAGGTCCCTCACCAAAGGCTCTTAAGTAAAGTAAGTTGTCATGGGATAAAAGGAAAGGTCCTTTCATGGATTGAGAACTGGTCAAAAGACCGGGAACAAAGGGTAGGAATTAATGGTAAATTCTCAGAATGGAGAGGGGTAACTAGTGGTGTTCCCCAAGGGTCAGTCCTTGGACCAATCCTATTCAACTTATTTATAAATGATCTGGAGAAAGGGGTAAACAGTGAGGTGGCAAAGTTTGCAGATGATACTAAACTGCTCAAGGTAGTTAAGACCAAAGCAGACTGTGATGAACTTCAAAAAGATCTCACAAAACCAAGTGATTGGGCAACAAAATGGCAAATGAAATTTAATGTGGATAAATGTAAAGTAATGCATATTGGAAAAAATAACCCCAACTATACATACAATATGATGGGGGCTAATTTAGCTACAACAAGTCAGGAAAAAGATCTTGGAGTCATCGTGGATAGTTCTCTGAAGATGTCCGTGCAGTGTGCAGAGGCGGTCAAAAAAGCAAACAGGATGTTAGGAATCATTAAAAAGGGGATAGAGAATAAGACTGAGAATATATTATTGCCCTTATATAAATCGATGGTACGCCCTCATCTCGAATACTGCATACAGATGTGGTCTCCTCATCTCAAAAAAGATATACTGGCACTAGAAAAGGTTCAGAAAAGGGCAGCTAAAATGATTAGGGGTTTGGAACGGGTCCCATATGAGGAGAGATTAAAGAGGCTAGGACTCTTCAGCTTGGAAAAGAGGAGACTAAGGGGGGATATGACAGAGGTATATAAAATCATGAGTGATGTGGAGAACAACAACAATCCGCTGACTTATGTATTAACAAGTGCTAAGCTGGACGCAACAGGGCAGAGATGGGTGGCCACCTTGGCTAGCTACGAGTTCAGCATTCAGTATCGATCAGGGAGAAGCAATGTAGATGCAGATGCATTGTCCCAGGATCTGCAGCCATTGGAAATTTCTGTGATTCCTATGCAGGGGGAGAGAGCTATTTGCAATGGGAGTTGTCAAGAGTCAGAGGCCCACGAGAGTCTTCAAGGTTGTGTTGCAGAAACTCTAGGCCTGCCCCCTGAAAGTGTGCCACCTGTCTCAGTGAACTATATTGTGTTGGACCAATCTCCGTTGCCCATACTTAATGTTGCTGACTGGCAAAAAGCCCAACTGCAAGATACTGACATTCGTGACACACACAAAGCCCAACTGCAAGATATTGACATTTGTGACGCAAAAAGAGAGGGGCAAACCCTGTTGCAATTATTCCATCTATCCCCAGGGTAGACTACTATTGAGGGAATGGAGCAAACTAAAACTGATACACGGAGTGCTGCACTGGATCACAGAACATTCTTTACAAAATCTACAAACTCACCTAGTGCTACCAAGAGAGTACAGAGCCCTGGCCATGAAGGCCCGCGTGATGACTTTGGACATTTGGGAATGGAGAGAACCCTGAAACTTATTTGTAGTAGATTCTACTGGCCCCGGATGGTTGAGGACATACGCAAGAAATATGAGACGTGCTCAGTGTGTTCAAAGGAAAACTCTGCCCATTAGAGCAGCATATCTGAGGAATATCACCAACAGCAAACCTTTGGAGCTGGTATGCACTGATTTCTTGTCTTTAGAAGTGGACAGGAGAAATGTTGGGAACTTTTTATTAGTGACTGACCATTTTACATGGTATGCACAGGCATATCCCACATGTGACCAGAAGGCCACCACTGTTGCTCAAGTGTTGTGGGAGAAATATTTTTCAGTGTATGGATTCCTGGCACAGATACATTCTCACTAGGGACAGGACTTTGAGAGTCACCTTCTGAAGGAGGTGCTAAGGATAGCGGGAATTATATAAGTCCAGAACAACACCTTATCACCTGCAAGGTGACCCTCAGCCAGAGCTATTTAATCGAACTCTGTTGGATATGCTGGGGACTTTATGTCCAGAGCAAAAAGCAACTTGGAGCCAGGGCCAGCTGTATTTTTGGTGCATGCCTACAAAGCCAAGATTACCCATAGACCTGTGCTTTGGGGTATCAGAGGATGGAGAAAGCTAAGAGACACATCAGCAGTATGTTTCCCAACTAAGAGAAAAACGTCAGGATGCTTATCACTGGGCTATAGCTGCTGCCCACAAGAACTCAGATAGTAACAAGCACTGGTATGATGGTAAGGTGCATTCATAGGAGCTCCAGCCAGGGGACAGAGTTCTGCTGTGAAATTTGGGTGTTGTTGGCAAACACAAGATTGCTGACAGGTGGTGGTGGAAAAGCTGGGAGATCTGCCATTCTACAAGATTAAACCTGAGACAGGGGCATGGCAATTAAAGATGGTACATAGAAACCTACTACTACCTGTGGGGGAGTTGGTAGTGCCCCTTATGGAATGGACCATGACATGGGATCTGGGTGAAAAAAGGGTGCTGGACCAAATCCACCACCTAACACACACAGTGGGCCCTGTGGGGTAATCCACCATTATCTGAGAGTGAGTTTGAAGAGCACGATACTACCATGGAGTATCCTAAAATGGAGACCAGATTCCAGCCTCCATCAGCTGAACCCGGTGAAAGCTTCACTTCTTCAGCTCTAAACCCCAGGGGAGAAGCATTTAGACCTGTTGCTGGCACGCCATATCCCCCATCAATGATAAGACCAGCCTGGGACAATGAGCTTGTCCCACCAACCTTCCCAGATCTCCTGGAAGAAAAACAAGCCTGTGGTGACACACCTAGGTTGGTGGACAGAGGGGACATAAAAGTGGAAGGTGTCCCTGGACATACCTGTATCAGAGCAAGAGATGCTGGGGCCTATGCCAGTAGTAAGGGTACCCTTGAAGGAACCCTCACCATCCCTAGTCCAAGAAGTAGTCCCCTCTATCCCTGCCATGACCACTCTCAAGAGGCATGACAGGGTTCTAAGGCCAGTAAACAGGCTAACTTACGATGCACCTGGACTGGAAAGTGAAGAAGTGATACACTTAGCTCACAGGCTTGTGGCAGCCATAGTGGGTTTCCTCAGACCCTCTGAGGAAAACTCATGCAGTTGGTATAATCTGGAGTGTGATTTGCCGGGACGATAAATTCTCGGCTGGGGGCGGGATGTAAGCAGGTTCTGAGCAAACTCTCCTAGTGAAAGCTAGTTGGGGAGGGGAGAGACTTCAAGAGCAAACTGTATTTATATGAACACAACAACTCTGTCAAGAAATCCAGCAGATAGAGCGGTGTTGCTCAAAGTGATCAATTTTGGCTGTTGTTGGGTTACAAATCACTTTAGTACTGAATGCAGGGGCAGTGAAATGTTGTTGTCTTTAATGTATAAATAAAGGGGAGCAGAACTGTGCTTAACCTGGACCAAATGAGGGGGTCACCCTTAACTGAAAGGACCTCATTAAGCCAGGGGTTTGAATGCCAGACCCCTGTGAAAGTAAGAGGGGTGGGGACAGGTGTCTCAGCCAGGAGGTGTGGACTCCCCGTAAGGATCCCTGGTCTGGTTTAACCTGTTCCCCCCCACTTTCAAAGATAGAGCTAAATAGGCTCAATTAGGAGCCTTTTGCTATTTTAAGTACTCAATAAGAGCTGAAATCACTTGTGGTGGGGCAATGTTTCTTCCCAACATTCTGAGGGCTAAAAATCACTAAGAAACTGACTTACAGAGGTCGCAGCAGAGAAGCAGGTGGCAGCAGAAGGTAACTGATGGGTGGCTGGTGACCAGTTGGCCAGCGGGAGCGGCCAGTGAAAGTGGCAAGCAGTCGGCTGGCGGGAGCAGCCGGCAAAAGTGACAAGCTGTCAGCTGGCAGGGTGGCCAGGCAGTGAGGAACAGCGGCTGGCAGGGTGGCCAGGCAGAGCAAGTGCTCAGATGGTGGAAAAAGCAAGATGCCTTCTTTCCTGGGTGGGAGGTGAACTCACACAAATGCACCTCTGAACCCTGGGTCCTCACTGACCAAAGCCAACCACTGTGAGTGAGGTGTGCTGAGGGAGCAGAGGGGGACACAGTAAAGGAAGTTTTGGTTGTAGAACTCAAAAACATGAGGCAGAAGGCACTGCCCTACGCACTCTGGGGTGGGTATCCTGCTCACAGCTTTATGTTTATGAATCTTGCTTGTGGCATTTTCCCTAATTAATGTCGAGTGACTTCTCTCCTTTCATTAAAAGTTTCTTTTCTACACTCAGACTTTGCTCGTGAGAGGGGAAGTATTGCCTCTCAGAGGTGCCCAGGGGTGTGTGTATTTTTCCCAGGTTACTGGCTGGGGGCTCAAGCCAGTTCTGTGCTGTATTGTTGAAAAGGAACCCCTAGATATTGAACCCAGCCCTGGTTACACCTAGACTTTCCTCAGCACTGGCTATGGGAATCCCTACACTGCAATTAAAAAATCACAGCTGGCCAGTGCCAGCTGACTTGGGCTCGGGCTAAGGTAGTGTAGACATTAGGGTTCAAGCTGGAGGCCGGGGTCTAGGACCCTGTGAGTTGTTAGGGTTCCAGAACTTAGGCTGCAGCCAGAGCCTGAATGTCTACACTGCAAATTAAACAACTCCTTAGCTCGAGCCCTGGAACCCTGAGTCAGCTGGCATGGGCCAGCTGTGGGTGTCTAATTTCAGTGTAGACATACCTATGTCACCCTAACTGATCATTCACTAACATGTTCCACCATCTGAAAACAATTCACTGTTTTTCGCATGTGCTAGCTGAACCTCTGCCTTTCATGATCTTTTGACCTTTATTAACTCTTCACAAAGTTGTACAATACTTATGCAGTACATGAACTGCAAATACACAAAACATTTTCTTATCTTTAAGTACCTTTATCATAGCTTGAAGACTAAGGGATATAGCCTTACTTTTCCCATTATCCACTTGAACATGGATGCTTTAACCTTGATTTTAATAATTTGCAAGTTACATGCTTTTAACTTCTGACATTGTACAATTAAGATCTAAATTTGGTATCCACTAGTTTAATACTGCAAATTTTTTACCTCCAATGTAATCATTAAATACCTATTAGCATGCATTATGCACTTAGTGAAACGCAAATGCCTAATAATAGTTTAAAACAATATAATTAAATTGCTTGTTTTTAAGTGTATATATAATGCCTCCCACAACTTTATTTTTTTCTAAACTTGAATTCCACTCTTTAGATCAGAGATCAGCAACCTTTGGCCCGCGGCCCGCAAGGGTCAGCACCCTGGCAGTCTCGGCCGGTTTGTTTACCTGCCACATCCGCAGGTTCGGCCAATCGCGGCTCCCACTGGCTGCGGTTCGCCGATCCAGGCCAATGGGGGCTGTGGGAAGTGGCGCAGGCCGAGGGATGTGCTGGCTGCCACTTCCCGCCACGCCCATTGGCCTGGAGCGGTGAACCGCGGCCAATGGGAGCTGCGATTGGCCAAACCTGCAGACGTGGCAGGTAAACAAACTGGCCCGGCTCGCCAGGGTGCTTACCCTGGTGGGCCGCATGCCAAAGGTTGCCGATCCCTGCTTTAGATCATAGATGGAGATCAACCACCAACATCCTTGCATTATGATCTTTAGGTTTTGGTCATCATTTTGTCACTGAAAAATATAAATTTCATGCTATGTTTTCTTGTTGATGTGTCATGAATGTAATTCCTGTTAACAGAGGTCATATGAGCACATCCACAAGAGAATTTATCTCTTTTTTGTTGTTTAAGTCCATCTTCAGTTATTCTTCTGTGTTTAATCCTCTGCTTTTCCCTCCTCTCTCTCCTTGGTTTACAAATTAACTCTTTCCAGTACAGAACATGTATGTAATTTTGCTGAGATAGGTATTCCTTTTTTTAAAAATTGGCCATTACTCTGTTCAAGATATCAGTGGAGAATTAGTTAAACATTCTCTAAAACGTCAAGGACCATCTGGCATATTTCCACCACATGGACGTAGTTCACAAAGGAGTGGTTTCCATCATGCTCTGCAATAACAGTTCAATATTTGATTTATCTCCCCATTTTGGAAAGTTCTCCCTTTCTTTTGATACTATTCCTTTTCATTCTATAAAGCCAGAAAAGCTTTGCTGGAAACTCAATCTAAGCATGAGCCTAACCTCTTTGAAATTTACAAGGTTCTGCCACTCTCTGAATATTTACAGCTCTCACTAGAAAATATGTCTTTACAGAGCAAAAAGGAGAAGAGGAATACCTCAGTGTTTGCATATATATATCGTGTGTATATATGTACTTCTCTGCTTCACAAGGGTGTGAGAATAAGTATACAGGATAGAAAGATTGTAAAATATTTAGAGATCCACTGATTAAAAGTGCTGTAAATGAGTTATTATTATTATTACAATTACAATTCCAGAAAAAGAGAGAGAATTATTTTATCACTTAAATTTCAGATTTACTTCCTTTGATAATCCATCCATACTATGTAAATAAAATATCATTCATGCTAATTCAGGTCACCTGCAATTCAGAGAATTGTTCAAACAAAACATGGTCCTGAACCAAAACCACCAGAAGCAAACACCCCTAAGCTTTGGGGAAATTTAGATGCTTATTTGTGCTACATAGCTGCACCCATTTTCTATGGTGGACCAAAAACATTCTCCGGGTCTGAATCCCCTGAGATTCAAGGGGTTAAGATTCTGATCTGGGATTTAGAGCTCAGTTCATTTTTAACTATCACTGCACATTTGACAGTGAAATGCTATCCAGCACTGGTGGCCCAGGGTCCACATAAAAAAAACAACAACCTGTCAACATTTTTTTCCCTTGTGAAAACATGCCCTTATATAGTGAGGAAAAAAATCAGAAACTCATGATCCTTATAATGGAGAATCCTTTACTAAGGATTGCACAGAGTGACAGTTTGGGCATGAAAGTATCTTCATTTAAGACCTAATAGTAATTCTGCGCTGTTTGCTTTAAAATCAGAAAGTGTTTAATCAATTTTGACTTTCTGATCTATTAAAAAATTTAATTGCCTCATCATCGGCGATCCCTCAGGGTTGAGGATGATCTCTTTCACAGGTTTTATTTTTCATGGGTCCTTTGGTGACTGAGGAGTCCGATCCTTGAGCCACAGGCTCATTGGCAGATGTTGCAGGTGGTGTTGGAAGACAGAGTTGGGCCATGATTGCTGCGTGACAGTTGTCTTTCCTTTCTTTTCTGGTGTTTTTCTGCGACAAGAACAAGGCGATTTTCCTCAAAAGTGGACGTTCCTTCTCTGACAAATCTTTGCCAGTTATCCCTATCCTGGGCTGCTGTCTCCCACTGTGTGCTGTTGATGCCACAGCTCTTGACGTTTATCTTTAGGGTATCTTTAAAGCATTTCTTTTGGCTTCCCCGATTGCTTTCTCCTTTGGTGAGTTGGGCATACAGCAGTTGGTTTGGTAAGCGTGTATCGGGCATGCACACACAATGCCTGCTCCACCTCAGCTGATGCTGGATAATCCAGGCCTCAACACTGAAGATGTTGACCTCTGTGAGGATACTGACATTAGTGAGATGATACTCCCACTTTATATTGAGGAGCTTCCAAAGAAAGTGCTAGTGCTGGTGTTCTAGGTTTTTCAGGTGTTTTCTATAGGTCACCCAAGTCTCACAGCCATAGAAGAGAGTTGGGATTACCACCACTTTATAAACTAAAAGTCTAGTAAGTGTTCTGATATGATTGTTGAACACCTGGCGAGACAGTCTGCCAAAGGCAAGGCTGGCACATTGGATTTTGTGCTAAATCTCAACATATATGCCATAATTGCCTGCAAGAGTAGACTGTAGGGCCTATCAACACCAGCTTTACAGTATCTTCAGATAACTAACATGGAAGCAAGATGAAGATGCATATTCCTGGTTTATTTCTTGCTTTCCTGTTTGTTATATTATTCTATTAATCTAAATCTCTCTGATATAATCTTTACGGAAATTTGTTGCAACATAATCAATGTTAAAATTAGTAGAGCAAGACTTTACGAAAATATTACTTGTGATAATTTTAACAAAAATCACATGTAAGATGCTGATTTCGTTTTAATTTTGGGATGACAAGTAGATCCACAGCAAGTCCATGCTGGTAACCCATTACTTTAATTAAAATTTCGAAAGAGGAGAGAAGACATCTGGGTTACTTGGAAGACTTTGAAAATAAAGCACTCTATTGCTGATATAAAGCAAATTAATCTCCACACATTGACATAGAAACATTTTTACATTCACTGTGAGGCAACATTGAAAACCCAAAGTATTAGATATGGACTAGTGTATTAACAAGTTATCTAAGAAAAGTACAGTCCAGGACGCCAATGAAATTCAAAAATGATACTTAATACGGTTAGAAAAAAAATTATACAAAATTCCTGGAACAAGATAAATTATCATTTTCACCATTCAATCAAACTGATTTTTATTATGCCTTCTTTCTTTCTTTCTGTGTTGTCTATTTAGGACCCAATCCTTTCCCCATTAAATTAAATGGCAAAATTCCTTCAATGCGAGCAGGACCAGATATTTGCAACTCAAGTTCTTTAGGGAAATGATTTTGGGACACCAGGTGCCCTCCCACCTCCCCACCATATGCCATGAAGGAGGTGGACCAGATCCTGAGAATAGGAGCAATGTAAAAAAGTATTTAACTGCCCATCCTACCTTTAAGGAAGAATGTTAACTTTTTCAGGAGATAGAAAACTAATAAAACAGGGAATTTCCAGATGTGAAATTGCAGAGTGTGTATTTTTGCTATTTCAGACTTGTTTAGTTAGATCATTCTAATTGAACATACAAAGAGTAGAAAAAGGCTATACCTATAATCTACTATTTTATTACACAAGTAAGAAATACATGAGTGGTAATTTACTTTAGAATATAATTTCCTTAACTCAGAACTTTAGAGGTGAAACAGAGGTCATAGAATCATAGAATATCAGGCTTGGAAGGGACCTCAGGAGGTCATCTAGTCCAACCCCCTGCTCAAAGCAGGACCTAATCCCCAACTAAATCATCCCAGCCAGGGCTTTGTCAAGCCCGACCTTAAAAACCTCTAAGGAAGGAGATTCCATTACCTCCCTAGGTAATCCATTCCAGTGCTTCACCACCCTCCTAGTGAAAAAGTTTTTCCTAATATCCAACCTAAACCTCCCCCACTGCAACTTGAGACTATTACTCCTTGTTCTATCATCTGGTACCGCTGAGAACAGTCTAGATCCATCCTCTTTGGAACCCCCTTTTAGGTAGTTGAAAACAGCTATCAAATCCCCCCTCATTCTTCTCTTCTGCTGACTAAATAATCCCAGTTCCCTCAGCCTCCCCTCATAAGTCATGTGCTCCAGCCCCTTAATAATTTGTATTGCTCTCCGCTGGACTCTTTCCAATTTTTCCACATCCTTTTTGTAGTGTGGGGCCCAAAACTGGACACAATACTCAAGATGAGGCCTCACCAATGCCGAATAGAGGGGAATGATCATGCCCCTTGATCTGCTGGCAATTCTCTGACTTATACAGCCCAAAATGCTGTCAGCCTTCTTGGCAACAAGGGCACATAAGAACGGCCATACTGGGTCAGACCAAAGGTCCATCTAGCCCAGTATCCTGTCTACCGACAATGGCCAATGCCAGGTGCCCCAGAGGGAGTGAACCTAACAGGTAATGATCAAGTGATCTCGCTCCTGCCATCCATCTCCACTCTCTGACAAACAGAGTCTAAGGACACCATTCCTTACCCATCATGGCTAATAGCCATTAATGGACTTAACCTCCATGAATTTATCCAGTTCTCTTTTAAACGCTGTTATAGTCCTAGCCTTCACAACCTTCTCAGGTAAAGAGTTCCACAAGTTGACTGTGCTGTGTGAAGAAGAATTTCCTTTTATTTGTTTTAAACCTGCTGCCTATTAATTTCATTTGGTGACCCCTAGTTCTTGTATTATGGGAATAAGTAAATAACTTTTCCTTATCTACTTTCTCTACATCACTCATAATTTTACATACCTCTATCATATCCCCCCTTAGTCTCCTCTTTTCCAAGCTGAAAAGTCCTAGCCTCTTTAATCTCTCCTCATATGGGACCCTCTCCAAACCCCATTGTTGACTCATATCCAGCTTCTCTTCCACTGTAACCCCTAGTACTTTTCTGCAGAACTGCTGCCTAGCCACTTGGTCTCTAGTCTGTAGCAGTGCATAGTATTCTTCCTTCCTAAGTGCAGGACTCTGCACTTGTCCTTGTTGAACCTCATCAGATTTCTTTTGGTCCAATCCTCTAATTTGTCTAGGTCCCTCCGTATCCTATCCTACCCTCCAGCGTATCTACCACTCCTCCCAGTTTAGTGTCATCTGCAAAGTTGCTGAGGGTGCAATCCACGCCATCCTCCAGATCATTAATGAAGATATTGAACAAAACAGGCCCCAGGACCGACCTTGGGGCACTCCACTTGATACCGGCTGCCAACTAGATATGGAGCCATTGATCACTACCCATTGAGCCTGATGATCTAGTCAGCTTTCTATCCACCTTATAGTCCATTCATCCAGTCCATACTTCTTTAACTTGCTGGCAAAAATACTGTGGGAGACCGTATCAAAAGCTTTGCTAAAGTCAAAGAATAACACGTCCACTGCTTTCTCCTCATCCAGAGAGCCAGTTATCTCATCATAGAAGCCAATTAGGTTAGTCAGGCATGGCTTGCCCTTGGTGAATCCATGCTGACTATTCCTGACCACTTTCCTCTCCTCAAAGTGCTTCAGACTGATTCCTTGAGGACCTGCTCCATCATTTTTCCAGGGACTGAGGTGAGGCTGACTGGCCTGTAGTTCCCCGGATCCTCCTTCTTCCTTTTTTAAAGATGGGTACTACATTAGCCTTTTTCCAGTCATCCAGGACCTCGCACGATCGCCATGAGTTTTCAAAGATAATGGCCAATGGCTCTGCAATCTTATCCGCCAACTCTTTTAGCATCCTCGGATGCAGTACATCTGGCCCCATTTACTTGTGCTCATCCAGTTTTTCTAAATAGCCCGTCATACACACAGAAGACATGAGAAACTGGTAGCTGATGCAGACCCAAAAAAATTAATGGAGAGGGCCCAAATTAGCAGGATACTCACAAATTTGGCATTTGATACTGGGATTTGCCACTGCCAAATCCAAATCACATTCAAGTCAATGGGAAATTTGCCATTGTCTTTACAGGGACCAAGACGGGCTGGAGTACCTTGATCAGATTGATCTAGTCTTTGGAGGGGTTTGGGGGCAGGGTTTAAAATACATGTGGAAGAAAGCATGATTTTTAGGGGAAAAATATATCCTTGAGGTCCATCCTCATCCTCTCAGTCTAACTTTGCTGGGGGTTCCCAAAATTTTAAACCGGCTATGGCAATACAAAAGGGGCACAAGAAAATTAATTGGGGCCGATATGGGAGTATTGACTATGTTCATCAAATCATTCCTAGAACTACTTCTCCACCAAAAATACAGGCTGAAACCCACTAACTAAAATGTGGGTTAAATGTTGATTGTCATTTCACATTTCCTCCTTTCCCCTGTGCTAAATTCCATCGTGTCACAGACTAACATGACATAGTATGAAAGATTAAGCTTTGACTGGACATAACTCAGTCATATACCATGCTGATATAATGCCACATCTTCCCCTCTCATCTCTCTCCTCCTGACCCACATGCATATTACCTTTTTGCTTCCTACACCCATCTCTGACATGACAGTGTCCCTTCTGCTCTTCTCTGCTAATCCCTTAACCTGATCTCTTAACCCATTAGCTTCCTGACTTCCCTCACTTTGCTCTACTCCATCATCTTCATCCTGAACCTTTCTTCTTTTTCATCTTTCTCCTTTTTTTTGCCTTTTATTATTCCATTGCCTCACTAAATCCCTCCCTTGAGCCTGCTTGCCTTTCAACTATTTTGTCTTCTTCCCTTGCTTACAAAGTTCAACATGCTATCTACTTCAGTTGCACTGATTTCCTCTGCACAAAACTCTCTGCTTACACCTTTGCTGCCTGGTTTCTGTCCTGGCCACTCCACTGAATCTAACCTTCCAATAACCTTTTCTTAGCTAAGTTTCAAGGTCCAATTTCTCATCATTCTCAATCTATTGACTGCTTTCAGCAGTCTATCACTCTCTCCTCCTTAGTCTTACATGGCACCATGGCTGCCTGGTTCACATGCTTTCTTTCCAACTGCTCCATCAGTATATTCGGCAGTAGCTCTACCTCCCTTCCATTCAGCATTGGCATCTCTCTGGGCTCCTCTTGTATTCAGTATCAGAGGGGTAGCCGTGTTAGTCTGAATCTGTAAAAAGCAACAGAGGGTCCTGTGGCACCTTTGAGACTAACAGAAGTACTGGGAGCATAAGCTTTCGTGGGTAAGAACCTCACTTCTTCAGATGCAAGACAAGACTTGCATCTGAAGAAGTGAGGTTCTTACCCACGAAAGCTTATGCTCCCAGTACTTCTGTTAGTCTCAAAGGTGCCACAGGACCCTCTCTTGTATTCAGTTCACTTCTCTTCTCCATCTACATGTTATCCCTGACCGTGGATGATCTCATTCAGTCACACATCTTCAATTACTTCCATCCTGATGTCTCAAAAACCCACCTCTTTGTGCCAACCTTTCTTCCATTCAATCTCTCATCACTGACTACCTCTCATCACTGACTTCCTCAGCTCTCGTCCCCTAGTGCCCCTCCTCTACTTGCGCTACATTGATGACATCTTCATCATATGAACCCACGGAAAGGAGGCCCTTGAAGAATTCCACCTGGACTTCAACAATTTCCACCCCACCATCAACCTCAGCCTGGACCAGTCCACACAAGAGATCCACTTCCTGGACACTACAGTGCAAATAAGTGATGGTCACATAAACACCACCCTATACCGGAAACCTACTGACCGCTATACGTACCTACATGCCTCCAGCTTCCATCCAAGATACATCACACGATCCATTGTCTACAGCCAAGCCCTAAGATACAACCGAATTTGCTCCAACCCCTCAGACAGAGACAAACACCTACAAGATCTTTATCAAGCATTTGTAAAACTACAATACCCACCTGGGGAAGTAAGGAAACAGATTGACAGAGCAAGACGGGTACCCAGAAATCACCTACTACAGGACAGGCCCAACAAGGACAATAACAGAACACCACTGGCCATCACATACAGCCCCCAGCTAAAACCTCTCCAGCGCATTATCCACGATCTACAACCTATCCTGGAAAATGATCCCTCACTCTCACAGACCTTGGAAGGCAGGCCAGTCCTCGCTTACGGACAACCCCCCAACCTGAAGCAAATACTCACCAGCAACTACACACCACACCACAGAAACACCAACCCAGGAAC
Organism: Chrysemys picta bellii; assembly: GCF_011386835.1. Taxonomy (NCBI): domain Eukaryota; kingdom Metazoa; phylum Chordata; order Testudines; family Emydidae; genus Chrysemys; species Chrysemys picta. The sequence continues at coordinate 59,292,446 of NC_088791.1, forward strand.
CAATCCCTGTAGCAAACCTCGTTGCCTACTCTGTCCCCATATCTACTCTGGCGACACCATCAGAGGACCCAACCACATCAGCCACACCATCAAGAGCTCATTCACCTGCACATCCACTAATGTTGTATATGCCATCATGTGCCAGCAATGCCCCTCTGCCATGTACATTGGCCAAACCGGACAGTCCCTCTGCAAAAGAATAAATGGACACAAATCGGACATCAGGAATGGTAACATACATAATCCAGTAAGTGAACACTTCAATCTCCCTCGTCATTCTATTACAGATTTAAAAGTCACTATCATTGAACAAAAAAACTTCAGAAACAGACTTCAAAGAGAAACAGCGGAACTAAAATTCATTTGCAAATTTAACACCATTAATCTGGGCTTGAATAGGGACTGGGAGTGGCTGGTTCATTACAGAAGCAACTTTTCCTCTCCTGGAATTGACACCTCCTCATCTATTATTGGGAGTGGACTACATCCACCCTGATTGAATTGGCCTTGTCAACACTGGTTCTCCACTTGCGAAGTAACTCCCTGCTCTCCATGTGTCAGTATATAATGCCTGCATCTGTAACTTTCACTCTATGCTTCTGAAGAAGTGAAGTTTTTACCCACGAAAGCTTATGCCCAAATAAATCTGTTAGTCTTTAAGGTGCCACCAGACTCCTTGTTGTTTCTCTCAGATGTACTATCCCAGTTGTCCCACTGTCAGCTGAAACTGACCATGGTGAAAAATGAATGTCTTTCCTGACGAGTGCATTCTTCCTCCATTCTTATTAGTGTATGCACATCATGCCTCAGGTGGCACGTGACCAGGATTCATCACCGAATTTGGTCCATTGGTTGGATCATTAGCTTCCCCAGCTTGGGCCGTGTACTGATGGGGGGTATGACGTGAATACTGATCCATGCTTCTCTGCCCCTCCCCCCATCCTTCATCACCATCGGCAAACCCACCATCCTCTGTTTGCAGGCTCATGAATTCAGTATCATTTTCCACTCCTCTCTCTCCATTTCCCCTTTTCATCTCTAAGCTCAATCTTTTTCTTTATTTCCTATGCCAAGAACCTTACACAAATGCAGTTCTCTCTCACTACAACTACTGCACATTTCTTTCACCTTGCCCCTTCTGTCTATCCAAAATGTTACTGCAAAAATCATCTAGTTGCCCATTCCCTCTTTGACTTCCAGCAATAGCTTCCTTTTGCTTTTGACATCAGATGTAAACTGCTTGTTCTTAGTTTCAATGCTCTTTAAAAACTTTCTGCTGCACATCTTTCTGCCGCTATTATTTACTATTCCTGGCCACCTACGAAGCCATATTTATTTCTCCCACTCTCATCTCTATGCCCTCTTCTATGAGCGTGGAACTCCATTCCTGAGCTGATCATCTTTGCCTGCACCTACATTCCTTCAAATCACTCCTTAAGATGTATTTGTTTTATAAACCATAGTCCTCGCAACAAATATGTTGAGAGGCATAGAGTCCTGTTTAAGCCTATAAACCTTAGTTCTTCCAACAAAGAGCCTACTCTATACAACAACACCCCTGTGAGCTAATTAAGCAATTTGTACCCAATCTTTGTCTATATTTTCTTTGTCTATTTAGCCTATAAGCTCTTTGATGGCAGTGCACTGTTCTCTTCTTAGTGCTGTACAACACTGATCACACTATTAGCATTCAGCAAATACAAAGAGTAAAATGCAATATATAGACTGTATTTGCAGCCCACTAGATTTTCCCAGTATGTTCAATGACAAAAGAAAGGGCTATTGAATTCTTTTCCTGCATACTGTGCAGCCTGATTATTTCTTTTATTAACAGAAAAAGTGGCAGGATATATTTTCCTGTGTGTTTGGCAAAAGATCAGCAGCTCTCAAGAGAGGTGTGTTGAAGTGAATAGTGAGATATTCTAATAACACTGTAGAGGAAAACAGAAAAGGAAAGAAAAATGCCTTAACACCAGTGATAGTGAATAAACTGAATATGCAAATTGGTAGAATTCCCCGTCCTACAGAAATGCAGAGGTATGAGATTCCTTTCTGTTTTTCAGATTCCTCAGCTTTATTATCAAACACAGCATGCTGGTAGCCATGGGAACATAATTAAAGTTGTATCTAGTTTACAAGCTAGGAAAAGGACTTTTCAATCCCATAAGATGCTGCTCAAAGTATTTTATAGATTGTGTTCAATGTTGCCAACATATGTATTATAGTATGCTTCACACCGATTTTTTTAACTAAAATTATAAGACTTTTTCACTGAACTTTTGCATAATCCTCTCAATGTAACTTTTAAAGGAAAGCGCGTTCACCAAGAATTCAATATATTTTACCAGTTTTATTCTTTGGTAGTTTGTTTTATTTCATTTTTCTATTTATAGTCAATTACAAACCATCTCTTGCCAGTGTACATGCCTATTAAGAGGGAGGAGGCCAGTGGTGAAACTGAAATACAGGGTTTTTACTGTAACACCAACAGACCCCAGTCGTTGGTGGGCGGGATCGAACCTGGGACTTCTGGAGCTTACTGCATGAGCTAAAAGCCAACCGCTTGTTAGCTAAGACAGTAGAGCAGACTCATTGTATCTCACTCTTTAAGTGGTCTCAATGCCACTGGATGGGAAAGAACACCTCACCCAGGTATGTGGGTTACATAATGTTTCCTCAGCTGAAAGACTGTGGGTCGAGGCAAGGTTCTCTTCACATTTCCCTCCAAAACCGGTGCAAATTATTGCATAAATTTGCAAGCCCCATATAGTTCAATTAACTTCTGCCACAAGAGGAGGAGCACAGGAGATTGGAAGGGTGTACAGGGGTCACAGGCACATCTGGAAGTTCACAGTTAGATTCAAACCATGCCTCCTCCTCACAAATTCCAAAGCATGTGGTGAGGGGAGACAACAGAATGTGAATTCTATTGGTTTTGGGAATGCCAGGAGGACAGTAAAAGAGTTGCATCCATCAATTCCTTTTCTGGCCACAGCATTCTGTATTAATACATATTATATGCATAGCCTAAAGGCAGGATTTGTCCCCACGTCTGGTCCATCTTTAAGTAAGAACAATTTGGCTTAAAATAAATAACTAGGCTCTTAGTGTCATGAATGCTCAGTTTTAAACAACAGCTTTTTATTGACAATTTAGCTGATTCACCTTCTTCATTCTCACAAGCTATCAACATGAGAATAAGAGCTAGCTGGAGTTTCTCTCTTCTTTGGCATCGATGCTGAGGGTGCATGAGTCAGGCCCCAGTATCCTCATTGATTAACCTTGTCACTTACAGGACTGTCACAGGACTTAATGTAATATACTATAATTTCCTCGTGGCCCGCAGTAAATGGAAGTCACCTTTTTCAAGGGACGTGCTGACAGCTAGAACTGCAGTTGAACATGGTATGATTACTGCACATTGTGTTATCTCATGACACTGCTGGAAAGCTAAGGTAGTTCACTACAGGGATTGATATACACATTGGGAACTAGCTTTGTGTGCTGTTTGCCATCCTAGAGGGCAGGGCCACTGTGTAAATACAGGGGTGGAACACCTAAGTAATCCACAGGAGTACATAGTAGAGAAGAGGTGCATTGGGAGCCTGATATCAGAGGAGTAGCCATGTTAGTCTGAATCTGTAAAAAGTAACAGAGGGTCCTGTGGCACCTTTAAGACTAACAGAAGTATTGGGAGCATAAGCTTTCGTGGGTAAGAACCCCACTTCTTCAGATGCAAGTAATGGAAATCTTCAGAGGCAGGTATAAATCATTATGGAGATAACGAGGTTAGTTCAATCAGGGAGGATGAGGTGCTCCCTGCTAGCAGAGCACCTCACCCTCCCTGATTGAACTAACCTCGTTATCTCCATACTGATTTATACCTGCCTCTGGAGATTTCCATTACTTGCATCTGAAGAAGTGAGGTTCTTACCCACGAAAGCTTATGCTCCCAATACTTCTGTTAGTCTTAAAGGTGCCACAGGACCCTATGTTACTTTTTGGGAGCCTGAAACGCTTCACCAACACTGGATCCTACTCTATATCCCTCTCATCCACTGCAAGAATGCTGCTGTGGCAGGCAGCTTCTTGAGAGCCATTCAGATTCCCTCTCTGCTCCTATGACAGTCCTGGTTTGGGGAATAGCTCACACACATATGGGGTTGCAGGCTCATGAAGACATCCGCCAGACCAAGCTTTGTGCCTCTCCTCTCACAAATCTCGCTCCAAGAACACATTTCTTTCAGCATCACAGAGCCACCAACAGGTAACTCTCAGCATGAGTATAGCCCTGTGGTAAGTGAGGAATGGGAAACTGAAGGATCCAGGACAGAGCCAGCAACATGAATAAAACAAGAAAATAAAGGACAGAAACTAATGTACACAGAAAAAAAAATTGATAATAAAAGAGAGAGAGAGAGAGAGAGAAGAGGAGAGATTAGACAGAAGAGTCAGAGATATGGTGAATGTGTCACAGCATGGCATTAAGGGACATTAGGGGGCAGATTGTTTGGAAGATAGGGAACAATCAGATCTGGGGGCTTCAACAAAAATACTGGGAATCTACTGAATAGCAAACGTGTGGCATGAACAAGCAGCTCTCAGTGCTTCACAACAAAAGGAAAGCTAGAAAACCATTCATACGGAAGTCTCCCCACCCCCAACCCTAAAGCATGCCAGGGAGGTTCAGCTACTTATGAACAGATGTATTCGGACTGGGTTATGCAGCTGCAAGAACACATAATGCTTGTAAAACTGAGTCATTTGCTTACCAAGCTAACCTATTTAGGTAGGAAGGCTGGCCAGGTGCACAAGTGTACTATATGTAGGAGCCAGGAAGAGCTCACTTTCAGCTTTTCACAGCTGCTCCTGCCTCTCTCTTTCCCAGGGGATGATGAGACTTGTCTTGCTTACTTATATTTAGTGTTCCTTAATATATGTGAAATACATTAGATGTCTGAAAAATGTTCTGTTAAAACTGTTGTTGTTGGATTCTTTTTTTTCCCAAACTCGACCTCTGTGACTTTCCTAACTACTTACCAGCATAACTGGACATGACAAATTACATTTAAAAACAGAAGGTGGGACTATAGGTATTTTAGGAGACTGGAAATAACTCTGAAAAGCCAAATCTGCCTTCAGCTTTGTAAAACTCTCTTCAAACTCAACCTTCTAATTCCTTCTGTGGAAAACAGGCAAACTCCAGAACATTTTCTCTACTGTCTATTCAAAGAGAAGTAACTAGTTCAGAAGAAAATTGATGATCCATACTTCTGCTTTCATATTTTCCATTATTATTTATTCTTTATACAGCAGTAGTGTTTAAAGGTCTCAGGCCCATTTTGCTAGGCAATATACTAACATATAATAGACAGCCCTTGTTCTAAACCGCTTATAGTCTAAGACTAGAGACAACAGGCAAGTGGCACACAAGATAAATAGGAGAGGATAATGATTAGTGTTATAAACCAGTGGTTCTCAAAGCCGGTCCGCCGGTTGTTCAGGGAAAGCCCCTGGCGGGTCGGGCCGGTTTGTTTACCTGCCGCGGTTCGCCGCTCCAGGCCAATGGGGGCTGCAGGAAGCTGCGCGGGCCGAGGAATGTGCTGGCCGCCGCTTCCCGCAGCCCCCATTGGCCTGGAGCGGCAAACCGCAGCCAGTGGGAGCTGCGATCAGCCGAAACTGCGGACGCGACAGGTAAACAAACCGGCCCGACCCGCCAGGGGCTTTTCCTGAACAACCAGCGGACCAGCTTTGAGAACCACTGTTGTAAACAACAGTCACAGCACACTAGCTCCCAGGTTGTGTTGCATGCACCAGGTGGTTAAGGGTTAGACTGACATTTAGCTGGGACCATATGGGCAGCAAACAGTTGTTGCCCTAGATGCAGCCCTAGGAAAGGAACTGTAACTCGGAGTAGCAATCGCCCCAGCCCCTCTCCCTTTTTCCAGGGCAGGGTGGGGGTAGGAAAGCATGGGGAAATAATTTACTGCAGTCCTAAATTACTTTCTCTTTTGCATCAGATTGCCTCCACTAGCCAGTACATGGGAGGAAGGGGAAGGAGACAGCGCTTTGTCTCTGCACCTTCCTTAATAGTTTGTTTCCCCTCCACACCTATCCACTAGGGCAGTGGTTCTCAAACTTTTTTTTTCGTGGACCCCTTAAAAATTGCTAAGGGTCTTGGAGGACCCTTAATGATCTTTCCAAATGTTGTTTGTACCGTTAGCTAACTATTGTAACGTGCTTTGGATAAAAGCGATATATATAAAAAATAATAAACTTTTTTTGTTCTACAAATAAAAGCACACAACTCATATTTTAATATCAGTAGATTTACCTTTCTGTGATGGATGTGCCCACCCTCCTGCACCACGGCAGCCCCCGAGCTGGGGTTGGGAAGTAGGGGGGGGATCTCTCCCTCTCCCCACCACTGTGGCAGACCCCGGGTTGGGAAGGAGGGGGTCTCTTCCCTGCCATAGCAGCCACACAGCTGAGGCTGGGAAGGAGGGCCATCTCTCCCCGGCAGCCGCAGCCCTGGAGCTGGGGAAAGTCACCTCTTTCTGTAGCCGCCGCAGCCCTGCACATCCCCTCTTCTCACCCCACTGCCCCCTCCCACCTACCCCTTATTCCCCCCCCCAAGGCCACCAACACACCTTACATGTGCGTCTTCTCCAGGTCCAGGCACCTAATTAGTGGAGTCATGTCTGCGCGGCTCCACTAATTAGGTGGGTGGCCCTTCATTCTCTTGTGTGCGGCCACCCAACAGTGCAGCTTAGAGGGAACTATCCGCGGACCACCTGAATAGAGCTTGCAGACCACTGGTGGTCCACGGACCACAGTTTGAGAACCTCTGCACTAGGGAAAAGGGAGTGTACTAGGCCTGCAGCCTTTGCTGTCCACTACTCAGAAGGCCATGCTGTGTGGAGGCCTAACCCTAATGCAGCTGTGGTTCTTACTATCTTTAACCTGGTTATGACCAGCCACAAGCTGGCTCTATCTGTATGATACTTGCCTTGTGTTTAGAACTCCAGGAAAGAGCAGCACTAACTCTCTACCTATATACAGGCCTCTCTTCTGTGAGCTCTCTATCTTCAGTTTGGCATATGACAAGACATTAAATATAGCTATTATGTACACAAACCATTAGTCTCATTATACAAAGGAATCAGTATTGAAAGATATTAACCACTGAGATTTTTCTGTAGCTCAATCACTAATTTCTTAAGTGATAATCTGGCACAATGTAATATAAATAGCTAGGATGTGATAAACAAGACCTCCCGCTTCACCTTGTACCTTCTCAATGTGGTGTCTTCTGGATATCTTACAGCAGTTATGGGTTTATTTTCCAAAATAACATTAAACAAAATAATCTCTCTTTCTTTTTGCAATAAAACTGACAACTCAAGAGTACTCAATTTATTAAACCTATGTTTTAAAATGCAAGAAATTCCCACCACTTCTGTAATTATTAATAGATATTCCTCTGACATTGCAGCATACTTTTGCCAGAGAGATTGTCATTATACAGAACTATTGTAGCTTTTACTGCATAATTAAATAGGAATAGATGCAGGCAAGTTATTGACACCAATAATCATGTACTGTTTGTAATTAAACAACATACATTTTGACCCTACTGATAAATATATGGTGCAATGTGTAATATGTAAGGCTACGATTATGTCACAGAGGTTGCGAAAGTCACTGATTCCATGACTTCCACAGACCTCCGTGACATTGGGGGCCCCGCAGCTGACCAGCTGCTGCCAGCAGCAGGGGACCCTGCAGCAGCCCAGCAGCTGTGGGTAGCGGGACTCCCCACAACTGACTAACCAGCGACCCCTGAGCTGCCCAGCTGCCACCGCAAGCAGCCAGGGTCCCCCACAGCTCCCAGCCAGCAGTGGCAGAAGGACCCTGGAGCTGCTTAACAGCCGCAGGTTGGGGAGCCCCTGCAGCTTCCCAGCCACCGGCAGGGGCATCCCATGCAGTTGCTCAGCCACCGCGAGCAGCCTGCCCTCCACCCCCACAGCTTCCAGTCACTGGTGGAGGTGGCAGAGGGACCCCAGAGGTGCTCAGCGGCTGCAGGCGGAGGGAGGGAGGCATAACTCCTAGCTGACGACAGCAAAGGGACTTGGTAGCTGCTCAGTGGGAGGGCCCCCTACCCCCCCCCCCCCCGCAGCTCTCCAGCCTCCACCAATGGCAGAGCCTCCATCCCACAGTTCCCAGCCCTGGGCCTCCACTCAGCTCTAGGCCCGCAGGGCAGCAGGGGGACCCCTCCCAGCCACTGGGCAATGGGGTCCCTGCGGCTCCCAGCTGCTGCGGGGCGGACAGGGTGCTGGACCCTTCTCCCTCCCCATTTTGTTAGGGATGTTTTTAGTAAAAGTCAGGGACAAGTCACGGCTTCCTTGACTTTTTGTTTATTACCTGTGACCTGTCCCTGACTTTTACTAAAAATATCCATGACAAAATCTTAGCCTTAGTAATATGGATCATCCTTGCATTTTCTGAGACTCTGAAAACCAGCAAAACACACCACTGGTGAGATAAATACATAGCTAGTATTTGAAAGTGAACCCTGTGATCCTTATATTTTATATATTTAATCAACATATACTTATTAGCAATGGCAGGGGTGACTTTAGCAGAGGGTTCATGGGCTTTACTGAACCCATGGAAATCATGACATTAGAGGGTGAAAAATACAACAACCATACTTTTTCCTCCACTAGACCATCTAGTGGAGGAAGAAGCTGTGTTTGCTCCTTCGCACAAGAAATCATGTGTGGCTTCATAGCCTGGGCCCTGCGTCATGGCAGTGCTGCTCCCTGCCACATTGCTGCATGGTGATGGCAGTATTGTATGTTTAGCCACTATGGAAGCTAAAAGAGCAACATTTGCCAGAGGGGAAGGGTGGGGACAAGGCATTGCCCCAGTGTGTCCCAATTTCCAGGTAGTAGGGACGGGGCACTGGGCTTATGGCAGGGCTTCTTCCTGTTCTCAGCAGCTGGGTCTGGAAGCTGAGCAGACCCGTTTCCCACACTGTATCGTGGGCTGGTCTCTCTCAGTGTTGTGAGTAACCAGAACTGGCCCCAGGGCAGCTGCGTGGAGCAGACCACGCCCTGTGCTGAAGCCTGCCTCAGACTCCTCTCACTGGACCAACCCCTGCCAGGCTCTCATTGTTTCATGCTCTCTTTGTTTTTATTTTGTGTGTTGTTTCATACCATGCTTACAGTACAGTTTAGTATAGTGCACCCACTGAATGGGGTCATGGGGCAATGCCAACACTCCAATTCTGCAATATTAATTATTGAGTTTTGGGATGAAATTCACCCCTGTGCTTACAAGTTGCATTGGGCTGGGTGAATTTCATGCTTAATGTATTCTGTGGAACTGATCCTATATTCTGTTCCTTACACAGACAAAAATAAATAAATCACTGTTGACTTAAAGGGGAGTTCTGCTTGTAAGACTCTGGAAGCAGATCCTACATGTTGAAGTGTCACACTCACACTAGCTTAATTATTTCCATTTAGTACAACAGTTCCATCTACTGTATTGATCTGTGTTATCTATACACCCACAGTATATTTTTGTCTCCAGAAAGAGCTTGATTTGCAGTAGATGTGTCTTCTGTCACAAACATGTGTACTATGTACTACAGATTTACGCATGATATGGTCTCTAGTTCATTTATCCTTTACAGCATAGCCTGCATTAGATTCTAATGCCACTTGATACTCCCACTTCTGCAACAACAGTATCTAAGGGTATGTCTACACTATGAAATTAGGTCGATTTTTTAGGAAGCGATTTTATGCAGTCGATTGTGTGTGTCCCCATTAAATGCATTAAGTTGGCAGAATGCGTCCACAGTACCGTGGCTAGCATCGACTTTCGGAGTGTTGCACTGTGGGTAGTTCCCACAGTCTCCGCCGCCCATTGGAATTCTGGGTTAAGCTCCCAATGCCTGATGGGGCAAAAACATTGTCGCGGGTGGTTTTGGGTACATGTTGCCCCTCCCTCCGTGAAAGCAACGGCAGACAATCGTTTCGCGCCTTTTTTCCATGCGGACCCCATACTGCTTTCAGCAGACGGTGCAGTAGGACTCCTAACCGTCGTCATCGAACGACTGCTTCCACTGCAACTCTGCTCTCCTGCTCTCCTAGAGCCATAAATCCACCTTGCAGATCCTCTCGTCGTTCTGAATAAATATCTATTCTCGTGGCATCTGCTGCAACTCTGCTCTCCTGGTGCCATGAATCCACCTCGCAGGTCCTCTATATGACTGTCATCATCCACCGCTTCCGTTGCAACTCTGCTCTCCAGCTCTTGTCTCGCCATACCACGGCAAGCGTGCAGCCCACTCAGCTCAGCTAACAGACACCATCGCTGTTGTGTCCTGGTGCTGCTGGCAGTAGACAGTGCAATAGGTCTGCAAAACTGGTCTTCCAACCACTGCTTCCGCTGCCACTCTGCTCTCCTGCTCTTGTCTCGATCGATGGCGAATTTCTCCATGTTGGCTGTCATGGGCTCCTGCTTCTGCTGCAACTCTGCTCTCATGAATCCACCTCGCAGGTCCTCTCGTCGTTCTCTATAAATAACTATTCTCGTGGCATCTCTCTATAAAGATCTATTCTCATGGCATCCATCATCAGCCACCGAATCCGCTACAACTCTGCTCTCCTGCAGACGCCATATCACGGCAAGCATGGAGCCCGCTCAGATCACTGAGGCAGTTATGAGCATTGTAAACACCTCGCGCATTATCCTGCACTATGTTCAGAACCAGAATCTGCAAAAGCAGGCGAGGAGGCGACGGCAGTGAGGTGACGAGAGTGATGAGGACATGAACAGACTTCTCTCAAAGTACAGGCCCCGGCAATGTGGACATTCTGGTGGCAATGGGGCAGGCTCATCCCGTGGAATGCCAATTCTGGGCCCGGGAAACAAGCACAGACTGGTGGGACCGCATAGTGTTGCAGGTCTGGGATGATTCCCAGTGACTGCAAAACTTTTGCATCCGTAAGGGCACTTTCATGGAACTTTGTGACTTGCTTCCCCCTGCCCTGAAGTGCAAGAATACCAAGATAAGAGCAGCCCTCACAGTTCACAGGCGAGTGGCGATAGCCCTCTGGAAGCTTGCAATGCCAGACAGCTACCGGTCAGTTGGGAATCAATTCGGAGTGGGCAAAGCTACTGTGAGGGCTGCTGTGATCCAAGTAGCTAACGCGATCACTGAGCTGCTGTTATCTAGTGATGCTGGGAAATGTGCAGATCATAGTGGATGGCTTTGCTGCAATGGGATTCCCTAACTGTGGTGGGACGATAGATGGAACACATATCCCTATCTTGGACCGGACCACCTTGGCAGCCAGTACATAAATCGAAAGGGGTACTTTTCAATGGTGCTGTAAGTACTGGTGGATCACAAGGGATGTTTCACCAACATCAACGTGGGATGGCCGGGAAAGGTACATGACACCCGCATCTTCAGGAACTCTGGTCTATCTGAACAGCTGCAGCAAGGGACTTACTTTCCAGACCAGAAAATAACCATTGGGGATGTAGAAATGCCTATAGTTATCCTTGGGGACCCAGCCTATCCCTTAATGTCATGGCTCATGAAGCCATACACAGGCACCCTGGACAGTAGTCAGGAGCTGTTCAACTATAGGCTGAGCAAGTACAGAATGGTGGTAGAATGTGCATTTGGACATTTAAAAATGTGCTGGTGCAGTTTACTGATTCGGTTAGACCTCAGCAAAACCAATATTCCCATTGTTATTACTGCTTGCTGTGTACTCCACAATATCTGTGAGAGTAAGGGGGAGACATTTATGGCGGGGTGGGAGGTTGAGGCAAATTGCCTGGCCGCTGTTTATGCACCAGCCAGACACCACAGCGATTAGAAGAGCACAGCAGGGCGTGCTGCGCATCAGAGACGCTTTGAAAACCAGTTTAATGACTGGCCAGGCTACGGTGTGAAAGTTTTGTTTGTTTCTCCTTGATGAAAACCCGCCCTCTTGGTTCACTCTACTTCCCTGTAACCCAACCGACCTCCCCCCTTTGATCACCGCTTGCAGAGGCAATAAAGTCATTGTTGTTTCAAATTCATGCATTCTTTATTAATTCGTCACACAAAAAGGGGGATAACTGCCAAGGTAGCCCAGGAGGGGTGGGGGAGGAAGGAAGCACCAGGTGGGGTGTGGGAGGAGGGGAGAAAGGAAGGACAAGGCCACACTGCACTTCAAAACGTATTGAACGCCAGCCTTCTGTTGCTTGGGCAGTCCTCTGGGGTGGAGTGGTTGGGTGCCCGGAGGCCCCTTCCATCCCGTGTTCTTGGACATCTGGGTGAGGAAGCTATGGAACTTGGGGAGGAGGGCGGTCAGTTACACAGGGGCTGCAGCGGCAGTCTGTGCTCTTGCTGCCTTTCCTGAAGCTCAACCATATGCTGGAGCATATCAGTTTGATCCTCCAGTAGCCTCAGCATTGCATCCTGCCTCCTCTCATCATGCTGCCACCACCTATCATCTTGCTCCCACCACTTATCAACTTGCTCCCACCACCTATCCTCTCACACATCCCTCCTGTCCTCACGTTCATTTTGTGCTTTCCTGGACTCTGACATTGTCTGCCTCCATGCATTTTGCTGAGCTCTTTCAGTGCGGGAGGACTGCATGAGCTCAGAGAACATTTCATCGCAAGTGCTTTTTTTTTTGCCTTCTTATCTGTGCCAGCCTCTGGGACGGAGATGATAGCGGGAGCGTTGAAACATTTGCAGCTGTGGGAGGAAAAAGAAAGGGAGAGTAGTATTTAAAAAGATACATTTTAGAGAACAATGGGTAGACTCTTTCACAGTGAACCAAGCTATTAACATTACATAGCACATGTGCTTTCGGTACAAGGTCAGTTTGGCAGGGCCAGGCAACAGAATTCGGCTTGCAGGCAGCCATGGTAAGCCACAGTCTTTTGGCTTATTTAACCTTCATAACATGTGGGAATGAATCTCCCCTTAATAAAATCCCCCTATTTCAACCAGGTGACCATGAATGATATCACTCTCCTGAGGATAACATAGAGAGATAAAGAATGGATGTTGCTCGAATGCATTCCAGTAGCTGTACTGGCCACGAATGCAGCCCAAGTCTTCAGGGCAAATTAATCATTAAACATGCTTGCTTTTAAACCATGTATTATATTTACAAAGGTACACTCACCAGAGGTGCCTTCAAGGTCTGGGAGCCCACCTTGAGAGGGTTGGGAGGGTATTGTCTCCAGGGTGATAAACAGTTCCTGGCTGTCGGGAAGAACGGTTTCTCCGCTTGCCTGCTGTGCACTACCCTCCTCCTCCTCATCATCATTATCTTCCTCGTCCCCAAAATCCTCATCCCTGTTGCATGAGACTCCCCCCTTGCAGGAGTCCATGAACAGGGGTAGGGTAGTGGTGGGGGCACCCCATAGAACTGCATGCAGCTCATCATAGAAGCGATATGTCTGGGGGTCTGACCTGGAGTGGCCATTTGCCTCTTTGTTTTTTTGGTAGGCTTGCCTGAGCTCCTTAAGTTTCACGCGGCACTGCTGTGGGTCCCTGTTATAGCCTCTGCCCTAGGAGATTTTTTCAAATATTTTGGCATTTCATCTTTTGGAATGGAGTTCTGATAGCATGGATTCGTCTTCCCATACAGCGATCAGATCCAGTACCTCCCTTTTGGTCCATGCTGGAGCTCTTTTGTGATTCTGGGACTCCATGGTTACCTCTGCTGATGAGCTCTGCACAGTCACCTGTGCTGATCAGCTGGCCAAACAGGAAATGAAATTCAAGAGTTCGCCAGGCTTTTCCTGTCTACCTGGCCAGTGCATCTGAGTTGAGAGTGCTGTCTAGAGCGGTCACAATGGAGCACTCTGGGATAGCTCCCGGAGGCCAATACCATCGAATTGCATCCACACGACCCCAAATTCGACCCGGTGATGTCAATTTCAGTGCTAAACCCCTCCTCGGGGAGGAGTACAGAAATCGATTTTAAGAGCCCTTTAAGTCGACAAAAATGGATTCGTTGTGTGGACGGGTGCAGGGTTAAATCGATCTAACGTTGTTAAATTCGACTTAAACTCATAGTGTAGACCAGGGCTAAGTAAAGGGTAACTTTTAGTTAAGTGCACATTTCCCACCTTTCTTCTTTAAGACTATTAGATATGCTGTCTCATTATCTCGGTCACTCAAAATGATGTATTAAACATTTTCATTACTGTCATACTGCTGGTGCAATGATGTACAAGGAGTTTACTGCACACCTTGTCTTTATTGTTATTTTTGAGTTCGGCATCAGTTAGAAATCTTGTTTTCTCATTTGATCGTGAATGTTTTTAGCATCAGATCTTGGTATGTAGCAGTTGTGGATTTTTTTTTCCTTATGAACACTTACTTTTTGCACCCTTTATTAGCAGTATTCAGAGGGTGTGTCAAAGGGACTTTAGATAATATCTGAGAAACGCCTTAAGTTTAACTGTCACAAGCACATTATTTTATTCAGCAACCAGATCTCTAACCACAGTCCTGTTTTTTCATCTTGAAACACAACTCCCTCTTTTCATCTCAAGCCAGCTAGGTGGCTAGGACAGCTATAGCTATCTTAGATTTGGTCATTCACCTTTACAGGGAGGTTTTTCCATTTACAGCATGTCTATATTTAACCTTTGATAGATGTCAGCTAGTTAACACGTTTATGCAAAATTAAGGAAGATATTTGGTGGAAGACTGTAGGTAAATCCCTCAGTTTGCAGTGAACATTTATTGGAAATGCGGTTTTGGGTAAGCTTCTCTCTTTGGCACCAGTAGAATTAACATTTTAGCAACAATGCAGTGAGCTGATTGTGGCTGAAGGGAGAATAAGGGAACTCTTTTAGCCTACACCTGCAACCATAATTCTCCATTCTTGACTATTTTCCTTTCAGTTTAATTACTGCTGAATAGCAAAGTCCACCCAAGAGCGATATAAAATTTTTCAGATTTCATAGACACTGTAACAAGAATAATATTTGTTGTCAATAAGATAGAATGTACCTAACAGTGTCTGTATCCATTACCTCTTTCTCAGGATTCCAATGTACACTGCAATACTAAAAAATACTAAAAATAAAAAGAATGGAAAATAAGACAACACAATAAATTTGCTCTTGGTTTTCATCTGTTTTTCGCACCATTTTAGATAAATTATGAACTTATTAAATGCATGTCACCGGTTAATTAATGAAGCTCAACAAAAGACAGAGCCAAATTAGTTCTCTTTCTAATGGGATTTGGAAGCACTATTGTTATGAATATTAAGGTTGCAGTGAATGTACGGAAATGTAAATATTTTTGATCATTTGACATTCTTGCCTCACACCACCGTGCCACTGAATTTGAATTTACCCTTCTCATCTACATTGCCTCAGAAGTGCAAAACTTAAAATGTCAGAAAGAGTTGCACAACATATGCATGACACATGGTCCATAACACATGACATAGGTGCAGGATACACGCAGACATGACATGTATGCATGCTTCATACATTTCACAATACAATCTCAGATAACCCCAATTCCACAGCATGACAGTAATTTTCAGTGTGGCACAACTTCATTTCTGCAGTCATGCAACTCAGATTCCATGTCGAGTGTAAAACATAAGCGTTCCAGTGAATGAGTGATGAGTTTGTGGTGCACACTTGCACAGTCCACTTCCATGATGCACATAGAAATTACAGAGACTCAGGATGTTGTAGTTAGGGTGAATGCAAGGCTGTATTTCCTGTTTACAGACTCTTACCTCTTGCTATGATGCTCCCCAGTGGCTCTAAAAATTCCCAACTAACATCAAAATGTATATGCAAAATAATTTGTCAAATCCATGTGAGTAATTGGCTTAGGGTATGTGATCATGTCTCCCTATAGTTGCTACCTGCTACTTCATCACAGATAAAGGAGCTTTCCTATGTAGCCCACAGAGCTAACTTAGCATTCTATTTAGCAGTAACATAAGGAACAGACAGGCCTACATCCTGTAAGACATTAGCTTAAGCAGTTAACATAAGGCTTTGAGGCCTATGAACTTTAGCATACATAACTGGTCCAACAGTGCCCCTGAATTCTGGGGAACTGGGAACAGTGTGCTTAGTCGGGTAGTCTGTACAAGGTGATACCAGGTAAGCCACAGGAACACTGAACTGATATAAGGCTTGGATATTTTAGGATATAGAGATGTTGGGAGATTCTTCCCTTGGCAATGAATTGACTTATGTGACAATAGGTCAAGATCATTAACATACTAATGTATAGAATAAGGACCCCCCAACATTATTAGGGTGAGGAAGTTAGATATGGATAAATGAGGCTGGGTATTGATATGAATATTCATGACAGCCCCTAGGCCCTATCATAGGCCAGACCACCATATAAGAGAGATCTGGATTGTCAGACTTGTTTGGCATGCCTGGGATGAGTCGGACCTTTGTCTTGCACCACCTGTTCTCCAAGAAAGGGTGTGAGTATATGTGAGGAATGGTACAAGTAGGGTGACCAGATTACAAGTGTAAAATATCGGGACGGGGGCGGAGCCAAAAAAATTTAAGGGGCCTGGGGCATTAGCAGGCCCCGCGCGCTGCCCTCCCCGCGGAGCCTCCCACCCCCTGGCCCGCCACGGACATATGCGGGGCAGCGCGGTGGGTCCGGGCGGGGGCAGCGCGGAGCGGGCAGGACCTGGGGGGGTGGCAGGGGCCGAATCCCCGCTGCTGCCAGGGAGCCCCGCGCCTCTCCCTCCCGCTCGCGGCTGTGGCTCCCTCCCGACGCGACGCGCCCCCCCGCTGCCCCGGGCACATGCGGCGCGCGTCCCCCGCGCCTAGTCTCCCTCCCGCCGGGAAGGAGCAGCTGGATGTGCGCCGCATGTGCGCGGGGCAAGCCGGGGGGGGGCGCGTCCGGCCAGGAAGGAGCCGCAGCCGTGAGCGGGACGGAGAGGCGCGGGGCTCCCCAGCAGCAGCGGGGATTCAGCCCGCGCCACCCACCCACCCCCCGCCCGCTCCGCGCTGCCCCCGCCCGGTCCCACCGCGCTGCCCCGCGGGCTGCAGGGCTGGAGCAGCCTCCAGGCTGCACTCCCGGCCCCGGGTGAGGCAGCCCGGGAAGAAGCCCTCTGGCGCGGCGGGGGGCTCACAGCTGAGCCCGCCGTCTCCCTCCCTTGCCAGGCCCCCTTTGCCTGCTCGCCCGCCCGGTGCCCGGGTGCTGGAGCTGACTTACCAGCTCCAGGATCCGGGCACCGCCGCCGCCAGTCCCTCCCTCCAGGCTTGCACCGCCATGCTGCAAGCCTGGGAGGGAGGAGGAATGCTGGGGAAGAGGCGGGGCCAGGGCAGGGATTTGAGGAGGGAGCCAATGGGGGGAGAAGGGGGCGGAGCCGGAGCGGAAGGGAAAATTTCTTCTTTGTCCTGTGTCCCGACCAAACATTGGTCGGGACGCGGGACAAAGAAGCAAATATCGGGACAGTCCCGATAAAATCGGGACGTCTGGTCACCCTAGGTACAAGAGATTACCTTATTATATTACTGCTATATTTTTATGCAGCATGGAGCATGTGTCTTTATTAGTTGTGCTAATAAAATTGCTTAAAGTTTGTTTTTCCCTCAGTGAGAGTGTCTTCACTGTGCACATCGGGGTTCCCAATCAGATATTGAATTTGATCACCTTGATTCTGTTGTGCCTGATTCTGAGACTAAAACCCTACATTACCCTGCTCTTTAATTAATAGTTAATTGGAAATCAATAGCTGCTAAAGAATTGAGCAACACCTTTAGCTCTAGTGGTACAGACCTATGTTCTCGGTGCTCAGGGGTCTCTGTTCAATCCCCCTGTCTGTGTGTGCAGCTGTTAATTGTTTTGGCAAAAGTAAGGCCTCCTTATTCTGTAATTTACTAGATAACATCTAACATGGCACATTCTTGCTAGCAAGAGTATAAAGTAATGTATCAGATCGGCTATCAGAACAAAACAGCTGAAGTAGGGTTTAAATAACTTATATATCTAAGAGAGGAATGAGTTTTTCTAGTGCAGCATATCAATAATTTGTACTCTCAGAAGTCTGTGCTGTCGCACATAGCAGTGATGATGGCAAATCTGCCAATGGGAGCTTTGTAAAACAGCTTTCAGCTCTTCCCAGGGGTAACAGTCAAACTTGTCACCATGGAGACTGATTTGAAAAAAATCTGCCATTTGACACTAAGGAATAAATCTGTGACCCAACCTAGGGCTCCTTGTCTTGAATCAAGATCCTCAGAAACATCATCATCAGATTGCCGAGCTACTGTGCTGGCTCTGTGTGCACACTTTTCTCTGTTGAAATCATGCCTTGGCATTCATGCGAGCATGACTCAACAGCACTAGCAGTCACAGTAAGCCCTAAGTGGCCTTTGTAATCAACTTGAGGATTTGTATCTTTACCAAACACAGAGCATATTCCTTTGTTTTCTTTTCAGGAATCCTAGAGGGATTAATTTCCAAAAAACAAAGAAGGGATTTACTACTCTGTTTGTGAGACTAAAGATCAGCTTCTTCTGAATGTGGTTCCTTTGGTAAATGCATTTCAAACACACATTTTTCTTTTTCAATCTATCTTGCTTCTTCATTTGGTACAAAACTTATAATTTAGTCTCACTCAAATCCCACCAAGCTAGCTTTCAAAGGCCCTTTATGTCCTGAGGAGAGTGGCCTTTTTAAAGCACAAGTTACCCGGAACACAAAGAATTAAAAGGAAGATACTGCTGGCAGCCCAAGATGTGCTCTGTGGTTGAAGAGCAGAAGAAAAAGCTTATTTTCCAACTGCACTGTGCCACTCCTGACATTAATGTGCATTGCATTCACAAAAGATCAAACAAATAAATAATAAATAAAACATCCTACCTGCCAGCGCTATATTCTGTGTTGTTGTAGTGCAATCAAATATGGAAGGGGGGGCGGTTACAGTCACTATTGGACTGACCAGCTGAGTTGATGGCCGATTGAGAGCGTGTGCTGTATATAACGTTCCTTGTTTCTCTAGGCAAGATTGCATCTCAACAACTGCATTCAGTATGGATCTATATCATATCGACTCAATTATAAAGTCACCTTAAAAACATTAACACTGTACTGATCACCTCAATGAGGCTGAAATATTTCAGACTGTTGACAAAAAGGTCCAATTTCATTACATTGCGATTGAGGCAGTGCAGTAGCTGTCCTGGATTTGTATTATCATTTGTATAGTCCCCAAAAGTCATTACACTCTGAGTATTAGTCCAGTTAACTGTCCAGGGAAAGCAGTTTTTAAATTAGTGGGATTTGCAGAGACAGCTGATATTCCCGCATCCAATTATTTATTCTGAATAGCTTATTGGGATCCCATTCTGCCATGAATCATCTCATTTTCACAATTGTATTAGAGATACAGTAGTTAACCTAATGTAGCACAGAAGTTCAATTTGAGCCTAGCTAATGAACTTCCAGACCAATTAATAGAACAGAGAAGATATTGTGTTTTCTCACAGATCATAAACCCAAACCTCTGATTTTACTGATGTATTGTTTACTCCAGCACACATTGAGCAATGCTGACATGTTCCTCTCAGTTTGTGTGTGTGGTTCCTAACTGGGGTTAGCAACTTTACACACTGCAAACAAAACCTGACCTACTTGGAATTGAATGCTGTCATGAAAGATCACTCTGGCATTCATATGATATCATAGTCTGCCAGGACTGAACCCCACTTACTCAGAAATGATCCCCAGTATTTTTTATGAAAAACCTCTGGTTTTGGCAGTTGAATTATTGTATGTCCATAGAATATGGATGGCTGAGAGCACAAAAATGAATCCCCTAAGGAATAAAGGACACTGAGGAGTTTTAAAGCCTGATAGTAGTTAGAATCCAAAATAGAACCGGCGAGTACAGATTCATGTCCTTTATTTCCTCTCCACTGAACCATCCACCCTCCCTCAAACAAAAATCTGCTTCCTTTTTACCATGTGACTTTATACCTCTAAAAAAAACCAAAACAGGTACATGGTATCCTTTCCTTTTCTTGTTCCACGCAGATACACTTGTATTAGTTTTTGCCTTGTGTTTAGTTTTCATGTACGTAATTATCTAACATTCTTGCATTATCAACCAACAAACACCCTTTAATTGACGAGTAAAATTCTCAAAAGTCCTTTTGAAAATTTGTGACTAAAATTTTCCTTCCCAGATCATCCTCCAGGAAATTGGATGACAGCTCAAAGGCGTCTACATTAAACTGAGAAATCTGGACTGCTACATTATTTCCAGAAATACATCTGGAAACCTTTTGAAACCATTTTCTACTCCTCTCTTCATAGCTGAAGAGAAAATTCTCACTTAAGATTCTTGATTTCTTTTTGTCTCTGGCTCCAAACACTTGTCCACCTTTTTCTGCCATGGCTTATTGTACCTCTGTTTCTTAAATGTTATTGATACGTCATAAAACCTGTTACCAAATCTTGCCTGACATGCAGGGTCTTCCTTGACATTTTAATATCACTACTCTGTTGAGAATGGAAGTGTAGTGAATTGCACTATGGGTTGAAACAGCCACTAGTGTTGTCCAGCATCCAATTGGGTTCAAATTTGCAAAAGTGTCCATTCAACTGGGTGTCTCAAATTGAGTCCCCATAAACTGAGGCACCCAAAAATTAGTGGACCTTTTTCAAAATTTGGATCTTAACTTTTAAGAAGAGAACACTAGGAGGATGATATCAATGGCAAACTTTCAGCCTTGAAAATGTAAAACCACCTCCAAAAGATCAGTCAGATTTTAAAGACATTTAGGTGCCTAAAGATGCACATAAGCACTAAAGCCCTCTAAAAATCTGCCCCCTAAAAGCTTAAATCAGTGATCCAGTGGATTTTTGGGTGCCAAAGTCCAACTTCGTAGGAACTATTCAATCAGTCCTACTTTGATCCATTTTAGTTGGGCCATAATGTAGAATGAACTTGGGTTTCAGTCATGGACATTTACCCCACAATTTTATTGCTCTAATCGGCAGCTTTCCTCTGGATCCTGAATATGTTCTGACCAGTAGGGCTTTGAACACTTCGCTGAGAAGAAAACTAAACAACTAATAAAAATTCTCCTACTGGGATTACTCTATCAACAACTTTAGACAATACCAATTTTCCCATTTGCAGAGCTAAAAATGTATGTTAAATTGGTGAGGAAAAAACTTTCCACATTGGAAAGTAGAGCACAGAACAAGAATTGTTGAAACTGATTTTAAACAACAAAATCCATACATCCAAAAGTATAGGTTTCGTTTGTTTAATATTACAAAATGCCCAAAAAAGGTATGCCTGAAAAATAGCAATTGATGCCTGCTCAGTCTTCAAACCCATACAAGTAACACATGATGTTTGACATTATTCCTAAAAATTATGTGCTAGGTATTGCTCTCATTTAAACTTGGGTAAATCTGAAGTAACACTATTATAGGGGCCTAATCTAATTGCCATTAACATCAGTGGGTGTCTTTTCATTGCCTTCAATGGGTGTTGATTCAGGACTTAAATGAAAAATTACTGTTATGGGTAGGAGAAAAAAAGATCAAGACTAGATATCAGAGACTTTAAAAAAACAACATACCATGGTCCATTGAGATTTACAGTTGCCATCTTATACATGATCTCCAATTTTTTCCCTCAAGAATGAATTCTTAGGGACAGTCACCTTGGACAAATTTAAGTGATGCCATGTTTTAATAAAATTACAGAAAGACAATTAAAAACATTCCCAAACATGGTACCTTTTATGTTTTTTCTTTGTTTTTAATAGTTTTCTGTAATCTTCTGTTCTGTTCCTGATGTGGAAGGTTCTACACCAACCTACTGGGGCTAATAATACCATAATACCAACCATTAGTCTATAATGCTGGCACAATGCATTTGTAGAAACCACATAATTAATCAACCCTTCAAAGAAGCCATCTGGCACTCTTCCAGGAAAAGGAAAAGTTTCCTTAAAACAAACCTTTATTTCACAATTTATGTATACTCAGATGAACAGCCTCTTTGGGAAATGAAGCGCAAAAGAATATTAGCAGAATGCCCTGGTTCTTTATATTGCCAACTGTGTGCAACATGTTTGTTTCCCCATATGCTGTGACTGCATCAGCAGAGTGGGCTTTCTAATCCCCAAGATTATGTGCTTTAAAGTGTCCAAATTTTCCATGTATGTATTATTTATGAGACACTTCATACTATGCTCAGGTAGGGTGGCCAGATGTCCTGACATTATCGGGACCATCCTGACATTAGGGGCTTTGTCTTATGGAGGCAACTATTATCACCCCCCCACACCCACACACACACCCCTCCTGGCCCAGTTTTTCACACTTGCTATCTGGTCACCCTAGGGTTGCAAGGCGTCTGTTTTTTTACCAGAATGCCCGGTTGACTGCTGACCAGGCCACTAAAAGTCTGGTCAGCGGCACAGTGGGGCTTAGCCTAGGTAGGCTCCCTGCCTGCCCTGGCTCTGCATGACTTTCGGGAAGCAGCCGGCATGTCCGGCTCCTAGGCACAGGTGGGGTCAGGGCGCTGCGCATGCTGCCCCTGCCCAGAGCATCAGCTCCATAGCTCCCATTGGCCAGGAACCATGGCCAATGGGAGCTGCGGGGGTGGTGCCTGTGGGTGGGGGTAGTGCGCGGCGCCTCCTGGCTTCGCCTAGGTGTTGGACATGCCGGCCGCTTCCTGGGAGCCACCTGAGGTAAGCACCGCCTGGAGCCTGCACCCCAAACCCCCTCCCACACTCCAACCCCCTGCCCCAGCCCATAGCCCCCTCCTGCACCCCAATCCCCTCATCTCCAGCCCCACACCAGAGCCCCCTCCCCCCAGCTGGAACCCTCATGCCCCCACACCTTAACACCCAGCCCCAGCCCAGTGCCCCCTCCCACACTCCGAAACCTTCTGCCCCACCCCCCAAATCTGGAGTCCTATCATCCCTGTCCCCCCCAGCCGGAGCCCTCACCCTCTCCCGCACACCAACTCCCTGCCCCAGCCCGTGAAAATGAGCAACTGAGCAAGGGTAGGGGAGAGCAAGTGACGGAGGAAGGGGGAATGCAGTGAGTGCAGGCAGGGCCTCAGATAAGGGTCAGGCAGGGGTGGGGCCTCGGGAGGGGGAAAAGCTTCAGGAATAGGCGGGGCAAGGGTGTTTAGTTTTCTGCAATCAGAAAGTTGGTAATCCTAGGTCACCCTATTTTCGGGAGCTGGAGCAAGCTTCAAGTTCAATGATTTATTCAATATCTTGCTAGGTATTAGGAGGAATAGAGCAGTTGTGTAGTTCTTAGTTTAAAAGGTTTCTTTCATGTAATCTGCCCTAGCATATCTTGTTAATGTACAGAATGACATGTTTATTTGTAGGAGAAGGAGTAAAAATGGACCTCAAAAAGATTTTTTTAAAAACTACTGTCAATCAGTGAAACTGCATGTTCACACAAAAAAGCTGCAGCTAAACAGGAAAAGTAAGTTCCATTGGAGCTAGTTAATTAGCAAAAAATTTTTTACTACAATACCTCAAAGTGCAAAGCTTTACAACTGAGTCTAAAGGAATGGATCTCTTACCCAAAATGGGACTTGTCCTGAACATTACAAAGAACAGGCTGGGTTACAATGAAAATATGCAATAAAAATATTGATCATCAGCTCATGTAACTGGCATAGCTCCATGAGGACCTGCCCCAGCCATCTGGAATGAAAATGTCACCAATTCCTACAAAAGCAACGTTATCACCCCTCTCGATTTCTGAGAAAGGGGAGAAAAGAAGTCATATTTAACACATTATACAATTTGGATTTATTAACCATTGATTTCCTTAATTGATCCTGGTTCAAGTTACATTTAAAAAACATTTTCTTAATGATGGAAATCTTTCCTGGTAGATTAGTTGTCAAAATGTACAATAGGAGATCTTCATGCAAAAGAATTTAGTGGGTGCATCCTAGAAATATATTCATAAGAGAAACGGGCTGTTAAGTTAGGTTTGTGGAGTGTTCTTTAGTTATTTTCCAGTGTAGACATATGCATAATACAGTAAGGATTAAATGCTTCATTTGTAAATGTGTCATTGAAACTTACTTTCATCTTTACTCCAATTCAAGAAATGAAGAAAGGGAAAAATCACTTTTGGTTCACAGCAAGGTACTGCTGTCTCAGAAATAGTTAACTGCTTTTCAGGGGCCTGAGCCAAAACTCAATGAAGTCAGCGGCAAAGACTCCCAAAAACTTCAATAAGCTTTAGATCAAGCCCTAGATGAATAGCGCGAATACAGCATAAAAACTCTTTTAGATATTTGGTAAGCAATGGTTTGGAAAAATCAGAAGAAGCTGTGTTATCCTGCACTAAGACCTATCATTCACATTGAGAGTTCTGTGCATGGGTGAGTCCTATTAAAAACGTGACCTCCTTGTTTTTATAAACACAACTTTCTAGTTCAATTTAATAATCCTGCCGCTCACCACTAACTAAAAACACTCTCCAAAATCATAATGCATGTATGAGAGCAGGAATTAAAAACTGTGCAATGCTTCAAAAAGAACTAGCCTGGAATATGCTTCATGTACCCTACCGACAGTGATGCTCTGTTAGCCGATTGTTAGCCAAACTAAATTTTTATTATTAATATTTATTTATACTATGATAGTGCCTAAAGGCCACAGCTGCAATTAGAACCCCAATGTGTTAGGCATTGTAAACATTATTATCCCCAGTTTACAGATGGAGAGCTGAGACAGAGAATTAAGTATCCTATGTATGGCTTATACAGGAAATCTATGGCAGAGACATAAACTGAGTTTAGATCTCCAGAGTCCAGGATCAGTGCTTTACCCATAAGACCACTCCACCTTTAGCACACTTCTGTAGTCAGAAAACTCCATGTTGGTACAGATGATACATATATTCAATGCCAGGAACATTGGAGTGAAAGAATTCCAAGGGGATGCATATTTCAATGTGAGCTAATAAAATGAACAGAGAAATGGTCTGTCACAGAGAAATTGATTTGAAGGTGGGTATTTTTGTAAGTGAGTAACAGCCTATATCTAAGATAGCAAATCGGTCAAACAGAACTGAAAAACAAACAAGATTCACAGTTGTACAGATGCTCTTTTGCGGTTCCTTCCTCACCCTGCCCTACCACCCCCACTGTATTGTCCATCAGATTTATTGATTGGAGATCAATTCAGAAAAACAAACTTGTTTTCATACTAGTTAAAGTAGCACAGATTCCCATTCTAAAGTTGATGGCCATTGAAATAATTGAAACTGTAGACTTCCAATTAGTTAAGTCTGCAACTAGAGTGATAATGTTGGTCACGAACCGCACTAAAAATAGTTATTTTCCAGTCTCTGCATTTGAACTAAAAATTACAGGCTTATGGTGGGGAGGAGGGAGAATAAACACTTTTACTGCCTTATAATAATTACTGTTTCTATTACTTATTAGATCCCATCTATTTTAATTAGCCCGTGACCTGCATAAAAATTACATTATGACAATTCATAAGTTAAGTGTTCTTTGTTTTGCCTCATTTAAAATAAAGGCTCAAATGAGCACGTCAAATAGATATTAAACAACACAAAGAACGTTACAGTTTGCTTGGAGTGGGCTGACACTGTCTCATCAGCCCCTTTTTTCACATTTGTTTCTAACTACAAATTTTCACTGAAATTTGTGTTCTTTGACATGTTATATTTAAACACAAAGATATAGGACTTGGGGTTTCTGTTTTTTCAATATCCTTTCCCCGGGGAAGAAAAGAGGGTGAAAAAAGAGTTTGGTTTTCAGTTTATCAAAAGCTAAAGTATTACATGACATATTAAAAAAACTCTTTGAAATTTCCTGTGAAGTGTAATTGTCATTTTCTAACCATTTCCAGTTAGACTTGCTGAGATGGGGCAAAGGCTTCATAAGAGGTCATAAGCTCTGTAAGTTTTTCATTTTCAAAGAGAAAGACCACAAAATTCATGGTACCTCATGTAAGGCCCCTGCAAAACACTTGTCTTTGCGAGAGATTGCTACTGAAAGTGGCAATAGAAAATTCAGAAGCATGACTCTTTACATCACCCCCATGTGTGCCTGGAAAAAGAGTATCTATGGTATAGAAAGTTCATTCCACTTTCGGGGCAAGATACTTCTGGCCTCTAAGCCAGCCTGCCTCTGAGTCTGGGTCGACGGACTCAGGCTCTTAGGGCTCATGCTAAAAATAGCTGTGTAGGTGTTGTGGCACAGGCTAGGGCTCAGGCTCTGAAGTCTAGGGAGGGAGGTGCAATAACAGTGAACTGAAACATAATTTTGCATTTTAATTTTATTTGTTTTATAGCAACATGATAAAAGAAAAGAACAAAACAACCGCTAAAGCCTCCATTTGCTTCTGGTCTGAGTGTTCTGAGAGTTCAGGCAATAGAGGCTCATGCTTTTAGAACCAGAGGTCCCACATTCAGTCCCCATTGCCAACAAGGTGCGGTTACAAGTAGTGGCCCATGCAGAGACTTGAGCCAGGCCAGGTGAACTGCTTCCCCCAGCCAGCAGGAGTATGTAGCCTACTCATTCTAGTGCTTCTTCCCTGGGTGAATCATCAGCAGTAGAGATTGAGCCTGGGACTTCTGATTGTAAAAGCATGAGCCTCTATCCCTTGAGCTAAAGCTCCAGCTCTTTTAACCAAGGTGGTAGCAGGTTCATCTCATTAGCCGCTATCCATGACCCAGCCACCATGAGAGCAGAACAGAGTGCTACACTCTGAGTGGGAGTGGTTACAGTAGCTTCCATGTAAATTCAATGACCTAAGTATGAAAAGAAGTTTAAAATTCTAAGGGGGGCATAGGTCTTCAGCTTTAATGGCGCTATGTTAATTTACACCAGCTGCACATCTGGCTCTATGATAGTAGAACTGCCATTGCTTTAGCGCTCATAGCATATATATTCAAAATAAAGTTTTAAGTGTAGTAACTGTAGTCTAATCATGCTTTCCGACAATAGGACACTCTGGAAATAAATTTCTGTGCGGTTTCAGTTACAGAGACTTGTAACTGATCTTTCCTCCTGCACCTCTGGCTCTCTTGCAATGCATCCCAGCAGCACTACACTATCAGGACTTTCACAGCCAGCTCTTAGGAACATCCCCTCTTCAAAGGGGACCCTCTGCATAGAGATGAGGCAGTACAAATTCAGCTTAGGTTGCTGTAACTTACACTGGGAGACTGGCCATGCAAAAGCAGCCCCATTATCAAGGTGAACTTTGCACTGCCCTTCTATATTGTGCTGTGTGCAGTTTGGCCAGACCTCAGAATCAGCCCCATTATATTCATGCCATCCCATCAGAAATGATATTACTGTAAGTCTAAAGTTAAGCAGTAGAACAAAGCCGACAAGGATCTTGGCAACAAATTGATTTCATGACCCTCCGGGAGAGAGAGATTGAGACATGTCAGCAGGGTACAAAGGGACCTCCAGGGAAAAGCCATTGGAGTTTATAGGAGGTGTTTGGCATTCTAGCTTATCTCCTGGCACATCACCCTGTGCAAATGCCATGGAAGATAATAATGAAAGTGAACTCATTTATGAAGTGACTCTCTTGATCACAGCATGGACAGAATGTAAAATTTCATGTGAGTGACAATATTTTAAACATACAAGGAAAGTCACTTGTAATTACTGCTGGAAAGGCTTGGAATATCCCACCAGGCAAGCAGGGGGAAGGAAATACATTTTCAAAGCCTGAAGCTGTTAATTAAACATAAAGCAATACTGTAGTCAAAGGAGTTAAAGAAAGAAAGTTCTACTTTAAACTGATAATTAAAAACACTTTGCTTTCCACCTACTCACTAAATTCCATTCTGAGCTCCAACTCATAGAGCCTGTCACACATGGTTCTCTCTTACTGCACTGGCACCTCCTAGTGGCCTATATGGGGATTAACTGACCACATGGTCTGATGCCCCTTCCTATGGTTGCTCAGCCTGTTGTATTGCTCACTTGGTCCATGGCCTCTCTCATGCTCCTAAAGCTGCAGCACTTTCCTTTTCATAGCTTAGCCCTTCAGCCACATCACTTGGAAATCCCTCTACCCCTTTCTGAGATATTATCAAAATCTCCTTACAAACTGTCTCCAGCAGTCCCCAAATAGGCTTCTCCTAACATGCCACTCCCACAGTAGCTTATGCCTTCTGCACTGGGTTCTAATCCAAGGACCCTTGACCCAGCATCTCACATCTTCATTCTTCCAGCCCTTACTGCTCCTTCCCACACAGTCTATTACAAACTCCTACTCTTCTCCCCCCCCCTTTTTTTTTGGCTGCCCCCTGGCTTTATAGAAGCCCCACCTGTTTCTGCTCAGGTGAGCTGCAGTCCCAATTAAGCCTCATCACATCCTAGCTCCCCTCCAGGTGCAGCCTATGGCCAATTGGCCTCTCTTGTGTATATTAACCCCTTCAGGGCTAGTGTAGGGTGAATGCCCCATCACAGGGCCAAATATAGCCCTGGTGAAGGCAGGTACAAATCTGTTGAAGGCAATGAAGAAACAGGGATGAATTTGGTCCATGTGGTATTTAGTAGTTAAAAAAGTGGTCATCATTTGTGTCCCGTTGCTTGCTGCCAGTACTACTTCATTCCTTATTTTAAGGCAGAACATATTTTACACAAATATTTCTCTTAGCCTTGCTAGGTGCAGAATCTCATCTTGACATCCATTGTAAATTATGATCCAAAATCATTTTCACCTCCTTTTCTCCTCTTTCCCAACTCAAGTCACATAAATGTAGAAATGAAAATCCAAAATCTTCCAATCATTTTGAAAGCTTACTGCTGATATTTCCCAGCCCTCAGTCATATCTGATTGCTCTGAAGTGATTAAGGTTTTAGGATCTGTGCTGCTCACCTCTGATGCAGTTACATAATGTAAAATAATCAAGGTTAGACTAGTGGATGAAAAAGTCCATTCTTTCAATGTAGTATAGTATCAAAGTGTATCTCTGCTAAACAGCTCTCTATGTATAATAGTTAATCAGGCAGTATCCTCCCAGTTTCATGCAGGGGCTTGAACTAGAACATCCAAGAGATCTCTTCCTGCCCTATCCAGCTTTTAGATAAAGAAATAAAGTTTTCTCTTCACTTTATGAGTAAGATAAAAATTCAATACCATAACACACAAACTTGAGTTCAGAGAGTGCAACAAAACAAAGAATATTACCTCAGAAGCAAAGGAAAGGCTCAGCAACTAGGGTTGGGATTTTTCAAAAGTACTTAAGTGACTTAGGAGTAGAAGTCCCACTGAGGTCTATGGAACTTTGTGCTCCTAAGTGACATAGGAGCTTTTGAAAGCCTCACCCTAGATAAGTAGGAACATTAAGAAGTGGGGAGGGAGAAAAAGAATCATGAGGGGAGGCTCACAATGCCGTTAAGTCTAACAACTCAGGGGTAAAATCCTCACTTCACTGAAGTCAATGCGAGTTTTGCCATTGATTTAAATGGGCCCAGGATTCTACCCCAGGTGCCTAGATAGGAATTGTACTTAATAATATATAATATTTTTTCTTCTTATATACACAAAGTATTCCTTCAAATCCTAGCTCTAGTTTTTAAATATAATCATGCTATTTTCTCCAGTTGCTGCTGATAGAAAATTCCATGTGTTCACCACCTTAGATGAAAAGAGCAGGTCTGAATTACCCGTTTTGAACAGAATTATCTCAGTATTTGTACATGGCACTAAGTCTTGGGATTTACAATAAGTGAAATGAGTTTATCTGAGAGCCTCTATACACATTTTCCCTTTCACTATGTTAAAAACTCTTCATAACAATCATTTGAACCCATGTAGCCCACCTGGAATTCTCATTGTCATTCTCCTCTTGATGTTACTTATTTCTGTCAACTCCTTTCTGTAGAACTCTGCTCGCAACTTGCTCAGTCTAGCATTCTTGGGGAAAACTGGAACACCCTAGTTCTATTGCACATTAAAACACACAGTATTTCAGAGGTGACATATTGCACTGGGTAGGGATGATGTACAGACACAAGTGTTCTGAGTGCAGTTTTGAAGCTAGATTTATGTCCAGAAGCTTGGGCGTCTGTGAGAGAATGGACAAAAAAGGAATGGAAACCCAAATAACACCATAGAAGTGTGCTATTAAAGGTTCTCATCACTTAAAAGGACTTTGAGTCTTTTCTCTAAAGTAAAGTATTCCAAGTTTCACAATCTTAATTTCATTTTATTTCTCTAGTGTAAAACATTCAGAGAGACACTTCCAGATAAGGTAAACTGAGCAAAGCAGGACACGGAAATAGACATTTCTCTTCCTCATAAATACAATAATTTAAGAAAACTAAGATGTATGTATAGTTTACTGTTATATGAAAAATATCTTAAATGTAAACAACACTTTTCACTGCAAAAGACCCAAATGTGCTCTACAATCTACAAGCCATAAACAAAACTATACGTAGGGATCATTTCAGTCAGTCACAGACATATGGCTTCCGTGGGGGTGAAACATGACTTATATTTAACAACTCTACACAACAGTTTAGGGATATAAGTGAAGATGAAATGTTTTCACCCCTCAGCTCACAGAGTATCCAATTAAAACTACAGTGGGGTTTTGGGTAAGTTAAAGAGAATGCAGTTACCCAAACTGGAACATTGCCATTGCTTGGGGTTACAACTCTACATTTCAGTTTTAGTTTTACTTCTCATCCGAGATGTGGCAACTCTAGTTGCACAGTGTAGTCATTTACACCTCTGCAAAGTGAGTGCAGTATTTTCCCACTAGCCCCTGAAGATCAGGGAACCACAAAGTTGCTATTAGCCACTTTCTGACCCCCATCAGCAGTGCCCAGCAAAGCTCAGTCACTTGTGAGGATTGAGCCCAATGTGTTTATGTTGACTGTGTGGGCAGGCAAGATTTATGCTATCCTTTACATTTCATTTCCTTTCTTTTTAAGTGCTTGGGTTTTGTAGAGTATGTGAAAAGTAAGTGCATGATTGTCACTTAACAGCCTTAACTCTTTTTGGGGAATAAATATAAGGATTGAGAGGGGAAATGGACGCAGACTGTAAAAATATGAACAAAGAAAGGATTGGAAGAAACAAAGTAAAAACATACAAGGGTTTTAAAGAAGAATGTTGCGTGAGAGCCTTGGAGAAGATGAAAAATGTACCCAGGATATTAAAAAAGGACAGCACATGGTTGAAGTGGATTTAACAAATATAGTATATTGCTTTGAAAGTCAAGATGTGGGTCTTCAGTGTAGTAGCACTGCCAGTATGGATGTGTGGGAATTAATGACCTTGTGGGAACAAGGCGCTGTATCTCCGCAGGAGGAAAATGCTGAGACTGAAATGGGAAATTGGAATCAGAGTAAAGATAACAAATGACTCATTGTACCATTAAACGAGGCAGGTGTCTGTATATACACATCTGAGGAACAGAAGATACTATGGTATGTTTCTGGCTTTGGAGAAAATATAGGAAGACAGACAATGGTCAATAATAAAAGGGGCTTCTGCTTCTTCACTACCATCATTCATTATGTTAACAGTGTTGTTTAACTCATGCTAGGTCAAGCATCATAGCTACATCATAATATCTGGTACTAGTCCAAGATAAAAAACTTTGGACAAGATTATGCTCTGGCCTTTACATGAGAGAACAAGTAGCCTTCCTTTTGGGCCTCCTTGCTGGGCCCTGACACAACTGCATTTCCTGTGCTCCCTTTAGGGTGATAGGAAATGTATCCTATACAGTCCCCTAGCACTCTGGCATTGTAGGTCTCAGAGCTCCTCCTGGAGCAGGGCAGCTCTGTGTTGCTCCCAAACTGGGTCTGGACCTCACAATGGCAACAAATGGCCCTTTGATACCTAAAAATTATGGTCACTACAGTAAGTACACTAACTATATAATAACAATAGTTTAAAACCTTAGCATTAGCACATAGAGCCAGATAAGTAGTGTTCCCAAAGCTTGTCCCTTGCACCAACAGAAGTTAGTCCAATAAAAGATGTTACTTCACCCACCTTGTCTCTCTAATATTCCCAAGGGTAATATTTGATAAATTTCTTCTCTCAATCTGTCATGAGCATAAACCTACGCATGTGCATAAGGATTTGCAGGATCAGGTCCTGATTCACCAATTAATTTTTAAATTTCCTATTAAAAATAGGAATAATCAATATGTAGGACTGGAAGGGATGTCAAGAGGTCATTTACTCCCATCCCCCCTACATTAAGGCAGGATCAAGTAATACCTAGACCCTCCCGAGGTGTTTAGGTGTTCCACAACCTCCCTAGGTAACCTGCTCCAGTACTTAACTATCTGTATAGTTAGAAAGTTTTTCCTAATATCTAACCTGAGTCGCCCTAGTTACAGCTTAGGCTGATTACTTGTAGTCCTGCCTTCATGGAGAACAATTGATCACTGTCCTCTTTGTAGCAGTCCTTAACATATTTGAAGACTTATCTGGTTACCCCTCATTCTTCTTAAGACTAAACACACCCAGTTATTTTAATCTTTCCTCATAGGTGAGGTTTTCTAAACCTTTTATCATTTTTGTTGCTCTCTTCCAGACTCTCTCCAATTTGTCAACATTTTCCCATATATATAGCCTTGCTAGAATGTTCCCTATCTTCACTTTTTTGAGCAAGCCTTGCAAATCCTCTCACTGATGTGCACCTCACATTAGATTTTTGGGACAGATGGTCACTTTTGAAATCTTTCTTCTATTGCTAACCAAATTTAAAATATCTTCAAAATTCTACAGATTCACAAGTGATAAGGACTGAATATACTAGACACAAAGAACAATCAATAGATTTATAGCTAATATAAAGCAAAATGGAAAGATGTTGATTTAACAAGGGAGTATGAAGGTAAAACAAGGCACAAAAAAGATGGTAATTATGAGCAGGCCATGGATTCATAAGAGCATTGTGGGAGAGAATTTTGTAAATAGCTTGGAACATCTGTGGATATTTAGCCAGCCTCTTTTTCTGTGTTTCCTTCTTTCCTTTCAATGGCAGTTAAGTTTCTGATATTCAGTATGTCAATGTCTCAAACATTTTAGGAGAATTTAGCAATTGTGAAGGCAAAATAGGCCTCTCTCATAGGCAGTGAACAAAACCTTTATGTTTATGTCGTACATTGTCATCTCTTGTGACTTCATTAATTCTGCTCTTAACAGAAAGGACTATAATTAATAGCTTATCTCCCTAATAATGCATGTGTTTGCAAGAGAAAAATGAAACTGATAAAATTTGAAAGTTGCACAGTACTCACATAGCAATTGTGTTTCAAACTGGTAATTAAAAATCACATAAGAGAACACACATTAAAATAGAATGATAAATAGAATGATTACACTGGAAAAAAAATCTAATTCCAGAACATAAATTATTAGCACCACGAGCCAGAATAATAAGCATATATTGATTATTGTTTTAGTCAATAGCAAGATTTGTGGACTGTACAAGTAAACTTTGACCAGTAAGAAGCCAAAAAAAAAATCAATATTTTCTGTGTCTCTATAGGCAATAAATCTTGAGATTAATGGGAAAAAATAAGTCAATATGTTTATTATACCATGTAACATCCTTTTTTAAGGGGGAATGATGTTTAAGTTAACCAAATATGTTTTACAAAGAAATAAGCTTTTTTCACACCATACAATGATGCTTCTACTTCCAAAAGTCTTCATTCCATGATGCTGCTTTCTTAGGATCAATAATTTGTATGGTATGGATAAGTATGGCAAGGGGAGGCTTTATTAAATCAAATACAGCTAAAAAGCTTTAAAACTGTCTAATAAAAGACCAAATACTATATACACATTACATTTAAAAAACCAAAAAACCAAAAACAAAAACCCCTAAGTTTAAAGAATGTTAAGGGTACAAAGTCAGAGTCTTGTGGAAAAAAATGT
This sequence comes from Chrysemys picta bellii, assembly GCF_011386835.1. Taxonomy (NCBI): domain Eukaryota; kingdom Metazoa; phylum Chordata; order Testudines; family Emydidae; genus Chrysemys; species Chrysemys picta. The sequence continues at coordinate 59,326,430 of NC_088791.1, forward strand.
GATCATGTAATTAAAGACTATATCACAATACATACATAGAAGGGTAAATTAAGGTTGCACAGGCAGCCTTAGTTAGGGTGACTAGACAGCAAATGTGAAAAATCGGGACCAGGGTGTGGGAGATAATAGCAACCTATATAAGAAAAAGACTCAAAAATCAGGACTGTCCCTATAAAATTGGGACATCTGGTCACCCTAGCCTTAGTACTGGCATTTCCTAACTTTGGAGTGCTTAACTTTGTAACCTCAACATTCTTTCAGTGTAGTTTTTTGGGATGTAATTTCCCAATTTTAGAAGAAAAACTGAAAAAAAAAACCCTAGTGAAATTACATCATGTGGCCCCCCAACCATACTGACCCCCCCAGCTTGGGTCATCAGGAAGGTCGGAAGGGACTTTTAGATGTGCAGTATTTTGCCAACTCTCATGAGTTGCTTCAAGTGACGTGATTTAGGCTGTGGCTGGAGCCAGTCTCACAGTAACACAAGAAGCTCCAGAACTATCACAAATTTTAGCCCTCTGACTAGCCCACCCCAGTTGCCTGCCTCCTGGTGCAGCATAACCACTCAGAGTGGCTGCATGGAGAGATTTATCTCCCTCACCTGCCAGATGCCATTCTCACAGGATGGAGCTAATGAGCCCAGCAGACCAGGACAACTCCACTCCCTCCTCCCCTATTGTGAACACTGGCGACAGGGCAGTGCCTCTGCTCCTCCTCCGCCCCACAGCACCCAGCCTGGGAAGGGGCACAGAGGCATAAAGAAACTCTAGGTGGGGTAGCAACTCCAGGAAGGAGAGAGGGGACCTTTCTGCAGCCCTCACATGCCTGGGAGAAGGGGGTGAACAACCCCAGGAGGAACAGAGGTGAGACTGGGGGGCTGAACTGATGGAGTGGGATTTGAACTGATGGGGACAGAACTAATGGGGTGGGAGAGTGAGCTGAACAGATGGGGTTGAGGTCTGGATGGACTGAACTGATGGGAGACTGAACTAGGGGGTTGGAAATTGATCTCATGGGGTAAAAGCTGGATGGGGGCAGAATGAATTGCTGAGCAAAGGATGGGCAGATGTGGAGGTGAGACCTCCTTAGGCAGGAGTCAAAGTCACCTTACCCAATAAATTTGGGGGAGTGGGCAACACTGTCTCTCTCGGCCCAAGGGGAGGAGCAGAGGGAGCTAAAAAAAATAATCAAAAGACAGACCAAAAACCCCATACAATTTAGTCTTGTTTAAAAAAAAGCTCATGATTTTTTGTCTCCTGAGAAGGTCCAATGTATGCTTTTTGCTCTCTCGAGATTGGCAATGCTGAGCTGATTGACTGGTAGCAGCAGTAGGTTGCTATACTCTGTGAACCCAATACCCACTAGCAAAGTGTGTTTCTCTATAACCATGATTCCTACTCTTTCAGTAATCTTATCTTGTAGAATTTTATTGCTGAAATCTTTTTTCTTTCTGAATCACTGAGATAATCATTATGTCTTATATAGGTTTGTGTAGCACAAGTCTCATCTCTTATTTTTTATTTATATATAGAAGTTCTTTTATTCTCACTTCTAATTATCCTTTTTGTTTATCAATGAGAACAGAGGACTTCATTAGCCCTTAGTGTTTTATACCAAATAATTGGATTTAATACCCCCAACACGTCCTCCTGCATATAAAAAAACATTTTGTAAAATAAAACTTGTTTAATCAAAGGATCTTAGGGTCTGAGAAATGTGTGTGTGTGTTTTGCAGCTTGCTTTTTCTTTGCTACCGTCTTCTTCATTGTTTTCCATTGCAGTAAAGTGTCAGAGGGTTAGCCGTGTTAGTCTGAATCTGTATAAAGCAACAGAGGATCCTGTGGCACCTTTAAGACTAACAGAAGTATTGGGAGCATAAGCTTTCGTGGGTAAGAACTTCACTTCTTCAGATGCAAGTAATGGAAATCTCCAGAGGCAGGTATAAATCAGTGTGGAGATAACTAGGTTAGTTCAATCAGGGAGGGTGAGGTGCTCTGCTAGCAGTTGAGGTGTGAACACCAAGGGAGGAGAAACTGCTTCTGTAGTTGGATAGCCATTCACAGTCTTTGTTTAATCCTGATCTGATGGTGTTAAATTTGCAAATGAACTGGAGCTCAGCAGTTTCTCTTTGGAGTCTGGTATCCCTGATCATGACACAGCACAACCTGTCACAGATAAAGTCACAGAGCTCAGCAACAAGTTGTGCTGTGTCATGATCAGGGATACTGGTCCTGACAGCTTGTATTCCAAGTCAGATATCAGGAATGGCAATATACAAAAACCTGTAGGAGAACACTTCAACCTCCCTGGCCACACAATAGCAGATGTAAAGGTAGTCATCTTACAGCAAAAAAACTTCAGGACCAGACTCCAAAGAGAAACTGCTGAGCTCCAGTTCACTTGCAAATTTGACACCATCAGATCGGGATTAAACAAAGACTGTGAATGGCTGTCCAACTACAGAAGCAGTTTCTCCTCCCTTGGTGTTCACACTTCAACTGCTAGCAGAGCACCTCACCCTCCCTGACTGAACTAACCTCGTTATCTCCATACTGATTTATACCTGCCTCTGGAAATTTCCATTACTTGCATCTGAAGAAGTGAGGTTCTTACCCACGAAAGCTATGCTCCCAATACCATTGCAGTAAAGTATTTATTAATGTTTTCATAAAAGGTTTTAAGTGATAGCTATTTCAGCATTCCTCTATGTTCTGTTTTTATTTGTTATATTCTGAATCATTCATATGAAATGCCTGATCAACTGTTTTGACTACTTCTCAATGAACTGCAGCATAATTTGATTCTTAAATTAAACAGGCATCTATATAAGTACCTTTTCTATGAACTATGAAAGACAATTCACCACAATCTTCCTTAAGAATATTTTACATCAAGAAATAGACATATGCCATTATTATCTCTTTCTTTAGCAAGTCTATTCAACTGGTGTAGTTGTTATGTGTAGAAGTTCTCCAGACGTGCATTTTATCATTTTCTGTAACTAGTCAAGTGTTATCTTCATATCATTACTGATTTTTTTCTATGTTGAGCATTTTGAGATGTTTCATTCTGAGAGGTTTCATTGTCTGTCTATTAAAATGGTAGCTTAAAAATGGTCATTGGTAAAAGCATCATTTTCCTAGTCATTATAGAACTGCACAAAGATCTATTGGTTACTGAGGAACACAAATCTATTGACAGGCCACAATATTGCAGGTAGGGCCTAAAGCAAAACCCTAGATCCAAACCCTTTTAGGAGAGGTGGGTAAGAAAAGGGTTCTAAATATTAACTTGAATGGTTCCCATTTTTCAAATGGGCTGAACCAAACCTCACATTCAAATACACTCAAACTTTTGGGTGTTTGATAAATGAGGTCAAACTACATGACTTGGTCCTATCACTAATTATAAAAGGAAGCCAACTGAGGAACTGTATATTATGACTATTATGATGACGGGTTTATTAACAGTACCAGATTCCTTAATATTGTAAGATGATGGATAGTTGTGAAATCCACTGGTCACCAGACATCAGGCTGGACTTTCTGGAGGAGTTCCCAGCCACACTAGTTCTCAGTCTTAGCCTTTTGATGTGGCCACCCAGTTTGATTGCTCAGGTAGCCTGAACAATCCCCCTCCTATAGTCATTAATGTCAGTTAGCCAAATACAGTCTGCCATGTGTGACTTAATGATTTCTTATTCCCATTGCATTCATGGCTGAATATCTAAGAAACCTGGACACATATATGCAATATTATAATAACCACATATTGTTATATAAATATGTACTTCTGGGAAACAGATTCATACTTGCAGTTCACAATAGCTACTCAGAGTCACAGACGATACATAAGGCTATTGAGAATCTCTTAAAAAGTGCAGAAAAAGACTGACAAATGGAAATCCAGTGAAAATTGCACTTCCCTGCCCATTTAATGCCTGCTGCACCCAGAAAGGCACATGTCTGTAGGAAGGACAAGGTGTGTCCCCACTGCCATTCTTCCTTGGGGTTTCCACAAGAGTAGGAGAACTTTAGTTGCAGCAGGGATGTACTGAATCATCACATCTTCCAGTCACCCAAGCCAAATAATCTCCCCTGAGAGCAATACACACTTTTGTGACTAAACTAGATCTTTGCAGGGCCTTGATAAGAGGAAGCTTTGGTCACTATGTGCCTCTGCCATTTGCAATAAACAGGTATTCTACCAGAAGCCAGTGTACACAAGAGCTGGAATGGCACACAATGCCAGAACTCATTCACCCTCCTCCCTATATAGACACTGCAATCCCATACAAATGCGCAGGAGGAAATGACGCCAGGAGATCATTCTTTCCTTTTCCCTAAGGAAAGGAACCCACATGAGGTTATCAAACTTTTTTCACAGGCTACCACTGTGTATAAGATATTTTCTTTTCTTCTAGGGGAATGACATCAGCAATCAACGAAAACCTCTAGTAGCACTTCCTCTACTCATCTTGAAAGATATCAGATGAATGAAATTATAGCCTCCCTTTTGGGACCACTCGTCTTATGGACACAGTGACAGAGCAGACTCCCTCAACTTCCATAATTTCAGTGTTTCACCAAAGAGATTTAGTCCCAGCTGGCAATTCATCGGATTCACTGCCTTGACTTCTGGGACTTAAGATGACTCCTAGTCCTGGAATTCTATGGGATCAGCAAACCAGCTCAGTCACTGGCCAGCTACCTTTACTTATCCAGTTCTCTTCATTTGAAAGGACACTAAACACTGGTGTCAGAACCTAGGCCAGCAAGAGAAGGGAAAATCGGCCCTAATTAGAGCCAACCCCAAGATCCCACTGACAAGGTTGAAGCAGTAGGCCTGGACAAAAGCATATTTCAATGAGAGCTCATTTACCATTTAACTTTTCCTTTTTTAATCTTTTACATGTGCCCGTGCAGAACTGGCCATACACAGAAGTCAGTCTCCTACATTCAGACCAATTTTGGCTTTGCCAATTCCACCTTTAATGAAAGAAGTTTTTTGTATTCAGCTCCATAATAGTTCACCAAATAAAGTGTACAAGGAAAAGAGCAGTAATCGTGTATGTTGCTTGAACAAGAAACTGGATATAAAACAAATGGCTTTGCTAAGTTGTGGCTGGACAGACTCACAAGAAACACCTTTACACCAGATCTATGAAAGACGATTACCATGAAAATCCCATATTGCTGGAAGAATTGAAACATGATTTTTTATTATTTAAGATAAATTATCTAGCTTCTATTCAGATAAATTTATAAAGTTAAAACCTATCCCAAGTTCAAATGAATGCAAATAACATATCATGTAGAGATCATCTGTCATTACTGTCTGCTGATGGATAGAAGAAACTGAGAATTTTTTTATAAGAATACACCTAAAAGGCAAATAGATTATTAGCAAGACCCCAGCCACCTGTTACTAATTATTTTAGCTACAGGTTCTAAAGTAAACACAGATGCAGCAAAACTAATCACCAGAGAAAAAGAATATGCTCAACCAGAATGTATAAGAAACTACCTTATCTATTACACCTTATACCACCCAGCTGGAAGTCAAATAGTTTGAATGGAACAATTAATGAAGTCTTTTTAGACTAAAGGAAATTACTCAGTTATGAGGTAGAGAATGAAGGTAGAGTTTCTATATCAAAAAAAGCCTTATCCAAGAAGTAAAATGGCTGCATTTTGAACAACTTTATTAATACAATGTCCTAGTAAACAAACAAAACAGTTGAACCAGACCTACATAGGGAAAACTTTGTACTAACAGCAAAATACAGTGAAAAGGAAGTAATGCTGATTAAAGCTACTAAATATATTTTAATATGAAAAATTGAACTCGTATATCACAGTTCATGGGAAAGAAGATTTTGCTCATGTAAGACAAATCTCACCTAGTTTAATGACAAATTTTACTTTTAAAATGATTTGTGCTGGTGTACGGTTCAGAAATATTTTCACCTTGTGCCATTAAAAATTTCACCAAGTGAAAAGAAGACATATTGTCCTGACCTATCAGTGAGAGGGCTGGGACTATTAACAATACATAGACTTGTAATAATGTATCAGCTTGTTATCTGCATGCAACTCAGGGTGGTAACTCAGGAGCTATTGCAGAAGGAACATTGGTAAATACTGGATGTTGCTTTGTACTTCATAGCAACCTACACAGTACATATCAAGTCAGCCTGAAAGGCAGAGGGGAAAAGATGGGTGTACCAGGACAGTCCAATGACCAGCTTTCCTAGTGGTCATTTTAGTGGACTTAGTTATCCCAGAAGAGGCCCTGGACACATTGTACGCAGCAGGCCTCAATCTCTCCTGAGTGTTCCTATCACTCCCCTCGGGGTTCCTATCACTCCCCTGGGGTTCTACTGCTACAGAAAATCAGGGGGACAAGAAAAGGGACCCAGGCTCACCCACTCCACCAGACCCCAACCCAGGCCCCAAGGTATTTGTCAAAGCGTCCAGACTAGTTATAGATAAACCCATTCTTACACTTTTCCCTGGGTCATTTTCTACCAGATTATTGTGACCATATTTCCCAAAGAAAAAATGGGACACTGCATGGGGCTTGCCTGAGGCCCACTCCCCTGCCCTAGCTGCTGGCTCGAGCTCCCCACACGTCTGATGTGGAGCTGGCCCAAGCTGCTCGCCGGAGGGTCCCATCCCCCACGTGGTTCTGGATGGAGCTGTTCACCTGAAGGCCGCCGCCATGTGGGGCTGGCTTTAAGACCCCCCCAAGCCACCTGGCATCACTGCTCGCCTGAACCCCACTGTGCGGACGTGGCATTTCTGCTTGCTTCCCCCCACCCCAAACACTAGGAGGGGCATGCCCCACTTTTTTGGCAAAACTGGGCATTTGTCCAATTTGGTCTTGCCCACCATGGAGGGGTTCAGTGTAGGGTCTGTAGACTCCATCACAATGAGCCATATAACAACAGCCATAGCAAGAGGAATCAGTGACCACGCAAGGGTAATTTAAAAGTAAATAGCAGTTGTGACTACTCCAAGCTCTCAATCATATGCCCTGGGAAATAAAAGGCTACATAACCAGGGAGATGCTATTTCAAATTATGAAGATCTGAACACATTGTTGGTGAAATTCATTCTTGTGCATAATATCAGCACACTGCCTATATACCAGATAAGTTCCACTAACTCCCTGTTTGGGAGTTAGCTGCTGCAGAAGTGAATTTCATCTTGAATGATTTGGACTTTGGGAAGACACCCAAGACTGACAGTGCATATCTTGATAGAGTAGATTTATTTCTTACATTGCTCTCTTTCTCTACAAGTGTTCAGCGTCAGCTACCTGAGATATGAATCTACAATCTGCTTCTTGTGACTTTCCCCCCATTAATTTTAATGATGTGTGTATGTGTGGGGGGGGGAAGAATCAGAAAAAAGTCATGAACAATGGACACCAAAGTTTGATGGCTATTGATGCATATCTAAAAATAAATAAGTGCCAATTTTCCCAGTCTTAAAGGTGTAAATATAATGTTTAGCATAAAATAATATTGAAGTTGAGTTAATAAATCTACGCCCTTATCCTTTCATCCATTGACCTCAAAGCACTTTACAAACTAAGCAGATGTAACTCTTCTGCCAGTTGGAGTCGGCAGCAACAAGGGCCGGGTTCAATATCTAGGGTTTCCTTTTCGACAATATAACACAGAACCGACTCTAGCCCCACCCTGTAACCTGGGACAATTACACACTACCCCCTGGGTGCCTCTAAGATGCAATAGTTCCCCAGGCACAAGCACAGAGTCTAAGTAAAAAAAGACATTATTAATAAAAGGGGGGAAATAACCTGGCATTAACTTGGGAAAACACCACAAGCAGGATTCATAAATATAAAACCATGAGCAAAACACCCACCTCAGAATATGTTGGGGTTTTGCCTCAGGTTCTTAAGTCCAGCAACCAAAAGTTCCTTTAATGTGCCCCTCCCTTGTCCTTCCACTGCATCACACTCACAGTTATTGTCCTTGGTCAGCGAAGACTCTGAGTTCAGAGGTGCACCTACGTGAGCTCACTTCCCACCCTGGCGGGGGAGCACCTCACTCGCTCCACTGTCTGGGCACTCACAATGAGGGGGGATTTGATAGCAGCCTTCAACTACCTGAAGGGGGGTTCCAAAGAGGATGGAGCTCGGCTGTTCTCAGTGGTGGCAGATGACAGAACAAGGAGCAATGGTCTCAAGTTGCAGTGGGGGAGGTCCAGGTTGGATATTAGGAAAAACTATTTCACTAGGAGGGTGGTGAAACACTGGAATGCGTTACCTAGGGAGGTGGTGGAGTCTCCTTCCTTGGAGGTTTTTAAGGCCTGGCTTGACAAAGCCCTGGCTGGGATGATTTAGTTGGGAATTGGTCCTGCTTTGAGCAGGGGGTTGGACTAGATGACTTCCTGAGGTCCCTTCCAACCCTGATATTCTATGATTCTATGATTCACTGCCTCACTCCCCCTACCCCCATCCACCCCCCTCCACCGATCAGCCGGCTGCCCTGCCGGCCGCTCACCACCTCTCGCTCCACTCAGTTCTGCACCCTCTGGGATGTCTTGAGGTCCTACCACTTAACACAGCTCTCAGTGATTTCAGCTGTTAGTGGGGGAGTCTCACTGCTGGTGCAGACTGGGCAGTCTCTTGCATCAGAGAAACTATCCCAAAGCAGGTCTAACACTTAGACCCGGTTATCAGTGATTTTAGGCCCTGACTTTGAGCTGGGATTCTGGGCTAGCACTGAAGCATTCCTCCTGTGTCCCAGTCTCAGGCAGCACACCCCTCAAAGACACAGTGTCTCCTGATGACCCCTCTAAGGCTTCTGGGCAGACTAAGTGTTATTGGTAGCTCAGTATGAGTGGGTTTTCCTTTAGTAGGTGGCTATCAGGCACAAGCACTTCCAGCAGGCCTGACAGACTCGGTCACACCTCAGAATTAATTAGTGGTCACCAGAGCTCACAGCCTACATTAATAAACAGGGTCCTGGAACATTTAATTAGTACAAGTATCCCATATCTTAGATGTGGATTTTTCATGATTCCAAGCTCTGCACATGGGGAAAGTCAAGTTAGGTGAGCAGGACTTGGAGGATACACATAGTCCTCTCTCCTGCCTCTGGTATGCAGAAGGAAATGGAATGAAGAGCTTCTATAGCCTCAGAGCACAGAGCACATTTACTGCCACTACCTTAAAATTAGCTCATTTGATGACCTTACTCTTATGGACCGAGCAGTCAGATCTGTCACTAATACACAAGAAGAATTTAGGCATACACTTACGATTCGTGTGGATAATAATTAAGCATGAAAATCTCATGTTCACCTGTGAAAGAACAGAGCCCAAATATTGATTTTACAAATATTGTTTTCAAGAAATGGCCTTGGTAGGAACTAACCTGTTCTATTAGAAAAATATATCTAGTAGCACTAAAAGAGATCCCCTTGTTTATATTCATTTGTATTATGGAGAAGTATCACATATCTTGGCTTTGGAACACTTAGCAACTGGCACATGAAAATAAAGAAAATGTGGTGTTACGAAAAATCTCCACAGCCAATCAAAGAATCAGAATTATAGAACAAAACCACTTAGAAAATGCACTAAAACTGAAAATGCACTAACATTCTTTATCAGATTCATTTCAACTCACAGCAAGAAGCAGAAAACTCCATAGGCCAAATAAGCTATTTTTCAGGTGTATGACAAGAGTTGAAGAGAATTATAGTTGTTCCCTGCAAGTTGATAGACTGTCTGCTTAAATTTCAACAAAAGCAAAAGCTACAAAGGAAGGAAATTCATACAGCATCTCAGCCTCAGCTAAAGTGCATCCTATTATATATTTATGAAACAGGAACTAATGTGCTAGTGGAGCTTAGCAATGTACATGCAAAATATTGAAGTTCTGAGACTAAAGTGTAGTTTTATTGCTGTGCAAGTTTATTTAGTTATGATATTCTAAAACATTTTTATTAATAAGGTGCCAAAAATGGACTCTTAAAATCAGCAATTGTGTAGATGGACAAAACTGTTATTTTTTTTATTCTGATCTGGGCAAAAATAAGGGGTAACTTTAATGAAGTCAATGGACTTACCTCAGTGTAAATGGGATCAGAATCAGACTCTCTATTACAGGAATAGGCAACTGTCAGCTTGAGGGTCACATTCAATCCACCAGATCATTTTATTAGGCCCACCACAGCCCAGCTTGGGGAAAGTGATCCAGTTGCACCAGGGCCAGGAAGAAGGCAGGGTATTATGGGGGGACAGTACCACCTGCATGTGAACATGCATATCATGTGATACTGTGGAAAGAGCCAATGGGCCAGAGAAGGGAGCTGGGCTCAGCCCTGTGGGATAGGAGCTGCCACTGCAGGGTGAGCGTGGGGTGGGTTCACTCTCCAACGCCCCTTGTTGGCCTCCCATCTCCTGCGTGAAGTATCTGATCCCTCTTCACATGACACCCCCAGCACAGGAAAGGGTTTAATGTGGATTTGTGTCCCTCTACTGAAGTCTGATTTGCACTGTTCCCTAAATTAGAAATAATATTTGTATTACAGTTGCACTTAGAGGCCCCCACTGGGATCAGGGTTCAGTTATCCAAAGTCCTCCTGTACAAACACAAAACAAGAGCTGCCTCAAAGAGCTTAGAATCTAATTAGACAAGACAGAATAAGGAAGTATTATTATTCTCATTTTGTAGATGGCAGAATTGAGGCACAGAAATTAAGTGACTTCCTTGAGGTCACACTGCAAATTTGTGGCAGAACTGATTTGTACCCAGATCTTCCAAGTCGCAATCCACTGCTTTAACCACAAGACCATCCATCTTCTCTAATGTTATGTCATTTGAAAAATTATTAACATGGCATTGGTATTTGCAATTGGTAATTTGTAAATTTCCCTGATCTCTTTCTTCAAGTTCTATTTTCATTTGCGTGCATGAAAAAACATGCATGTCAAACATTTATGCCATGGAAACATATGGTACAGAAAGACGGGGTGGGGGGGTTATTGTTGTTTCTTTGTTTTTTTTTTTTAATTTTGTTTTGTTTGTTTTGCACTAGGAAGCACATATAAAATAATTATTTTTCTGGATCATATAGTTTTAGAACTCAAATAAATGCATTTGAATTGGAAAAAATGACTTTAAACTAAGATTTTGAGAAACAGAGTGCCCATGCTAAATATCAGGAATGTCAAAAGAAGAAAAAATTAAGCAATTGCAACAGGTACAGATCTAAGGCAAAGCACTACATCAGGCTGCAGAATCTTAGATCAAATACTCCTGCTTTTCCTTTCACCCTTTGGGGTCGTTTCTCTGATAAATAATTCACAGACTGCAGTGCAAAGTAGTTTGCATACTGACAAGATTAAAAAGAATGCTTTGTCTGGGTTAAATTTACAATCTGAAACCTTCCTTTAAAATGTCAAGAAGGTAATTAATTTAAGATGGTTTGCCAAGCAGAATTGCCTACCCTGTCAGAATAATTTCGTTTCTTAGGGGTGAAGGGGATGCTGCATTTATTTTTGTGGAATCTCTGGTTTGTTTTCTTCTTTTTCTCCTCTCCATTTATGACTTGTTTCACACAGCCTTGCTGAACTAAAAATTAGCACCGCAATTTTCTTTGTGAATTTTGCGAAGGTAAAGCAAACATAGGCTGCAAATTACCACTGAATCCTAGGGAATGGCGTACAAGTCAGACCTTTTGACTTGAACAGAAGATGAGTATTTTCCATGGAGAGATCTCTCTACTGCCTGAACATTCAGACAAGCATTTTGAGTAGCAGCGGGAAATGCATAAATTCAACAGCATGAAGATTCACTTTTGGCATAGCAAAACTTCCTGTCCCACATATGCACAGTAGTGTGCTTTCTTATGAATGAATGCCTAAATGCATGACAATCAGCAGGATTTTTACATCTGCCCTTCAAACCGGATCTACTGGTGTAAAATTTTATTAGAAATTGTGTCACCTCAGCTAATCGCTGCCAGCAGTGTGAAAGAGATTAAATAATGCAGCACCACCATTTGGAGGCTTAATTTGGAGTTTGGATAGGAAGGGGGGTGGAAAAGAAAAGAAAAAGTTGCCAAAAAATAAAAAAGTATAATTAATTTTCTTTAGTGCATGTTGAACTTTATCCTGAAAGTAGATTTTGACTTTGTATACCAATGGCTAAATCGACTGTCATTCCAAGTGATGCTAATCAAGAAGAAATAATTTGATCTCTAATTTTCTTCAAGAGGGAGAGGTCACCCAAAGCTTGGCATCATTTAAATTGAGAGGAAAAAGTAAATCAAAAATTTATTAAATTCTAAATATAAATCCCAAGATGTATGTCTCAATTTTTATGCAAATCCAAATTTAAAAAGTGCTAAACGATTTGAAATGGTGTGGGTTTCTTAGCAGTTCTCCAGGCTGAGTTTTTTTGAACCTGGCAAATACTTAATTATTCATGCTGCTACCAATCAAATAGTTATTTTTTCATTTCAGATTTTTTTCCATTGCCTGTTATATAGTGAAGTCATGGAGCACTGCATCTATAAATACATGGGATACATAAATCAGTTCAGAACAAATAAGTATTATCTTGATCCTATAATCAAAACTCAAATGTAACTAAAACGTGTGAAATAGTCCCCACATGATCCCCAGAATTTCCACTGGCTGCAAAGGAAGTTGAGTTTATCTGGAATGCTGCTATTCTATCAGGTCTCAATTGATGGCTTGAAAAACTTTCCTCTTGAATCTCCTTGAAAGCTTACTGCTAGCCTAGTGTGGCTACACAGACTCAGAACCAATAAACTAATCAATAAACAATTAAATACATAAGGGTCAAATCGTTCTCACTTTATCTCACATGAGTAATCCTTATTCACACAACCTGGTCAATGAGACCACTTGAATGAGTAAGGATTTGCAAGAGACAGTCTTAAAATCTTCCATGCAAAATTCTTATTTCATGTGATGTTTGCTGTTCATACCCTGAACTCCATTTCATCCTGCAATGTTCCAACTAGCTGTTAGCTTCCAGAGACATAGTGGGCTAAATTTCCACTAGGCCAGACTGTAACCAAAACCAGCTTTATTCAAGTAGCTGCTTGGAAAATGGCTGCATTTTCCATATGGGAAATGAAAGGATGGAGTTGGACTCAAAGCAGGAACATGATACATTGCCTAGAGGTTTTATTTGATTTTGGCAGGGAGAAAACAAAAATATCAGGATCAATTTTGTTTTCATAGAATCATAGAATAGCAGGGTTGGAAGGGAACTCAGGAGGTCATCTAGTCCAACCCCCTGCTCAAAGCAGGACCAATTCCCAAATAAATCATCCCAGCCAGGGCTTTGTCAAGCCTGACCTTAAAAACCTCTAAGGAAGAATTTTCCACCACCTCCCTAGGTAACCCATTCCAGTGCTTCACCACCCTCCTAGTGAAAAAGTTTTTCCTAATACCCAACCTAAAACTCCCCCACTGAAACTTGAGACCATTGCTCCTTGTTCTGTCATCAGGTACCACTGAGAACAGTCTAGATCCATCCTCTTTGGAACCCCCTTTCAGGTAGTTGAAAGCAGCTATCAAATCCCCCCCATTCTTCTCTTCTGCAGACTAAACAATCTCAGTTCCCTCAGCCTCTCCTCATAAGTCATGTGCTCCAGCCCCCTAATAAATTTTGTTGCTCTCCGCTGGACTCTTTCCAATTTTTCCACATCCTTCTTGTAGTGTGGGGCCCAAAACTGGACACAGTACTCCAGATGAGGCCTCACCAATGTCGAATAGAGGGGAATGATCACGTCCCTTGATCTGCTGGCAATGCCTCTACTTATACAGCCCAAAATGCCGTTAGCCTTCTTGGCAACAAGGGCACACGGTTGACTCATATCCAGCTTCTCGTCCACCCTAGCCCCTAGGTCCTTTTCTGCAGAACTGCTTCCTAGCCATTCGGTCCCTAGTGTGTAGCAGTGCATGGGATTCTTCCGTCCTAAGTGCAGGACTTTGCACTTGTCCTTGTTGAACCTCATCAGGTTTCTTTTGGCCCAATCCTCTAATTTGTCTAGGTCCCTCTGTATCCTATCCCTACCCTCCAGCATATCCACCACTCCTCCCAGTTTAGTGTCAACTGCAAACTTGCTGAGAATGCAGTCCACACCATCCTCCAAATCATTAATGAAGATATTGAACTAAACCGGCCCCATGACCGACCCTTGGGGCACTCCGCTTGAAACCGGCTGCCAACTAGACATGGAGCCGTTGATCACTACTCATTGAGCCTGACGATCTAGCCAGCTTTCCATCCACCTTATAGTCCATTGATCCAGTCCATACTTCTTTAACTTGCTGGTAAGAATACTGTGAGAGACCATATCAAAAGCTTTGCTAAAGTCAAGGAATAACACATCCACTGCTTTCCTCTCATCCACAGAGCCAGTTATCTCCTCATAGAAGGCAATTAGGTTAGTCAGGCATAACTTGCTCTTGGAGAATCCATGCTGACTGTTCCTGATCACTTTCCTCTCCTCTAAGTGCTTCAGAATTGATTCCTTGTGGACCTGCTCCTTGATTTTTCCAGGGATTGAGGTAAGGCTGAATGGCCTGTAGTTCCCCAGATCCTCCTTCTTCCCTTTTTTTAAAAATGGGCACTACATTAGCCTTTTCCCAGTCATCTGGGACCTCCCCCAATCGCTATGAGTTTTCAAAGATAATGGCCAATGGCTCTGCAATCACATCCGTCAACTCCTTTAGCACCCTCGGATGCAGAGCATCCGGCCCATGGACTTGTGCTCGTCCAATTTTTCTAAATAGTCCCAAACCACTTCTTTCTCCATAGAGGGCTGGTCACCTTCTCCCCATACTGTGATGCCCAGTGCAGCAGTCTGGGAGCTGACATTTGTTTGTGAAAACAGAGGCAAAAAAATCATTGAGTACATTAGTTTTTTCCACATCCTCTGTCACTAGATTGCCTCCCTCATTCAGTAAGGGGCCCACACTTTCCTTGACTTTCTTCTTGTTGTTAACATACCTGAAGAAACCCTTCTTGTTACTCTTAACATCTCTTGCTAACTGCAACTCCAAGTGTTATTTGGCCTTCCTGATTTCACTCCTGCATGCGTGAGCAATATTTTTATACTCCACCCTGGTCATTTGTCCAATCTTCCACTTCTTGTAAGCTTCTTTTCTGCATTTAAGATCAGCAAAGATTTCACTGTTAAGCCAAGCTGGTGACCTGCCATATTTACTCTTCTTTCTACACATCGGGATGTTTTTTTCCTGCAACCGCAATAAGGATTCTTTAAAATACAGCCAGCTCTCCTGGACTCCTTTCCCCCTCATGCTATTCTCCCAGGGGATCCTGCCCATCAGTTCCCTGAGGGAGTCAAAGTCTGCTTTTCTGAAGTCCAGGGTCCGTATTCTGCTGCTCTCCTTTCTTCCTTGTGTCAGGATTCTGAACTCAACCATCTCATGGTCACTGCCTCCCAGGTTCCCATCCACTTTTGCTTCCCCTACTAAATCTGCCCGGTTTGTGAGCAGCAGGTCTAGAAGAGCTCTGCCCCTAGTTGGTTCCTCCAGCACTTGCACCAGGAAATTGTCCCCTACACTTTCCAAAAACTTCCTGGATTGTCTGTGCACCACTGTATTGCTCTCCCAGCAGATATCAGGGTGATTAAAGTCTCCCATGAGAACCAGGGCCTGCGATCTAGTAACTTCTGCTAGTTGCCAAAAGAAAGCCTCGTCCAACTCATCCCCCTGGTCTGGTGGTCTATAGCAGATTCCCACCACAACATCACCCTTGTTGCTCACACTTCTAAACTTAATCCAGAGATTCTCAGGTTTTTCTGCAATTTCATATCGGAGCTCTGAGCAGTCATACTCCTCTCTTACATACAATGCAACTCCCCCACCTTTTCTGCCCTGCCTGTCCTTCCTGAACAGTTTATATCCATCCATGACAAAACTCCAGTCTTGTGAGTTATCCCACCAAGTCTCTGTTATTCCAATCACATCATAGTTCCTTGACGGTGCCAGGACTTCCAGCTCTCCCTGCTTGTTTCCCAGGCTTCTTGAATTTGTGTATAGGCACTTAAGATAACTTCCTGATTGTCCCGCTTTCTCAGTCTGAGACAGGAGTCCTCCCCTCTTGCACTCTCCTGCTCGTGCTTCCTCCTGGTATCCCATTTCCCCACTTACCTCAGGGCTTTGGTCTCCTTCCCCCGGTGAACCTAGTTTAAAGCCCTGCTCAGTAGGTTAGCCAGCCTGCTTCGAAGATGCTCTTCCCTCTCTTCGTTAGGTGGAGCCCGTCTCTGCCTAGCACTCCCCTTTCTTGGAACACCATCCCATAGTCAAAGAATCCAAAGCCTTCTCTCCGACACCACCTGTGTAGCCATTGTCCATTTTGTCCACATTCATGTGATTCTCCCTAAACTGACTGTAAATTGAAATTGAAAGGTATGGCCTGAAAATTGCGGGGGAAAAACATCATGGGCCTGATCTCAGCTGATGTAAATCACCATTGCTTCATTAAAATTAACAGAGCTATGCCAATTTATCCCAAATTTTCAGTACATATTTAGACATGAGTACAAAGCACCATCCTACTTCTTTTCGCTGTCTACTTCTTTTAACCCACTGTCTGTTGAGATAGCAAATATCTGCTCCATGTTTCCTTTCTTCTTTAACATATTAATTTTTGTGTGGAAAACAGATTATTTGTATGGTTTGCAACACTTTTTAAATGCATACTGTACTTTCTTTTAATGATATATAGTTAATGGTTGTTAACTATTATGAGAGAAGTATTTAAAGTATTGGTGTTGCCCCATATCAAATATGGATCTTAACTCCCTATAAGCACTTTGAGCAATGCATTATACCTTTAGGCCCAAATTCAGCAAAATATTTAGGCACATGCTTAATTTCAGTGGGACTACTCACATGTTTAAAGTTACCCATATATGTAAGTACCTTATTAAATCAGGCTTTAAACTTCTGAATAGAATTACCACCTTCCATAGAAGTTCTTGTGGTGCTTATATCACAGTGTGAACCATTGATCATCTTCCAATGTCAGAGTACCATTAAAGAGAATTCCAAAAAAGGATGGACAGATATATATTCAATACAGTGGAATGAAAATGTTCAGTAGAGACAATATGAGTATTTAATTGTCCCTCCTCCACCAATAGCCATATTCAAAGGTATCCATACTTTGGTTAAAATTATTTGGATAATCTTTTAATCTTTATCGCAATACCACAAACATCCTAGTTTAAGAAACTGCATATATAAGCCTTCAAAACAGACGAAGACATACAAGGAGTAAAGATTTTAAATTTATTTGCAAGACAAACATAACAAGAGCTTGCATTGTTTTAAAATTTATAATAGGTAAATGAAAGCAATCTCAGCCAAATTACAGATTAGAAAAGGAATCATTTTAGTTGTAAAAAGAAGAACAGGAGTACTTGTGGCACCTTAGAGACTAACAAATTTATTAGAGCATAAGCTGTAGTCCACGAAAGCTTATGCTCTAATAAATTTGTTAGTCTCTAAGGTGCCACAAGTACTCCTGTTCTTCTTTTTGCGGATACAGACTAACACGGCTGTTACTCTGAAACCTGTCATTTTAGTTGTGTGATGACCATGGTGACAGTTTAGATTCATCCATGAACAACTGATTGTAACTAGTCCAGAAGACAAATATACTTAGTGGAAATGTAAATTATATATATTGGTCTATTAGTATGTCTTATGAATAGCACGAACATACATGGGTTACCCTGTAATTACTGTTTACAGAACATTTAGCATTCCTGTGTGAAAGCAACTAAATTATTTGCTGTGTCAAAACATCAAGAATAAAATAAAAACAGTTTGCCCCATGAGTGAAAAGGTAGATAGCGTGTGAATTTTAATAGGTTGTCAGTTATCCTGGGTAAAATATGAACAGGTGCTTTTATGACATCAATAAAAGCACAGCTCCTGAGAGGATCAGCGCCTAAGAAACTATGACAGACAATATGTGCATTAATACTATATTTTCTGCAAAAAAATGATTTTTTTTACCTTAATGTGACTTTTCAAGCTACTTCAACCTATTTTTTACAACCATTTTTCCAGTATTTTTGCTATGCTGAATAGCTTCCTTGGCTGTATAATTAATTTATTTACAATGCACCCTTGACAAAAATACCTCATAAGGCACACATTTTTCATAATAAAATAAAACTATATTCAAAAGAAACCTTTCCAACTGGCTTTCATGGTGCTGAACAGTTTGTAGTGAAGGTATGACTGTAGCAATATGTAGATATAAATCATTTGTAAGTAAATATTGTGCTTGTGAAAGGCAAAAAGTTGACAGGCTTCAAAACTGAACCCTGTATTCTGTTTTGGCCAGTCTCAGCTGTGTTAAATTTACCATCAACGCATCTGTGGAGAAGAAGGGGAAAAGGTGTTAGTTTCCTTTCTACTCCTCCAATCCTGGGCAAACCAGGGGCCAAAATGGCCCTGGCATAATTTAAAACAGTCTACAAGGCAATTGCAGAAGGGCTGATGGGAATGGGTGGTGTGTTTGCTTCAGCTCCTAAGAGATACAGGAAAGGCTCGGGGTTAGAATGAGCAGAAAAACCTACTCCAAGCTACAGCATATTTGTTGCTCCCTTGAGGCGCAGTCATGGCTTTGCCACAAACCCACAGTAAGGGAAAGCACAATATTGCCATGCTGCAGAGGCAGCCCAGGAGGACAATTGTTACTCCGCCCAGTCCTTGCCCTCCTCTAACCTCTCATGCCCACCTGCATGATGAGGGTGTAGTGACTCTGCAGATGCTTCCTCTCCTACACAGTTAGCAACAATGTGGTTAGCCAGCACTAAGGGCTTTTTAATCTATCAGACACAGGCATAACAATATCACCTGGCTGGAAGCTGAACCTGGGTAAAGTCAGTGGAGTCATGCCAGCTGAGGATCTGGCCCTATTCATCTGTGAATAAAACTTCCAGGTAATGAGATTTCTTAGGGTGTGGAATAGAACAGAAGTGGCAGAAAGCCCGTCACTTAGTAGATTTAAAGATAGACTAAACAGATCATGAGAAAATAGATGGTAGGGACAACTGTACACTGACAGAGAAATGGACTGGATGAACCTGTGGATCTTTTCCATCTCTAAATTCTGTGAGGCAGGTTATGCCTATGGATTTTGTAATCTCCTTGAACCAAAATTATTTCATGGAGACTATAAATGTTGTAAGATAAGAAATATATAAACTCCAGGGAGACTTTATTGAGCTTTCAAATACAGTGGGCACCAGTTTTGCCTATCATAATTATATAATGCCTTTTGTGGTATTCTTCATGCTTCGTTCAGAGAATGCTATGAGAATAGCCCATACATGATACATAATCTCTCCTGAGTCCCATGCAGTCACTTTTTGAATGCTATTTCCCATTGGAGGAAGAGAATCCCATCCAAGCAGTGACTGGATGATAGTATGGAGCCCACAATGTACTGCAACCTTATCTTGAAGTACGATGTGTGTGTCTATGCATGTTTAGGCAATACAGACCTATCCATGCTCATTTCTTCCCTTGAAATCACTGAAAGGACTTCCTTTGACTTCAGTGGGAGTTGGATCAGATCCAGTGGTCCAAACTTGCAGCTCTTACTCAGGCAAAGTTCCCATTAAAGTCAACAGATAATTTTGCAGAATTGGGATTAGATCTTCTATCCCTGGTCTCTCTACTGAGATTATTAAATGGGAGGGATTTAGTGCTATTATAGTGGTTTAAATGATGCAGACAATTGCTGCCTATGAAGCAGACTGAAATTGCTAAATGGTGTCAAAGAGGCTACTGAACAATTGTCAGATGGTAATAATGGTTTTCTGTCACTTCCAACCCAGGCCAGAATTTGGACCAGTAATTTGGAGGAAAAACAAATCTCATAAACACTGGGAAAAACAAACCTCAGGATAAATATAGAAATCAAAATTGGTTTCTTGGTCATTCAAATTTGGAGGAAATCTACATTTTCCAAAGGTGTCTATTTGGTATCTTAATAGTAATAACATCAGAGCTAAAGTAAAAGAAACAGAGAAACTAACTGCTAACCAACTCTTAGGTCTGTGAAGAACAAACCTATTTCATTTACTGTGGTGCTTTTGTGAAATATTCATAATTCATAGAAGAGACCATCAGAAAGCATTTCCCAGAATTGTCACAAAATTCTGTCATCTCCTGCAGTGATGAAAAAGTACGGTATTGAAAATATGATTAGGTGCATTGGAATCTAAGGAAAGCATCAGCGGCCGCTCCAGCTCTCTTCACGCCCGTGCAATGTAGCAGCTAGAGAAAAGGTAAATTCTGACAGCTCATTTCACAGAGCTTTTTCCCAAAGCAGGATATATTTTCACTACTAGGGATATCAAATTCTTGACCTTTGCTTCTTTTCTCCCTTTTCCCTTTGATTTAAAAGATTAGAAACACTGTAAAAAATACAATCTTCTCAAATGCCTTGACAAATACATTGGAAAAAATCACATATAGAAGACTAAAAGCATTCTGCTTAGCACGTAAATAGACAATGCACTGAGATGGAAATTATTTGGAAACCTCTAGCCCCTCACAATTTCATCTCTTTAAGGGAGAGAGGACCTTGTATGTACAAAATTGCTCTCAGATTAACATCTTTCCTCACAGCTGTTTTATTATTATTACCGCAACTGCATTAATATATACTGTTCTAATAGTCTAGCCATAAAATTCCTAATATTATTTAGAAAACAGCTGGTGACAACCCCCAAACCAGAATATTGCAAAATAAATAAAACTTTCTGATTATGCCTGTTAATTTCAATGTTAGTTGGACATTTTTGAGAGTCACAAGATAATGAAGTTTCATAATATCACTATACATGGGTGCGTCATATCATTTTGCTTTGGCAATAGCACTAGAATGGATCCTTTTAAATGAGATAACAGCACAACATTCGGGATTCATTTAGCACTTGATTTCTAAGACCCAACAGATACTGTAAGACTGATTGATAATAAAGTCAAATGACACTAAAATAAAATGACTAACTTAACTTCCCGCATGTTTCCCTTTGTTTTTGTTGCTAGTAGGGATAGGTGAGTTTTAGGGAGTTTAAGATTTTGCTACCTTCTCAAACTGGTTTGAAGGGCTTGCAAACATAGTTAACGCATTCAAAACTTTTTTTATTCTGGGAAGTCTATGGCCTGTGTTATACAGAATAAAAGATCACAGTGGTCCCGTCTGGCCTTAGAATCTATATTATTACACATTTTCCTCCATGTTTTACATTTGTGATTCAATTAAAAATATTCTATTCAAAGAGACGCTGTCTCTTAAGGCTAGAAGAATGTCCCACTTCTGTCCATTCACTTACTCTCTCAGAGGAAGGCTGGCATTAACGATCACACTTGTAGATTCGTCTGTTACCCATCTTTTTTTCTCTCTTTTATTGGTCATTGTATTAAGTGCATGTCAAATATATTTGCATGCAGTGGTTAAAGGAAGCCGAGGAAGAGGAGGAGTTGTGCTACCCCAAACAGGCAGTGGAGGGGGAGCTGTGCTGGCCCCTCCTCTCCCTCTCTGTCTGTATGTATATTGTGTTTCATTTTGTTACAATTTTTCTCTCTCTTCTCTTCATTTTCTCTCTCTCTCTCTATTTGGTTTCTCCCTCTCTTGTGTCCCCTCCTTCACCACCAATCATCATATTTTCACTGGACTTCTTTTTCTCTCTTCTCCTTTCTCTGTTTTCTTGACAGTCTCTCCTGAGTTGAATGTGAACCCAACAGCATTCGAGTCTCATTCGGGCTTTTCAATCTGCAATATTTGAGGGAGCTCAGACAAAGCTAAATGGATGATCCAGGCACTAGGGGCCTCATTCTACAAGTCCTCCGCAGGCTGGATCCTCTGGAAGGATGAGCATTGTCAGTGAAATCAGTGGAAGTTGTGGGTGCTCAGCCTCTTATATGGTCAAACCATGGATACCCCATCATCCCACAGGATTTTAAAGGTCATGCAAAATCCTTATACTACCTTTTCCCAGTATTCACTGTACTATATCTGAATCCCCATTTTGGTGGCGGCTGAGTGATACAAGAAAGAAAGGCCTATCTTTGTTTAGATGTCAGTGTGGCCTCCACTGCCACAAAAGTCCCCCTTGAAGTGAATCAGTGCAATTCTGCTGTGAAAGGGTTGGCTGGATTTGGTGGTGCCTGCCCTGCACAGTCAGCCTGTCCTAATTGTATGGCATTGCATGGGGCAGGTGAGAATGAAGCTGGTCTGAGCCAACGAAGGGGAAGAACTAGAGGATTCACCATTTCATGGCTTATCCAGAGCTTCCTCTGCAGCTGGAACACAATGGAGCTAAGAAAGCTCCTCAGCATTGGTCTGAAGTAACTCCCACTGAACAGTTCCTTAGCCACTCCATGGCTTGTGGAGAAGAATTCCTTCCTTTCCCCTGATAGAAATACCCATTGCACAGCTCATTACTCAAGTGGGGTCCTTGGATTTAGCCCTTCAAGAGGAAATCTCTATGTGCCTTTTGTAGGATCTGATTAATTCATGGACAGAATTCAATAGCATCCACCTCCCACTGTCTATAGATTAAAATAACTGCCAACCCTAAACAAATAAGAGTGAAAAGTCAGTGTATAAAAATGAGTTTTTGAAACAACTTTCACATCAAAACCAAATGCATGTACCCTCCAGCAAGGATGTGGGAAGTGCTACCGTGCTCTGCCTTGCACTCAAATTATTAGCAGTTTCTTCTTGTCATCTGCAAGGTGCTTCTGTAAATTTTATCTCTGTAGTGTCTCAGTGAACTCTCATTTATTAAAAAATGTATTTCTTGACGTTTCAAAAGACTTCACATTTGTAAATGTTTGATTCAAAGTGGTTATTTCCAAAAGCGACGCTCTTTACTGGTAGAAAATGAACAGCCAGCAGTAGGACTGGAGAAAAAGGAGGAAATACTTTCTTCTTTCACAAATAAGGAGATCCTTTAAAAACATTTACTTTCTTTCACTAAACATATGGACAAAAATCTGCATAGCAAGAGCCTAGAAAATGTTACAGGGAAAACCACCAGAAGTGGTACTGCCCTGTAACTAAAGTTGACGTCAACATTCAGGACATTCTGCTGAAATATCTGCTGACTTTGAAGAGAAACCTGGACTCAAGAAAAGACAAGCAGGAGAAAATGAAATAAAACTGAGCAGGTTTTACCCCTGTTGAAGAAAAATCCAAAGGTGGGAAAAAATGCTGGAAACTCCTCAAGGTTCACCTCATTAAGTCTCCTCCACATTTTCCCCTCCAGTAGTGATTCCTTATTTCACTCAGGGAGGTTGTGATAGAGTCCAGAAATCCAAACTAAGGGCTAGGCTTATCAAGGATATTAGGCAGTGGGTTTAGTGGAAAGGATACTAAACTGGTGGGCAGGTTCAGCCATTTGTGACTCTGGGCAAGTCACTTCATCTTACTGTGCCTCTGTTTCCCAGTTGTTAGTACTTCAGGACAGGGCCATCTCTTACTATGTGTTTTTACAGTGCCTAGTACAGTGAGGCCTCAATCTTGGCTGGGCCTAGATGCACTATCTCTACACGAATAATAACAACAGCAAGCTTTATCCCCAAGGCTCCCCCAGAAGTCAAACAGGTACCTAGTTCATCCACACAGCTCACTGGGCCACCTTCCAAAGAGAAGCATGATTCCTGAGAGAGATGTGTAGCTATAGGTTCTTCAAATGAGCCAAGGAAGTTGCGGAGGGCAGCTAATTCCAGTATATTTCTCATTGGAAAGCCACTGGTACTGAGTGTAAAGTAGCTGTTCTGCTGCCACCTCCTCAGACCCCTCAATCCTGTTTGACCCTTTGATTCCCAACTATGATGTATGCCTGGGAAGGGACAGCTGCAATGCTGGGTGGGGAGAGCATACCACAGAACTGCTAGTTTTCCCTTCCAGACTCCCTGCTCCACCTTCACCCACTGTGCTTCTTTGTGCCAACATAAATGGAGTACTGGGCCTACTAACAATAAGGAAAATAATGATGATGAACTGAATGCATTAAAAAATTCTTGCCCCAATCTTAGATATTACATTACAAAAAAGAAAATGTCCATAGCTATTATAATATAGTTACAATTTTAAATTAACATAAATTTACTAACCTTTGGCTTAAAAAGCCAAAATGTAGTACTGTATCATTGTCCTATTTATTCTCAGAAAATTTCCTGCCACCCAGAGATGCAATTATCATGGCTGAGAACCTGAATTTTCTCTGAGATCTCCTGTCTTCATAATTCAAAAGCACTGGCTACAGCAACTCAGAGTACACCAGCTTTAATGAGCTAGTATGCCAGCAGTTCTGAAAGAGACCTATTACTCGGAGAAAGAGACGCATAACTAACATACTGTTTGTGGTTTGCAAAACCCCAAAGAGAGTTGCTGTTATAAGGGCACAGACAATTACATAAAATCCTGCATGTGAGTTACAGTTTCACTTGTTACCCAGCTTTTTCTGTCTGTTGTTAGTCATCATATTGGCTGCATGCTAAATATTGCTACCCTTCATTCTCAAGCGGTAACATAACATTAAATAAATACTGGAAAGATCCACATGGCACAGCCATTTCCCAGCATGTTTTTGTGCTGCTCAGCAAATAATTTCACCTGCTGAGGGAACTCAAGACAGCAACTATGCAATCTCATCTGGTTACTAAATCAGTGTAAACAAAGTTGTATTTAGACTGCACCAGGGGATGGTTTCATGTTCATAAAAGCAGGAATTTGCAGCTTATGGTCTTTAATAAAAATGTAATAGTAAGGCTAACAGACTGGCACAAATCACAGAATTCCTGTCCACTGCTTCTGCATTTTCCTGGTTTTAAATGAGATAGTACTAAAGAGTGGAGTGAAAACGTTCATTTCCTGACAAATGCTGTAGGTAGATATAAAATATTGTCTTTTTATATGAAAATTGTACAGATGCCAATACAATATATTGTTAGCTGATCTTTACATACATAACACTTAAATGAATAACCCCCCTTTTGATTTCAAATTGTGCTGTCCAAAACATAAAGACTTCAAGATGCTTTAGTCTTGCTTTCCCAGTATGGGTCCGACAGTCATTTTGGATTTTTGCTCTGTTTTTTAATTATTTCTCTACACTCACACACAGAATCACACAAAGCAAGATAACAGCAATTCTGCTGCAGTAGCATCCACACCCTCCTCTGAAACATGCAGTAGGTGGCACTGTAGCACTTCCACACATATACACGGCGTGTGCGTGCTCTACTGGGCTTTGGTTGATGAAGGCAGAGAATAAAAGCAACAGCCACCATGTAGGCTTGCCCTCCAGCCACCAATTTAACTAAGTTGGTCGCTTACTACTTTATTTCATCGTTGTGCTCCAAATGGATCTTTCTTGGACCTAGCAAAAGCACAATCTGTTTCAAAAAATGAGATTTTAGTCACTGTGTATGTTATTTCTCAGCACAGTTATGATTTTGGCTTTACATGTTCCACAGTATAAACACTGAGCTAAGTGGAAAGAATTTTAAAGGGCAATCCACTCTGTAAAAGCAACTGGGTCCTTATGACCCAGTTGCAACACAATCATTGTCTGGCACAATTAAAACACAGTTCCAAATCGAAGCATATGCAGGACCTGATTATGTTTTAACTATATCCTGGAACCTCGCCAAAGTCTTGGATAGACAAAGATGTTAGTACAGTTCATGAATATAGTTAAAACATGGCTAAGGTGCTCGCTATACTTCACGCAGTCACAGTCAGAGCTCATGTAGGACACTCGGATCCGACTGATATCCTCCATGTCAGGACTCTAGCCCAGCATCTGGAAGGTAATACAGTCCCTGTGGTGTTGTGCAGTTGTTAAGCAGTGTAAAGCTCTGTTTCAAACAGAATACCAAGGACACTGATACATAATAATTTCAGCATGCGTGTATGTGCACTCTCCCAGATGAAGGAATGTGGTAGGCTTCCCTAATGCATTCTGGGTCAGATCCTCAGCTGATGTGAATTCTCATTGCTCTGTTGAGCTCAAATGAACATCAAAATCAATGGACCTGTGGCAATTTACATCACCTGAGGGTCTGGCTTTCTCAATCCAGGCTCTAGCCAGGGGTCAAGGATATATTTTAACGAGTCTGTCCCTCTGTCATGTTAGTTAAGCAATGTTCTATTGTCATACACTGGGACTTCTGCTAGTTGCAGACAAAAGTGATCAGTTGCAAAGAAAAAGCAGATTTATTTTTAAAAAATAATTGGGCTCAATGATCTCCATTAAGGTAGTAGGGAAGAATAATTTCCTCCACTGCCGGAATTACAGTGTGAAATTCTATGGCCTATGTTATGCAGGAGGTCAGACAAGTTGATCATACTGTTCCCCTTTGGCCTAAATATCTATAAATCTGATAAAATTCTAGATCTGTAAATAGAATTTGCCTTTTCCATGCATTAAAATGGTATTTGAAAACCTGGTTGAGCAAATCAGAATGTCTACTCCTAATGCTTCTACCAAATAATGTTGGTTTTGTCACAAAATGAAAATTGGGCTATAGGCTCCAAATAAGTGTTCCATGAACATACATCTGAGTGATGTTTTTCATGTGCAAATGCTTAGAAAAAGAATGTATACGGGTAAACAAATGGCTAATCAACATTTGTTTTTTAATTTACATAGTATTTGTGAATAGTTATTTTTCCCTCAGCTTACTTCCTCATTCACTCAGCTTTATACAGATGCAATAAAAAACTAGACCTACAAAACAATCAATATAAACTACCTTTGCAAGTCAATATAAACTACCCTTGCAAGCCTAAATCTAAGCAAGAAATGGCAAAAACTTCAAAAAATAAATCAGTCCAAAACAGACAGGGGGAGGAGGGGAAACAACTAAATGAAAGATGCCATACTTCAGATATGAAAGCCCTAGAACAGAATAAGCTGAAGGAAGTGTCCTTTGGGTGGAGAGTCTATAGATGTATGTGTATATATATCTCCTCAATATATGTTCCATTCTCTGCATCCGAAGAAGTGGGCTGTAGTCCACGAAAGCTTATGCTCAAATAAATTTGTTAGTCTCTAAGGTGCCACAAGTACTCCTGTTCTTTTTGCGGATACAGACTAACACGGCTGCTACTCTGAAACCAGTCTATAGATGAGTATTTGCAGGTCCAGTGGAACTCTCCCATCTGAAGCACTGTCTCTTCTATAAGGGACCTGCAAAACATAACAGGAGCACAAGTTACAGAGCCAGTTTTAATCCCCTTCCATACTGTGTGCAGTATACTAAACACTGTTTGACATAGCCCAGCAAGGAGATCTGTAACAGAATGGCTTGCCCATGGGCTGGAGAGCTTAGGGCTAAGTCAGCCCTGATTATGGGATGAGCCACACCTGGGTTGAATCAGGTGAGCGCAGGATAAAAAGAGCGGGAAGCCCAGGAAACTGCAGCTATCTATTCACAGATAACTATTCTCTGTGGGTTAGGAGTGGGACTATTGAGGTGGCAGAAAAAAAGAATCAATAAAGCATTATGAGAGACCTCTTATGGGGGAAATGCATGGGGTTTCAAATTCTACATTGCCAAAACCAAAGGATTGATCTTTACAAAAAAGGAAAGTTACAAAGGAATGTAAACTGTATCTGTATGGGGAACAAAGATGGAAAAGTTAAAAAGTTTAAATTCCTAGGAGTAATATTTGATCCTAAATTACTTTAGAAAGATCACATAGACAATGTTAAAGATAAATGTACAGGAAGGATTAATTGGCTTACAAGTCTTGCTGGGACTAATTAGGGGAATGGATAAGAAAATATTGTTGATGGTCTACAGAGCCTTAATCAGCCCAGATATTGACTACAGCATCAGAATCAGAGCTTAAAAAAAATAGATTTGATACAAGCTTAGGCACTATGAATTGCATGTGGGGCATTTATTACAACACCTATATACATTCCATAGATAGCCTTTAGTGAAATGCCAGTTTTGAATGAAACTACTGGGTCTAACTTTCTGGGCCAAAGTTAATGGCAATTATAATGATGAAATCACCAAACAAATATATGAGGATTGTTGGGAATTTGACAGGCAAACTATAACACATGATATTAAAACTACACATGCTATTCAAGTTAAACTGTGAATGAAGCAGTTGCAAGACAAGGGCCAAACTGGATCTGAAACATACACCCAGAAGCAGTGGTTATTTTTTTGGCTTCAATCTCAGGCTCATGGTGATAAAAAAGGGTGCCTCAGTATGTGGAAATGATTTAATCAATGCCATTTTATTTCTAATAACAGAGTTAATACAGATGGGGATACAGGTAGCATTAGCTTGGATCCCAGTGCATAATGGGATAACAGGAAATGAAATGGCAGACAATCTAAAAATGCTGTAAGAAATGGAAAGATTGACATAGAAATACCCTTGAGTAAACAGGAATTCAAAAGCCTAGTACAGAACAATTTAAAAGAGGAATGGCAAAAAAACCCTGGACTATCAAACAAAGAAGATTTGTTTCAATTGTGCTCTAGAGTTGAGGATAATGGCATACTTCAGGGCCTGAATAGGAAAATTGAAGTGATTTTTGTTGAGAGTACTAACTGGCCATTGTGGCTTAAACAAAAATCTTTTTTGAATAAACAGACGCAAAGATAGACTATGTGCACTATGTAAGGTGGAAGAAACAACTAATCACCATTTATGGGTATGTCAGGGCTCTGATAAAGAGAGGGGAAAGCTTTATGAGGAATTCAAACATCTTCAGGAAACAGAAGTCACATTATGTTATTCATAGGCGCTGACTCCGTGGATGCTCCAGGGTTGGCGCACCCACGGACAAAAATTAATGGGTGCTTAGCACCCACTGTCAGCCAAGATCTCCTCCCTTCCTGCCCATTGGCAGCCCCACCAATCAATTCCTCCCCCTCCCTCCCTCCCAGCTGTTCCGTGGCATGCAGGAGGCACTGGGAGGGAGGAGGAGAAGTGGGGATGGGGTGCACTTGGGGGAGGGTGGTGGAATTGGATGGGAAGAGGTGGGTGGGGGCGGAGTGAAGGTGGGAAGAGGTGTGGCAAGGGTGCGGCCTTGGGGGAATGGGTGGAGTGGGGGCAGGGCTTGGGGTGCAGCACGGGCAGGAAGAGGCAGGCCGGGGTGGGGGGGTTGCGGAAAGGGGTGGAGTGGGGCGGGGCTTGGGGCTGAGTGGGGGTTGAGCATCCCTGGGGAAAGTTGGAAGCTGGCGCCTGTGATGTTATTTAGTAAAAATATTGGCAAAATGGGCTAGTATTACAAAGGCCTATGACATTACCTGAAGGACACAGGGCAGAGTGAGAGAATATAAAAAAATAAGTATTTAAGAATTATAGACTATTCAGTTAAGCCTGCTTTGCCATTAAAGAATTAAAAAAAAGAAACTGCAGTTATGTCTAGAAACACTACAGGAAGGTGGTGAAAGAAAGGAAGCAAGAAAGAGTGGGAGAAAGCTCTCCAGGCTGGGAGACCGGGGAGAGACTGTAAAGGCTAGCTGGGATAAAGAATGTGTGTGGTTTAGATTAATTGAGAGAGAGACATTGAATTGGGTTTAGGGCCTAGAGGGCTGTATGCACTGGAGGATTCAATAAATTGAACCCCCACAGGGGACTGTTTGAACTATCGTTGAATTGAATGAGTCCTGAAATGGGCCCTGAAGAGACAAAAAGCAGAGCAGGGCAGTGCTAAGGCACCCCGGCCATAAAGCAGTGCTTTGGAGGCAGCCACCCCATTACAGGGACATTCCCAAGAAGAAGAGCTCCTCCAGGTTGTTTCATTTGTTTGCTCCTGGCTCCATCACATTATTATCTTACAGTGCTAACAAATTGCAAGTGACCTCACTATATAAATCAAAAGACATTGCCCCACCCCAAAGAATATGAATTTAATTGTAATTTGAGGCAATCTACATTTGATCTTACCATCTAAACGATGTACAAGGCCATTTTCTGCTTCCTCACACTAACAGACTGGGCATATTTCATTAGATACAATCATATTCCCTTGAAATTCACCTTCCATGCAATGGATTTCCTGAACAGCTGGCTGAATAATCCCATCAAATAACAGTGAGTTCATGCATTGAAGACTCTCTTTTGCTTCAAAGCACAGGAATTCTGTAAGGGGACAGGAGTGCATACACACAGAAGGCACTCTTGTGACTTTCACACTCAGATCTCCTCCTCTCACAAGCTCTTCAGAGCAGAAAGTGGGTCTTTGTACATTTTTACACATATACCCACCACACACATATTTATAGAGAATGCATTAGTGTTATATCAAAGTTTTACCAGAATGAGTTTGGGATAGCTGCATTATTGACAAGTTGCAAAACCATGAGAGGAGTATGCAGATCATCTTAACTGGCAGAAAAACCTGCCTGGCAGTCCACACCAATGTGCATTCCATATACACCATTCGGGTTAGGGAGGGGGAAAGCATTTGACAAATGTCTGAGAAAGTTTTAAAATTTTATTGGGATCTTTTTGTATCCCTCTGCCTGTGAAGTCAAATGTTTTACTTGCCATGAGTCCAAATATAAAGGATGCTATAAATTACCTAAAATAGTTTTCTATCCATAAAGATGCCATGGACTTTAACATTATATATCTGGGGACTTTTCACAGCTAGAAGCATGAGCTGTATTTCCTGTTAAGACTATGCACACTCCCTTTTCCAATGGAATAAAGCTTCTATCTTTATTTACCCATGCAGGCCAGGGGAATTTGGGGAATAGAAATTTCACAGAGTGAAAAAGGGAAATGTCATCTGCCAAATTGCTTGGTTTTGCTTTGTTTGTTTGTTTTGTTTTAACCATCTGAAGTTGCTGAAAGGCCTAGAATGCTATAAATCCTGTTGGAGCTGGATTAATGAGAAGAGTGCAGGTGAGCAGGCAGTCAGAGAGGCATGATAAAATGAACATATCCTAATAATACTTAGCACTTTCTCTAATCCATAACACGTTTAGTCTGTTTATCTCAAAGTACTTCACAAAGAACGGTAATTATTCCTAATTATTAGATGGGAAAACTGTGGGACAGAGGAGAAATAACTTGCTCAAGATCTCACAGCACGTTAGTGGCAGAAAAAAGAAATAGAAACCCAATTTTCTGACTCCCAATCGAATGCCTTATCCATAGCACCACATTGCCATATGGGATGCAATCTCTACCAGATATGTATGTGTGTACACACTATATATATATATAATATTACATAAAAAACAACATATAAGACAACATTATTAAGATAGCAAAATCAAGCACCCATCAGTTAGGAAGTGCCAGAATTAAGGTTACCTGCACAAGTTTAATTTAGCCCCCTTGTGCATGTGTATTATGAAACAGTGGTTCAGTACATGACCACATGCCTTATTTAGTGTACTGGAGGAACAGTGCTCATTTAATGTGTGGCCCCATGCTCTATTTACTGCACATTACTCACATCCTGCTCTGAACATAGAACACCCAGTGAGATGAGGGGTACTATTCTTCCCATTTTACAGATGAAGAACTGAGGCATAGAGAGATTAAGGTAAAATGTAGCCACTAATTTTGGGTGCCCAATCTGAAACACCGAGGACTTGATTTTTCAGCATATGTAGCATTATATGGCACTTTATATGATCAAAGCACAGATTCCATAAATTTTAGTTGCAGCGGTGAGAGCTCAGCACTCCTTCAAATCAAACTCCAGCATCTCAAGTCAGGCACTCAGAAAATGAGGACCACACAATAAGGGACAACCATGAAAAATTTGGTTTAAGTACCTTGTCTAGTATCACACAGGAACTCAGTGACAGATGCAGGGATAGAATGCAGTTTTATATGGCAGCATTCAACTGCCTTAACCATGAACTATCATTTCTCTTTCTGCAGTCCCCTGCCTCCTACTCTCACACCTTCCAACTTCTGCAACAAATAAAGCATGAGTCCTTCAGACAACAGTCTCCTTGACAACACAGCCCTGCATGATCTCCAGAGCAGCTCCATCCTGTGCACTGAATGAGGGTTCCATTCCAGGCCTGTGAAGGGAATGTATTTTTGTAGGCACGGATTCTTCTGCCTGTTTCCCCCAAGTCTGACACCTTCAGTCCCACCCTCTCCAACCTGTCTCTGTCAGAGTCCTTTCTCTTCTCCACTCCTGGCTCCGGGTCCCAGTTCTATTCTCCTCATCTGGTGCAAATCTCCACTCCTCAGGTTTCTCATCCCAGCCCCAGTCTCCTGGACCAACCAGTCCCAGTTCCTCCCGCCCCAGCTCTTCATCTGATCTGTCTCTCTCCTTCCCTCTGGCTTCCAGTTGCCTAGCTCCCACCTACTCCCAGTCCCAGTCTCCCTCTCTGGGCTCCTCATCCAGTCTCAGTCCCAGTTCTCTCTCTGTACCCAGCTCCTTGTCAGATGCGTCAGCTGTTCCCTCCCACTCACCTTCATTCCGCCCAAACTGCGAGGTCCGAGTAACAATTACTGCCTCCCCCCTACCCCACCCACAGCTCCTCTTCTGAGCTCAGTCCCTCCCCTTCCCGCCCGCCCCTGGCTCCCAGTCACCCCCCAAACTCCAAGTCACAGTTTATCTCACCTCACCTCCCTGCCAGCCTCCAGTACTAGTCACCCCCTGCCCCTGGATCCTTTTTCCAATCGATTCTCCCTGCTCCTGCAGGTTCATTTCTTGTCTCCTCTGCATTTGAATCAGACAGCTTCCTCCTCCCTGCTGGCTGGCCCCAGCATGAGGGTCATTGAGAGCACAGGAAACACAGTTTCCCTGCTTTCTGTTCTGGTGCCTCGACCTTGTCCATAGCAGCCCAGAGCAGCAATTGCAGTGAAATTTCACACACACACACACACACACACACACACACACACACACACACACACACTTTCAACTCTCTGCCCCAAAGTTTGAGGGCACTAGAGATTTTCAAAGAAAAGGTAGCCAGCATTTTTTAATGTGGTCAAAAGAATATATTTTATTCTACCCTCATTCTTGGAAAAGGCAGCCTGTGGCAAAGATCCAGCATGGAACATTTCAGTCTGAATGGTTAAATTTGGCAAAGTTATAAGTAACTGAAAACAGGGCCTTCTAAGGGAGCTATCTGGTGACCTTAATAATAAGTGGTGCTACCAGCCCTGCCTATAATAGCTTTTATACAGCTTTTCAGCTGCTGTGAAGTCCAATTCCTCAGTAATATCCAAGTTTAGAAGCAAGATTTCCTGTGGTATAAAGCTCCCATTTCAATCTCCAAAATATTGTGAGACATCAGACCATTAATGTTTCACTGTTCATTTAATAGTATTTAAGGACTGAAAACTGCCCATCGTGTGCCTCGCAAATTTGTAATTTTTTTGGTGAAATTCCACATTTCAGGGGGAAAAGGGAAACGCTTCTCCAACAAATTATTTTATTTTTAAGTGAAGTAGGTGAAATGATCAAAGGTGCACAAGGAAGACAGTTTATCAAAATAGCTCTGTAATTCACCATATAAAAATGCCTGCCATATTTGGGTGTGCATCATGTATATTATATATATATACATTATTGTCCCTATTCTCCACTATGTCTGAGCTGTATTCTTATGTAGTGTCTGTAGGGAGCCTGCTGCAGCTCCCAGCCCAATCCGAGCAGGAGTTATAGCAGGGCGGGTCCTATTTTAACTTAGGCTATTGGCAAAAGGTTCTGTTTGCTATTGAAGGATCAGGCCCAGTGGAGCTCAACTCTGCTACACCCCCCTTCCACTGCTAACGCACACTTCTGCCCACCCATCATGCTCCTACTTACTAGGGTGACCAGATGTCCCGATTTTATAGGGACAACCCCGATTTTTGGCTCTTTTTCTTATATAGGCTCCTATTCCCCCCCCCCCCCCCCGTCCCGATTTTTCACATTTGCTGTCTGGTCACCCTACTACTTACCATTTATGCTGGGGTTGGTGAGAATGGCTAACATAATATACAGCTAGGGTGTCTCTATTCCAGTGAAGATCCCCTGCTACACAGGAGGAATCCACAACTGAGAACCTTTGAATGATTTAAGGCCAATATGCACAATGCAAAGTGGCCTTAGCAGAATGGAGAATCTGTCAGTCTGTCTGTGTCTTTCTGTCTACAAGCCCAAAATAAAGCTGAAACATTTACCTTTATGTTCAGGCACAAGTAAAACAACATAAACCAGAAATAAATAAGCTCCTTACCGATGTCCTTTGGCTTGTGCTATATTTTTGTGTGCTAAATCATCAGAGGAGCACAGCATTACATTGATGATATATTGCTAAAGAAAAAAACTATGTCAATATGAATCTACACCAGCAAAGCAATATTTTTCAGTCTTCTTAATGTAGGGCTGTGAGTCAAAGTGACAATTGACAAACGTTCAATAAGAGGTCAAAAAACAACCATGCAGTCGGATTTGTTTAGGGCTTATGTTATCTATTTTTGATAAGTGAAACAATTGGCCTAAGTCATGTCACCTGAGGCTTTTCACGTTTGAGTGAAGAGCTGTCATAGAATTAAATAAGATTATAATGATTTTTTTTCTTTGTGCCCTTCCAGAAGAACTTGCTGCATCGTTTCAAAGACAAAACACCAAAAGAAGACAGTTTGCCTGAAATAAAGGTTAACACTTTCTTCAGTTTACTTTTATCTGAACACATCAGCCTTTGTGTGATCCTGATTGTGTGTTGGCATTTTCACTTAATCCATTGTGTATAATAGTGTATATTATCTAGGTGAGTAGAACACAGCTTCTTAAATACAATCGAGAATTACATGGTAAATATTAAATGATAGCAGTTACTAGATTGAAACTCAGAGCTGTTCAATACTTACATCAAATAACTTGCATGTGCATGTAGACTAACTGCTTTAAGGAACATTTTTTCACTAAGGAATGATTTAAAATATGACGTCTGGATAGGGCTTTGCCTAATCTTTCAACCCACTTGAATGTTAAGAACAGGCCTTCAGCTTCTGAGGTTCACATTCATCTTGGGTCTATTGGCAAAACATCAGTTCCTCTCTGCTGCTTCACAAATGTTTCATTTACAAAGAATAAAGCTGAATGCAAAAAAGAGGGAGAATCCTCTTTGCATTAGCAATAGACTGGGTGATGAAGCAAGCAACAAAAGGCATTGTGGACAGCATAAAATGAGTTGGAAGAGATGAGTTACACAACCTTGACTTTGCCGATGACATTGCTTAATTGAGTATGACAGGGAACGAATGATTGCCCTTACATCAGAGGTAAAACAAGAAGCAGCAAAAATTGGATTGAAAGTAAATGCAGAGAAAACCAAGATTATGAAGGTAGGCAACTAGACAACAGATGCAAAGACATACATGGATGGAAAAGAAATCAAACAGAGTTCTGCTATCTGGGGAGTGTGAAAACATTTGAAGGTGGCTGCAATAAAGATATTCATACATAATTAGGCAAAGCAAACACCACTTTTGGAAGAATGAGCAACATCTGGTCAAACAGGTCTCCACACCAAACTAACAGTCAGATTATACATGTGAGTGTAGAAAGCACACTGCTGCTATACAGAGAAGAGACTTGGCCAATGACAGTGGCTAACAAAAAAAGATTGGAGGCTGGCCATCACAAATGGCTGAGGAAAATACTACACGTTTCATGGAAAGACAAAAAAAAGTGAGAATAAAGGAGTTGACAGAGGTTAGAAAATGTCATCAAAGGAAGAAGATTCAGGCTGATGGGATGTGTGCAGTGTATGGAAGATGGGAGACATGCTAAGCAAGCATTGAATTGGCTATCTGATAGAGGAAAGAGAAAACCAAGGCCAAGGAAGAACAGGCAGAAGATACTGACAGAGGAAACTGAATGCATTGGCATCACCTGGGAAGAAATACAACTAGCAAGCAATCATAATCAATAGAGGAACTGGACTGCTCCATGTGTCAGCAGCATAGAAGGAACTAAAGTAAGGATGCTGAAGGCAGGTTAAGTTGAACAAGTGGACTGTGCACTGCTCTGTGCATGTGGCTGCATTGCTTCCAGTCTAATTCCTCACATTCCCTGATGTCCTGTTGATAACAGTGCCTCCAGGGAACACTGGCTCTCTGACTCCAGTTCCACAGATCATAATACATCTTCCTCATTTTGCAAACATTTAAATATAGACATTAAAAACAAATGATTGGTGCCCTGGTCCCCACCATGTATACCTTTGGCCAGAGGTTGCTAGCATGTAATCTAGTTGGAATTTTGTCTTCACCACAGACTCACCTGGTTACATTTGTCTTTGAGGATAGCTTGGGCATTTGAACAGGTGGCCACACCAGGAGTGACCTATCTCTGCTTCCCTGTCTCCAAGTCTAGAAAACTGTCTCCTTGTGGAATCTCCTACCTTCCTGTGGGGTTGGCCTCTGGATTGTTCTTGGTCTCAGTTCTGTGATGATCTCTGTAAGCCCTTTCTGGGTGTTGTGTCTGCTAGTTTGTAAGTTCCTTCTGTTCCTTTGAATCACTTGTCCCTTTTGCATAGTCAGCACATATGACCTGAGTGTCATAGAATCATAGAATATCAGGGTTGGAAGGGACCTCAGGAGGTCATCTAGTCCAACCCCCTGCTCAAAGCAGGACCAATCTCCAGACAGATTTTTTCCCCAGATCCCTAAGTGGCCCCCTCAAGGATTTAACTCACAACCCTGGGTTTAGCAGGCCAATGCGCAAACCACGGAGCTATCCCTCCCCCCCTTGCACCCTCACACCTCCTTTCAGCCTCTTCTGGTGTCTATTGACTGGATCCACACAAGAGTACCAGTCTCCAGGACCAGCAGGTCCTTGGCTGATCTGTCATACTCCAGTGCCTGTTTTATCTGACTGTTGGCCACCTCCTCTTGGCAACATCTTCATCCTTCTGGTTGCAACGGGTCTCCACTCATTTGTAGCAGGGTTTGGTCCTGCATCCCATCTATGCCTGTGTGGGACTGTTTTGGCACCCCTGTGATGGAGTATTCCTGTATGCCAAAAATGCTAAGAAGGGGTCTGAACCCAAAGAAACAGCCTTGTGTAACAGTCTCATAGTGGTTTTCAATGTTTATTCCACCTTACCATTACTCTGTGGACATTCTGAGGAAGAGGTGTTGTGGTCAAACTCCCATTTGTGTACAAATTCCTTGAATTCTTCTGAGGTAAATTGGGGTTCCTTGTCATTGAATACAGTTTTTTGCAAAGTGGGCCTTCAGTTTGCCAATCACTGGCTTCCTTCTTGTACAAGGCAGGGCATGAACCTACAACAATGTGAGGAGTAGTCAACTGTAATCAAGTGTTGCTTTTCCTTGAAGGGAAATAACTTCACTCCCACCTTTTCTTATTGTCAGATGGGCAGTTCATGTGGTAATGGAGCAGTGGTGGGCCGCTGTTTCCGGAAGCTCCCATTGGCCGGAAATGGCAAACCATGGCCATTGGGTGCTGGGGGCAGCTGTGCAAATGTAAACAAACTGTCTGGCGGCCTGCCAGCAGACTACCCTGACAGGCCACATGCTGCCCGCGAGCCGCAGGTTG
The DNA here is from genome assembly GCF_011386835.1 of Chrysemys picta bellii. Taxonomy (NCBI): domain Eukaryota; kingdom Metazoa; phylum Chordata; order Testudines; family Emydidae; genus Chrysemys; species Chrysemys picta. Next base: position 59,364,043 of record NC_088791.1, read on the forward strand.
CCCACCACTGTAACAGAGTCTCTTTCTGCTGACTTTTACCACATAACTGGCAGGTGTCACACCCTTCTATCAAAGAGTGTAGTCATGTATTCATTCCCAGCCAGTAAATACATTCTTGAGCCTGCCTAAGACAGCTGTCAATGCCAAGGTGTGAGGCATGTATTTTTTGCATGACATTCTAATGTAATGAGGTGGAGACAACAGCTCTCTATCCTTGAAATGTGATTCCATCCTGCACACTCAGCTCATCATTATTTAAAAAAATTGTTTCTGCTCTTACCAGTGCTTGGCTTTTGTCTTCTGGGCACTCTACTAATATTGCTCTCTTGACTGCCTGTAGCTCAATGTCCTTTTCCATAGCCCCTTAGATTTCCATCAGCTTTGCAGTTGAAACTGGGAGGCAATGCAGCATGTTAATGGATTCTGTGTCTTGATTCCCTTCCCCCAACTTGCTGATGCTGGGTATTTATGTCCCGCTCAGGGTGTCAGCTAACACCAGTAATCATCCTTGAGAAAGCTCTGATCTCTTCCAGATGGTGCCAGAGGTGCAACAACGTGCACTGCAATCTCTTTGGTCTCTTTGGAGTGCTAAGATGGGACTCTGCCATGATTGTCTCTGCAGGTTTGTGGTCTGATTGTATGTATTACTGGGTGGCCATAAGTGTACCGATGGAATTGCTCCATTCCAAATACCACAGCCGGAAGCTCTTTTTCTATTTGGGCAAACCCCTGTTCAGTCTCTGACAGGACTATACCAGCATAAGTGACCGGCTGCTCCTGCAAAAGAACTACACCCTATCCTTCTCAATTCATCACACAGGAATATCAGTGGCTCACATGGATACTAGTGCTTCAAGCCAGAGACATCCACTATCATTTGTTTCAGCATGTCAAATGCTTGCTGTTGGTGACCTACAGAGTCTCACTCAGCATCCTGCCTTGTGAACTGAGGTATGTGTTCCGCTACCGCAGCCAGGCGTGGACAGAACTCAGACAGAAAATGTATCATTCCTATAAAGCACTGTACCCCTTTCATATCCACTGGAGCTGGCATGTCTCTGACTGCCTTGATCTTGTTAGGTTCTGCTTTCAGTCCCTCTGCTGTGAGCAAATATCCAGCGTACGTCACCTCACGCTATTTGCATCACATTTGTTCTGAATTGAATTTTATGTTCTTGCCCCTGCATCACTGTAGAAAAGCTTATCGTTTTCTGTCATCGTCTTGTTAACCTACAATGAGCATATCATCTGCAATTATTTTCACTCCAGGCAGTCCTTACAACACTTGGGTGAGTCCTCTCTGGAACACCTCTGGTGCTCATTTTATGCCCATCAGCGTATGCAGCCATCTGTAGTGACCAAATGGTGTTGCAATTGTCGTCAATAAGTTGGGACTCTTTATTCAGGTTTATGTGCGAAAACTCATTCTTCACATCACAGACTGCAAAGATTCTGGCTTCGGAAAGTTCTGGCAAGATGTCATCAGTTGTGGGCAGTGGATAGTGGCATCTTTTCCATACCCGATTCAGTGGCTTTGGATCTATACAGATGCATAATTTGCCCAATGGCTTGTTTACCACCATGCTGCTTATCTAGGCTTCACTGGCCTCGATAGGTGCTATGAAGCCATTACTCTGCTTCTGAGCGACTTGTGTATTGGATTACGTAGTGCCACTGGAATTTTCCTTCCATGGTAGGGACATGTTCCCTTTGAAAATATCCCCATATGCTTTTAAAATTGTCTCCATTGTCCATTGGACTCTCCCTTTTGCTTCTTGTGCTGCAGCTATAGATTTCTGATGCTGCATCCTGATCAGATCCATGGCTTGTATGGCTGTATTCCCCAAGAGGGGTCTGTAGTGTTTACTATCCACCACCACCAACTACAGTTGGTATCATCTTATATTTTGGATTAGTTACTATTAGTTACTACATTTTCTTACAGGTTGCATTATGCTGCCATTGTGCCTGTTCTTCTTAAGGGATGTTCAAGTCCATTTCACCTTGAGGAATCACACTGCAGGAGGCCCTGATATACAGCTGAAATCAGACAGGGCATTTCTCTATTAACATTGTTGCATGAATGGGAGGCGATAGTGTCCCTTGTTGCTATCCTTCCTGACAGCCTAAACCTGATATGCACTAGGACAGGGATCAGCATCCTTTGGCATGTGGCCTGCTAGGGTAAGCACCTTGGCGGGATGGGCCAGTTTGTTTACTTGCCACGTCCGCAGGTTCAGCTGATCGCGATTCCCGCAGCCCCCATTGGCCTGGAGCGGCAAACTGTGGCCAGTGGGAGCCACAATTGGCTGAACCTGTGGACACGACAGGTAAACAAACCGGCCCAACCCACCAGGGTGCTTACCCCGGCGGGCCGCTTGCCAAAGGTTGCCGATCTCTGCACTAGGACTCAAGTAGAGAGTCATGATGTCATCATCACTGTCTCATGGGTCATCGCCTTCTTGTACATGTCTGACAGACTCTTTCTGAGACATCCTTCTGCTCTTTCACACACTACTGAAATGCTTCAACTTTCCACATACCTGGTAATGCTATCTTAGTGCAGAGAACTCCTCCTTTACTTGCTCGTGCTGTCTCCCACAGTAAATGCATCTAAGGATAGCAAACCCTGCCCACCTGCTCTCCTTTGCTGTTGTCTCCCTGCATATTCTTCAGGAAATGTTCTGCCTCCTAGGGCATTCATCCTTTCTCTTCAGACTTCCACTGCAGGCGCCTTGTCTCAGCATGTGAGATCACCTTCCTGGAGCAGCCACTCTCTCAGGTTGTGATTCCAAGTGCCACAAATTATCTTGTCCTGAATTAGGAAGTCCCCAAAATTGCATGTAGCAGACAGTATGTATAAGGCTGCAACATAGGGGCCTTCCCCTTCAGGTTGGTCTTTAGTGAAGAACTCCACAGTTGTGTTCTGCTTTGGGGACCAATAGGGCTCCTAGTATTGCTGTGAATCTTGAGGAAGTGGTGAGCTGCAAAGTGCTGCAGACCCCTCTGCCTTGTTCCCCAATAAAATAAATAGTTTCTTGCCGTTGTCATCCTGCATTGCCAGGTCTGTGTACAGCTCAAACTCCTTCTACTGGGTGCATCACTGGGCTCAGTTTGTGTCTGCAAAATCCTTCAGACTGAGTTCCATGGCTCATACTGCTAGCTGCTGCAGTCGAGAGAAATCACAGCTCCAGTGGTGCCACCATGTTTCATTTGCAAAGAATGATGCTGCATGATGGACAGGTTTTTAGTTATATTTTGCTTCACCATAGGATTCCTGCCTTGCAGCTCATCTTTTTCTCTTAGGAAACTTTGCAGTGTAGGCAAAATAATGAATTTGGGCGTTACAGTAAATTCCAGGGTGTAAAAAATACAGGATATTAAAATATAAAATGTATTTTAAATTATAAGAATTTAAATGGTGGTGAAAGAACTGTAATAGGAGTGACACATATAACATTAAGACTGAGTTAACAGAAAAGACTACATTCTGTTATCAAGAATTGTATGAACATATATTATTAGTACCATATCTAAGAACAAAGCATTTAAAGGTTTTAGCATTTTGAAATAATTGAGCACAGAATGAAAAATACATTCTACAGCCACACTGACTCCCTTCTGTCTCCCATGATAAATTATATAATAAATAGTCTGGTCTGATGAACTGGGTACTATGAGGTCTTCATTCTTTGGATGAAGATGGACACATGGTTTATATCTGGAAGACGGGATCTCTGATTTGTAACTGGAGAGTGAAAAGGGAAAGAAATAGGATTTCCATATAGGAAAGTGAATGGGGTAGATTGAGTTATCTGTCTGAGAATAGAATAGTGGATGGTGAAAAGGTGCTTCTGGACCATACAGAAAGAATAAAGAATGATATTTGTATTTTCTTGACCATATGGTAGTTGGGATTGGCAAGGATCTAGATTCTTCTCCGTAAAAACATTATAAGACATGCTTAATATCACAGTGATGGGTGTTATGTGAGAAAATAGACAGAAGGGCCGATTAGAAAATGGGGGTTGGGAGATTTCGAGAAATTTTCTATTTGGATAATTCTATTTGCTTTATTTCTCACTGACATTTCCCAAAAAAACTCTAGTAGATAGATAGAGGTTAGTGTTTCTATCTAATAATAGTGAGCAAACAGGTGTATGCTTCCTTGGCCATATGTGGTAGTTGAGTGAGTGGTAATTTGGGAAATATTTATGATTTGAGAGAGGTATAAGGGGATCTCCGATGCATTGGCTGACACAGGGTGATGGATAGCTGGAAGGAGTGAAGGCTGTATTTGGAACATGCCAGGTGATATTCAACACTTGTACATTTAATAAGAGAATGGTAAATGTATGTAACTGTTTATCTCCCCTCCCTTAATTGCTCATGTCCGTACTTTTAGAAGTGCATGTTTATTTGTTTTAAACTGTAAATATAATTAGCATATAGCAGCAACATTAACTCAAAGTTCACAAAGTTTTCTTCTCTGTTAATGTGGAGTAAGACACAATTCTTACATTTCTGAGCCAGAAAATAGGGCACATACAATTCAATAAGCAGATGTCACCTCCTTCATGGTAGGGTTATAGCAATGATTTTTTTTTTAAATAGTAGCTCTTAAAAAGAAAGCCCCTTCTGTCCTTTTGCCCAGATGGTAATAACATAATTCACCTTCCAGTGGTATGAGCCTGGATAGGGAATGCAGAGTAGAATGATGGGGAGTTTGTAACTATCCAAATTTAGGGGCACCTAATTGAAATCCTAACAGATGGGAAATAATTAAATCATTTATTGTCACTTCACAATTAGTTAACTCACAGGTATGTCTCAGACAATAAAAAGGTTTTATCCATCCTTCTGCTAGGGATTTTAAGTTTTTATCTCCTCTAGATCTGTTACTTCGGGGGTCAGTTTAATCAGCAGCATGGTAGTCAAAACACTGGCAATCTTCTTGCTTATTAAAAAATACTTATTGAGCAGAACCTCAATATTCTATATCCATAGAGTACTTATTTTGCAGGTATCATTCCTCAACAAGTTTACATAATCTATCTTAATTCAAAGTATTATCATAAAATGATAGAACTTGTCTTTCTTAGGAGAAAATAGGTTGCCTTTTGGAATACTGATGTAGGGCTTGATCTTGCTCTCAGTGAAGTCTGTCTGTTTACCTTAGAGTTTGTACTGCTGCCCATCCCAAGTGCCACCCACAGAATGTACACTGGCAATAGTGAAGTTCCAAGTGGACTTCATGGACTCTCTTGCTCCTTTCTGTTTTGGGTTTTTTTAAAAAGCTAGGTGAAATCTCGACTCTATTGAAGTTGGCATTTTGCTGTTGACTTCATTTCAGCTTCTGCTAGGAGTAGGGTTCTTTGGTTGTTGATTTTTTGTTGGCAGTAGATGGGGATGATTGATGTTGTGAATGTTGTTCTGGTTATGGCAAAAAACATTTATCAATGAGAAAAGGATTTGCAGCATTCCTAAAGGTGGTCAGATTCTAGATTTGTCTAATCTTCTGTGTCCATTCCAAAGCTGGATCCCCATGAGTGTTATGTCATTGTGGGCTTTTTGCCCTGCATTATCCCAAAGGAGTGCGACTTGGAAGTTCACAAACTGAATAATGGGAAACCATTATCTCCAGAGAAAGCTGGATTCAGCTCTAAAAATTTAAACAGTCTTACAATGAAACATTTCACCAAAAATAAGATTGACTTCAGTGAAGCTAGCTGAACAATTGACATCAACTGAGGATCTGCCCCTGATATTGCAGTGCTAATATTTTCATGTGAAAGAAAGAGGTAGAAGAAGAATTTTCTAAAGCATGTGAAGCAAATGCAACACGTTGGTAAAAACTGCAAATATGTCAAGCGTCTAATAATCCAATTATTATTTATATTGTGGTGTTGCACAAGGGTCCCAATCAAGATTGAGACCCAGTTGTGCTAGGCACTGTGCAAGAACATTGGAAAGACATGATTGCAGTGCCAAAGAGCTTACAACTATTCCATGAGAAAGGTCAACATTTTCAAAAGTAGTCACTGATTTCAAGTGCCTACTAGGCAGACTCCAAGTTTCTCAAGCTGGGCATCCGAAACTTGGGGCATCCAAAATCAGTGTTGCTTTTAAAAATGTGGGTATAAATGAATTTTGACTACAGTTCAAAATTCATTGTCCTCACATAGGTTTGCAAACTATGATCACAGGATTACAAATAGGTCTACTTGAAACCCACTTTCGAATTCAGCTGCTTGCAAACAGCTTTTTATGCAATTCAAGCTGTTTCCTGGCACAACACGCACTAGACGTTAGTACAAGTGAAACTCTAAAGCCCAGGGGTGTGTGTAGTATCCCATGTCTCATATTTGTATTACCCAAGAGAGCTGTTTTGTAGGATTCCAAACAACATGAAGATGGACCCCAAGAGAAGAAAATTATTTGGGCTCTCCCTCTGGTGATGTTAAACAAATGACTGGAAATTTCCTAGGTAGTTCTTAGCATGGCCAATTTATTAATCAGCACGAAGAATTCCACTAGGGGAAAATAAACAAACAGAAATATTGCAGTTCACTACTGTCTGGCGCACTCCTGATAACAATAAAAATCCAACTCCAAACCAGGGAGAAGCAAATTGAAAATGAACAAGCAAAAAAAAAAAAAAAAGACTGGAAATTATCAATAATGAAATCAAAGTGAATGAGAGCCAGGAAGGAATATTTTGTCCAAAAATGTTTAACAGGGAGGGTGAAAAGCTATTTAAGCTATATTGGCGCAAGAACAATTGTATACAAACTAGAGATGAGCAAATCCAGGCTGGAAATTAGAAGAAGGGTTCTAAACGTCAGAGGGGTGAGATTTTTGCAACAGCCTCCAAATAGGAGTTTTGGGGGCAAACAATTACAGTTAAGAAAGACCTGGGCAAATTTATGAGTGTGATTGTATGACAGGGTTACTTGTGATGGGGCTGCGGGGGAGAGTCTCAACAGCCCTGGGGCTCATTTCCAGTTTACATCTTCTGTTCCTGAAAGCTCATGCTTGAGGTTTCAGCTGGTCTTCTTCAGGGGTCAGGAAGGGATTCTCCACTCCAATGTATTCTGGGGTGTGTGGGTGGGAGCTGTCTCTTTCCTCTAAACTTTAGAATCTAAAGCATCAAAGATAGCTACAGGGCATGTCGGTGCTCTGAAGTGATACCAAACATTCTCTCTCTCATGTACTAGGCTGGCTGGTTCTTGTTCACATGCTCTGGGTCTGACTGATGGCCATATATGGGGTCAGGAAGGAATTTTCTCCCAGCTCAGATTGGCAATGACCTTAGTTTATTTTCACCTTCCTCTGCAGCATGCGGGTATGAGTCATTTGCCAGGATTATCTGGGTATGTTTCATTTAATCATTTCCCTGACATGGCAGGGGCTTTGGGTACTGATGCACCTCAGTTCCTCCTATTCTCTGCCTGTGGCACATAAAAATCTAGTTTCCCATGGGCTGTAATACTTTGGTCTCTTTTTGGTTGTTGGGTTTAGTGTGAGACTGCTGGGTGGTGTTGGTGGCCTGTGATACACAGGAGGTCAGACTAGATGATCTAGTGGTCCCTTCTGGCCTTAAACTCGATGACTCTATAACATCCTGAACAAATAATAGGAAATACACATTCAAGCTACTTGTGATTTGGCACTGCTGTTTTCCTAGGAGGATTTCAGGAAAAACTTCCAACCCTTTAGTAGAATAACACCTGTTTCCTATGCAACAAAGCTGCATGTGAGAGACAGCAGTGCCACATGTGTGCAGGTTCTCATTAAATCTCTGGCAAGCTTGAGAATCACCATAGGTTTCTCCTGGATCCTGTCTATTGATTTCTTGTCGTGGTGCAACAGGGGCCCATATAGTGTGAGCAGCTCAGAATAACTCAGATAGGCCTTTATTTCCCCTGCTAGTTGCAATCACTTGGCATAATTAAACAGAATTAACACTTTTTTCTGGGAATAAAACCATATATGGGCCTTGAAATGATACTTCTCCTCCTGGAGACGCCTTTATTTCAAATTAATTTGTTTTTTATACTGTGTTGGAATTTTAACAACAATGCTGATGTCTCATCCATCAAAGCATGAAGTGATGAGCGCTTTTCAAATGCAAACCATTTTTACCTTATTCAGCCATTGGTCTGTCTCCCCAACAATAAAGCTGCTTTTTGAGACCCCAAAGGAAGCACACTGCTTATTTTCATTGCCATTTTTAACATGTTTTTTCTTTTAATAGTTGGATAGAAACATTTCCTGAAAGTGTTGTATGAACCTTCTCCCTAATAATTTAATGCAGAGGTTGTCAGCCGATAATAATTGTTCTGGAACAGATGGTTCAATTTCTACCTAACTCAAAGAAAAACTGCAAGATATCCTTTGGTTTTCTGCCATTCAGTGTTCAAGTGCTGACCTGGCACTGTGAAGTGAAGCAGATTTACTACCTGTACTAAATGGCAAATCTCCAGATCTCGGCCACTGTGATTTTGGGCTACAAAATTGGCTCTCTCTGTATTTAAGTACTTTATAAAAGAGGGTCCGTATTCTCCTGCAGAAGGACATGAGTAACTCCACTGAAGCCATAGCAAATTTTTTGTATCCGGCAATGAGGGCTGTGAATGTCTACCAGTTTTCACTAATGAAACTGTTTAAATTTTCTGCAAATGATACACAGTGAGAGAAGCATTTTCTTCCCTGGCCACTTAAAATATCAATGGGAATTTTTCATACTGCTGTAGTTAGAATATCTACTAGAGATTTCTATTCTGAATCAGATAATCTGTTTGCATTGTTTAAATGTTTATGATGTCCAACTTGGAAAGGTTGCATATTCAATAGCCACTAAGACAGAAGACCCAAACCTTAAAACCCAAATCCTGCTTTCCTTATTCTGGAAAAATTGCCATTAACTTCACTGAGGCTGGGATTTCATGCAATGGGAATTCTAGATCTACAAAGAATGTTGGATCAGGCTTTTTGCTTTCTTTGAACAACCAGAGAAAAGTGTTTACAGAAGATTCAAACTTAGTATTGCTTGAAGAGAATTCTTGATCTTGAGCCTCAAGTTACTAGTTAGGAAGATAAATTCATCTTCTGAATCTGAGGCCTGGTGTACACTACACAGTTAGGTCAATGCAAGGCAGTTTACGTCAAGCTAGCTGTGGAAATGTCTTCACTTCAATTTGGCTCCCGCCAATGTAAGTGCCCCGCTACACTAACTTAATAACACCACCTCCCTGAGTGGTGTAGAGTCATGGTCAATGTAATTACGTCAGCAATGTAAATGTAATTTAATTTAATTAGGTCAGCAATGTAAATGGTGTAGACACTGCATTATTTATGTTGACAGATACTGGCCTCCAGAAGCTGTCCCACAATGCCCCCACAGTAACCGCTTTGGTCAGTTGTGAACTCTACCGTCCAACGCAACGGCGGGTGGCGCCTTTTTAACTCACTCACAAAAAAAGGTGCCACATGCTGCGGCGCTTGTACTCACCCGGGTCTTTGGCGGCACCTTGGTGGCGGGCTCTTCACTAGCTCTGGGTGTCTTCGGCGGCACTGAAGGACCTGCTGCCGAAATGCCGCCGAAGCCCCGCGGAGCAAGTGAAGGTCCCGCCGCCCAGGTGCCGCTGAAGTCCTGAGTGAGTACAAGCACTGCAGTGGGTGGCACCTTTTTTTCTGATCACTCTCCCTGTTCCTTCCACCTGGCTCCACCACTGAGAAGAGGCTGTGTATAGTAATGTAGACATCTATGAGCAGATTGCCCAAGGGATGCAGGAGAAGGGCTACAATGGGACCAGCATCAGTGAAAGCCAAGGAGCTGTGGCAGGTGTACCAGAAGGCCAGGGAGGCCAACAATCGATCTGGGGCAGAACAGCAGACCTGCCACTTTTACAAAGAGCTGCATGCCATCCTCAGTGGAGATCCCACCACCTCCCCCAAGAGCAGCACAGATATTTCTGAGGAGTCCAAGTCCCAGGCCCCTGCCATGAGCAGCGAGGAAGAGGAGGAGTATGGGGGACAGGCAATCTGAGGATCCAGCTGTGCAGCAAGTCAGGGCCTGTTTTTGACTCCACTACAGTCCAGCCTGTCCCAACAGTCAAGCACGGGTGAGCCAGATGCAGGGGAAGGCACCTCTGGTAAGTCTGCTGTTTACTTTGAAATGACAAGGATGGCACCCCAAAGTAGCAGGACACATCTTTTGAATTGCTCATTTTTAATTGTACTAGAAGATGTACTGGAATAACCAAGGGAGGTAGAGTTGCTATCTGCTTTTCATCCTCTCTAGAGTTAGGCAGTGGGGGCCACATGCAGCAATTTGTTTATGTGCACTGATCTTCTGTAAATCCTCCCTAGAGATCTTGATGGTACTCTGCAACCCTCTGCCGAAGGTTTCTGGAGAGGGCTACTTTATTTCTTCCTCCGTGGTAGGACACTTTCCCATGCCACTCAGCGATTACTTCAACAGGCACCATTATCGGGCAGCATCGGGATGCCAGCAGCAGCTGTGCTCTTTCTGCCTCTGTTACCCTCAGGAGTGAGATATCACCTAAAATCACCACTGCCTATGGAAAATGGTGCCAGTATTCAATTCCATTGCCCTGTACAACTAGAATCATGCAAGCAAGCATACTCACAATGGCTGTTGCTGTGACTGGCGCCATTCTCAATCAGTCCTAGGCAGAAGTGAGAATGTAGTGCTTACAACTTTTGGGGACAAAGGGGAGGGACTTCAGCCTCTTAAATTTCGATTTCTGCCGTGAGTACACTGACAATGGTACCTCTATGTGTTGTATCTGCAATTGCGGCCATTACAGCCCTCAGGGTCTCCCTCTCCACACCTGTGGAACCCCTGAGCCAGATAAGGAGGAGAAAGAAGAAGACTCGGGATGACATGTTCCAGGAGATCCTGCAAGGCAGTGCTGCATCGGAAAACAAGCACAGGGCCTGGAAGATCAGCCTGGACAAGGATAGAGTAGATAGAAGAAAGGCACAGGAAAAGGAGCGGGATGTAAAGCAGGAGCTGCTTGCACTTCTCAGACACCAAACTGAGATGCTGCAAACTCTGCTGGCTCTGCAGTTTCAATAATTCCATGCTTGCCTTCCTCTGTATCCCACAGACAACTCTATATTGGGATCTCCTTATACCCCCTGAACATTCCACATGGCATCAGGGTTTGGTGCACGACCCTCACCACTCCACCTGGGTGGACATTAAAGAAAATAATTGCTTCACATAAACTGACCTGTGAAAAACATGGTTGGTGTATGTGTACCAGAAATTGAAATGACTGCTCTTTCCCCTTCATAAGTGTTGTTCGTAATAAGTTTTATTAAGTTCTAAATATTTTATTTCTAAGTTCTAAGTATTTACTTTTATTTGCCTCGTTCATGTTACAGAATAAAATTCTATTTTTAAACAATTAATCTTCATTAGTTCAGAACATGAGCAGGTCTGACAGCGATCAATTTCCTATTGCTGCCCTGCGTCACAGAGTCTATGATATAATTCACAAACAATATTGATAGGTGCATTGACAATGTTAGATTCCTACATACACAGCAATGAGCACAAGATTCATTCTGGACCACAAAAGAGAGAGGGTAGGTAGAGCACACTATGATAGAAGCACTCCTTGTTGCTGTTGAGGTGGCCGGTGTATGGCTTCATAAGCCATCGGAGCAAGGGATAGGCTGCATCTCCCAGGATCACTACTGGCATTTCAACATTGCCAGTTGTAATTGACCAGTCGGGGAAGAAAGTCCCTGCTTTCATCTTTCTGAACAGTCCTGTGTTCTTAAAGATGGCACATCATGCATCTACCCTGACCTCCCCACACTGATGTCAGGAAAGCCACCAGCACTCGCATAACCATAGACAAGTAGCCCTTTCTGTTGATGTATTCTGTGGCAAGGGAGTCTGGTGCTAAAATAGGGATATGCCTGCCATCTATCACCTCACTACAGTTCGGGAAGCCCATTAGTGCAAAACCATCCAATATGTCCTGCACATTGCCAAAGCCACAGTCCTTTATAGGATGTGATTAATTGCCCCACATATTTGCATAACAGCAGCCCCTGTGATGGATATCCCAACTCCAAAATGATTGCTAACTGACTGGAAGCAATCTGGTGTGGCAGGTTTCCACAGTACAATCACCACTCACTTCTCCACTGTCGGTGCTGCTCTCATTTTGGTGTCCCTGCACTGAAGGGATGGGGCAAGTTTGGCAAACAGATCCAGAAATGTGGCCTTGTGCATTCAAAAGCTCTGCAGCCATTGCTCACCATCACAAACCTGCATGAAAATGCAATCCCACCAGTCAGTGCTTGTTTCTCGGGCCCAGAACCAGCACTCCGCCATTTCCATGAACACCAGCAACAACCCTGAATTGTTTCTATGTTCCTCAGCAAATTGGCCTGCAAGGAATCATCATGTTCCCTATTGCTCCTCTTGCAGCTCTGCAAATACTGCAGGATCAGGGGCTCTGTGCTTGCAATGCTCATGATAGTAGTACAGAGCTATGCAGGCTTCATGCTTCTGTTGGAGATGGGGCATAGTGAGGAGGGATTCACAGGCTTGTGGGACTTTGAAAAGAAGGCACAAAATATTATGGTCTGCAGAAAAAATTATAGGATAGAGAACACTGTATTATGGGAAGTTGACCCTATGCTCCCAGTCACCCCTGCATGGCTTGTCTTGGCTCCATCAGGCATTGCAAAAACTAAAAGACCCTGGCCTGGAAGGTGGTGCATTGCACAGGGGGCTACTTACTCATAATACACTGCATTCTGCATCAATACAAGCATTCTTGGTGACGACACACACCGCTGACACAAGGAACCAAGTGGGCACACTCACACAAACTATTTAGTAACTATAGTGGCAGTAAGCAAATGTAACTCGAGCCACCAAACAGCCTACATTTAACTTGCTCCAAATAAAGGAGCTGCAATGCAATGTTCAGAAAAGGATCCCAGACTTGTTCTGATTTGTTTTTGTTGATACCTGCAGTCGTATTTCCTCAGGCCATGATCTGTCAGATTTCGTAGCATCTGGGTTTGGTAAGTATTTGGATGAAAAAAGCCCAAGTAAAACTAAATGGATAATATTTTTTTTAAAAGCTACTCAAGAGGTAGAGTTAGTGACCTAGTAAGTGGCACTTATGTTTCTTTCTGATTCTGAACTAACCCAAATCCCACTTTAGTTCTTTAGAGTTCTGTGATAGGTTTTGTCCTTTTCACATGATACCAAAAACTAAGGCCCTGAATAACTGTGATAATTGAAAGTCACATGTTATTTTTTCAAGTGTGATATTAACCTCCAAATCCATGCAAAATTCCAGTTTGGATAATTATGCTGTATCAAAATGGTCCAGAACATTCAACAGGGTATGATACCCTTCACTCTAAATTCACATAGTATTGTGAATGACTCATGGTTACATTTCATTCCTGGATGCTCATTTGTGATGTATGAGGATGTCTCACTTTTCTTCTTCCTACTTTTTTTTAATATTAAAAGATAAAACATCACTTTGAAGCTATTTTTACAGATCATAAAGGGTACCATTTTTTTTTTGTTTTATAGTTCACTTCTAATCCTAGCGTTCCATTTTGATCTTAGAGTTCGCCATATTGAGGATCACATCAACATGTTGATCCACGGACTAGGTGCTTTGTTCCCCCAATATGTTCACTCTCAACAACCAGTGTCTGTCATGTTGCCTCAGTGCCATTAAAAGTACTTCCCATTAGAAGTACTGTAGCAACAAAATATCACATTCTGTTAAATGGATGGGAGAAAAACATCATGTAATTACATTCTTGTTTGAAGGTTTTTCACAGGGATGAAATGCAGCTCCTGCACATAGAAAAGTTTCTCATCTTGGCAAAAAGCTATTTGCTAAAAGAAACATAGCTTGTCTATTGACAATAATGGCACTTTGTTTACCCCAGACATCAAAGAACTTATCAATGAGCAATTGAGAGGAGGAGCTTAAAGCTACATAAATATATACAATGAAAACATAGACTAGCAGATGTTGGAGTGGCATATTATAACTTCATCAGTGTGAAAGCTTGACTTTACTGCTAATTGCCCAAGAGTTACGCCACATTCTGAGGCAGCCTCTACGGGGGCTCACAAGACTTCCACAACTTTAAGAAAGGAGAAGGGAGGAAATGCCAGATGCTGTGATGACCGGTGGAAAAAAATACTGATTATGAAAAAATCAGCCATATTTGTTTTCCTTATTGTTAGAGGACAAATACTATATTATGGAAAACCAACAACTTATGTTGATGACCAGGAAAATATGTTTAGACAATGATGGTTTAATGCTTGCCCTTATATTTTCTAGAAGCATGTTTGAAAAGCTCAAGCTTTCCTTAGACCAAGTATATAAGAACATAAGAACGGTCATACTGGGTCAAACCAAAGATCCATCTAGCCCATTATCCTGTCTTCCGACAGTGGCCAATGCCAGATGCTCCAGAGGGAATGAGCAGGTAATCATCAAGTGATTCCCTGTCACTCTTTCCCAGCTTCTGGCAAACAGAGGCTAGGGACACCATCCCTGCCCACCCTGGCTAATAGCCATTGATGAACCTAATCTCCATGAATTTACCTAGTTCTTTTTTGAACCTCGTTATAGTCTTGACCTTCACAACATCCTCTGGCAAAGAGTTCCACAGGTTGACTGTGCATTGTGTGATGAAATACTTCCTTTTATTTGTTTTAAACCAGCTGCCTATTCATTTCATTTGGTGACCCCTAGTTCTTGTGTTATGAGAAGGAGTAAATAACACTTTCTTATTTACTTTCTCCACACCAGTCACATAGTCATACATAGATCAGGATCCCAGGATATATTTTGCCACTGAAAAGTTTTTATGTGGCTTTTCCATTACAAAGTAGGAGAAAGATGTCTAGAAAAGGCCACGAGTGAGACCATTTTGTTTCCAAGCTTATAACTCAGCCTGTCAGACATTTAAACTATTAATACAGTGTTTATAAGGGAAGCTGTAGCCCTGCGTGATGTGATCTATTGGCTAAATAGGCACTGTGACATTTTGCAAAAGCCAAAAGAGGTAATTATGATGCTAAAAGCTTTTAGATTGGAGGCTGGAAGGCAATAATAAAACCAAAGAGAGAATGAATCATTAGAAGTCTCTACTGTTTACCATCTACAAAAAGTCCAAAGCTTTATTGGAAAAATCCTAGGTTCAGGACTTTTTAAAAAATAGGGTCTGTTCAGGGAAATTTGGATAATGGATTGTGACTGTATTGATCTGGAGGATGGCGTGGACTGCACTCTCAGCAAGTTTGCAGATGACACTAAACTGGGAGGAGTGGTAGATATGCTGGAGGGTAGGGACAGGATACAGAGGGACCTAGACAAATTAGAGGATTGGGCCAAAAGAAACCTGATGAGGTTCAACAAGGACAAGTGTAGAGTCCTGCACTTAGGACGGAAGAATCCCATGCACTGTTACAGACTAGAGACCGAATGGCTAGGAAGCAGTTCTGCAGAAAAGGACCTAGGGGTTACAGTGGACGAGAAGCTGGATATGAGTCAACAGTGTGCCCTTGTTGCCAAGAAGACTAACGGCATTTTGGGCTGTATAAGTAGGGGCATTGCCAGCAGATCGAGGGACGTGATCATTCCCCTCTATTCGACATTGGTGAGGCCTCATCTGGAGTACTGTGTCCAGTTTTGGGCCCCACACTACAAGAAGCATGTGGAAAAATTGGAAAGAGTCCAGCGGAGGGCAACAAAAATGATTAGGGGGCTGGAGCCAGGGCTGGCTCCAGGCACCAACCTAACAAGCATGTGCTTGGGGCGGCCCCTGGAGGGCGGTGGCGCTCAGGGTTGGGTTTTTTTTGTTTTTGTTTTAAACATACTGGGGCTGTTGGGGCACCTGGTGGCACTCCGGCCCGAGAGCGGGGCCACGGCTGGGCTCGCCGCCCTCCCCCTAGCACTCCGGCCGGCCGGGGAGAGCGGGGCCGCGGCCGGGCTCACCGCCCTCCCCCGGTGCTCTGGCCAGCCAGAGAGACCGGGCCCCTGTGGGCTCGCCACTCTCCTCCGGCGCTCCGGCCGGCCAGGGAGAGCGGGGCTGTGGCCGGGCTCGCCACCCTCCCCCCGGCGCTCCGGCCGGCCGGAGGGAGCGGGGCCGCCCTCCCCCGGCGCTCCGGCCGGCCGGAGAGAGCGGGGCCACCCTCCCCCGGCGCTCCGGCCGGCCGGGGAGAGCGGGGCCACCCTCCTCCCGGCGCTCCGGCCGGTCGGGGAGAGTGGGGCCATGGCCGGGCTCTCCGCCCTCCTCCTGGCGCTCCGGCCGGTTGGGCAGAGCAGGGCCCCAGCTGGGCTCGGCGCCCTCCCCTGCTGTGCTCCCCGGCGGGGGGCGGCGGGAGGCTTTTTTGCCTGGGGTGGCAAAAAAGCCAGAGCCGGCTCTGGCTGCAGCACATGACTTATGAGGAGAGGCTGAGGGAACTGGGATTGTTTAGTGTGCAGAAGAGAAGAATGAGGGGGGATTTGATAGCTGCTTCCAACTACCTGAAGGGGGGTTCCAAAGAGGATGGATCTAGACTGTTCTCAGTGATACCTGATGACAGAACAAGGAGTAATGGTCTCAAGTTGCAGTGGGGGAGGTTTAGGTTGGATATTAGGAAAAACTTTTTCACTAGGAGGGTGGTGAAGCACTGGAATGAGTTACCGAGGGAGGTGGTGGAATCTCCTTCCTTAGAGGTTTTTAAGGTCAGGCTTGACAAAGCCCTGCCTGGGATGATTTAGTTGGGAATTGGTCATGCTTTGAGCAGGGGGTGGACTAGATGACCTCCTGAGGTCCCTTCCAACCTGATATTCTATGATTCTATGATAAGATGCAACAGAATTAGTGTAGACAAGACAATGTTCCTCTGAGATAGCTTTTTTCAACTATTCTGCATTTATTTATGGAGAAAAAGTTTCTATGGAGAAAAAGTCAAATAGCTTATTTAACTTTTCATGATAGACTACAGAAAATATATAAAAATCTGCAAAGAAGAGCACCAATGGCACTTTTCTCAGGTGTCAACTTCAGAGTAGCCCAATGGACAAGGAGGAAACTTTCACATCATTCCTGAGACTATTGTATGATCCAGGGAATGCAGTGCGTTACAAATTAACATCATAATCTGAACACCCTGCTTCCTAGTAGGTTCTTCATTGTGAATATAGATAAGAATGGGAATATTTAAAGTTGATAAATGTCAATGCCCCTTAAGTTAGAAGGCAGGATCTTTCAATTCTTTGAGCCAATACATCATGGTGTCTCCTGCATTTTGATTTAATGGGAGATTTTATGATTAAAAATTCAATCCAACGCTATGGTGGGCAAATTTTGATTTATCCATATTCTGTGTTAGTGTTACTGTATGCTAAATTACATATTTCTATATAATAATATTTTGTATTTTTTTCCCACATACAAGTTGCTTTAAAAAAAAACATATTGAGCTAGTGGCATTTTTCAAAACAATCAAAATTTGGAAAAAATTATTTCATGAAAACTTTCAAGTATTTGTTATGACTATTTTTTTTCACTCTTTTTCAATCAGCTCAACAAATAAGCCTATTGGGACTCAGAGAAAGAAGAAAGAAAATAAATAATTTGGGGCTTATCCTAAGTGAACTGACTTGCTGAATCTTTTAAACTTTGTCCATTGCTAATTAGAAATGAAGGATTATGGCTTCATATAAGCAATGGAGACAGACTGAAGTGTCCTACAAAAGCAGCCAAAGATCCCTGTTCTGAGCAACATACAAGAAGGAGCACAGCTTTCGTGCAGAGGAACCTCGTGATAGAAAGCAAAGGAAGAGAGAAATATGAAAAAAATGAACAGAATTATTTCTAAATAAAAAATATATTTAATATTTTCCTCTAGTTCAATTAATTGAAAAATTTCCTTACAGATTCCTCATTATGGCCCCAATGCAGTAAGACACTTAAGCATATGCCTAATTTTAAAGCCACCTCTACACTCCGAGCCAGGGGTGTGATTCCTAGCTTGCTTACACATACTCGTACTAGCTTGATGCGAGCTAGCATGAGTGTAAATGGAAGTGTAGCTGTTGTAGTACTGTCAGATGCAGTTGTAACATGGCTTAGACGTGCTGAGTACCAACCTGCCTGAATCCCATGGGTATATACTTGGTATAGCTAAGCTATGCCACCACTGCCACTACCTGTGCTACTGCAGCTACATTATTATTTACAGTAGTGCTAGCTCTCATCAAGCTAGCATGAATATGTGTATGCAAACTGGGAATCACACCCCTAGCTTTAATGTGATTAAAATAATGCACATGCTAAAATAGCTTGCTAATCTGGACTAATTTATAAGAAAAAAAATAGGGTCTGCTGAACAAAACTTTTTTACATCTAATTCCCCCCGCCCCCTTTTGAATGTGCTACCATACATGGTATGTACTTGACTGGTGATGTTGGTGATCATTTTTTATTCTCAATTTGAGATGCCTAAAAAAGGCCTGATTTTCACAAAACACACCCTCCTGGAGCATCAGACCGATTTAAATTGTCTGAGATTGGATACCCAAAACTAGGTGCCCCTAAAATCACTGCTCACTTTTGAAAATGTAGGCCATAACTATTTCAGTTAGAGGTGCTTCAAAAATACCTTTGGGAGGAGCACTATAGAAAATCCTGTAAATCAATCAATCAATCAATCATTTCTCTCTTTTCCCTTAACGTTCCATCTAGTCTAGCAGTATCCTGTCCCTGACAGTGGCCAATCCTGAATGCCTCAGAAGAAAAGGTAACATATCCATAACTAACCCTGAGGAAATTTCTTCCTGAATCTCTCTGGTGCCTATGCCTGGCTAAGGACACAGTAAGGACCATGAATTAGAGTTGTGTAAAAACCATCATCGTGATTTGAATGTGAGGCATCTCAGACTAAAGGGGCCTCTACTGCTGGTAGTTAAGAACTAAGTTTCCCATTAACCTCTGATATTGATCAATCATCACTTACCATCACTACTTTCAGAAGTTTGTGGAAACGTGATTTTATTTTATTGTATTTTTTGCATTGCCTCAAAATTTTCCATGTTTTTTATTTCATTCCAATTTCACACACACTTTCCATGCCCCATGAAGCAGCCTGATGTGGGTATTACTATGTGCCTACAAATTTGCAAAAAACAAACAAAACCCCAAAACCTACTTCCAAGTAACAAGCTGTAAAATTATAAATTGCACTCCCTCAAGGGAGGAAAAACATGTGATGTTTTTTCTTTCTCCACAGTAAATTTAATAAAAATAAAAATCAATACATAACTTAGTTGTAAAAAATAAATTTGTTAGTTTTTCTCTAGCTTATTGCACCATGGTACTGGCAGATTGCCAGAAATGCAAACAATCTGTGTTGTACAGAAAGGCTGAGTCCTTAATCAATACAACAAAATATTTCCAGGCCTCTCAGCGTGATAAAAAATCAGGCACTCGGTTATTTTGTCCTAAGCCTGGCCTGCTGAAAGCATGATTAATATATTCTTGAGAAATCATGATGCACTGATTAACAATTGTAGAATATTTCTGTAAATTGAATGCAAAAATCAGTGTTAAAATAATAAAGGCCTGACATCATAATCCACAAAAGCAAGGAACTTCAGAACTAAGGGAAGAGTGATTGTCTGTCAAAAGAAAATCTCAACAAGTCCATTGTTTGTCTGTGTTGCAGCACATATGGTTAGATATGGTCTTTTAACTAGCTGTGGGAATATGCCTGCAAATAAATTTCTTATTCACTAAAGATCATGGGCTCAAAATATGTGCCTAGAAATGAGAATGTTATAAAATGCTACCCTCTTTGAAAATTGCTCCATTAACTCCTTTGTTAACAGATTTCCTGCACATTTCTGTGCTATTGTTTAAATGTCATTCAAATCAGCAGAACTCCTGGATGCCACTAGTACATTCAACAGCAGTGCAGAGCTTTTATATTTGGCAGGGCTACGATTCCAAGTTGACTTGGTGAGCCAAACTGATGCCACGGAAAATTGTCCTAAGAGATGCTCTTGACTGGAAACTCTGGAGCGGATGCTGTGGAATTTAGGATTCAGATCCAAATTTTGCAGTTCATGAGCACTGGACAAATTTTTAAAAGAGCTCAGGACCGCACAGTTCTCATTGTTCTTAATCGGACTTGGTAGGTACTTAACACTGTTGAAAATCTGGCCATACATTGATTAGTATTATGTTGATCTCTAGATGGTCAATATTATTATAAGGAAATAGCATAGAAAGCAGTTGCAAGAATAACAGCAAAGTTGGATTGCTAGTGGGAAAACCTGGATAAAATCATACCTGATATTGTGCATGCGAGACGAAATTAACATCATTTCAGACATGCAAGGCCTACTTTTAAGAGGATGCTACCACTAAATCATGCATCCTCATTTATCTAGTTCAGCATCTCAAGAAAGACAGAAGAGATTGGGTTGGGTATGAATATTAGTATGACAAAGAAATCTTGGGCAAATGTTTTCATTAACATCTTTGATTCTAGTTGAGCAATTTTATGCAACATCTTTCCCAACACACTCATCCCCCCACACCTAAGAAAAAATACAGTTTTATCTGCACCAATAACTGAAGACCTTACTCAGTTATTATTCAAGCAAAATTCACATTGACCTCAATGAGGGTTTTTTTTCCTTGATAAGGATTTAACTCTATAGTTTTATACTTTTCATAATGAACAAAATCATCACAATCAGTGGTGGTTTAGAATTTAAAATTATATTGAGCTAGATTTTTCCCATGGACCAAAGCTCTGGTTGGCACTGGAGAGAGCAAGATGTATTAGGGAGCTGGTTACTGCTCTTATTCTCACAACAAGCCTCAGCCCAGATGTGTGCTGAACTGCTCTAAGTTGTTCCACTTGCATAGGGTCCTTAATGGATGGATCCTACAAGAAGAACTGGTGTACTGTAGTTACCCCACGTCCCTTCCTATCCTACCTGCCTTTTCCCTCATCTGCCATTTCCCCTTACATCTTGGGAGAAGTGTGGCAAAGGTGCAAGACCTGGCAGTAGCACAGATTTGGGGAATTCACAGCAGGGGAATTTTCTGCTGGGCATTTGTGGCCAGATTATTACCTGTGCCTGATCTGCATGATGCAAAGGGGTTGTAACACATTTTTATATATGTATACATATATGTATATATATATACATACACACACACAACCCTTTGCATCATGCAGATCAGGCACAATATATATACTATTCCCATGTCCATGAGGCAAGATCTCACCAGGGCAAATTGACACAGGCTTTTAGACAGATCATGCAGAGGAAAAGGCAGGAGGAACTCTATTAAACTGTTTTTGAGAGCTGAATATACTAGGAATTTGAAAAATCCACCCCCCTGAGAAACGTAGCTATGCAGACCTAACCCTCGGTGTAGACAGTGTTAGGACGACAGAAGAATTCTTCCTAAGTACTGCCTCTTGGGAATGTGGATTATTTATGTTGATGGAAGAATCCCTCCTGTTGAAGTAGATCATGTCTACACCAGTGGTGGGCAAGCTGGTCTACACTGAAACACTACAGCAGTGCAGCTGTGCTGCTGTAGTGGGTTATTCTGAAAGCCTCTAAAACAATTTCCAGTTCTATAAAGAACTAAAAGAACTTGGACGCTTAGGATAGTATTTGAAAAAAGTGTGCAGTCCCAATGGGGACTTTAACAGTACTCACTGAAGACTGGACCATGAAGTGGTCTCAGACCAATTGATTCTCACAAGATCCAGACCCTCTTCCTCTCCGTTGTGAGATTTTGCCCCTCCATCAGCAACTTTCATTCAGTCCAGTCCTTATTCTCAGTTACCATTTATGGGTTCAAAATGCACACTATTCTTTGTATGTGACCATCTTTGAAATGAATTATGTTTTTAATCCACAAAATCTGTCCATTGAATAATTTCTCAGCATCTACAGAATAAAATTCTGTTTTTGCTGAAACCTTTTTTTATGAAAAACTTTTTGGCAAAAAAATTGGGAACAACCCTACTTCTTGTTATAGCTGTCGGGGAGATTTTAAAAAAATGAAGGCATCATGTTCATTTGCTGCAAAAGCACTCATCCAATGACAACAATCCATAAGGACCTATTTATATGATTGTCATGTATGACTCATGGTGCAGACAGATACTACGTTGTCAGAAGGCACTGAACTTTGGAACTTCAGCACCAAAAGGACAAGCTACTTGGGTGCCTTTCATTCAGGACCTTAATCTGCAAACCCCTGGTGAGTGGAACTCCCAGTTTAGGCAAAAAGAGTTGTGTTGTGTGGTGTAGACTTCCAGAATTAGGCCCTTAATTGTAATATCAAAATATCTGTACCTACGTTTAGGGTCTAAGCCTTGTTCAAGAGGATTCCGTTTCCTGACTCCAACATGGACAGTCATCTAAGCATTAGAACACACGTCTATTTATAAATAATTTGCACTAAAGTCCTACATATGTGTTACTCATAGACTCATAGACTTTAAGGTCAGAAGGGACCATTATGATCATCTAGTCTGACCTCCCACATGATGCAGGCCACAAAAGCTGACCCACCCCCTTTCCCTTAACTCAGCTGTTGAAGTCCCCAAATCCTGTGATTTAAAGACTTCAAGTCGCAGAGTATCCTCCAGCTAGCGACCCCCGCCCCATGCTGCGGAGGAAGGCAAAAAACCTCCAGGGCCTCTGCCAATCTACCCTGGAGGAAAATTCCTTCCCGACCCCAAATATGGCGATCAGTAGAACCCCGAGCATGCAGGCAAGATTCTCCAGCCAGACCCTCATTGACCATTGTTACTAATTACCAGCGATGGCACGTTGTTGATCAATTGACTAAAATCACGTTATCCCATCAAACCATTCCCTCCATAAACTTATCTAGCTTAATCTTAAAGCCAGAGAGGTCTTTCGCCCCCACTGTTTCCCTCAGAAGGCTGTTCCAAAATTTCACCCCTCTGATGGTTAGAAACCTTCGTCTAATTTCAAGCCTAAACTTCCCCACGGCCAGTTTATATCCATTCGTTCTCGTGTCCACATTAGTACTGAGCTGAAACAATTCCTCTCCCTCCCTGGTATTTATCCCTCTGATATATTTAAAGAGAGCAATCATATCCCCCCTCAGCCTTCTTTTGGTTAGGCTAAACAAACCGAGCTCCTCGAGTCTCCTTTCATACGACTGGTTTTCCATTCCTCTGATCATCCTAGTGGCCCTTCTCTGTACCCGTTCCAGTTTGAGTTCATCCTTTTTAAACATGGGAGACCAGAACTGCACACAGTACTCCAAATGAGGTCTCACCAGTGCCTTGTATAACCTCGCCTAATGCATCCCAAGACCGCATTAGCTTTTTTCACGGCCACGTCACATTGCCGACTCATAGTCATCCTGCGGTCAACCAGGACTCCAAGGTCCTTCTCCTCCTCCGTTACTTCCAACCAATGCGTCCCCAGCTTATAACTAAAATTCTTGTTACTTTCATTTTCTTTTGGTTTGTCTAAATAATTAATATGCTTCCTCAGTACAATTATAACTTATAAGCCATTTTATTTATTCATCAAATTTTTGCTACAACAAAATATATTTCATTGCTTTTATAATTTAATTCCCTAAGTACTACATTCTTTCTAAGTTATTTCTTATGCTAATTCTTTCACAGCCTGAAATACTTTGCCTGAGCATGTTTTCTAGCATTGTTTTGGCGGGGGGAAGGGGGGGGGTGTTGGCTTAAAATATTAGATCATAGACTGAGCCAACTTGAAACAGTTTGGGCTCAAGTTCAGAAGGGAATGATGGGTCACACCAAAGCACAGCAGTCAAATGATAAGGAAAATATTTCTCCACAAACTTATACATTCTTTATAACCAGTCTTAAAGGCGTAAACCTGCTAATAATGCAAAATCATCCTTGTGAATAAATGAATAACCTAAATATACTGTAAATGAAGTTTGTTTCAAGTGTTTTGTTGTGTCAACAAAATACTGAGATCAGGACCTGCAGTAAGTTGTTTTATAGGGGGTGACAGAAATGGCACCACAGATACCTTGCTAAACAGTAAGAGCTCTGTCAGCATTTGCCAGGGGTTTATCACAGAGATACAAGGGTTCAGAGGGAAAAAAGCACCATCTGGTGAATACGATCTTTTACTGAGAAGGGAAACACTGTCCAGAGCTCATGAGTCCAGCCAGAAAATTAAATTTGGTAAATAAAAATCTCATTTATTTATTTTGTTCTGAGTTCATCAAGTCCTCCTTTGTCCCTAAGTAGTCCCACTCTTGGATAATACTATGGAAGGAACCAGGTTGGCTGCCTTCCCACTTTGCTTCTGTCACAAGCCTGCTGGTAACAAAATTCAGAGCTCCTCTAAACAAACCCAAGGAGATTCCTCCACCATTGCTATTTGTGCTACAGCAGTGCCTAAAGACCTGTCACAGAGTTGAATGGCCTTTTGTGGGAGTTGTGCTTAGGCCCATCTCTGTTTAATCAGCTGTCAGATGAGGGACAAGGTGATATCTTAAAGATCAGCTGATTTCATAAGAGCCAGCATATAGCTATGGGCTAGATCAACAAAGAGATTTAGGTGCCTAACTGACACTTTAGGTGCCTAACTCCAAAATTTGGAGCCTCAAACCCTCTGCTCAGATGCTACCTAACTTTGTAAATACCTAAATTTCTGCTGGTTATATGCCCTAGGTGCCTAAAAACCTGCCAGTAAGCATGCAAACAGCTGCCTCAGGCTAGGCGCTTGGGTGCCCGCTCAAAGCTAAACCTCAGTAGGACCCTCAAATTAGGCATTGCTCCTATCTCACCTGTGGGGCCCAATCTGATAGGTGTTCTCAGAAGCCATGTACCAGATTGAGCACCCCACAAAACAACATCAGAGGAGGAAGGTCTCTCTCAATCTCCCCTGTTGAAGCTGTTCCACTGTGTATTCAATTCAATAGGCATTTGAGCAGGGGGCTGGGACCTGGCTCTCCAACACTCCAAGTGAGTGCCCTAACCACTGGGCTATAGAGTCGCTCTCTCTCTCTCTCTCTCTCTCTCTTTCGCTTTTAATTTTTTAATACAAAGTGGAAGAACCTCAACAGGAGACACTGAGAGACCCTAAAGCCAGAATACCCCATAGTCCAGTAGATAGGGGACTCTCATGGGATACAGGAGTCTCAAGTCACGTCTCCACATCAGTCAGAAGGGGAAACTGAACCTGGGTTTCCCACATCTCAGGTGAGTGCTCTATCCACTGAGCTAAAAGTTATAAGGGGGATCACCAAAGCTTTTTTGTTTTGTTTTTTATGAGAAAGCACTCAGGCAGCTAATACCAGAAGACGGTTCACAGGGGAGAATCCTGTGGGTGTGATCTCAGCTGCTTAGCAGGGCCTCCTGTATGGAGATTACTTGCTGTAAATTGGACTTGAACACACCCATTACAAAAAGCAGGCTGAATCTTAGGAGATACAATGAGAGCATAATGCAGCCCTTAAGAAAATGTGACTCATAGTAACAAACTCCCCAAATAACAGACAGCACTAAGAAAAGTTTATGGTGGTGAAGAACCATAGACCCCCCCACCCTTGCGGAATACAGCCATACAAGCCATGGATCTGAACAGAAGACAGCATCAGAATTTTATAGCTGCAGTACAAGAAGCAAAAAGGAGAATTCCATGAACAATAGAGACCATTTTAAAAGCATATGGAGATATTTCCAAAGGGGACGGGTGCCTTGAAGGAAAGCTGTCACTGGAAGTAGACCCCATAGTAGAAACTGTTTGCGTACTACAAATGACAATTCTAGGTACACAATCCAGGACACAAGGAACTTGAAAGTCTGCAGAGCAAGGGTATCATAGCACCTGTAGAATCCAATACAGCTTGGGTAAGCAGCATGGTGGTGGTAAAGATGCCATCAGACAAATTACACATCTGCGCAGACCCAAAACTACTGAACCAGTCATTGAAAAGCTGCCGTGATCTACTGCCTACAATTGATGACATCTTGCCAGAACTTTCCAAATTCAGAATCTTTATGGTCTGTGATGTGAGGAATAGGTTTTGGCACATAAGCCTGTAGCCTATTTGGTCTTTACAGACGGTTGCACATGGTGATGGGCGTAAGCCCAGAGTTGACTCACCTAAGTGCTAGAAGGACTGCCTGAGGTGAAAATAATTGCAGATTCTGTTCTTACTGTAGATGAAGGAAGCAATGATTCAGAAGTTGAACAAGACCATAACAGAAAATGTATCTGCAGTGATGCAGGGATAAGAATATAAACTTCAACCCAGACAAAATGAATCTCAAATACCATGAGATATCATACATTGGGCATTTGCTCATAGCAGAGGGAATAAAAGCAAATCCCAACAAGATCAAAATAGCCAGAAACATGCCAGTTCCATTGGTGGTGAAAGGGGTACAGTGCTTCATAGGAACGGCAGTCTGTCCAAGTTCTGTCCACGCCTGGCTGCAGTAGCGGAACCCATACATCAGCTCACAAGGCAGGATGTTGAGTGGGACCAGGCAGGTCCCCAGCATCAAGCATTTGACCCACAGAAAAAAATGATACTGGATGCCCCTGGCCTGAAGTATTACCAGCCGGGAAAACCAGTGACACTCCAGTGTGATGAATTGGACAAAGGATGGGGTATAACTCTTTTGCAGGAGCACCCTGTCGCTTATGCCAGCAGACCCCTGTCAGAGACTGAACAAGGGTTCGCTAAATAGAAAAAGAATTTCTGGCTTTGGACTGGTGTGATGTCACGAGTACACTTATGTCCATCCAGTAATAGTGCAATCAGACCACAACCCCCTAGAGACAATCATGGTAAAGGCCCTACTTAGTGCTCCAAAGAGATTGCAGCACCTGTTGATGTGTCCCTGGCACTACCAGGTAGAGATCAGATCTTGTCCAAGATGATTGATTACTGGTATAAGCTGACGTCCTGAGTACATCATAAACATTCAGCATCAGCAAGTTGGTGGAAGGGGATCAAAACACAGAATCCATTAACATTCTGCATTGCCTCCCAGTTTCAACAGCAAAGCTGCTGGAATTCAAAGTGGCCATGGAAAAGGACACTTTTCAAAAACAGAGAGCTGTTGTCCCCACCTCATTGACAGCTGTCTTAGGCTCAAGAGCATGCTTACTGTCTGGGAATGAATACAGGAATCCATTCCTTGATAGAAGGATATGACATCTGCCGGTCATGTGATAACCACCAGCAGAAAGAGACTGTCCAGTTTGCCTCAGAAGAACTGAAGGAATTTGCAGGCAAAGGGAGTTTGACAGCCACACATCCTCCCCAGTATACCCACAAAGTAATGGTAAGGTGGGATCAGCTGTGAAAACAGCTAAAAGACTGTTACACAAGACTATTTATTCTGGTTCAGATCCTTAGTTAGCATTTTTGGCACATAGGAATACCCCATTACAGGGGTGCCAGAACAGTTCAGCATAGGCATTGATGGGATGAAGAACCAAAACCATGCTTCTATTGAGGGGAGACCTGTTGCAGCCAGAAGCATGGAGACACCACTGAAAGGAAATGGTCTATCAGAGAAAGCAGGCACTAGAGTACAACAGGGTTAGCCGAGGACCTATTAATGCTTGTGCTAGGTGGGCTATACATGTATGTATACTACATGCTGCTGAAAGAAGTGTGCAGTGTAGACGTACCTATACACACACACAGCTCCAGCAATCAGTGCCTTAGCCCTGACATTTGCTATACCAGATTCTGAGAAACCTCATCAGCCCACATGGCATAGCTTCTGCTCAGCCTTGCTCTTTGGATGGTGGTTTCTATTGTTTTGGCTATAATTAGACAAAGGGACATTTAACTGCTCCTTCATTTAGCCTGAATGGTGTGGTGTTCAATAATCACTCAGAGCCTGGGGAATCTGACAGATGTCTATTTTACTGGTACAGCCTGTAATGAACCACGGCTGGTTTGCAGATGCAGTTCAGTGTTAAATGAAGATTAATTTTGATAATTCTCAGCTTTAAAGTCAGGCATTTCACACAGCTGTAACCGAGTCCTCTGGGTGTTTTAAAATAGCTGAAATATTTCCATTTGGAAAATTGCTAAGGAAGATTCATAGTAGTTACAAATATAGGGTTTTGGCAATGGGAGACTTTCTATTGAGCTTTGGATCAGACCCTTCTAACACCTTTCATCTGAGGATTTGAAAGTGCTTTACAAAGATGAGGATATGATAATCCCCTTTTTAAAGATGGGAAAACTGAGAAATAGAAATTAAGTGATTTGCAACGGGTAAATTTCATGAGTCAATGCAGTTGAAACATAAGCTTTAAAAGGGATTTAATCTAACTCCCAGCTCCTCTGAACATTTTAAAAGTACTGCAAAAAAAAATTTTTTTTTGAATAGATCTGTTGCATCTGGAAACCGAATGAAGGATGTATTCTGCTTTTAACCCAGATATGTTGCTCTGATTCCAGGATAAATAATAATATTTATAGCAGTGCTATAAAATACGCAGTTTAAAAATGCAGGATAAGAACTTACTGCTGGAAAAAACTGTCTATAGATGTAGATTTGGGGCCAAATTCTGCTTTCATTTACAGTCATGCAACTAAAGTGATTTAAGGCAATTGGCTGAGGTTAACTGAGAGGAGGATTTGGTCTTTAGGGCTGGCAGCTATCTCTTATGGGTTGGCATAGTAAACACACAAAATCTACAATACAATGCAATACTAAAATCAATATCTATCTCTATACCTAAGGATAAAGCTGATTCTGTCCAAGGTGAAGAATATTACAACATCTTGACAGCATAATATATCTCTTTATGGGCTAGCTTCTGCTCCCACAGTAGTCAGTGGGAGAAGACTTAGGCTCAGTCTAAAACATCTAGCTAATTACTTTTCTACAAGTAGCTCAGCAGTATTCTTAAGTAACAGAGATTGTTTTCAGTCAAGTAAATGTCCAACTTCTTCTTCTCTTACCCTGTATCACCATCAAATTATCTCTGTGATGAAGTTGTTAGGAGAGAGACAGAAGAGGAACAATAAGCCTGTAAATTCAATCCAGTCTACACTGTGTGCAGGACATGGATAGACCTCCTGTTCCTAGGAAATTGCTGGGCCATATTCCTGAATTTTTTCTGGTGTGCTGGAGTCCACTGGAGTTGTTAAATGCTGTAGCAGCTGTGGCTTTGGTGGGAACATATTTGCAAAGAATGCTTATAAAATAACAGAATCAAAAACAATGAGAACTTTCCAAACATTTTTCAGGGGCTGTGCTTTTTTGGATACTGTTCATTGTCAAGTTATGCTGCATTATTTTGTGCTGAATCATTTAACATGTTGCTGTGCAAAAATGATGCAGAACATCAGCAATTTGAAAGGAAATGGTTGTTTGTACGTTGGTATGCCAACTGCCTACACACCTAGCCAATATAAAAAAATCACACATGGTGATTAAAGGTGATCCTCAGGAAAGTCAATTACACACCACTATTAGAATGAACAGTTGGCAATCTGAAGGCATAATATTAAAAAGTTATTACCCTAATCTGGTCTGGAAAAAAGGACCATACTATAAAGTCAAAGAAATATGCCAAAACCTATTCAGATGAATTTAATTACAGTACATGGTGCCTAGAGTCTCAAATTCAAGGGGAAACCAAAAAGTTTAGTCATGATTTAGGACTATAACACTTCAGAGTAGAATGTTTTACTCTATTCACAACATCTACTGTGTAGCTCATTAGTGTGGCCTTTAAATGGGAGAAATCATTGCCATGTCCAAGAGTAACTAAAATAAAATAAAATAAAAATAAAAAGCAGCGCTCACTGACTTGACCAATAATAAGGAATGCAGTATTTCATCAAATCACACCTTTTATAGGACATTCTCTGGGAATATGCCTAAGTAAAAAACAGAGGGCTGATTCTCCCACCCTTACTCATGTTCAGTAGTGCCTTACTTTGTGAATAATCTGATTTAAATCAAACAGTCCCACTGAAATTTAGTTTAAAATCTGTTTTACTGGAAACCCCATAGAGCTAATCCAGTGCTCACTGAAATCAGTGGCAAAGCTCCCATTGGCTTTAATGGTGCAGGATCAGGCCCATAAGAACTAGCTGTAAGCCAGGCTAGACACGTGTTCAATGCCAGAGACCTACTTCCCTCCCTGATACCACAGAAGTTAGTCTGGATCACGCTTCCATGCTGAATGTGACATAGAAGATGTAATATATTACATAACCCTTGACATAAAATATAGTCTTCTCAAAACAGACATCTCATAAGATTACAAAAAAGGCAAATTTTGCTAAATTGTTCTAGTTCTAAGCAAGCTGATACTATTACATTAGTCATGTGACATCAAGTACAAATCCTCTGCACCAGACATTAAGTATAGAGTTCTCTGCATATGCCACCAAAAAATGGCTTACAATGCTATGCTGAAATCCAAGGCTCATCTTCTCAGGTATGCATGAGCTCCACTTAGTGCAACTGAAATTATAGGGGGCTAAGTGGGGGGAACACAGCCAAGATAGCTTTCACACCTAGGGCTGCCAGAACCACTTGGCCCGGGGCCTAAGTTAGACCTGACTCAGGAGTGCTAGCTTGTAAAGGCCCCCTCGGGTATGGTTCATTGGTGAGGATTGCTGGAGCTCAGTATAGTCTAGCCACAACTCTAGCCTCCCTGACTTGGCTAGGGGAGGCAAAAGGGCTGAAGGGGGGAAGTCAGTGACACAAAGATTCCATAGCATGGGCCAGGGACTGGCCCAAGTTTGTTGTCATTTTGCAGCATTATATTTGGATTTCCAGGAATACAAACCTTTTGCAATTAATCACACAGGGTATGGCTACATTGCAGCTGGGAGCATGCCTCCCAAACTGGGTAGACAGACAGATGCTTTCTCCACTTAGGCTATTGCACTAAAAATAGCAGCATGGATGTTGTGTCATGGACTAGCCACCTGACCATGGACCTATGGGGGTGGACAGGCTTATACTCGGGTGACTAACCTGTGCTGCAATATCCACAGTAGGAAATGTAGCACACTCGCTTGAATGGAGCTATCACATGTCTGGGAGGCATACTCCCATCTGCAGTGTAGATATAGTCAAAGAGCTAAAATACCATGGTCCTTCCTCAGGATCTAATGTGCAGACTAGCTAAAAAATCTTATACTAGTAGTTTTCTTTATAACTGGATATCAGTGAATTAGCTATCAGAATATGAAGAGTCTGAAATTATGTCTACACTTATGGTGGCACGTACGGTACAGGCTGAAGTGACAGCAGGCTGAGTTCACACTTGTCATTGTGGTGTGTAGCTACTCTGGCAGCAAGGATACAGCAGGGAAAGGCTCTGGCAGCAAAGAAAGGCTCCCACAGCAAAAAGCTGCAGCAGTTTTTCCCCACTGCCAGAGCTTTTTCCTGCTTTTTCCAGCCTTTTGCTGTGGTGAGGCAAGGCAGTGGGATGCTTCACTGCTAAAAAATAGATGTGTAGATGTGGGAATGTAATGGGGCAGCTGCCCCACTCCGATAGGCAGGGGTTAAAAGCAGCCAAGCTAAGCTGATTGGGGAAGCAGCCACAGCTGTGACCAGCTCAATTAGGGCCCAGCTGGCCCTGATAAGAGGGCTGTGGGCCAGAAGCTGGGAGAGTCTTTCTCTTTGGTGACAGAAGGACCTAGCTGCCTGAAGGAGCAAGGGTACCTGAGTAGAGCAGGGCTGGGGAAAGGCAAGAGGAGCTGGGGAGCTCCAGCCTGGCAAATCCCCAGGCTATGGGCCTTGCTAAAGGCCAAAGCCAGTATAGGGGTTGAGGAGGTGCGTGCAGCCCAGGCTAAGACAGAGGCCGCTGGTCCGACCCCCTTGCCAGTGATGAGTGGCCTTTACAGACTGCAGTTTGCCCCGGTGAGAGGGGGCTAGATGATGACTGGTAGTAGCCACTGAGGCAAGGTGGGTTTAGAGGGTTGGGGGTTCCCCTGGGAGGGGAGACCCAGTGTGTGGGGATACTGCAGTGGGCAGAACCCCAGGGCAAGGGGCACTGGGGTCTGGGAGGGACAGGGGGGCCATAAGGCAGGCGAGACACTGGCCTGCAGAGGGTGCTCCAAGCTGGAATCAAGCTAATTCCCAGAATAACCAGCAGAAGACACCTCGCTACAGGGAGGCACTGCTTGAGAGTGTAGAGAACCATGTAGGGTATATACCCTGGGGTTCAGGCAAGGCACTCTACTCAACTAAGCTGCATCTCACCATCTACTCAATGTCTTACCGTCTACTGCTATTTATACTTGTGCCAGCTGGGCATGCAATGTCTGAACTCTGGATGCTGCCTGAAGTGCAGAATCGATTGAAGATCTGTCAGTACTTAAAATGCTACAGTGGCCACTGTCAGAAGACAGGATACTGGGCTAGATGGACCTTTGGTCTGACCCAGTATGGCCATTCTTATGTTCTTATGCTGCACAAACCACTAGCAATATACCTATGAAGGTTGGAATTCTACTTTCAAGGGCATCTACTGATACTAGGAGAACTCCCCTGGTTTTTTGTTCCTTTGAAAGAAAATAAATTCAACTATTTATTTGGATATTATTTTGTGTTTTCCTTTTATACTATGTCATAAATATGGAAAAGAATTAAGACAGACCACCACACCCCCTCCCTCCAAATTCCAAAAAATGCTTTTTCTTATACAAGAATTCCTGATGGGAAATCTTTTATTTTGTTTCACATTAGATAATAAAATATTTTAAAAGTTTTTTTTAAAGTTCCATCAAAAGCAATCATTTCCCCTGACAACAGTAACACTAGACAATCCATAGTATAAAATATC
Source organism: Chrysemys picta bellii (assembly GCF_011386835.1). Classification (NCBI taxonomy): domain Eukaryota; kingdom Metazoa; phylum Chordata; order Testudines; family Emydidae; genus Chrysemys; species Chrysemys picta. The sequence continues at coordinate 59,396,940 of NC_088791.1, forward strand.
TCCCAACTCCTGTCAGCAGAACAAACCCCAAAGGCCCCATGATGAACAAGTTATGAAAACCTTTTACACTTGCTTTTATATATTATTAGATGCAGAATGGAATCTGAAGTAATTTGCTTGGTGGCCTTTTCTTATACCTACTGTCAGTCATCGATAAGAGACATAAAAAATTAGATGATGTCGACAGTCTGAGTTCACCTACAGATAGCCTATTCTGAACTATCTGAAAAAGGCTCTTTCATTGTTTCTTGTTTTTCATTTTTCTTAGTGTATTTTGCTGTTGTGGAATAAAATATCTGCTTGGTAGAGGCACAAATGTGAGGCCAGATGGTTGTCCTTTGGGTGTGTCTAGCTTCAGTCTGTTATTAAATCTTTTAATAATTAAATACAAAAGGCAATAATGAAATAATATTTAGGGTATGGCTTAACCTGACAAAAGAGAAGTGCAGAAATAAAGATTCCCACTCAGTCCTTAACTCACTTAATTTTCATAGAATCGTAGGACTGGAAGGGACCTCAAGAGGTCATCTAGTCCAGTCCCCTGCACTCCTGGCAGGACTAAGTATTATCTAGACCAATTATCCAATGATGGAGATTCCGCAACCTCTTCCACTGCTTAATCACCCTGGTGGTTTACTTTTTCCTAACATCCAATTTCCTTCTGTTTGTCCATGTAGATCAGACCTTAAAGGTCAGATTTTGGGCGTGGGGGGAAGATGTAAATATAAAGCTACTTCTATACTTTTGAGTTTACACAGTTACTTGTCTCTGTACTACTAAAAAAAGTACTTAGTACTCACACCATGTCCATATATGGCTCTGGCCTCTGCAAGGGGCGGAGCTGCGATTTAAAAGGGCCTGGGGTGGGGTACCAGGGCCAGTGTGGTGTGGTGCCAGGGCTGGCTTCAGACATATATTAACAGAGCAAGAGGGAATATTTCTAGGGAGTGTGAGGGTGTATTGTACTTAACCAGCCTTGGATTCCGGTTCCTGCTGCTGGTCAGGGTGCTCCTCAGCAGGGTTCCTCAGCCATGTGTGCTCGGTAAAGGTACAGAATAACGTGCTCCTCTTCCTTCAATTCACCCAGGTTGTCCTCTGGGACTTCCTCAGAGGTCCCTGCTGCCTTTTCACTCTGCCCCTCATCAGTGTCCCACCGTATGATGAGACTGGCAGGGTCACGGAGGGGGTGTGACTGAATTCAGGTTCAGCCCTGGTGAGCACTTGGTTCAGCTTCTCGTAGCAGAGGCATGTGCTAGGTTCCCTTCCAGAGCAACTGAGCTCTTCAGCCTTTGGTGGTAGAGCCTGAGGTGCTTCATGTACTCTCAGCACTGGGATGGAATCCAGTGACTGCCCACCTCCTCCAGCCTCCGTGAAATCTTCTGGTGCAGGTATGTTCCTGATGGTGCACACAAAGTCATGGAGGATGGCGTACTCTGGCCACACATTCATTAGCACCAGGTGTGCTCCAGAGACCAGGTGGCAGCTCTTGGCACATGCTTCATGATCGCTGTTGCTGATCAATACAGTTCATAGGAGAATTGAAAGTGCTCAGCGCAGGTTACTAGAATCATTTGCAGTGGAGGGTCAGGGACCTTCATACCTTTGGATAGGGGCACAGGCATCAAAGGGAGAAATGCATTGTGGAAATGACCTGGAGGACTGTCAATACCCCTGACCTGATACATGTCTTCTGCCCCATCCCACACTGCACTGAAGAATAGGTACGGAGCTATGCCACAGCAGCAGCACGTCCAGACCCTATCACTCATATGTCCTAGTTTTCATGCACTAGACTGTCCTTCAGGACTGTGCTTCCAAAGTTGATGGTGGTGGGGGTTGTGGCACAACAACATACCTGTAACCATGAACACTTGCAAGTCTAAACACACATTGATTTCACCCACAAAGCATACCCACAAACATGCAAACTGGTAGCTGTGGATGCAAGTACACCTTTGTGCACAGAAAATGGATAAATGCCTGTTCAGGTATCCATTTGCCCCTGCAGTGATGTCTGTTACATGCACAATTATCTATTGTATTTTCACATGGATAATGAACTGATGCAACTTAGGTGTCTGTTTTAATTATATTGTTTGCTTATATTGTTTAGATTACATCAGGAGTCTAAATATCACTCTTCCACCCATATCAGGTAAAGTTGAAGTGTCCCTTAGGCCCTACAAAATAAGAATGGAAACATTCAAAAGTGTTGACAAGTTTCATGGAAAATGTCAGTGAACAAGGCAGGATTCCTGTGTAAATAAAAGCTTAGTCCTACCACGAGTACAGGGGACTGGACTAGATGACCCCTCGAGGTCCCTTCCAGTCCTATGATTCTATGTAATCAAAGACTATCGAAATGCATGTGCACAAGGAGGTAGAGTGAGGGTTTCAAAACATTACCTTTCCTGGCTTTTGAATGCCAATGTTCTCTCAACTTGTATCGAATTTCCTTGCTTTGACAGCACGGTGGAGTTGTACCACCCGAGGGTTGGCCATTGTGCTCAAAGAGTCATGAGCTGCCCAATGTGCCTAGGGAGTGTGCAGGCTGCAGCCTGATTTACAATGGTGCAGCCTGAGATTTCCACATTGCCCTGGGCCATGTTGGCTGGCACAGAACAGCATGGGAGGGAATAGGACAAGGGCTCTGCCTCCCCACATCCCTTCTGGGGCATTGGGAAACATGGCAGTGGCAATCTTTGTGATCTCCAGAGACTATATGAATAATGGACACACAATATTTCACATTAGGCCAGAGTACTGATGTGTAGAACTGCTTGACTGGTAACTGGGAAATAGACCTGTCCTCTAGCTTGCTGGCTATACAGTAATTTGTTACCAAATGCAATTTTTTCTCAGGAAAAAAAAAGTGATACAATTTGGATCTTGACACCTTATGAGGGCTTACAGGAATTATATATCTGATCAGGAGAGCTAACATGTTCTGACATGTTGACACAAGTGTCCAACAAAGCATATTTCTTGCAGAATTTAGAAGCTAGTCACATACTTGGTATTTTTTCTTGAACTATCCGTGAAGAGCTGATAAATATATAAGTCTTTCTGCACACCTCTCCTTGAGAGTTTCCCTGACATACATCCCTCCATGGGCTGAGCTTCTAATCCAGATCACTGACTCAGAGCTGCTATAAAATAATTACAATTTTGTGCAATTGTGCAGGCTGCAGTCGTATTTAAGAATTGCTTAGTTTAGGTTCTAGATATTTACTAGCATTTCTCAGATATTCAGGACAGCAGAATGCTACAAGTAACTTAACGCTTTTTAACATTGACTTTTCTTTCAATGCCAGTTGTCCTGAACTTTGTAATAACACACTTTTTTCTCCAGCAAGTTCAGATTATTACAACAGGTTTCGATGCTTTCAAAAACTATTCTGCCACTTGTAATTTCATCATCTGGAATGTGAAGGGTCATCCAAATGAGAAAGCAAAATGATGTATCATTAAAATCAAATACCTGGCTTTTTGTTTTCTGATAAACCTTAGCTAAGGTTTCCAGCCATCACAAAATGTTTATATCCTCAGATCAAATATAAGCACCTAGCATCTTTCATTGACAGCAATATCAAGTAACACTTCACTTTCTAGATAATTAGGGGTAATTAAAGAAAGACATTGGATTATTCCAAAGGCCATTCCCTCAGTGTGCTGTATAACTCTCAGTGCCATTTAACACAACTGGTAATGTAACTGAGGGTTTGTCTACACTTGAAACACTATAGCTGCACAGCTGCAGTGCTACCGTGTAGACACTATCTACCCCAACAGGAGGGGGTTCTCCAGTCATTGCAGGTAATCCGATTTCCCCAAGAGGTGATAGCTAGGTCAATGGAAGAATTCTTTCATCAACCCAGTGCTGTCTATACAGGGGTTAAGTCAGCTTAACTACATCGCTCAGGGGTGTGGATTTTTCACAACCATGAGTGATATAGCTGGGCCAACCTAACTTTTTAGAGTAGACCAGGCCTAAGATATTTCCCTAAGTAATAAGAGAAATCTGAAATCTAGCCAGTAGAAATGAAAGTTTTCAAAGCATTATTAAATATCTGAAATGCTATCCTAGGCAATGTTTTTAGGAGCTACAGGCTCTTCAGAATTTTTCTACAGAAAGACCAGGAAATGAAAGGAGAAAAATCCAAAGAGATTCCTTGATTCCTCAGCTTTGTTAAAATAACTGTCTAATAAGAACAGCAATCGACTAACCAGAAAAGCTTCAGAGGTTCAGTTTGGTTCACACATGCACCCAGAAGTTTGGATGCAATAGCTGAACTGTATCCAAATCATCTGGAAATTAGGGCTGAAAAACTGGGATGGAAAACATGAGAGAAAATTTTTTCTCATGAGATTCCAGAACTTCCTGCTTTTGCTCTCTCACAGGATTTTGGCATTTCTATCCCTTGGCCCAAATGGACATGGAAGTGCAGAGACACACAAAGTTGAAATTAAGTAGTAAATAAAAGTGATTGAATATTCTGGAACCTCATGAAGGTTTGGATTCAGTTCAAGTTTTGAGGGAAGATTTGGATCGGTTCATCTTCTAGCTGAGGTGATTTTTTCATCCCTGTCCTAAAAACGTGTGTAGTCTCAGGAGAACCATATAGAGATATTCTATCATCTCCCAGATGTATGATGCAATACTCAAATTGATTTTGTTGTCATCAAATTATATTGCTAGTACAGATGCAAAGTCTTATTCAATATCAGGTCTTTCTTGGCATTAGAGCCTTCCAAGTATCTCCCTCCCATTGAATATCTGTGTTTCAGATTAATTTTCCCCTGGATGTATTAGCTTGCAATTTTTCCAAGTCGAATCACTTTTTATTACTTCATATTAGCCCATATTGCTAACCTTGCTCGGTCCCATTGTATCAGACCAAGAAGATGTCAGTAAATTGGAGTGGATTCAGAAAAAAATCCACATATATTAAAGCAGTGGAGGGAGTGATTGTCAGGGGGTTGGTTGAGTGCGCTGGGATAACAGTGCTACCTAATGGTGACTCTCCAGGATATAATGCCTAATGGTTAGAGTCCAAAGGCTGCTTTACCTAGGGGCTGGTCTACACTGGAGGGGGGGGGATCAATCTAAGATACGCAACTTCAGCTACGTGAATAGCGTAGCTGAAGTCGAAGTATCTTAGATCGATTTACCTGGGTCCACACAGCGTGGGATCGACAGCCACGGCTCCCCCATCAACTCCGCTACCGCCGCTTGCTCCGGTGGAGTTCTGGAATTGACGGGGAGCGCGTTCGGGGATCAATATATTGATCCCCGATAAATCAATCGCCATATTGGCGGGTAGTCTGGACATACCCCTAGTCGCAATTTCCCAGGGTAGTGTTGTCCCCTGGTGAGAGTCCAAAGGCCGCTCTGCCTAGCGCCTACAGTTCAGGAGTAGCGTTGCCTGGTAGAAACAGTCCCAAGGCTGCTTCATCTAGTGGCTACAGTTCAGAGATAGTGTCACTTAGTGGCAAGAGTCCCAAAGCCACTCTTTCTAGTGCCTACAGTGTGGGGGTAGTGTCACTTTCGGGTGAGAGTGGGGAGGGGAGGGGAACTCAGGCCCACCGTACTCCACTGGGTTCCAATCCAGGGCCCTTCAATGGACTCTGACAGAGTTCAGGTCCCAATACCCCCAAGCGAGTTCTATGGGCCACTTCCTACCCTTGCTCCAGTCCCTCCAGCATCATCTCCACAGTTGGACGCGGGGGTCCCTCTCTGCTTCATCTCCAGAGGCTCCAGCTGGCATCAGTTAGTGGTCCCCTTCAGTTCCTGTGGTTGATTGGCTTCCTGCATTGTGGCAAGGAGGCTCGTCCCCAGCAACTTGGAGTCCCAGCAGCTTCCTGATAGGAGCATGCTGCAGCCAACTGCTCCATGGTGAGCATACCCAGCAGGGGTGAGAGGATGTGGCCTCTTGGGCACAGAGCAGTTTGTTAACCCTTGCCTCTCCAGTGCCGGCTTGGTACACCCTGTCCCGGTGATCTTTTAGGAAAAAGTATAAATATGTCTAGCTCATGTAAAAAACTAAGGGGTATAAGAATTACCTATATATTTTGCCATGATGTAAACATCAAGAAAGGAGAATTGTTCAGAGTGGTCCAAAGAGGTGTATATGTCCTCACCAGGGATAATGAGATAATATTGAGAAAAAGGAAATTTGAGATGAGTATCAGGAAGAATTTCCTATCAGTAACATCTATTCTGCAGTAGAATTAACAAGCTGACCTTGTCCACTTTTATTTTATTTGAATCTGTCTCACTATATAATCTAGCTATCCATTCTCCATACACCTCAGTATCACTAATATGCCAAAACTGTAGAGGGTTTTCTATTGTTGAGCATAGAGTTAAAAATGTATAGATTTACATTCCTTAAGGGGAAAAAAAAAAAAGCCTGTTCACAATTTTTTTCCAAAATGGCAATCATTCTAAACAAGATGGCTGGCCAGAAAATGACTATCAGTTCTGTTTGATTTTAAGTGCCCAACTGATGCACTATTGGCAAGTAGAATTAATGGTTAAATTTTGACTTGGCTGCCATCTTACATAAGGGCAGTGCATAGTTGTCCTGCTCCCAGAGCAAACCAGAAATGAAACCGTAACTGATTAACACAGTCTGCTTCCTGGTTCCCCTTTGTTTGGGTTCCAAAAGTGGAGAGAGGATAGAACCAGGGGATGTCTGCAGTCTGTGATATCTGCTCCCCCCAACTCAGCAGTGGTTCTCAGCAGAAGTTAGAGCTCACTGCATCAATACTAATCTCAATGTAAGTTTTGCAGAGCCATGAGTGCAATGACAACCTAAGGAGCCTCTGAGACCTGGATGCTGTTTGGAAACATCACATCTACTCACATGGATGGCCCAGGTGTACATACATTTCCCAGGATCTACAGGGTGTTGCACCTCCTGCCAGTTCCACATAGGGAAGGTTGGAGTGAGGGGATTTGACGTGGGAATAAATGGAAAATCCATGAGCCAAAGCTCAGAGTCTCCTGTTCCCTGTACTGCTTTAGTCCATGCAGCAGATGATTTGACCGAATAGGCTGATGTGTTCATCTGGTACCGACAGCAACAAAAGATCAGAAATAAATATATATATATTTGTAATTTCAAATAATTACTAAGGAAAAGGCATAGCTTTTAAAAGGAGATCATTAAAATGAAAAATAAAAACAATATGATGCTTACAGCATTTGAGAGAAGATGGAGTACTTATTTAATAAGCCTGAAAACACAATAGCCTATATAAAATGCATAAAAATGTAAATCAAGTGGGTACATTAATCACAGACAACACAATAAATGGACCCAAAAACTGAACATTTATTTAAATGACCTAAAGTAAAGAACACTGTGAAAAGTTTTGGTTGGGTTTTTTTTTTTCTTTCTTTAGCCAGTAGCACAAAGGGTGGACAGATATTAGAGAATAACAGCACTTACTTGGCCCTTTATTTTTATTTTTTTTACTGTGATGGAGAAGTCGGGGGGTCTGATAGCAGGATGCTTATCTTCTTAAAAGGGTAATTGTAAATCCATTTTATTTGAGATGGCTAATCTGTTTTCATTGTGTCAGTATTGGCAAGTCAGATAACTACCAGGCTCTTGTTCCTCAGCCATCAGATGGTAAATTAGGAGCTGGAACATAGCCAGACTTTGCGGAGTAGAGGAGACAAGTGTAAAGAAGTCCTGTAACAAAATGTACACTTTCTAGGACATACCTTAGACCCTGATTAGTGTTATCAGAAATGGCTCAGGTAAGACCATGTGATGAACATAGATCTATAAAACTAAACAGGAAATGAATGAAATGAAGAACAAATTTCATATATAATGGCATAATACCCCAATGTTATGGGCAGAGCCATTCAGAAGATTGAAATTCTGTTTCATGAAGGATTTCAAGATTTCACAATTTGGCTTTCTTTAGAAATGGAATGAAACCTGAAAATTTCAAAATTCCCTAAGTAGGAACAATTTTAAAAAATGTTTTGGATTGATCAAAATGTTTCATTTCAGTTTGAACTTTTTACAAATTTACTATTATAACATGTAATATAAAACAACACACATTTTAAAATGAAAAGTCATTTTAAAAAATGAAAAATCAAAATGTGTCATTCCAAATATGTCAAAGTGGGACACTTCAACACTGTTGGAGCTTTTTAAATAGCTTTTCTACTAAACAAAACTTCAGCAAAATTGACACCCTTTAACGAAGTTTTTTTTATTTTGATGGAAATACATTTTCTAAAAGAAAATGGTTGTCAACTTTTTTCCCCCAATGAGGGGTAGTTATGGCTAGGTTGTGACAGAATGGCACTGGCCTCCATTAAGGACACTGTGGAACGGCACTCCCCCACCCACCCATTAGGATTATGTCTGAGGATCCAGGTTATGGCCCCTTTTCAGTCCTCTGTTCACAGATGTAAAAGTGTCATCCAAAGTGAAATTGGCAGAGGGAGTTGAGGAGCAGGAAAACGGAAGAGAATAGTGAAGAAGCCAGGACAATGAAGATCAGGGCACAAAACAACAGTATAAATCAAAGAGAGAGACCATCTGACCAGGCTAAACTATACATAAAATAAAATGTACTATGTAAGAAATGGTAGGTTTAAAATAAGATCTGAAAAATGAATTTTAAAATAATTTGTAACCTCTTTGCTTCTAAATAATTAGAGTTTTTGAACAAAAAGTGTGGGGAAATAAATCTGGATCACAGTATTCATTATGCAGCAGCCTTTGAAAAATTTAAGACACTTTACAGTTGACCTTCCAGACTGCGCCTCAGATAATTCTTGCTCTAGTGTTAGGCTCAGTGTTTAGTGTCCTGGTAAAATGTTAATTGTTTTGTATTTATTTATCATTCAGAAAGTTAAGATTATTTTTTAAAATATGTACACAAAGTAATTGATTGAGGACAAGATTTTCAAAAATTGGAGCCTAGAATTAGGTCCTACATCCATATTTAGGTATCTAACTAAGTGGCCTGATTTTCTAAAGTGAAACCTCCTAGTAATGCCTACAAATATTTAGTAGGAAACTGTTGGGTATTCAGCACTTTTGAAAAATCAGGCCATTTATTTAGACACCTGAAAATGGCTTGAGGAGCCTTACTCTAGCTGCTGCTGCTTTTTTTTTTTTTTTTTTTTTTTTAAATCTTGGCATTAACCTTCCCCCCCTCCCTTGCTCAATGGCAACCAGGTAGTATGGAGATGACAGTCTCATAAGATAGATCGATCTAATCTGGCAAGTACTCTCTAGGAACAACATTCATGCAAGGCCTGGAGACTTGGGCTTAGAATCTTGGCAAAGCTTCATTTTTGGCTTTAAAGCTAAATGCCAGAAATACCTGTTGAAACCAGAAGCTTTAACTTTGAAACATGCAGAATTGCACTTATAGCAACACAAATAGCTCTTTTGAACAACTTTTCCAGATCTACTAAAAATATGAGAACCATGTGGGAAGGATTTTGTACTTCAGAAGGATAGATTGGTAGCTGAAGCTAAATCTGTAAACTCCAAGTTCAGATTTTCTCCTTCGACCCATTTTGATAGGTCAGATTCCCATATTTGGTACCTTTTTTATTTGAAAGATTAATACTGTTTCAAAACTAGGAACCCAATTCCTCTACTTTGTATTGAGTCATCCTCATTCAGTATGGGGTTCTGTTGGAATTAGTGGAGGCATTTGAGGAGTTTGTTACTACTAATCAGTGTCACAGAATTGAGCCCTAACATAGCAGTCATAGAATGTCACCCTCTGCCTGGAGAACTGTTTCAATCTTCAGAACCAGTTCAGCAGCAGTGTGAACAAACAGTGCTGTAAGTTACATGTTGTTGGTAGTAGTATAGTGTTAAGTGAGCATATAAAATAAGTGTGTGTTCTACATGTTGAGGGAACAAAAGCGAGGGGTAAGGACAAAAAACAACCACCACTCTTACAGGAGAGTGTAAGATAAAAGACTCAGGATCTGCTGTCAGAAGCATCTGGAGGCCGGAGAAGTGGATTAGCCAAGTCCACTTCTGCTCCATCATAGAACCAAAACTCTGGGAGGACAAAACCCCAACGGTCCTTTCAGGTCATTGCTACCTTCAGAAAGGTGAGAAATTTAGGCCATGTCTACACTACAAAGTTTTGTTGATGCAAGTTACTAACCGTCGGATTGTATGCGGATGTATATCACTTGTGCATGTGCATGCTTGGCTCCCTGCATCAGTGCTGAGCGTACTCACTAGAAGTGCTTGTATCAATGCACAGTGAGGTGCATCATAGCTGGTATCCTAGTGTGCAACCTGCTACTATTCAGTGCACTGTCCTTTGGGTAGTTTTTGCAATGCTTGATGGGCAGAAATGACTTGAGCAGTAGTGACTGATGCAAGGGGGTAAACGTTCCATAATGCAATGTTCTCCATCACATAATATAACCCCGTAATTTTTGTACCCATTTTCAATTTCCCACAAACTGGCATGGGACTTGTCGCTGTCCGCCTTCTCTGATAGAAGCGTGGAGCCATTACAGTTATGCACTATTGTCATGAGGATTGCAAGCACAGGAAGCACTATCCTCTATTTGCAAAGCCGCAAGAACAACCATGGGGAACATGATGGTTTCATGGTAGTCAGTTTGCTGTGGGATGTAGTGAGAACAAATCAAGGTTATTGGTGGCTTTCACAGAGCAGCTGCAGATGGTGGAATGCCACTTCTGCACCCGAGAAATGAGCATTGACTGGTGGGATCACATTGTAATGCAGCTTTGCGATGATGTGCAGCTGAAAGTTCTGCAGCCACTGCTCAAGGCCAAATACCTGTATCTGTGTACCTAGCTTGCCCCAGTCCTCCAACAAGGGGACCCTAAATTGAGAGCTTCACTGACGGTGAAGAAGTGAGTGGCCATTGCACTTCTGGAAACATGCAATGCTGGATTGCTACTGATCAGTAGGAGTCATTTTGGAGTGGAAAAAATCCACTGTGGGGGCCATTGTCATGTGCAGGGTCATTAATCATCTCCTGCTACACAGGACTGTGACTCTCAGCAATGGGAAGGACATCATGGATGAATTTCCAGCAATGGTGATCCCAAACTGTGGTGGAGCAATAGCCACTTGGCCCCAGAGCACCTTGCCCCAGAGTACATCAAAGGAAAGGGCTATTTTTCTATTGTTATGCAAGCGCTGGTGGATCACTGATATCAATGTTAGCTGGTCAGGAAAGGTGCATAACGCTTGCATCTTTAAGAACACAGGACTGTTAAAAGAAGGCTACAAGCAGGGACCTTCTTCCCAACCAGCAGATTACCACTGGCAATGTTGAAATGCTAATAGTGAGTCTGAGAGATGACCTTACTCCCCTGGCTCATGAAACTGTATGCTGGCCACCTTGACAGCAGCAAGGAAAGATTCAGCTACAGAAAAGTTGAATGTGCTTTTGATAGATTGAAAGGGAGCTGGCGCTGTTTACTCACCAGATTGGATCGCAGTGCAAAAAATAACCCAACGGCTATGGCTGCCTGTTGGATGCTGCATAATATTTGTGCCAAGGGGGCAAAGTTGCCACAGGGGTGGAGGTAGAGCGGCTGTCTGCTGAGTGTGAACAGCCACATACAAGCACTATCAGAGAAGCTCAAGGAGCAGCGAGGCTTAGAAAGAGCACTTTAACAGCAAGCCACAGTAATGTGTTGTGGTGTACTGTGCTCAACCTGGGGTGGCAGTTTGAGGGCCTGTTAGAAACTGCGTGGTGCTTGCTGCACATCTGTGCGTATATCAATGACAGCATACCTATGGGTTTGCTGTACATTTATGACTATTACAGTGTTTGGCATTGAGCCAATGAGTTATGAGTGTACAAGACCACTACTTTCACTGCCAGCAGGCATTATATACCATGTGTTGTAAACTAATAAAGATGAATAACTTTAGAAACAAAAGAGTTTTATTCACTTATGAAAACAGCTGCAAAAAATAATCTGAAGACCTTAAAAATACATTTCAACATTAAAAACATTTAGGAACCTTAATAAATAAATCAGAGGAAGGAAGATTGATGTTCATTGTAGCTACAGATACATCAACCATAGCTCTCACAGGTCAGTGTAGCTGAAGCTGTAGTTGTCCATGCTTTCCCCTGGTGTGGAGCAGTAAAGTAGGCATGCTGGCCTGGTGGCCATGAGGAATGCTGAGGGGGATTTAGAGAAGGACTATGCTGCAGTTCTCCACAGACTGCAATGGGAGTCAAGCCCAGGACTGTTGAAACTGGAGATCCACAAGAGTCTGCAGCATCTGCATTTGCTGTTGGAGAAGCCCCCTTATGTCCCGGTGGATTCCCCTCTGCCTCTCCTTAGTTTTCCTCCTGTCCTCTCTTTCCTTCTTTATACAGATTGCAGTATCCACCCTCCAGGCCTTCTGTTCAAGGTCGGATGCAGTACTGGCTTGCAGGATCTCAAAGAGCATGTCCTCCTGCATCTTCTTCTTTCACCTCCTTATCTGGGTCAGTCATTTGGGTATGTTGAGGGAGTCCCCCTCAAGGCCACAATGGCCTCAGCTACAGATAAAACACAAAAAGATAAAGCACGTTGTCAGCATAGTAGGAATGGAAAGCAAAACTTAAGGTTCAGAACCTCCCTTCTCTTGCTCCTCTGAAGTGTATAACAAGACATGCTTATTGACACTTTGCTTGTGCCCAGTGCCACTCTTAGCTCAAGCCCTGGTAGGTATGACCCTTCCCAGGGGTGAGTGAAACAAAGAGGAGAATTGCTCAGTTGCAGGACACCATGAGTACAGGGCACTATCACTGAATACTGGCACCATTTTCCACAGCTGGTGGTGGTTTTAGCTGATATCTCCCTCCTGAGATAACAAAAGCAGAGTGGGCACAGCTGTTGTTGGTCTCCTGAAGCCACTCAGGCCCATATGTTGCTAATTTGTTTACTGTAATTGTGCCTGCAGAAGTTATCACTGCCTGGTGTGGGAAAGCATCCTGTCGCAGAGGAATAAATAAGGCTGCCATCCCTAAAAAAATCTTCGGGACAGGATTGCGATGTACCTGCATGAAGTTTCATTGAGAACCTCTCGGGAGGATTCAAAGGATAGCCCTTTGTATACCAACAAACTTCTTCACATGCCCCCACCCCACCTAACTCTAGAGAGGAATGAAAACAGATAGCAACTCTACATCTCTTGGCTGTACCACTTCTTCTAGCATGAGTAAATTAATGAAAAGTCAAAAGCTGTGTCCTGCTAATTTTGGGGGTCCATCCCTATGTAACCCTTCTTCCAGTCAGAGTTAGCAGTGCTTTTAAAAGGGGGGAGGGCAGATTTCAGTCTAGGTGACCCCTGGGCAGTGGAGTTCACAACTGTGACCAGACCAGTCAGTGTTGAGCATTGTGGGACAGGTGCTGGAGGACTGTGCGGGTTAATACAGGTAATGCAGTGTGTACACTCATACTGCATCAATCTTCATACATTGAACTTGGCTCAATGCTGCTTGGGGAGGTGGTGTTACTTTGATGGCCTAATGGGGCACTTACATCTGTGGGAGACAAATTTAAGTGTAGACACATTCACAACTAGGTCAACCCAGGGTGGTTTACATGGACCAAATTTGTAGTGTAGACCAGGCCTGATTACTAGCACCAGCAGCTTCCAGGGACAACAGGGAAAACAACTGTGTCAGGAATCAATAATGGAAATGGAATTTGTGTACTGTTCGTTAGGAGACTGACTTGAAAGAGTGGTGTGAGACCTAGGGGACAAACTAGAAAAGGTTATGACATTACAGCAATAATAACTATTGTTAAGTTTACCTATTAGACACTAGGAAACTAATGTCATATCCTCCCCAGGAGTAACTCTACTGACTTCAATTTGTGTCAGAGAGGCAGCATGGTCTAGTGGTTAGGGTTCTAGCCTGGTTCTTGGGTTATCCAGCCTCATTTTCATGCTCCACTAAAGATGCCCAGTGTACCATGGGAAAAATAGTTCCCTACTTCACGGGGGTGTTGCAAGGATAAATACATTAAAGATTGTGACATGCTCAGACAGGCCAAGATTTAGGGGTAGGTGACCTAGACAATCATTGGGGGTACAAGGATCGGGAGGAACCAGGTTTGGGGTGCTGCTGTAAGGTATTCAAAAATTTAACAAATGGCGGGGGGGGAGGGGTGCGCCAGACGCTCCTCACATGATGTACCATTTGGTCTAGGGCCAGCCCTCTGCTCAGATACTACAGTATGGGGGTGGAGGGAGGGAAGGGAGGGATATAAGTACCTAAGAGAGAGAAATTTCATTTGAGTTCCACCAAGGGATGAATTTTGTCCCTAACATTTCTTGCAAATTCAAGTTGCAAATCCTATTCTATTTGCTCAAAGTACAGGCACTAAGCAGACTAAAAAGTAGTGGGCACTGAACAGATGGATTGAATTAAGAGCAGGTTCAAAGCCAAGTTCAGTCATGTCTGTGAATTGTGAAAAGAAGTATTCATCTCAAATGGCTTTCCTATTTCTTTTTTCCACTCTCTTTCTCTCGTCCCTATTTTCTTTCTTGTTTTACAATAAAAATCAATATTTTTACTTAGCTACAAGACACTCTGTCTTGTTCTTAGGAAAGTAAAAACAAGAAGCTAATAATAACTGCATTTATTCAGAGAAAAATAGTGGTTTGGAAAGTCTGCAAGAAAAAATACAAGTAACGTTTATTTCCAAGCATGCTATAAATCGGTAAAAAGCCTGTATGTATATTCTGTATATACTAACCCAAAATAGCACCATCATCTTAAACCTTTGTCACTTGGCTAATCCACAGTTGTGGGATGCTATGGGAACAAGCTACTTCTCAACAGGTTGGGTGTCAATTGTGTTATATATGCCTGGAGCCCAAGACACTGTCATCTCCAGTTCTGTTCTTCTGACTGGACATCTCTCATTCATTAATGCATCTCATGAACTAAAAACCAGCAAGAGAAGTTGGGTCACTTCATGGTCTCTGGTGAAGGGCCGGGAGGGAGTAGGAAAGAGGTGGGTGGTGGTTGGGGAGGAAGTGTCAATTGGCCCTTGTGAGGTAGGGTTTTTTCCCCTTGGGAAGGGGAAAGAGCATTCAGGGTGTGAGAGGATTAGAAGGGTGAGGTATTCATTTTGTTGAGAGGAGACAGAAAGATCTGCACAGAGGAAAGGACAAAGCATCAGTTGGGCATGTGAGGGAGGGAGAAGCAGCTAAGGAAAGCTATCTTGAGTTTTTGGGTGTTCTAAGGGTTAACAATTAAGGTGACACCTTCAAATCTAACAGCCTGATAACATGTTTCAAGCATGTGTATCATGTACACTTGAAAAAATATGTTCATAAAAATTTCTGTTAGTTCTTTGAAAAAGAGCTCTCCCCATTCTTAGTGAATCAGAGAGAAATTCAGTGATGGACACTCACTGCAGGACAAGTGTCTCTTCTTCATTCTTTTTCAGACTGAAGGAATAATTAAATTTTATCCCTTTCCTTTCAAATGAAAAAGCTCTTAAACGGAATCCAAATGGGCAAAAAAAGTTTGACACACTGGTATTATGACATACTAATGTGGTTTCACATAGTATTGGGTAGTCATGGATTATGGGTGTCTGTAAGTTGTCATGTTACTCTCCTTGTATTATTTGAAAATCTTCACCAGCTTCTAAATCGTGTGTATACTGCTGTTGGTTGCCTACAACTATAACACAAACATCAAATTGTTCTTGTTTCTTTTAGACCTGAAATACTAGGGAGAAGGGAAAATTTCCAGTGAAAATAGACTGCTTGTGCATTGGAACACTGGTCACCCTCATTAATCTAGCTATTGCTATATGCAAGGATTTTGAATTCATGCCATGCTGGAAATGTCAGGCTTGAAATCATTTCCTTTGGTGCCCTGATGTACCTACAGTGCCAGCTGTAGTTTTTGCCTTTTACTTTGAGACTATGGTTGCAAACCATGTTACAAGGAATAAGGTCAGAAACTATGAAACCGTGTTATGTGTTGGCAGACACAGGCTCCAACAGGAATACCTTATAATAACTCTGATGCTAGGCCGTAGTGATAACAAGCCAGATGGGGGTTTTATAATTAGGCTAGATTCAACTAGGTAGATATAGGAATTTTCATCAAACTAGCCTGCACTGTAGAATTAATGTGACTCCTCCTGCCTCTGACATTTTCTTAACAGTGAGCAATGGTTCCAGGGTTATGAAGTAACTGCAAGATCTTAGAAGCCCACAAAGGTATTATTTATGTAAACAGTGCTGTATTTTTAGTTATTATGGCTCACAGTTCCATAGTTAAAATCCAGTTTTGCACTTAAAGCAGGGATTTAGCCACTTTATGTTGAAGAATACAGAGTATCCTTCCCAAAATTATAGCATTTACTCTTTGGGCCCAGGATTAAATTTGATTATTAGTTTATGAGTTAAAATTAATTAAAACATTGGTCTTGTCAGACCGTTTCTTTCTCCTGCATGAACAATATACACACTTCAAACTTTCCTTACACTTAAAACTCACTGAAATCTTAAGCATATATTTGTTTAGTGTTAATGTTCATTTCTCCTCTCCCTCACCCTCCTCCCCAGTTATTCTTCATAATTGAAACAGTCTTCATCCAGAATTGATTAATAACTTTTGCAAGATGGCCAATCCCAAGAGTTCAAAAAAATTATGATATTAACTTAAAATAATTAGATTTTTAAAAATAATAAAGTTGGGTTCTCTTTATTTGCCTTCTGGCTTTGGAACATTTAGGATTCACGTTTTCAAGTTTTTCTCTACAATCATGAAGGCTTACAGATGAAAGCTTTGCTTCTCAAGTACTCACCTTAAAAACATCTAATATCACATATGAGACTCACAATACAAATCACAAAAGTTGCTGCAGAACAGCCTTCTCTCAAAATGGCAGCCGTTTTCATTGTTTTCAATGGGACTGAGTTCATAAATTGCACCCAGTTAGGGGATCTTCTCAAAATGACCACTTATCTCCCATTATTTTCAAGAGGGCCTAAAACGATGCCTGCTGCCTTCCCTCTCATTAGAGACGATGGGAAGCAGTGGTTATTTTGAAAGAGGCCATCTTAACTGAGGGCAGGTCTCGTCTCAGTCTCATTGAGAACAATAGGAGATGGCTGTCATTTGAAAGAGGGCCAGTGTGTTTCTTTGAAGCAGGTACTTACGAACAAGCTTCTGCTGAGAAATAAACTTTCAGTTATGAAAATAATGGCAGAAATTCCTATGATTTCTAAATATTTCTTTTTAGAAGCTGTTCTTTGCACCAGATCTACTCAACAGGGAAGGCAGGAGGGGGGAAAGTAGGTGGGCGGATTGTGTGTAAGGTAATCTGGGGTGCAGGAGGAAGGGAGTATTTGGAGGGCAAGTGATGCGGGGTAGATAAAATATGTCCCCGTTGCTTTGTGCTAATGTGGTGATTCATTTTGATGGTCCAATATACTTTTGGCCAGTTGCTTTGTGCTGGTTCAGAGTGGCATAAAGCAGCCATAACATATCAATGAATCTGGCATAAAAGATACATTCTTTCAAAAAATGCTTTAAAGTTGATACTTCATATCTTTAAGTCATTAGAAATATTACATGGTAACATTCTTTTGGGGGTTCTTGTTTGCTTCATGTATGCAAGTTATACCTTACAAATAAGCACAAGGAAATTTTCAGACAAACTATATTAGGATGGAGTTAAAATTGAGCATATGTATTTGTAATTTAGGGTGAAGTACATTACAAGGATGTTGCAATTATCCCTAAATCAAGTGTTACAAACTCAGGAAATTCAGAGTTGAACAAATTCAAAATTACATGGTTAAAGTAAACACATGGTGCCTCTACAGGGCAGCCACTGATCACAGAATCATAAAAATGTAGGACTGGAAGGGACCTAGATGAGTCATCTAGTCCAGTCCCTTGCACTGAGGCAGATCTAAATATTATCTAGACCATTCCTGACTGGTGTTTGTCGTTGGAGGTTTTTAAGAATGGTTTATACAGAGATTCCATAACCTCACTAGGAGATTTGTTCCAGTGCTTAACAACCCTTAGAGTTAGGATGTTTTACCTAATGTCTAACATAAATCTCCCTTGCTGCAATTTGAGCCAATTACCTCTTGTCCCATCCTCAGTGGTTAAGGAGAACAATTTATCACCCTTCTCTTTATAACAACCTTTTACATACTTGAAGACTGTTATGTCCCCCCTAGTCTTCTCTTCCCCAGATTAAACAAACCCACTTTTTAAAATCTTTCCTCATAGGTCATGTTTTCTAGACTCAGTCATTGCTGTTGCTCTCCTGTGCACTTTCTCCAATTTGTCTACCTCTTTCCCACAGTATGGTGCCCAGAACTGGACACAATACTTCAGTTGAGCCCTTACCAGCACTGAGTAGAGTGGAAGAATTACTTCTTGCTTATAACACTCATCATAATACATCCCACAATGATATTCGTTGTTTTGGTTTTTTTGTAACAGTATTATATTGTTGACTCATATTTAGTTTGGGATCCATTATATCCCCAGATCCTTTTCTATAATACTCCATCCTAGGCAGTCATTTCCAATTTTTTATTTGTGCAATTGATTATTCCTTCCTAAATGTACTACTTTGCATTTGTCCTTATTGAACTGCATTCTATTTATTTCAGGTCATTTCTACAATTTATCATCAAGATCACTTTGAATTTTAATCCTGTTCTCCAAAGCGCTTGCAACCCCTCCCAGTTTGGTATTATCCACAAACTTTATAAATGTACTCTCTATGCCATTATCCACATCATTTATGAAGCTGTTGGATAGAACTGTACCAAGGACAGACTCCTGTATGACCCAACTCGATATGCTCTTTAAGCTTGATTATGAACCATTGATAACTACTCTTTGAGTGTGCTTTTCCAACCATCAGAGGGGTAGCCGTGTTAGTCTGGATCTGTAAAAGCAGCAAAGAGTCCTGTGGCACCTTATAGACTAATAGACATATTCGTGCAAAAGCTCATGCTCCAATACGTCTGTTAGTCTTCAAGGTGCCACAGGACTCTTTGCTGCTTTTACTTTTCCAACCAACTTGTTCATCCACCTTTTAGTAGGTTCATCTAGGCTATATTTCTCTAGTTTGTTTAAAAGAAGGTCACGTGAGACAGTTTAAAAAATCGTACTAAAGTCAAGATATATCACATCTCCTGCTTCCCCCATATCACAAGACTTGTTGCCCTGTCAAAGAAGGATATTACGTTGGTTTGATATAATTTGTTCTTGACAAATCCATGTTGACTGTTACTTATTGTCTTCTAGGTGCTTACCCTATCCTTGGTCTTCCTCTTGCTTCTCATGTAATTAAATATATAATTTAATACTATTTCTACATTTGTTATAAGATTTGACCAAACATTCCTAATGTTAGTACATTTCCAAATGATGCATGTGAAATTGCCACACTATTTCCATATAGCCAATATACCTCATTGTGCAACAGACTACATTGAATAAGACTGCAGGAATCCAGTACGTTATTTTTGTATTGTTTTTCCTTAGATTATACAAACAAAGCTACACTATCTATTTCAAACACATCATACTGTTGGCCATACTTTCAAGCCCACTGTTGGCTGATAATGGCAAAAAATAAATTAACAGAAATATGTAGACAGGATATACCAGTAATTACTATTAAAAACATAAAAAATGTTATTAAATAAACCACAGCGATGGAGCAAAAGTAGTTTCCCCAATAGATTTGTAGATTTAAAAAAACAAACAAACAAAAAAAAACAACCAAAGACCCTACCAAAAATGCAACAGGACACCTCACACATAATCTCCCCCCTCCCCCCCCCGCCAACCCACCCCGGGAAAGGGTGAGAAAAGGAATGAACCACACATGTGACTATCCACACATTAGTCACATAGCTTAATGCACTACTGAAGGTGCTCAGATACTACGGTAATGAGATGATATAAGAACCTATTTAGAATACAATAAAACCAAGCTTCCATTTTCAGGTCCTATTTTAGCCTCCTATAACTTTAGCTGGGAAATTTAGCTTGGCATCACTCATTTAACTGAATAATCTGATAACCCCATCTGATTCCATTTACTTACAAAATGGTATCTGTTTACTTGAATAAAAGAGGACACAGAGTTCTCTTGCCTTCTTATTTAACTTTAGGTGGAAGAGCGACCTTCCCCTGCAAAGATAGAACCTGTACATCACAATTACACTACTCACTGCTTCATCCCTAGAAATATTTTTAATGGGGGAGTGGAGGGAATTGGTTTGACAATATGAATTTTCCCTATTGGTGGGAAGCAACCACACTACAGGATCAGCACAGAGCAAATAGATTTCTTTCCCCTCATCAAAAAGTACTTATTTTATATTATACACACACCCACCCACACACACACACACCCACACACACTACTCTATTGAGTGGATTTTCCAACACAGTCTTATACTATCCTTAGGAAGTAAAGAGCAATCATTTTACAGTGCAATTATTACTGTTAATAAAAACACAGTGAGAAAGTACAATGTGATAAATATTTTAAACTCACTGTATTTCCTGCAGGGTATTGAGCATTACATTATTTATAGGATATATGTTCTAGAAAAAACAAACATCTAAATTACGGCTGGGAAAATCCCAAAGTCATTTAGTGTGCTGAGAGGTTTTCTTTTTACTGTATTGCTTGAAAATGTACTAGAGTTCCTTTCTCGAAACTCTTGTAATGAACACCTGCTTCCAAGATTCCACAAGATATATTTTAACTTTGCAGCTGCCAGACAACCTGAATAGGTGACTATCAACATGTGGGTAAAATTCTACCTTACCCTGTTTGAGAGCAGCAATACAGCTGAGTCAGGATGCTTGACTACATTGGGGAGAATTCTCCAGTAATTCTAACCAGCTTTAAAACTACAAGTTCATCCACTACTAAATCAGTCTTAAAATCAGGGAACCAAAGTCTAGATCAGGATTAGTGTAGGGACCAGGCCATGGGCCATCTGGCCTAGTGCTCAGAAGCCAGGAACCAAAGCCAGAGATGGAGTGAATCAGCATTGTGCCACTAGGGCTGGAGTCGGGGTACTATTGGTTCGAGACTGGAGTCAGAGTCAGACAGCTCTGCCAATGGTCAAGCTGGAGTCAGGAATCAGGGAACAGTGCCAGGGATCAAGCTGCAGTCAGAGTCAGATAGCAGTATCAAGGGTCAAGCAGGAGTCAGGGAACAATGCCAGGGTCAAGCCAGCATCAGGAATCAAGGTCCAGTAGAGCAGCAGCTCAGAAGTTCACTCAGTTGCTCAGACAATTCCTGTGCCTCCTTCTGGCTTAAATAGTTTATCTGGGCCTACCAATGGGGCTTTGCGGGCAGAATCTCTTGTGGACCAGAGTTGCACCAGTCCCTTTGCCTGCTGGTTCCAGAGGACTGTTGAGTGGTGGTTGTAGTTTGGGTAATGCCTGGGGAGTTATGATCCCTCCCAATTAGGCAGCCAGAACTGTTCCTACAGAACCAGTTACAAAAACAGACAGCAGAATCTAAGCCATTGGGCAACTTACATGGCTCAGTCAACATTACAGGTCCTTTTCCCCTCACACTTTGCTTGATTAAAAAAAGAGGCCTGTGTCAGCAATGTTCCCTCATTGAGGACCATTAAAACTAATTGTCTAACCAAAGGAACTACACTAAACTTTGAGCTCAATTTAACCCAAGAATTAGAATAAAGGAAAACTCCTGGCTTCCAAAGAAATATATTACAAGGCACCTTCCTATTTTTAAGAAAGGAAAAAAAGTGATCCAGGGAACTACAGGCCTATTAGTTTAACATATGCAAGGTCTTGGAAAAAATTTTGAATGAGAAAGTAGTTAAGGACATTGAGGTAATTGGGACAAAATACAACACGGTTTTACAAAAAGTAGATCATGCCAAACCAACCTGATCTTCTCTGAGAAGGTAACAGATTTTTTAGACAAAAAAAATTAGTGGATCTAATTTACCTCGATTTCAGTAAGGCATTTGATACGGTTCCTCTGGGGAATTATTAGCTAAATTGGAAAAGATGGGAATCAGTATGAAAATGGAAAGGTGAATAAGGAACTGGTTAAAAGGGAGATGATAATGGGTCGTATTGAAAGGTGAACTGTCAGGCTGGAGGAAGGTTACTAGTGGAGTTCCTCAGGGATCGGTTTTGGAACCAATCTTATTTAATCTTTTTATTACTGACTGGCACAAAAACTGAGAATGTGCTAATAAAGTTTGTGGATGACACAAAGCTGGGAGGTATTACCAATACAGGGAAGGAAAGGGATATCATACAGGAAGATCTAGATGACCTTGTAAACTGGAGTAATAGTACTAGGATGAAATTTAATAGTGAAAAATGCAAGGTCATGCATTTAGGGATTAACAACAAGATTTTTTGTTATAAACTGGGGACGCACCAGTTGGAAGTAACAGAGGAGGAGAAGGACCTCAGAGTATTGGTTGATCACAGGATGACTATGAGCTGCCAATGTGATATGGCTGTGAAAAAAGCTAATGCAGTCTTGGGATGCATCAGGCAAGGTATTTCCAGTAGAGATAAGGAGGTGTTAGTACCATTATACAAGGCACTGGTGAGACCTCATTTGGAATACTGTGTGCATTTCTGGTCTCCCATGTTTAAGAAGGATGAATTCAAACTGGAACAGGTACAGAGAAGGGCTACTGGGATGATCCAAGGAATGGAAAACCTATCTTATGAAAGAAGACTCAAAGAGCTTGGCTTGTTTAGCCTAACCAAAAGAAGGCTGAGGGGAGATACGATTGCTCTCTATAAATATATCGGAGGGATAAATACCAGGGAGGGAGAGGAATTATTTAAGCTCAGTACCAATGTGGACACAAGAACAAATGAATATAAACTGGCCACCAGGAAGTTTAGACTTGAAATTAGATGAAGGTTTCTAACAATCAGAGGAGTGAAGTTTTGGAACAGCCTTCCAAGGGGAGCAGTGGGGGCAAAAGACATATCTGGCTTCACGACTAAGCTTGATAAGTTTATGGAGGGGATGGTATGATGGGATAGCCTAATTTTGGCAATTAATTGATCTTTGACTATTAGTGGTAAATATGCCCAATGGCCTGTGATGGGATGTTAGATGGGGTGGGATCTGAGTTACTACAGAGAATTCTTTCCTGGGTGTCTGGCTGGTGAGTCTTGCCCATATGCTCAGGGTTTAGCTGATCGCCATATTTGGGGTCTGGAAGGAACTTTCCTCCAGGGCAGATTGGCAGACGCCTTGGAGGTTTTTCGCCTTCCTCTGCAGTGTGGGGCACAGGTCACTTGCTGGAGGATTCTCTGCACCTTGAAGTCTTTAAACCACGATTTGAGGACTTCAGTGGCTCAGACATAGGTTAGGTGTTTGATACAGGAGTGGGTGGGTGAGATTCTGTGGCCTGCGTTGTGCAGGAGGTCAGACTAGACTATCATAATGGTCCCTTCCGACCTTAAAATCTATGATTCGTAATAATTAAGATAACACTCCCTTCCTAAATTAAACAATAAACCAGTAATAGTAAACAATCCAGGCTGAAAACCAAAACACAGTTTAGTGCTGCTCAGTACAATTAACAATCTCTGCTCAAGAGATGGGGAAATGCAAAAGTGCTACAGGAACAGCTTTCACTTGATTTCATTTATTTGTTTATTTATTTATGATTATTTTACAGAATCCTAAAGCATGGTAGTTGCTTTGCAGTATAAACAGGTCATGGTCTTGCAGTCTTAATCTAGTAACAAAATCACCCTCCACAATTTATTTCATTCCGTGTAAAACTATTACGTCAGTGGAATCATGGCCTCTGCATTAGCTTGTGTGGTAGATACTTTTTGTTGTGTAGGCAAGTGCCATGAAATGAAATGGAAACCTTCTATTCAGGAGCACCAGACACATTTCAAATTGTAATAGATCAGTTGTTATTTTCTTTTGGATATACAAAAAAAAAAAATCAGTATTACTATTATTTGTATTACAATAGAGCTGGCCTTAGAGACCAAGAGATCAGACCTCTGTTGCACTAGGCACGCTACCTATATTGTAAGAGACAGGCCCCGACACAAAGAGTTTATAATCTAAACAGATAAGTCAGACAAAGGGTTGGAGAGATGAAGTATCATTATCCACATCTTGCAAATGAAGAAACAAACAAGTTAAGGGACTTGCCCAACAAGTTCACACAGCAAGTCACAGCCACAGCTGTGGTCCTAGCCACTGACAGGTAGTGCATTCTCATCTGAATGCAAGCTCCTTGGGGCCAAGGCTGTGAGCCAGGTTCTGCAGCTGCGTTTTGGAGCCCACTGCATTGCATATGTGGCATAAAGGGGCTGTAATGTATCTGCATTGCTCAGATAGCAGAAAGAACTGTAATCCATCTGCTTAGATAATTATGAGGCCCTCGTTACTGTAGTAGCTGAGCAACTGAATCATTAACGGATATTATTCTTACTTTGAACACCAGGAATCTGTCACTCATCTGGAAATGAGTCCCAGTCTATTACCCTAGCCCCTACAACTTTCCCACCCCTCTAATCCAACTGTAAATGCCTACAAGAAAACAGGGGAACTCCCTGCTGGTGTATCTGCATCACAGCTGTGCCATGTCTCCATCTTCTACTCTCTCAACACAGTAGGATTGTTGTAGAGGGGAAGGGGGCACGTCAGAGTGCTACTTCACTAGGGTAATCCTTCAGTAGAGTAGGATTCATTAAAGACTTTGTTAGTGGCACTAGTTAGAGCTGTCGACAAGCAGCTCTCTGTCAAAGAAGCAGAGGGCTGGCCCCATCAGGAAACCAGAACCAGCTCCCTGATTGCTCCTCCCCCAACCCCACCACTGCCCTGAGCAGATCTTTGGTGAAGAGGAGAATCACTGTGTGTTCTGTTCGGTTCTGAGCATGTTACTGGGGCCTAATAAACCACTGACGAGCTGGGCTCAAATGTAAATGAATGTGTCAGTCTCATTTATGCACATCAGAGAATGTCCATATAGCTCAGTACAATTCGCTACCTATGCTAAAAAAAAAAAAAAAAAAAAAAAAAAAAAAAAAAATTGCCCAGGATCTACAAGGTGACCTGCAATAGAGAAATTTGTACAAAACCTGCCTACATGGTACCTAGTATTAGCCAATGCCATATTTCTGTGTACTAAGGGCTAAATCCTCTTGCAACTGAAGTCAACGGGAGTTTTGCTACTGACTTCAGAAGGAACAGTATGTCCCAATAGGCATTTACAGATATGGAACAATAAAATAAAAGAACAAAACCACTAGCCCACTAAGGACTAATAAGTAAGTGCCAAGCATCCAAAATAATTTTAAAAGAAGCCATTTTAGTTAAGCATGAAAAAACGTTTGAAAGTATGACAATATTATTTTTGATAGCTCTAGAAATAGAAGCAGCATAGCCAATTGAACTCCTTTGTTATTCAGACAAAAAGTTCATCTGGACTACCAAACTACAGAAGAGGTTTCAGTGACATGGCCATAAAATTTAATCTCCCTAAGACCTCCTGAATCTGAGTTGTTTTTCCTTGGCATTTGTATTTAAACTCTTTCCAGTATGGGCATGAAATAAGCAGATGCAAGTTCATCCACTACTATAATTTCTGATTCTACCATTAATAAGGTATTTAAGCTGCTCCCTGTAGCGCAATAGCTTTGAATAATCTGAGTTTTTAAGAAAAATAAAACCTACTACTATGCAGTATCCATGCAAAATGTTTGCCAAGACATAGGAATCATTTCAAAGTTCTTAAATTAACCACCTTTTACTTTGTTATAATCACTCTATGTGTATTGTATCTGCTATGTACCCATTTTCAAGGAGTTTTTATAGTGAATGGAGCAAAGTTATTCTTCCTATCACTGTGATGTCTGTAGGATGGCTGTCCTTGGTAAGCTCTCTAATGGGACAAAACAACAACAAAAAAAGGCCATCTGCCTTCGACAGCCCTTCTGATGACAGTTCTGGTAAAGTATGTTGTTACCATTAGCAGCCAGCTGGCCACTTGCATCATTATGTGTTACAAATGCTTCACAGCAAGACAATGTAACATAAAATGACATAAAAAAAAAATCACAGGATGCTCATACTCTCAAAAGCACCAATATAGAATATTGTTGGCTGTGGTTCTCAAGCCAGTTTGTCCAGGTTCGTATTTGCTCATGAGTCTTCATAATCCTAAATTTGGAGAGATTTCTTCTTTTCCAAAATGTAATGGTTCATTTCATGTATAGAAGGACTGTGATGAAGAAAAGAATGGTCTAGCAGGACTTTACATTTTGGCTTTAAATACAAATCAAAAGGACTAGTACTCTTAAATCCTGGCTCTCTGTTTCAGAGTTTCCTGTTTCTTTGTGCATCTTAGCTCCCTCTGTTTCCATGTCGCTGTTATAAAAAGAGGCAATATTGAATTAATAGATGTTATGAACCTGTGCATAGCAAAGGAGAAGAGACCCTTAAAAACTAACGGCTAAGGGACACTGTCTTAGACCTCCTAGTTATTACAAACATAAAGCAAAGAAAAGGAAATATTGTATATGTGTATTTAGTTTTCCTAGTCATCTCCTTGGGACACCACCAGACAAAACTAATAGAAATAGCAAAGAAATCCATGCCAAATTGTGATTTTTACATTAGTCTGAACATTATCAGCTAAGCAGGAAACAGTGAAGACCTGGGAATTTCCATAGGAAAATTTCAGGTATAGAAGGAAACCAAAGGAAAGTGTAAGCAAGAAAATAGGGTAGAGGGTGTTGATTTGGAAGAAAAAAATTCAGTAAATCTTTTGTTAACTTTGTTACCTTGCTAACATTTCATCTTACATTCTAGGTTAGACAAGGCCTTGACTGCTAATGGTGCTTGCCATAGTTCAAATCCTTTGATAAGGGGAACATATCATCCACATTAAAACAGGCAATTGTGCATCTTGCACTAACGAAACTATTATCAATCCTAGAGAAACGTCCCTTCCCTAAGCAAACGTATCAAGAATACAGCAAAATCCAGCTTCCAAAACCTCCTGTAAATTGCAATTGGAAGTGAATATTTTTGTCCCAAGAGCTATCTGAACAACCAATAGCACTGAAGACTGTGGTCCAATTTAACAATCTGAGGACAAACATCTGAGGAAAAACTCCCATTGACTTCAGCAGGACCAGGATTTGGCTTGAGCAAAATTCCCTTTGAAAACAACTGACTCACAACTGCAGCAACGAACTTTAAGAAAATGAAGCTCAGTAAAAACAGCCCCTCAAAAGTAGATTTTTTTCCCCAAGGAAGTTGTGGTGGAGCACAGGGAATTAACAGGTATGTCTGCATTCTGATCACTCCAACACCAATTAACTTGCCTCTCCCCTACCTGGAGAAAGCTGATTGGGGTAATCAGGCAGGTGGGCTGGGTAAGCTAACCAGCCAATTAGCCCATCAGCTTAAGACTGATAAAGAGGCACAGGAAAGAAGTGCAATGGACAGGAGAATAGGGCTGGCTGAGCAAGCGGCGGGGATAATGTAAATAGTACAGTTGCATGCAGGGCCAGCTCCAGGCACCAGCGCAGCAAGCTGGTGCTTGGAGCGGCCAATGGAAAGGGGCGGCACATCTGGCTCTTCGGCGGCAATTCAGCGGCGGGTCCTTCCGTCCCTCTCGGAGGGAAGGACCTGCCGCCGAATTGCCGCCAAAGGATGAAGTGGTGGCAATAGAGCGCCTGCCTAAGTGCCGCTGATCACGGCTTTTTTTTTTTTTTTCCCGCCGCTTGGGGCGGCAAAAACGCTGGAGCCGGCCCTGGTTGCATGGGACTGTAAAAAAGTGTTGGTGGAGGGATCCCAAATAACTAGCATGGTGAATACTCTACTAGCAGAGTCTGAAATAGTTTCTGTGGTGCAAAGGAGGCAGGAGCGGAGTGCATCCTGCTACAGAGAGCTAAGTGAGAAATGGTTTAAAATTCTTTTGGAAAAGGATGAAAGTGAAGTTTGGAAACAGATATTCCCTTAGAGCTATGAATCTGCTACACAAAGGGGAAAGGAAAAGGATGTTCAAGGATCTAAAGAGGATAATGCAACTATTACTATCAAAACTATTAGGAAGAGTAATGAGAGTCCGTTTTGTTCCAGAAATAAGAAGCTGTGAAGGGGAAGCAAAGAGAGATTTTTCTTAATAATCCAAAGGATTTTTCTGAATTAAAAGGACATTTAAATAGAACTGAAATGGGAGATGTCCCCAGTAGTCTGGCCTAGCTGCAGTCCTGTTTTGAATATGTGGCTAACCATCAGTTTCTGAGCAGTACCACTTTTGAACAGAGGTGACTGACTACCCAACCAGTCAAACTACCCCATGAGTGTCCGATGAATACCTGATTCATTAGTAAATACATTGATGTTGATATACCCACCACATTGCTGTTCTTTCCGAACAGAAGCTATGTACCTTGAGGAGCAATATCACTTCATTAGTTATTACTATTATAATTATTATTTCAACATTAATCTCATTCAATCAGCAGAGTAGCAGCACATCGCCATGGAGTAATCAATTTTACAAGTCATCATCATTTTTTTCTTTTCAGAAGCATCCCTCAGTGGGGTAGGTGCTTTTCAAACATAAAAGTAGCACATTCCCTGTTCTTTTACATTCAAACAATATCTATGGCTATCTCTGCGAGTAATGGCAGATGTAATGATGCTGGCTACTCACTGAAAAAATAGCTTGGCTAGGCAGAGATCTACTTTTATTGTTATTTTTGTTATGTTGTTTATCCCGTGCTGTCATTGCTAGTGGACATAGGAAGAAAAAAGTAAGAGATCAGAAACCGCCGATAATAAAGAAAATAAGAACACAACATGTCAAGGAAATATCTGAAGATCCAGACTCCTCTTGGAAAATATCCAAAAATATATTTAAAGGGGCACAGAAAAATACTCTAAGTGGGAGTCACAAAAGCCTTTCAAATAAAAGAATTTTAGAAATACTATGATATTATGGCAGACTGTTTTACATTTTTATTACTAGTATAATTTGTAAGGAATGCTCTCCCCGGGATGCCCCCAAACAGCAAATTCCCCTGAGAAACATTCAGCATGAGATATTGGACATTACCAGATCACAAACCTGGACTCTCCACCATGTATTCACTGAGGCTCCATTGTAACTTTCTGAATGACCTTTTCAATTGAAAGTTCACCAGGCATCTATGCTGGAAGCTGGCCTTTCGGGATTCCCTTTGCATGAAGCAGAAAGCAAATGTATGGTTGGCTTGCAATGCAGATGGAAGGTGGAACTGTTCTGGTTCCATGGAAGTGCTGGAACTACAATCATCTCTGGCCCTTGCCTGGGCTGCACAGGGTAGTGACAGGTAGCACAGTAGGCTCCTTGTGCTAGGGTCAGGGACAGTTTGGCCCATACTCACTATCTGACAAAATCTGTATTATGTTCACAACTATAAATAACCATTTATTGTTTGTATTACAGTATTAGTGCCAAGAGGCCGCAACTGAAATAGAGGCCCCATTGTGCTAGATGTATACACATACATACACACAGTAAGAAACAGTCCCTGCCCCAAGGAGCTTATAATCATAACACAGGCAGTTTAAGAATTTACAGCCAGTTTAGACACAATCTGAATAGTCATACTTCTTGTCTATGGCTGAACCAGAGCCATAACTAGGCATTTTAGCACCCAGGGCAAGCAAGCATATTTGCATCCCCTACCAGAGGCATGGGGAGGCATGTGGGGTCACATCCCCGCTCCCCAGATTTTTTGGTTGTGCCCCCACAACCCAGATAGGCCAGGTGGCCCACTGAGGTGAATCAGGGGATGGAGGTGGTGCTCCCTCCCCAAACCCCACTGTGCAGGGCTAGTCCCACCAAGCCCCACTGCCCGGCATCATCAGCCTGAGCCACCCACATGGCTTTGCCCCCTGGGCAACTGCCCTGCTCACCCTACCCTGGGAATGGCCCTGGCTTGAACCAAAGAACCCAGATCTCTGTCCTGAGGTTCAGTGCAGCCTGTTAACTACAAGAATGTTATCCTTCTCCATTTATCTCCATCACCTCTTATTTCTATTTTTGCATTTCTGATATTCCTCCTAAATACACATCTTAACTGACACGAAAATAGGTTTTGCTCATCTGATAGGTTTTCCCCAAAATCTCATGACTATGGGATGGCAGAACAAGTTCCTGACTCCCATTCAGCTTTCTCATTACACTTCCTAGATTTTTTAAGTTTCATAGGAAATCAAAGGCTGTGAACACATGAGTTGCAAGCAGGGCTGTGTTTTTTATTCACAGGGTTTATTATCATTATCATCACTATAGCACATCTTTCAGAAAGATATCACATTCTGATTTGAAGATGTCAAATGATAGAGAACCCACCCCAATCTTTAGGTGAGTTGTTCCAATGGTTAATTATCCTCATTGTTAAACATTTGTAGTCTGAATTTATCTAGTTTCTGCTTCCACCACTGGACTTCATTATGGCTTCTGTCTCCTGGATTAAAGAGACCACTACTATCAGAAATCTTTTCCCCATGTATGTACATATATTTCAAGACCAACTCACCCTCTTTTGGATAATCTAAATAGATTGTCCTTCTTGAGTCTCACACTGTAGTAAGGAAGATTTTCTAAACCTTGAGTCATTCTCATGGCTTTTTCCCCCCAAACCCTTTTCAATTAGTCAGCAAGCTTTTTGAAAAGTGGACACTAAAACTGGGACACAGTATTCCAGTATTGGTCTTACTAATACCATATACAGAGGTAATACCACCTCCCCACTTCTATTTGATATTTCCCTATTTATTCATCCAGCACCACACTAAGAATTCATGTTCACATGGTTATCCACCAGGGTCACTAAGGCTAGGTCTACACTACCCGCCTGACTCAGCGGGTAGAAATCGATCTCTCAGGGATCGAATTATCGCGTCTTGTCGGGACGCGACAATCGATCCCCGAGTCGACGCACTTACTCCACCAGCGGAGGTAGGAGTAAGCGCCGTCGACGGGGAGCCACGGAGGTCGATTTTGCCGCCGTCCTCACAGCGGGGTAAGTCGGCTCCGATACGTTGAATTCAGCTATGCTATTCGCGTATCTTAAATCGATCCCCGCCCCTCTGTAGTGAAGACCTGCCCTAAGTCTTTAAGAGTCTTTGGTTTCTAGAATACAGTCCCCTATTCTGCCAGTCTGACCTAAATTGTTTGTTCCTTGTTGTATGACCTTGAATTTAACTGTACTAAAATGCATGTTGTTCACATGAGGTCAGATAACCAAGTGATCCAGATGGCTGTAAAATTGACTTGTCCTTACCATTATTTACCACCCCACAATTTTAGTGACATCTGCAAATTGTAGTAGCAATAATGTTATATTTTCTTACAGATTGTTGATACAGATATTGAATAGCAGGCACTAAGAACATTTCCGAGTGGGTCCACATAATAAGTAAGACCACTATTGGATAATAATTCCTCATTTTACACTTACTTTTCTGAGATCTATCAGTTAGCCACTAGGCATCGATCCATCACAATCCTGGCACATCTATAATTAGTACAGCTTTCAAGAGAAGAAATAGATCACTTCACTATTAGGGCCACATACATTAAGGCAGAGTCACTGAAATGGATGCATTGTGTCAAAAGAATGCCCTTAGCTGGATATGTGCACTTTATGACAGGATAAAAATAGAGTTAAGATTTTATTCTAATTGTGCTGAGTTTCTACATAGATGGAACAATTATTTCTGAAAGACAAACAAACTCTGCAAAGCATACCATAGGGTAAATACCACTACTGATAGAACGCATTTCATATTCCCATTGGGAGAGGATGATTTTTCCTACCAATAGGGAGGCAAATGTGATTCCAAATCACTCAAACGCCTTTTTCAGAATTAACTGAAATCAGGTTAATCCTTCCAACTAGATTAGCTGAAGGTGAGAGAATATGGCCCGGGAGGAGAAAAGGAGAGAAGGGCAAGATAGGGGAAATCAGCCAAATGGAGGGGTGGAAAAAATAATAGAGGTGGAGAATCAGCCATGAAAGAAAGTATGCTGAAGGAGAATAAATGGTGGGAGAACAATGAGCCATGGGATCTTAGTGGGAACCATATGGGGGCTAGGAGGAGTGATAGAGACAGAAGGAAGCAATATTTTTACAAGCATGGTTTTCCAAAAATAGCAGGGCATTTGGGAGCTGCCGGATCGTTTCCTGTGTATTCCGCACATTTTAAGTTATTTTTCTCTGTCTTTGTCTCTCACTTTCAAAGAAAATATTACCTACAATTCACCAGAATGAAAACATCCCCATCCTCTAGCCTTTGGAAAGCTCTCCCTGTCAAATTTCTTCATACGTTGACAATGATGAATCCATTCCAAGCCATACCTTATTCTATTCAGATTCCTACACCGCCTGTGTTGCCATGACATTTCAGCACCTCCCGTTCCCAGAAGCCATGTCAAGGAATTGTTAATGGCAAATACCGCTTTTATGTGACCACTTATGGTAAATAGGTACAAATCCAGCTGGATGATCAGTGAGCACAGGAACTACCCTGGACAGGTTGACAACATTGGCATTGCTGACAAAAAAGTATCTAGCTATTATATATTTACATGTGTGTTTATTTTGATTTAACTATGAACTAAACATGATGTCTATCCCAGCCTCTAACACATCATTAACATCACAATTAAATCTCAGCAGTACAAAAATAAATTATTTCAACGGGAATTCGGCCAGCCACCTGCAGGATACCCTCAGCTCTCTCAAACTGGTGTCTTTTGCAGGCTGCCTGAAAGGTCACCAGATTCAGGCTACTTCGAGGCCAAGGTGAGGAGCAAGTTCCAGAGTCTCAGAGCTCTCACAAAGAATGCCCTGTGAGACACTTCCACTCTTTTATAATGAGGGGTAATCAGCTTCAACACTCTTGGGGTCTATCTACACTGCAATGTAAGCTTGGGCTCAGACTCAGGCTTGAGTCCCAACCCCTGTCTGTTTACCCCCAAATCTCTCATACTCGGCCCTGGATCCAGGGTCCTAGGACCCCACAGGAGTGGAGGGTTCAAGCCTGAGTCAAGCTGGGATCCAGGGTTCAAGCCCTATTGCTTTGCAGCGTGGATGTAGCCTCTCTGAGTTGGGTCCTGGGAGTCCACCAATGGTATCCCACAATCACATGGGCCAACTTCCTTTGTCCTCTCTAGCCCAAGAATCGCCAATCAACTCCAGGAAAGTTGATTGGAAGCAAACCCCCTTGTTGTAGTGCAACAGGTCAGCAGTTCAGCATTTAACGCTTCCATTGTTTTCTGACTGCCGAGCTGCAAACACACCATCAGAGAGCTTTCTGCATTTGTAGCGGAGACTGACTGGAAGAAGTCCTTTGCAAAGTGTGCTGCTTCAATGCCACAGGAGCAGAGCGAGGTTTTGATTAATCTCTGGTACAAGCCCAGCAAAACTGTGGACTTCAGTAATACTAATAGGAATGACCATGCATACCAGCAAATAGCAGAGAAGGTGGCAGCATTGGAAATCTGTCAGACTAGTGCAGGGAGCAGATTAAGTGGCTCAGACTAAGAGCAAGTACTGGAAAACCAGAGACCAGAACCAAATCTCGGGCAACTCATCAACATCAGACCTATTTTATGAGGAGTGTGACCCAGTGTTTGGTACTGTGCTAAGTACAAAGCCAACGGTAGTGCACAATGACCTGGTCAGCAAATGTTCTGGACCCACTGCTGGTCATCCAGGTCTGCATGATGAGGTAGTCCCACCAGTCTGTGCTTGTGGCTTTGCACCAGAAGCGCTGGTCTACTAGTAGGAGTGAGCAGCTGTACCGAGTGTCATAAGCTGTATCAGCCAATTCGAGTCTGTCATGTCTGTGTCCTCCTGTTCCCATGCTATCTCCTGCTCCATCATAAGTTCTGTCTGGTGCCTTTGGTGGTTCATAAAATGTCACCAAAATGTCCACCATTGTCTTGTGAAAGTTCTGCCCGTTTCCTGAAACAGGAGTAAAAGTGCAGGTGAGATAAGCTCTTCAAATGGTGATTCTTCCATATTGCTGGCTCCAGGTGCTGGGAGCCTGAAATGACTGCTCGGCATGATGTGTTGGCAGGTTGTCCAAACTTCCTGTAACATTCAGGGTGAACAGTTATGTTTTCCCACACTGCACCATGGTCAAAGGGCTAGAGCAGCCATATTACGGGAGGGTGTGAGGAAGTCTGGGATATGGTCTGTTTGGGGATCCACACTACAGCACGCAGACCTAAGTCAAAGTGCTGGGTTCAAGCCTGATTCAGAAAATCCTGATTTAGAAAATCAGTGTAGATGCTCCAACCCAATATTAGCTGACTCGAGCCGCTAACCCTGGGCTTATATTGCAGTGTAGGCATGCCCTTGCTGAATGAAGCTGTGCCAACATGGCATGGGAGAAAGGTAGTCCCATCTCAGGCCATATGGTATGTATAAAGTATATAAATTAATAGGTTTAAATGTATTATTTTTATTTTATAAGTTCACACTTCTTTCAATGGTACCTTGTCTCTTTCTGCTATACTCTCCTTGAATTGCAATGTAAAGTGAGCTCTCTATTATGCAGCATAGCATAAATCAGTAATGGAATTATCACAGAGCATATAATGGGATACTGAACTGAGGTACTTCAAGGAACATGCCCAGTGTCTGTCATGATGAGAGATCAAACAATGGCAAATTGAGGTCTCTCTCTCTCTATTCCCTCCCCCGCCCCATTCACACACACACACAAAAAAGCCCCAAGTTTTGGCAGATTAATTCAAATAGTGGCTGAAATATTGGAAAAATAGTGAAATATCACCTGGGGAATTCTAGCTTTTGTAAGTACATTTCCTGATTATGTATTAGGATTTTAACTCACTGAGAACGAAGTTCTGCTTTATTGCTACATTTAACATTACCAGATAAAAGAACCTCAATGATAAATATTCCTGAGCCTGTTTGTGTGTAGCTTCAAGGAAATGGAATAATTTGTCACAGTATGGGATGCTTCAGCAAGATTTGACGGCTTTTATATCAATTTTCTAAATAATCTGATTAAATCCGTAGTCTGTATTCATTGCGATATTTAATGGCATGTCTTGGTCAAAGCTGAATGCCACCTGTGAAAATTGTTATTAGGATTTGTGTTTCATTCTGGGTGGAAAATCTTGAAGTGTATTAGGTTATGCACTAATTAAATGAATAATCATTATTTCAAATGCATAGCTAATGGACAATGATAATCAAATAATTTGATATGTGTGTATGTTGTTATAACTATGAAGAGTGTGACAGACGCAGACCAGTGGGGTACTGGAGTCTGGTAGAGGGCAAATATACTGGTCACTGGATGAGTAGTTTTCTGTTCCCTGAGTGACCAGAGCAGGGGCTGCACTAGAGTAATCAGGAACCTGCTAGAACCAGTTAAGGCAGGCAGGCTAATCAGGGCACCTGGGTTTTAAAAGGAGCTCCCTTCAGTTTGTGCTGCGAGTGTGAGGAGCTGGGAGCAAGAGGCACAAGGAGCTGAGAGTGAGAGGGTGTGCTGCTGGAGGACTGAGGAGCACAAACATTATCAGACACCAGGAGGAAGGTCCTGTGGTGAGAATAAGGAAGGTGTTTGGAGGAGGCCATGGGGAAGTAGCCCAGGGAGTTGTAGCTGTCATGCAGCTGTTACAGGAGGCACTATAGACAGCTGCAGTCCATAGGGCCCTGGGCTGGAACCTGGAGTAGAGGGCAGGCCCAGGTTCCCCCCAAACCTCCCAATTGACCTGGACTGTGGGTTCTTCCAGGGGGGAAGGTCTCTGGGCTGTTCCCCAACCCACATGGTGAATCTCTGAGGCAAGAAAATCCGGCAATAAGCACAGGACCCACAAAGATAGAGAAGGAACTTTGTCACACTGGTGTCAGAAGTGGGATCTTGGGGTGCACAGAGCGGCAGAAGAAGGAGGGTGATTTAAAAAACAAACAAACAAAAACAAAACAAAAAAACAAAAAACAGGGAGAGGGTTTATTTTTTTTTCACCGCAATGGATGACGCAGTGCGGGCACTGATACAAGCTATGGCGAGCCAGCAGGAGGCTACCCGTGTCCAGGCAGCCACCCAACAGGAAGCAGTGCGGCTGCAGCAAGAGACTAATCGCCTGCTGATGGACCAGGCTGCTCAAGATCGAGCTATGTTGCGGAAACTGGTAAACCAGGTAAAGTCCCTTACAGAGCTGAATCGCGGCCACGATGGGACGCGGCTCATACGGGCCAGCCATTGGCTGCAGAAAATGACACAGGAGGATGATGTTGAGGCATACCTTCTGGCCTTTGAGAGGACAGCCCTACGGGAGGCCTGGCCTTGAGATCAGTGGTCTGGCATCCTTGCCCCATTCCTTTGTGGGGAGGCCCAGAAGGCCTACCATGATCTGCCTGAAGAGGCTGTGGCAGACTACCCCCAGCTGAAAGCAGAGATCCTGGCCAGATCTGGGGTAACGACAGCAGTGTTGGCCCAGCAGTATCATAGTTGGTGATACCAGGATGACAAAACCCCGCGGTCCCAATTGTATGACCTCATCCATCTCGCACGAAAGTGGTTGCAAACAGAGTTCCGGAGTCCGGAAGAGATACTAGCGGTTCTGGTCATCGACCAATACATGAGGGGACTACCACCAGACCTTCGTGCCTGGGTAAGCCAGAACAAACCCTCCACCTATGAGGAGGTTGTCGCCCTGGTAGAGAGGCGAAGGACAGCAAGGGAGCTGACCAGACCAGTTAAGGAAGAGGCACCCCGGGTTAAACTAGTAGCACCAAGCCCTAAAGTTCGGGTGACTGGGCCAACAGGAGGGCCCAGGTGGAAAAAGAGAGAGGCTGAAGGCCCATCAGAGGCCACAAAGAGTTGGAGCACTGAGGGAGAAGAGGATCGTGGTGCTAGACTGCCCAAACCAAGAGACCAGGGAACGCCTAGGGCTCCATACAGATGTTATGCCTCCGGGGAGTGGGGACACATAGCTGCACAGTGTCCCAATGCTGAGGAGCCTATGCAGTGTAACCGGGGAACTGGGCAGATCCATGCTCCCTAATCCACCTTGTGGGGGTCTCACTAACCCCACATATGTATACCAGACCAGTGAAACTAAATGGGGTAGGGACCACGGCACTGGTTGATTCGGGGAGTGCTATCACACTTATCTCAGGGAAGCTCATGAAGCGTAGTCAGCTGCTGCAGGCTAAATGTACGGGGATAACATGTGTCCATGGGACATAAGAACATAAGAAAGGCCGTACCGGGTCAGACCAAAGGTCCATCTAGCCCAGTATCCTGTCTACTGACAGTAGCCAATACCAGGTGCCCCAGAGGGAGTGAACCTAACAGGCAATGATCAAGTGATCTCTCTCCTGCCATCCATCTCCATCCTCTGACAGACAGAGGCTAGGGACACCATTCCTTACCCGTCCTGGCTAATAGCCATTAATGGACTTAACCACCATGAATTTATCCAGTTCTCTTTTAAACTCTGTTATAGTCCTAGCCTTCACAACCTTCTCAGGTAAGGAGTTCCACAAGTTGACTGTGCGCTGCGTGAAGAAGAACTTCCTTTTATTTGTTTTAAACCTGCTGCCTATTAATTTCATTTGATGACCCCTAGTTCTTGTATTATGGGAATAAGTAAATAACTTTTCCTTATCCACTTTCTCCACATCGCTCATGATTTTATATACCTCTATCATATCCCCCCTTAGTCTCCTCTTTTCCAAGCTGAAGAGTCCTAGCCTCTTTAATCTCTCCTCATATGGGACCCGTTCCAAACCCTTAATCATTTTAGTTGCCCTTTTCTGAACCTTTTCTAGTGCCAGTATATCTTTTTTGAGATGAGGAGACCACATCTGTATGCAGTATTCGAGATGAGGGCGTACCATCGATTTATATAAGGGCAATAATATATTCTCAGTCTTATTCTCTATCCCCTTTTTAATGATTCCTAACATCCTGTTTGCTTTTTTGACCGCCTCTGCACACTGCGTGGACATTTTCAGAGAACTATCCACGATAACTCCAAGATCTTTTTCCTGACTTGTTGTAGCTAAATTAGCCCCCATCATATTGTATGTATAGTTGGGGTTATTTTTTCCAATGTGCATTACTTTACATTTATCCACATTAAATTTCATTTGCCATTTTGTTGCCCAATCACTTAGTTTTGTGAGATCTTTTTGAAGTTCTTCACAGTCTGCTTTGGTCTTAACTAACTTTAGCAGTTTAGTATCATCTGCAAACTTTGCCACCTCACTGTTTACCCCTTTCTCCAGATCATTTATGAATAAGTTGAATAGGATCAGTCTGAGGACTGACCCTTGGGGAACACCACTAGTTACCCCTCTCCATTCTGAGAATTTACCATTTATTCCTACCCTTTGTTCCCTGTCTTTTAACTAGTTCTCAATCCATGAAAGGACCTGCCCTTTTATCCCACGGCAGCTTAATTTACATAAGAGCCTTTGGTGAGGGACGTTGTCAAAGGCTTTTTGGAAATCTAAGTACACTATGTCCACTGGATCCCCCTTGTCCACATATGTTGACCCCTTCAAAGAATTCTAATAGATTAGTAAGACACGATTTCCCTTTACAGAAACCATGTTGACTATTGCTCAACAGTTTGTTTTTCTATGTGTCTGACAATTTTATTTTTAACTATTGTTTCGACTAATTTGCCCGATACAGACGTTAGACTTACCGGTCTGTAATTGCCGGGATCACCTCTAGAGCCCTTTTTAAATATTGGCGTTACATTAGCTAACTTCCAGTCATTGGGTACAGAAGCTGATTTAAACTAACAAACCTTAGTTAACAGTTCCGCAACTTCACATTTGAGTTCTTTCAGAATTCTTGGGTGAATGCCATCTGGTCCCGGTGACTTGTTAATGTTAAGTTTATCAATTAATTCCAAAACCTCCTCTAGTGACACTTCAATCTGTGACAGTTCCTCAGATTTGTCACCTACAAAAGCCAGCTCAGGTTTGGGAATCTCCCTAACATCCTCAGCCGTGAAGACTGAAGCAAAGAATCCATTTAGTTTCTCCGCAATGACTTGATTGTCTTTAAGCGCTCCTTTTGTATCTCGATCATCAAGGGGCCCCACTGGTTGTTTAGCAGGCTTCCTGCTTCTGATGTACTTAAAAAACATTTTGTTATTACCTTTGGAGTTTTTGGCTAGCTGTTCTTCAAACTCCTCTTTTGGCTTTTCTTATTACATTCTTGCACTTAATTTGGCAGCGTTTATGCTCCTTTCTATTTGCCTCACTAGGATTTGACTTCCACTTTTAAAAGGAAGTCTTTTTATCTCTCACTGCTTCTTTTACATGGTTGTTAAGTGACGGTGGCTCTTTTTTAGTTCTTTTACTGTGTTTCTTAATTTGGGGTATACATTGAAGTTGGGCCCCTATTATGGTGTCTTTAAAAAGCGCCCATGCAGCTTGCAGGGATTTCACTTGAGTCACTGTACCTTTTAACGTCTGTTTAACTAACCTCATCATTTTTGCATTGTTCCATTTTCTGAAATTAAATGCCACAGTGTTGGGTTGTTGAGGTGTTCTTCCCACCACAGGAATGTTAAATGTTATTATATTATGGTCATTATTTCCAAGCAGTCCTGTTATAGTTACCTCTTGGACCAGATCCTGCGCTCCACTCAGGACTATATCAAGAATTGCCTCTCCCCTTGTGGGTTCCTGTACCAGCTGCTCCAAGAAGCAGTCATTTAAAGTATCAAGAAATTTTGTCTCTGCATTTCGTCCTGAGGTGACATGTACCCAGTCAATATGGGGATAATTGAAATCCCCCACTATTATTGAGTTCTTAATTTTGATAGCCTCTCTAATTTCCCTTAGCATTTCATCATCGCTATCACCATCCTGGTCAGGTGGTCGATTATAGATCCCTAATTTTATATTCTTATTAGAGCATGAAATTTCTATCCATAGAGATTCTATGGAACATGCGGATTTGCTTAAGATTTTTACTTCATTTGATTGTACATTTTCTTTCACATATAGTGCCACTCCCCCCACTGCACGACCTGTTCTGTCCTTCTGATATATTTTGTACCCCGGAATGATTGTGTCCCATTGTCAAGGCTGGATCCCCACTTTGAACTTTAGGGTACAAATGTAGGGGCCTGCATGAAAACTTCTAAGCTTAACTACCAGCTTAGCTCTGGTTCTGCTGCCACCATTTCAATGGATTCCATTCCTGGGAAACCTTGAAAAACCTTCACCAATTCCCTGGTGAATACAGATCCAAACCCCTTGGATCTTAAAACAAGGAGAAATTAACCATTCCCTTCCTTCCTCCCACCAACTCCTGGTGAATACAGATCCAACCCCCTTGGATCTAAAACAAGGAGAAATTAACCATTCCCCTCCTTCCTCCCACCAACTCCTGGTGAATCAAGATCCAAACCCCTTGGATCTTGAACAAGGAAAAATCAATCAGGTTCTAAAAAAGAAGGCTTTTAATTAAAGAAAAAGGTAAAAATCATCTCTGTAAAATCAGTATGGAAATTAACCTTACAGGGTAATCAAACTTAAAGAGCTCAGAGGACTCCCCTCTAGTCTCAGGTTCAAAGTACAGCAAACAAAGATAAACACTCTAGTAAAAGGTACATTTACAAGTTGAGAAAAACAAAGGAAAACTAACACGCCTTGCCTGGCTATTTACTTACAAGTTTGAAATAAGAGAGACTTGTTTAGAAAGATGTGGAGAACCTGGATTGATGTCTGGTCCCTCTCAGTCCCGAGAACGAACACACTCCCAAACAAAGAACACAAACAAAAGCCTTCCCCCCCCAAGATTTGAAAGTATCTTGTCCCCTTATTGGTCCTTTAGGTCAGATGCCAGCCAGGTTATCTGAACTTCTTAACCCTTTACAGGAAAAAGGATTTTGGAGTCTCTGGCCAGGAGGGATTTTATAGTACTGTACACAGGACAGCTGTTACCCTTCCCTTTATAGTTATGACACCCATTGATTGCTCTCGGTCCATCAGGTTTCTGTGATGCCTATTATATCAATATCCTCCTTTATCACAAGGCACTCTAGTTCACCCATCTTATTATTTAGACTTCTAGCATTTGTGTACAAGCACTTTAAAAACTTGTCACTGTTTGTTTGTCTGCCCTTTTCTGATGTATCAGATTCTTTTTTAAGTGAATGTTTATCATCTGATCTGGCCCCTACTTTATCCTCTTCCATCCTCGGCTCCTGACTATAACCTGGAGATTCTCGATCATTAGACTCTCCCCAAGAGAAGTCTCTGTCCGAGCCACAAGCTCCTCTGCAGCAGTCGGCTTTCCCCCATCTCCTAGTTCAAAAACTGCTCTACAACCTTTTTAATGTTTAGTGCCAGTAGTCTGGTTCCACTTTGGTTTAGGTGGAGCCCATCCTTCCTGTATAGGCTCCCCCCATTCCAGAAGTTTCCCCAGTTCCTAATGAATGTAAACCCCTCCTCTCTACACCATCGTCTCATCCACGCATTGAGACTCTGAAGCTCTGCCTGCCTACCTGGCCCTGCACGTGGAACTGGAGGCATTTCTGAGAATGCCACCATAGAGGTCCTGGATTTCAGTCTCTTCCCTAACAGCCTAAATTTGGCCTCCAGGACATGTCTCCTACCCTTCCCTATGTCATTGTTACCTAAATGTACCACGACCACCGGCTCCTCCCCAGCAGTACACATAAGTCTGTCTAGATGCCTCGAAAGATCCGCAACCTTCGCACCAGGCAGGCAAGTCACCATACGGTTCTCCCGGTCATCATAAACCCAGCTATCTACATTTCTAATGATCGAATCTCCCAATACTAATACCTGCCTTTTCCTAGCAACTGGAGTTCCCTCTCCCGGAGAGGTAACCTCAGTGCGAGAGGCAACCCCAGCACCGTCTGGACGGAGGGTCCCAACTATGGGAAGGTTTCCCTCTGCTCCCGTTGACTGCTCTGCTTCCCTGGGCCTTTCATCCTCCTCAACAGCACAGGGGCTGTCTGACCGGAGGTGGGACAATTCTACAGTGTCCCGGAAAGCCTCATCAACATACCTCTCTGCCTCCCTTAGCTCCTCCAGTTCCGCCACCCTTGCCTCCAGAGTCCGTTCGTGGTCTCTGAAGGCCAGGAGCTCCTTGCACCGAATGCACACATATGC
Source organism: Chrysemys picta bellii (assembly GCF_011386835.1). Lineage (NCBI taxonomy): Eukaryota > Metazoa > Chordata > Testudines > Emydidae > Chrysemys > Chrysemys picta. The sequence goes on from NC_088791.1 coordinate 59,439,187, forward strand.
CACCCGCCCACGGAGCAGGTAATCATACATGCTACACTCAGTGCAATAAACTGGATAGCCCCCACTCTGCAGCTGGGCTTCTGCCTGCATTTTCTCCTAGTTAATGAAGGGGCTGTTTAAAGCAAGAAGTTTTGAATGTAGTTTGGGCTATAGGTTTTAAGGGGAATAAAGGGTGTAAGATAGAACCGGCAAGGGACCCGCGCTCCCTTCCAAACTCCCTTGCGAAACTCCCTGTTAGCAGCCTCTGGTCGCAAAACCTCCCTAGTCGCTTGTGCGCTGCTTTATAAAGCCCTGGCCTGGGTGAATGCCCCGCCCACTGATTAAGGCTCAGCCAATTACCAGAGGCTTCTAGCCTTCAGACCTTCCTTTGAAGCTCACAGCTTCCAACTGCCAGCCACAGCACATGGTCCTTCAAACAACAAAACAGACTGACAAACACAAGCTCAGCACACAGCAAGTGACCCCCAAACACAAACAAACAGTTGGGGATAGTTAGTTACTACCCCACCATCCCAGTAAAAAAATCAAGATCCAAGGGAACACTACTGAGGTAGCAACAGGTGTAGTCCCTAAACTCCCATACCCGGTGCTCATAGGGAGGGACTTCCCAGGGTTTGGAAACTTACTCTCAGTAGGGGGATTGGAGAAAGATGGGGACCCCAAAATTGGTGAGGCATCCACAGCAGACTATCAACCCCCAATTTTCTCTGAAATATCCCCAGATTTGTTCTCCACTCCCAGACAGGGTAGAAAGATAAAAAGGGAAAGAAGGGCAGCTAAGGCCTTGGGAACCCGAATACTGACCCAAAGCCAGAGGGTCGCTCTTGTAGGTAGGTGGACCCGAGCAGCTCAAAAGGAGGCCACACAGGAGGGAGAAGCACCTGAGTCTGACCCACACCCTAATGCTTCTGAACCAGTAGAGGCAACAGAGACTGGGCCCCTAGATCTTGGGCAGATTAGCCCCGGGAGAGGAAATTTTGGACAGGACCAGGCAGAAGACCCAAGGTATGACAACATTAGGAAGGAGGTGACTGAAATAGATGGGGTCCCCGTGGAAGGGAAAACCCAGGGACCAGGACCCTACTTCATAATGAAGAAGGATCTCTTATACCAGGTTGCACCGGTACAGGGGCAGAAGGTACAGCAGATCCTAGTACCTCAAAAACACCAGAACGCTGTATTAAGTCTTGCTTATAGTCATCTTTTTGGGGGGCATTTGGGGGTAGAGAAGACCCTGGCATGAGTCCTACGACGGTTTTTCTGGCCCGGAGTACATGAAGAAGTGCAGAGGTACTGTGCCTCCTGCCCGGAGTGTCAGCTGCACAGTCCCCGTCCCCACTTGAGGGCACCTTTAGTACCCCTTCCCATCATAGAAGTCCCCTTTGAGCGAATAGCCATGGACCTAGTGGGACCCCTGGAGAAGACGGCTCGGGGCCCACCAATATATACTTGTTGTTTTGGACTATGCTACTCGCTACCCAGAAGCCATCCCCCTGCGGAACGCGGCCTCTAAAACTATAGCCAAAGAGCTGGTGGGAATCTTTGCCCGAATGGGGCTACCGAAGGAGATATTAACCGACCAAGGAACCCCATTTATGTCAAAGCTAATGAAGGACCTCTGTACGTTGCTCCATATACATACCCTGAGAACTTCGGTCTACCATCCGCAGACTGATGGGTTGGTAGAAAGGTTTAACTGAACCCTCAAAGCTATGATAAGGAAGGTGGTAAGTCAGGACAGGAAGGATTGGGACACCCTACTACCCTACCTTATGTTCGCTATCCGGGAGGTACCTCAGGCCTCAACTGGGTTTTCCCCCTTCGAGTTATTATATGGGCGTCACCCCCGTGGCATACTAGATATCGCCAAAGAGATCTGGGAAGAGGAACCCAATGAGGGGAGAAATACAATAGAGCATGTAATGCATATGCGAGACCGGATAGCCCGGGTTACCCCTATTGTACGGGAACATTTGGAGAAGGCACAGGAGGCCCAGCGAACCCATTACAATCGCCAGGCAAAAGTGCGACCGTTCCAACCAGGGGATCGGGTTATGGTGTTTTTACCCACGGCAGAAAGCAAGCTTCTGGCCCAATGGCAGGGGCCCTATGAGGTGGTTGAACCCGTGGGGGAAGTAACCCTACAAGGTGCAGCAGCCAGGACGCAGAAAACAAGAACAGATTTATCACGTTAACCTTCTGAAAGCCTGGCATGCACAAGAGGCATGCACAGTGGTCCAAAAAGACCTAACCCAGGAAAACAAACCTTCCAAACAGGTGAGAGTGTCTCCCGATTTAACCCCAGACCAGAAGAATGAGGTGTCTGAGATGATCTTCTGGAACCAAGATGTGTTCTCGATAAAACCGGGTCAAACAACTGAGACACATCACCACATCGTCACGAACCATGGGGCCAGAGTAACAATGAGGCCCGATAGGTTGCCAGCGGCAAAAAGGGAGGAAATAAAAGCAGAAGTACAAAAAATGCTGGAGTTGGGGATCATCGAAGAATCCCACAGTGAGTGGTCCAGCCCAATTGTGCTGGTGCCCAAACCTGATGGCACCACAAGATTTTGCAACGACTTCCGGCGACTAAACGAAGTATCCCAGTTCGACACGTACCCCATACCTCACATAGATGAACTAGTGGACCGTCTGGGTAATGCCCGGTACTTGACTACCCTAGACTTGACAAAGGGGTACTGCAGATTCCCCTTGCAGAAGACGCAAAGGAAAAGACTGTTCTCTACACCAGAGGGTCTTTTTCAATATACTGTCCTCCCTTTTGGACTACATGGGGCCCCAGCTACCTTCCAGCGCCTCATGGACACGCTATTACGCCCGCATAACAGTTATGCTGCTGCCTACTTGGACGATGTGGTCATTCACACCCCAGACTGGGAAACCCACCTGGAGAAGGTGGAGGCAGTCCTCGATACCTTCAGGCGAGCTGGCCTTACAGCAAACCCTGCCAAATGCACTGTAGGGTTTACGGAGGCCAAATATCTTGGCTACATTGTGGGAAAAGGTCTGGTAGAACTCCAAGTGAACAAGTTAGAGGCCATCCAAAATCGGCCCCGACCAAGTCGCAAGAAACAAGTCTGGACTTTGTTCCTAGGTGTGGTGGGGTATTACCGACGATTTATCCCCCACTTTGCCACAAGGGCAAGCCCCCTGACAGACCTAGTGAAAGCCCGTGGACCTGATCTGGTGAGATGGTCTGACGCAGCAGAGGAAGCATTCACAGACCTACGGACTGCCCTCTGCAATACCCGTACTGATAGCCCCTGATTTCACCAAGGAGTTTATCCTGCAGACGGATGCATTGGAAGTAGGGTTGGGGTCGGGGAGGAGGAACACCCAATTCTATACCTCAGTCAGAAACTCCTTCCAAGGGAACAAAAATATGCAGTGGTGGAGAGAGAATGCCTCGCTGTAAAATGGGCCATGGAAACATTGTGCTATTACCTGCTCGGGCGCAGATTTGTCCTCGTGACCGACCATGCCCCTCTTCAATGGATGCAGCGGAACAAGGAGAAGAACACAAGGGTGACCAGATGGTTCTTATCCTTCCAACCTTTCCAGTTCCGTGTGCAACACAGAGCAGGGAGCCATCATGGCAACGCCGATGGCTTGTCACGTGTGCACTGTCTGGTGTCCCAAGGTGCCCAACCCCTTGGCATTGAGCAGGGGGGAGGGATATGTGACAGACCCAGACCAGTGGGGTACAGGAGTCTGGTAGAGGGCAAATATACTGGTCACTGGATGAGTAGTTTTCTGAGTGACCAGAGCAGGGGCTGCACTAGAGTAATCAGCGCAGGACCCACCAGGATAGAGGAGGAACTTTGTCACAAGAGCTAAAGACAGTTTTTCTAGAATATGTCATTTTCAAGGCAATGAATGCCAGAGTGGAAATGAAAGTTTCACCAACAAAACAGATACTACTACTACTATTAATTAATAAAAAGAAATATAAAGGGACAATTCATCAAAAACGAAACTGTTGGCGGGAAAGGGTCAGTCTTAATGAATTTCTTATTTAAACAAAAGATTAGAGGAAAAGTTTTGAAGTTGTCTAAATGTCCCATTTTTGAATTTTTGAAACAAAATATTCTGTTTTTTTTTTTTCAATTTGAATGACTGTTTCAAAATTTAAACTAATGATATTACACAATTTTAAAAACATTTTTAAAAGGCTGAAATTGAAAAAGTGATTCAAAATTATCTAAACAAAAATGTTTTGACTGACATGATTTTTTGGGGGGGGGTTCACAATTTTATTTTTTGAGATTTCGATTGTTTGTCCTGGTTCAGGATGGGAACTCTTTCTGAAATCTCAAACATTTTCCTGGCATGGGAAAACTATTTCCCACCCAGCTTTGACATAGAGCAAATTAGAGACAAGAAGGGTACTTCCACAACAATTGCACTCCAGCCATCCCCAAGGGGCTGTTAATAGCCAGCACAGTGCAGAAACAGGATAGTGGATTAGATGGTCTGAGCCAGCGTGGTAATTCCTATATGACTATTAATTAGAGCAGCCGTGAGACTGCTCCAGCGTCTAGCAGTACGAGAACTTTTGTGGATTTTTTAAAACATTGGCATCTTCCACCAGGAAAGCTGTTCTCTGGGGCCCAAAATATATTGTCCACTCCTGCAACTCACTTCCGTTGAAGCCAATGGTTGTACTCAAAGACTTCCCATAAGTATCCAATAAGCTCCAGGGGCAGTTACAGTGTAATAACATACTTGTGTGATCAAATTCTGTCTTGAATTAAACCCTAAGCAACCCAACTGAAATTACAGGCCCAGGTCCTTAGCTGATGTCTAATTCAACAGATCACATTACAACGTTTCCCCTCCTATTTGCATGCCTGTACCAGACAGAAAATCCCCCAAATACTTTAGGGAAACTCACTGTGCTCCTTTCCTAATTTAACATGAATAGAAGTGTATGATGGTTTTCAATTTGTGAGCCTTGGTTTATTAAATAAGGATAGTGACATAATACAAAGGTTCTCAGACAACAGTTATAAAACAAATTTATAATGAAAACAATCCTGTTCACAGAACATCTGCACCTGTAATTGATGTTCTGGAGAATACAACCTGAGGAAACAAAAGTTAAACAGTATCATTGTTTTTCCAAGGAAAAGTGATAGCAGCCCTTTTCTGAGATTGTTGAAGGCAATAGAAACACCTCCAATACACAGTGAGAATGAAGAGAGGCAGGTTTGGGCATTCTGCTTTCAATAGTAATAATATTTAACACTTTTCTGGTACAAAATCATTAACTTTTTTAACCCTTGCAATACCAAGATAAGTATTATCATCCCCATTTTACAGTTGGTAAAATTGAAGCAGAGAGAATTGCTCCAGGCCTCAGAGTAAGAACCTGTCGTAGCCTGAATTAGAACCTTTTCACAGACTAGTGCTCTGAATCAATGTGCTATGCTATATCACATTAAGAGAAGAATGATAATAAAATATAAATTCCACAGTTGATAAGTCTTAGGCCTTAATATGTACTCTGTAGTTTGTCTGTGCTTTTTTCAATGGGAGATTTTTTACTTTATGTCCATTCTCACAAGAAATGGGAAATCAAAGAAAATTCAGCCATATAATCTAGAGATTTATAATCATAATGTTAATATTTATTTCTTTAACTAGGCTTTGGGGGGGGGGAGCAAAATTCTAACTTAATTTTCTCCATTTCTGGCGTCACTGAGTTGCTGCTGTGCTTAGCTCTAATATTCATGGGGCTTATTTTGATATGATCCTGTATCAGGTAACTGCCTCAAAGCAAATTGTAAAGGAAAGAAACCCTGAAACTTCCTGCAAAGAACCAATCTGTTAACATCTTAAACAGCTGCTGTGCTGTACTGGGTGTACTTACGTGGCCCACATACAGCATGCACAACGTGGAAGATTTCATTGAAAAGAAAAGCCTCCCAAACACAAGACAAATGTAATGGATGCCGTCAGTCTTTCTTGGGCCTGAAAACAGCCTGGAACAATGACTCAGAGTGGTGAATTCCTCCTCAGTTGGGTGATAACTAGAGCTACTTAGAAATTTTCTGACGGAACATTTTACTCCTGGAAAGTGCTGATTCATAAAACCAAAATGTTCAATAAGAACGTGTTGATGTTGATGGAACAAGGCAGATTTCTGACAGAAGCCTGACTGCCTGCTAGCTCACCTACCTCCCTGGTTCCTCAGCAGCTCACCTGGCAGCTGATGAGGATCTGACCCAGGGCTCCCCAGCTCCTGGGCAACCTATCTGAAGCCCTTGGACCCTCAGCTCTCAGGTAGATTGCCGGGCAAGCTGCCATAGAGTTCAGGCTCCCAGCCCTACAATGGCCTGTCTGCCAGCAAGCTAGCCCTGGAGTTTTAGAAAAATTCCATTTCATTTTTCCCATAATGGAATTTTTTGAAAAATTTCCCATTCCACCAGAAATTTTGCATTTCCTTTTTTCCTGAACCAGAATGAGAATTTTTTTTTTGGAAATGTGAAATTCCCCATAGGGTGGAAATTCTAGTTCCCACCGAGCTCTAGTGCTCACCCTGACGTGTAATGACAACACTTTAATAGATGCATTAACGGTACTGCTGGTTGGCAGATCAAATGGGTGAGGAGGAGGGAGTGAAGTCCACAGAGTTGGGACTTGCTGCAGCAAAGAATATGCAGATAGATGAATAGAGGAGACAAACAGGGAAGGGAGAGAGCAACACAGAAATGAGTATGTAGAAGGAAGAGATACAAAGAGGCAGAAATACTGATGATCCTAAAGGGCATAGTTTTCTAGAATTGATTGAATTTTTTCAATTTTTCAAAAAATTGCATCATTTAAAAAAAATAATCAGTAAATTTTGTTGAGATTTCCCTTCTCCCATTATACAGAGCTGGTAGAAATTTTGTATTAAAAAAAAATCAAAATCTGGAATAAAAAGTCAAGATATTTGAAAAATATTCACTTTGCTTTTTACTTGTTTATTCAATCAATACTCCCGAGGGCATTCTGCACCAAAAAATTAAAAATTCTGAGCACAATATTTTAAAGTTCTGCAAAATTATGCAAGTTTTATTTGTCAATAAATAAATGCAGAGGCTCCAGCATGGCAGTGGGGAGCACAGGAATGTGGTGATCACCTTGGAGCCTCCCTACCCCCACCCCTGGGACAAAGGCTCAGCGGTGAGGCTGCATCTGACCCTGACACAGCACAAGGCCTGGGCCTGCCCCAGAAACACCCTGGCCTCTGCCCCTCTGCACCAGGCAGGCTCAACCAGGCAGGATCCAAGTGTGAAGGGACTCAGTGTGGGGGGGATCCAGGTGTGGGGGTGAAAGGGTTCTGTGTGGGAAAATCTGGGTGCAGATCTGGATGCACAGAGGCTCACTGTGGGGGGCTCTAGGGGCAATGGGACTCTGCAGGGGCTTTCCAGTGAAGGTGGTTGGAGCTCAGCAGAGGGGTCTGGGTGTGGGGGTCTCAGCAGGGGTGTCTGGGTGCTGGCGGAGTGGGGCTTGGTGTGGTAGGGGGCTGGGTGCAGTTAGCTGGGGGATCAGTGGGTGTCTGGATGTGGGGGATCAGGGTGGTTCAGGGGGTGGGGCTCATCAGGGTGAGGGTTTGAGCTCAGGGAGCTCAGTGGGGGTAGTCTGGGGTGCAGGGGTGGGGGTCTGGAGGCAGGGAACTCTAGATGCAGGGGTTGAGGTTCAATGGGGTGGGGTTTAGGTATGGAGTGCTAGGGGGATTCTGGGTGTATGGGGTGAGGCTTGGCAGGGATGTCTGGGTATGGAAGGTCCAGATGCATGGGGGTTGGAAGGATGGGGGAGCAGTTCCCCTCCCCTTGCAGTTGAGGAGTGATGGGGACAGGAAGCAGGAGAGGATGCTGAGCTTCCTGCAGCTGGGTGAGGTTTCTGGGGGCGGGTCTGATACAGCCCCAGCCACTCCTTGCAGGGGAAGACTAGCAGGCGGGACTAGCAGCTGATCCCCGCTCAGGGTAGGAGCCACTGGCTGGGGTATCCCCAGTGCTGCAGTGATCCACCTCTCTGCCAGCTGCTCCAGGTCCCTTAAATGATTTACTTGTGCTGCTAGGGAGTGGTGTGTGATTGCTCTTGCAGCTTCCCTTTGCTTTCATCAGAAAGTCATTTTTCTGCGGGGAAGCAAAGAAATCTGCAGGGGGATATGAATTCTGCACATGCGCAGTGGCGCAGATTCCCCAAGGAGTAAATCAACTCTAATGACTTTACCAGAGTCATTTTGCTGCATGCAAAAATAACATACTGAATAAATAAATAAAAAACTAAAAGTTTCGTTCCTGCACAAAGGCTATAACCTTAATAGTTTGCGCAAGCTGCATCTTGATATCTGTGGGAATTCTGATGTGGACTGAAGTTATTATAAAGTGTTAAATTTATACACTGACTCATAGGCCATGAGTAAAAATGTAATTCTGTCCTCTCAGAAGAATAAGTTGACACCTCTGACAAAGAAAAGCAGGTGCAGCCAGTCTTTTAAACGTCTAAGTGACATTGTCTGTGCCTACAAATTGTGAATACATAAAAGGTCATATTGTAGAAATCTGACCTTATGTAGTCTCTGGGCTGAAGTCTGAGCTCACTTATACCCTGTGGAACCCCTGGTCTGCCCATTGGCGTGAAACAGCTCCGCATCTGATCAGCAGAAAGACTGCCCTCCCACCCCACCCCCAGTGAATTGCTGGTTTCAGCCTCTTGTGATGTCTTAATCCTAGTTTTCCAGATGTCTCCAGAGTTCCAGGGAGAAAACAAGTAGATTTAAAATAAACAAACAAACATTCAGGTTTTCTTCAAACATCACAAAGCAGGGGGGCGGGAAAAGATACAACCCTATTTTTTCTTTTGCTGGTCAAGAAATTCTTTGAAATATTTTTATTCCATGTCTTTTGGTACATTCCAAGTTATTTTTACATTTGCAGAGCTCTGTGCACAACCAAGCATTGAATATCATGCAGTTATGGCATTATTCTGAACCAGTAAATGAATTTGGCCAGTACATTTCATGATACTGGGAGCGCTCTCTCTCTTAGGCAGAAGTTTAAGAATGGGCCAGACCCTCAGCCTGCATAAATGGACATGGCTTGAATGACTTCAAAGGAGATGCAAACATTTACACCAGCTGAGGATCTGGCCCGGTGTTCTTAATATTTTCTTTAAAAGCTTTGCAGAGAGAGTTTCTGTACTTCTCAAAGAATGTGACTCTGTTCCCTTGACTTGGCTTAATGTTACACATATGTTTTCTCACTTAAACTTTGCCTCACTTGGCTCTGTTTTTTTATGTTGCCTTTGAAACCATTTCTAATGGAAAAATGCAGCTGTTAGCAAGATTTCCTAAAATGTACATGGAACTAATTTTCCAGGCATTTCTCTCAAGAACTCTGATGTATCTAAAGAAGATATTATGCCAAAGGATTTTTAATGTAACCAAATGAAAAACAAAAGGACTGAGAGAAATCAGCCACTTGTAAGGCCAACATGAAGGAAAAATGGACTCCTAGCAGTTCACGTTTACATGTTTGCAATAAATTTATCATGTCTGAGATTCAGTCAGAAACAAAATTATTTTGCATTAGATCAGTGATTTTTGCAGTCTGTGAATTTAAATGAACTGCAAAAGTGCATATTAATGGGAAAGAACATTGTTTTCATATGCAGCCTATCAGAGTTGGGTTTTCTTATAGACACAACATGATTAAAACTATTGGACCCAGAGTATATGAAATCACTAATGTGCAGTAACCAATCATTATACGTGTAGGGCTATAAAGATACAGGGCCAGTCCCTCAGCTGGTATACATTGGCTCCATAGAAGGCAAAGATGTTATGTAGATTTATACCAGCTGATGATCTGGCCCACAAAATGGTGCCACCTCAGACACAGGTAAAGATTTATTTTCTTCATTCTTCCTGTCACACTCAAGTGATCCACAAAGCAGACAGACCCCTGTACTGACAGAGTCTCACTGAAGCCAGGGGGCATTGGCCTGTACAGAGCAGCTTGCAGAATTGGGGCCTTTTTTTTTTTTTTTAATTATTATTACACATGGCCAGATTCTAATACCCTTACTCATACTGAGTAACACCTTACTTCATAAGTAGTCCCATGAATTTCAGTAAAACTATTCACGGAGTAGCAGTGTCAAAATCTGGACATTAATTAACAAGAGAGATGTCACAATCCAGAATCTATAGGAGAAACAAAGGAATGTTCAAGTTATCCCCTTCAAGGAGGCAGTGTGATCTAATTAAGGCCCAGGACTGGGTTCAGGTTGAAAGAGCTTGGTTCTGTTCTTTATTCTGAACTGACTCGCTGTGTCACCTTGGGAAAGCCCCTTAAAGTTTCTAACACTGTCAATATTGTGCAGAGTAATTTACAGCTGTGAAAAGTAAATACAAATGACTCTGAAAAGCTACCATAACCTAACGGTAGACTCTTACACTTATGTTTGGACTATGGTAAATGACTACCCAAAATGCAAAGCTGTGGAGACGCATACCCTCTGTGCCCAGTTTTCACTATCAGTATAATCAAAAAGTACTTATATGGCTCCCATCACTGTAATACCTGAGCACCTTACAACTTTAACGTATTTATCCTCACAATGCCCCCGTGAGGTAGGGCAGTGCTATCATTGCCATTTCACAGATGGTAAACGGAGGCACAGAAAGGCTAATTTACTTGCCTAGGGTCCCACAGGAAGTCTGTGGTAGAGCAGGAAATAGAATCAGGGCTAGTTGGATCTCCAATGAGTGCCCTAATCATGGGGTTTTCTCTTTCTCTCTACTACGCCTACCTTGGGGATGCCATGATGGTTGATCAGTTAGGGAAGAGATCCTGATGCCATTTTGCAATGACAAAACTCTCATTGACTTCTATGAAGGTGGGATTTATCCCTGTGGGAAAATCATGTGGTCTGTTAGAAGCAGGAGTAACACCGCTGAAGTTAAAGGAGTTACACCCACTTACACCAGGACAGGTTTTGGCTATAACAGTTTTTCAAGTCCTTTTAGATACTTGGATGCCTAGATAGAGTAAAAATCCTATATAGGACTGTCAAGGCTGAATCCCCACTCTGTCACCCCGAGAGCAGAAGGTGGGGGCCCACAAGGATTTTAAAAATTAATACTTGCAACTCCAGGCTTGTATTAAACTCCCAAGGTTACAGCTTTTCTCTGACCTTGGCTTGGTAAACACTGCCACTACCCAAATGCAATGAAGCCCCCTTTGAGCCCACGAAGGAGCACTTGGGAATTCCTTCCTGTGGGGTGCCCTCAAGCCCTTTCACACACACACCCTCAGGGAAGAGCTGAGAAAGAAAACAAAGGAAATTAGCTGTGGCCACCAGCTAATCAAACAACATGCACAAACCTCTTAGGACACCAAAAATCCAATCCTGTTCTTAAAAAACATAAATTTTATTAAAAACAAAAAGGGAAAAAAAACATCTGGAACTTAAGCTTTTGGCTAGATCTTAAAAGAAACCATTACAAAACATAAGCACCCAAAACAGCTTTCTTGGGGGTCCAGCTTAAAGGTTACAAGCAAACAAAGCATCTCAGGTTAGCACAGAGGAGATCCACGAGCCTTAAAAAATAAACAGAAATAAACTTGATCACATCTAGCTAAATAGTCTGATCTACTTACACATTTGGAGTTCAGATAAGTGGTTCTAGGCATGATCTGATGATTTATGATCATACCTGGCTTAAAGCTGCTTATAGCATGGCTGCTCTATCCCTCCAGCCCAGAGAGACAACAGACAAAGGGAAAGTTTCTTTCCCCCATTTTAAAAAGTTGTAGTCTTTCCATTGGCTCTTTTGGTCAGGTGCCCACTCCTTTTCTTTTACCTATGGGCTTGTTAACCCTTTACAGGTAAAGCAAGCAGAGAACAGCTACCAAGAGGGATTTTACAGCTAACTGGCTGTCTGGGTGTCCATCAAAGGGAGCTATCCCCCACTTTATTTATCACAAGGACAGATACTATAAGTGTGTATTATTAATAATAAAACAGTACTCTTGGTAATAATGATGGTTATTTCCAGAAAAATATACAAATAAAATGTATGCAAAATATATTTAACAGTAAACAATTCTAGTTACATAAATTAACAAATGAAGAAGACAGGAGCCAGATAATATTTACTGGAACATATTGTCATATGCTTATAATATTTTCCTTATCATATGCTATTAAATGCATTCTTTCCAAATGGCAAAAGTTGCAGTACAATACACAGTAATTAAAACTACCAACCGTCCCCAGGCGTTAACCCAGACCCTGAATCAGGGGAAGGATCAGTTGGTAAGTGTTTTAAACATGTAAACATTTATTTTGAACAGAACAGGAATATTAATAATGGGTTTTTCATGATTTGTTTGCCCTAGGCGCTTAACGTTTTAGTCCTTACAAGTGCAACTACTGCAAAAGAATCTAACAATGTCTGGTTTATCATGATTAGTTTGCCCTAGGTGCTCTACCTTTTAGTCCTTGCCAGTGCAGCTACTGGAAAAGAAGGTCTATATGTCCGGGGACAGAGCTGAAATCTTCATGGGACATCTCCACGAAGTTCTCCTGGAGGTAATTGGAAAGCCTTTGCATGAGGTTCCTGGGGAGAGCGGCCTTATTGTGTCCTCCGTGGTAGGAAACTTTTCCTCGCCAGGCTATCATCAAGTACTCTGGGATCATTGCCTTGCAGAGCATGGCGGCATACGGCCCTGGTTTTTGCTGGCTTTCACGCAGCATGCGTTCTTTCTCGGTCTCAGAAATTCTCAGCAGAGTGATGTTGCTCATGGTGACCTGCTTAGAATTAGGGGAATGTTACTATTGGGACTGCTTGCCTGTTCCTTTACAGAACTGTCACCGGCAGTTTACCGCCACGCGGTGGAGGCGGGAGAGGGGCAGCATACAGGGATCTTTCCCAGGGACAGCCGCGAGGGGGTGGAACAGGGGCAGAGTTCATGCTTGCCGGATTGCCGGCAGCAGGAACTGCCCAACGATAGGAGCATTGCTTTGAACGTGAAAGGAAGGCACTGCTCTAATTTAAGTTTTAAGCATCCAAAAGTCTACGGCTTACCATGTCAGCCTGCTACCTGAATTCCGCTGTCCTGCCCCGCTTGTCTGATCTCCACTGCAAGACCCCAGGCACTGAATGCGAAGGCCGAAAATTCGACCTTGTCCTGAGTGCGCATGTGATAGGTGCTGTGCATGGTCTTGTTCACAGAGAAAGACTATGTTCATTGTTCACAAAAAATTACCTTTGTGAGGAATTCACTCCCTTTTTCCCATCCCACAGCTGCGACTGTCTCCCGACCTACCCTGGCATCCCCCTCGCAGAGGCTGGCGCAGATTAGGCGGAGAAAGAAAAGGACACGGGACGACATGTTCTCAGAACTTATGGGCTGCTCCCGAGCCGATGTGGCCCAGCAGACCCAGTGGAGGGAGAACATGTCGCAATACCAGCAAGCACACAGCGAACGGGAGGACAGGTGGCGGCAGGAAGACCAGCAGGCGACTCAAACGCTGCTTGGACTAATGAGGGAGCAAACGGACACGCTCCGGCGCCTTGTGGATGTTCTGCAGGACCGGAAGCAGGAGGACAGAGCCCCGCTGCAGTCTCTCTCTAACCGCCCTCCCCCACCACAAACTCCCATACCCTCTTCACCCAAAGCCCCAGGAAGGAGGGGTGGCAGGGGCCGTGAAAACTGTCACTCCACCCCTGCAGACTGCTCAAGTACCAGAAGGCTCTCATTCCCCAAAATTGGAAAAGTCCTTTCCTTCCCGCCTCACCCAAGCCCCCGTCCTAGTTTCATTCCCTAACTGTGTAGTTGCTAATAAAAGATACATTTCTGTTAATTACTGTTTCCATCATGTTCTTTTAGGGGAGAGTGTGTTTGAAAGGGGGGAAGGGAGTTGGTAATTGGAGAGGACAGTCACCTTTATGAGGGTACAGACACGGGTGCAGGTTCAGCAGAAGGTCACACACACATTGCAGTCACTAGGCACCCTGGTCAGTCTGGGAGGTGGTTTTCATGTTCTGTGTGTGAGGGGCCATGTGACTTTGTGGCGGGGGAGGGCGGATAGAGATCTTATGCTGCGGTCCTTATCCTGGATCACAGAGCCACGCAGCAGGGGATCTGTAACCGTCCTCCCCCGCCACAAAGTCACATAGCCCCCACACACAGAGTTCCGAAAAGGAGGGGTGGCAGGCTCCGTTGAAACAACCAGTCCACCACTGCAGACCTCTCTAGGAGCAGGAGCCTGTCATTCCTCGAGTTTAGAAGCGTTCTTTCCATCACTACGCCCGCTCCCCACCACAGTCTGAGTCCCAGTTTCAACACTTTATCACGAAATCCGTAATAAAGAAAATGGTGTTCATTAACAAAGTTCCATTTATTTTATTTTTAAACGTGTGTTGGAAGGGGGGGATGGGGTGAACGGGGTATGTAGCTGGAGAGGATAGTCAACAGTAAGTGGGTAAAGAAACGGGGGCAGGTTCAGCTTCTCTTTAAACAAATTTAATAGTCAGAGGTTACCCTGCTCACTGAGGAACCTAGCTTTCAAAGCCTCCCGGATGCACAGCGCGTCCCGCTGGGCTCTTCTAATCGCACGGCTGTCTGGCTGGGCGTAATCAGCAGCCAGGCTATTCGCCTCAACCTCCCACCCCGCCATAAAGGTCTCCCCCCTTGCTCTCACAGAGATTGTGGAGCACACTGCAAGCTGCAATAACAATGGGGGATATTGGTTTCGCTGAGATCAGAGCAAGTCAGTAAGCTTCTCCATCTCCCCTTGAGACATCCAAAAGCACACTCCACCACCATTCTGCACTTGCTCAGATGGTAGTTGAAGAGTTCTTTTTCAGAGTCCAGGGCGCCTGTATAGGGCTTCATGAGCCAGGGCATTAGCAGGTAGGCTGGGTCCCGAGGATCACTATAGGCATCTCCACATCCCCAAGAGTTATTTTCTGGTCCGGGAAGTAAATACCTTGTTGCAGCCGTCTAAACAGACCAGAGTTCCTGAAAACACGAGCGTCATGAACCTTGCCCGGCCATCCTACGTTGATGTTTGTAAAACGTCCCCTGTGGTCCACCAGTGCTTGCAGCACCATTGAAAAGTAGCCCTTTCGGTTAATGTACTGGCTGGCCTGGTGGTCTGGTCCCAGGATAGGTGAATGTGACTTCCATCGATAGCCCCACCGCAGTTTGGGAATCCCATCACAGCGAAGCCATCTATGATGACCTAGACGTTTCCAAGGGTCACTACCTTTGACAGCAGTAGCTCAACGATTGTGTTGGCTACTTGCAATCATAGCAACCCCTACGGTAGATTTGCCGACGCCAAAGTGATTCGCAACTGACCGGTAGCTGTCTGGCGTCGCAAGCTTCCAGAGGGCTATGGCCACTCGTTTCTGGACAGTTAGGGCTGCTCGCATCTGGGTGTCCTTGCACTTCAGGGCAGGGGAGAGCAACTCACAAAGTTTCAGGAAAGTTCCCTTCCGCATACAAAAGTTTCGCAGCCACTGTGATTCATCCCAGACCTGCAGCACTATGCGGTCCCACCAGTCCGTGCTTGTTTCCCCGGGCCCAGAATCGCCATTCCACAGCATCAACATGACCCATTGCCACCATGATGTTCACGGCGTGGGATCCCGTGCTTTGTGAGAGGTCTGTGCCACTCTCAGACTTCATGTCCTCATCGCGCTGCCGTAGCCCTCCTCGCCCGATTTCTCAGCATCTGCCTCTGGAAAAGGTGGATGATAAGGTGCGAGGTGTTGACAACGGCCATAACTGCAGCGATGGTCGCAGCGGGCTCAATGCTCACAGTGCTGTGGCGTCCGCACTGTCACTCACCAGAAAAGTGCGCGAACTGATTGCCCGCCAGCGCTTTCAGGGAGGCAGGGTGGGAGTGACGGTTGGATGACGACAGTTACCCAAAACCACCCTCGACACATTTTTTCCCCAGCAGGCATTGGGGGCTCGACCCAGAATTCCAATGGGCAGCGGGGACTGCGGGAACTGTGGGATAGCTGCCCACAGTGCACCGCTTCCAATGTCCACGCTTGCCCCATTAGTGTGGACTCACAAAGTCGAATCACTGTCCTTAGTGTGGATACACACGTTCGACTTTGTAATATCCATTCCACATATTCGATTTAAGTACAATCGAACTACTCTCATAGTGTAGACATACCCTTAGTGTGGATACACACGTTCAACTTTGTAATATCGATTCCACATATTCGATTTAAGTACAATCGAACTACTCTCGTAGTGTAGACATACCCTAAGAAATAAAGTCGTGTTATGTTCCAAACTTCCAGTAAGATTATTTGATGTTTTTTATCTAAGTAGTATGTGCGTGCTGTGAAATAGGGTGACCAGACAGCAAGTGTGAAAAATCGGGACAGGGTGGGGGGGGTAATAGGCTTCTATATAAGAAAAAGCCTCAAATATCAGGACTGTCCCTATAAAATCGGGACATCTGGTCACCCTAGCTGTGAAAGGACATGCGCATCTCCATCCGTGCAGACCCTTTCATGCTGGAGGTGGAGTAGCAGTCTGCCTTTGTCTGCCTTCCATCTGTAAAAGGTCGAACAATGCAGGCAGGCTGAACAGGGAAATTAGAGGATATCTTAAGCCATCTTAGTGCTGTGTAACCCAGCCTGGTTCACAATTAAACCCATGCAAACTTTTGAAAACTCAACTCTGGCTTTTTTGTGGATGTTTTCTGTATAAAGTTTGCCACTGTGCATTCCACAGCAATTGATGAGGACAGACACGTACATGGAATTAAGTGGCAAGTTGCAATTTTTATTAAACTTTAACATGGGGGCGGGAGGAGGCACTAGCTGCCTATCACCCATACTATCCCTGGTATTTAATTGGCTCCTGTGCGTGGGGTACAGAGCTCCTTACTATATAACCTATAACGTGGGGTAGGCGCTCCTCAGCCTACCTCCAAGGACTCAGCTCTTTCAGACTCCTAGCACCCTCCCCCACCCTCGTGAGGGGGACAGAGGGTGCAGCAGGGTGAGGACCTCAGCCTACGAAGGCCACAAGGTCTGACCCTATCACATGAGCACAAGGCCCATTACCAAAATCCCAAGTCTTTTGCTCTAGGGAACTGTTCATTTTATGCTCTGAACTGCACTGGAAACTGACCACAGGGGACACCAGCAACTAGCTTAGTTGCTTCCCACGCAACCACAATGGCAGATATCACAATACCTGTCCAATCTGTACCTGTATGTCCTCTAGCTGTACATCAGCGCCTCCGTCTGACAGATGTATGCCATCATCCCTGAAAACTTCCAGCCCATTGTCATGGATGTCCCTGTGCTGTATCATTGAACCCCCTTTTCCCAGGAATATCTTGGTGAGTCCTTTATTTACTTTCTTACTAGTCTTGCCCACATGGGCTGGGTCTGCAATCAGCTGTTGCCTGTCAGTGAGTGCAAAAGTGATATGAGCTGAGCCCACTGCATGCATCTTCTGGATGGGAACAGCTTCCCTGGAGTGCCTACAAACCCAGATATTGCACACGCTCTGTGTAGCTTCTGAAACAAACAAGCTCACTGAGTTAGTTATGTTTTGGCATTCCCTGCTATCTTTTCCTTGGTGCAGACATAAGTCGTGTAACATCTTGATTTCCAGTACCCAATTACCTGCACCTGCTGTGGGCCAAAGACCAGAGCAGTCACCAACGTTGCTGCTCCCAGCCTGAAAAAATGAGCATTAAATTTTAAGCCCACAGGATCTGCAAAAAAATAAACATTTGAAAATTCAGGTCTTGTAGGATTTTTTGGTGGGTGTTTGCTCTATAAAGTTTGCCACTGTGCATTCCACAGCAATTCTGCCCTCTAACAGATCTAGGAAGCGAACCTTAGGCAAGGGATCTCTTCTTTTTCTTTTTCTTCCCTGGAATGAAAGTTGATTGGTGGGGAGGGTGAATATGTTATACTATGTTTTAAATTTAAACTGAGTCATGGGTTAACCACATTTCTGCGCATGAGATTTGTTTCACTGGATATATTGATACCTTTGATAAGGGTCAGAGTTACAGTCTTAAGCAAATAGTTTCCAGTTTTACTATTTTTATGTTGTTGTTATGCTAAACTTAGTTTCAAGTTTTTAAGTCAATTTTGTTTGCTTAACATGTTCTTTGAAAAGAAAAACTACAGTACCAATGCTGGGATATTTCCCCCTATCTTATTAAGTCTGATGGAAATGGATGAATTCACATGCAGGTGGCCACAGAAGGTAACCAGATCCTGAGGTCTATTTTTAATGTGGGGCAGAATGGTGTTCCTTCTTGCCAGTGCAGAGAGAGAACATATAATGGTGTGGCTAAGATCCCCCTTCACAGGTGTGCCACACACGCTCAGCCATGAAAAACACAAACACACAGCACAATGAAAGCATATTTCTGCTATTTGGGCAACTACTGGAATTGGCTCAAAAATAGCAATAAGGAATATGGGGGTTTTGTTTGATTCAAACATCCCCTAAAAAAACTTTGGGATTTTTATCCAAAGTTTCACTTGTAAACACATGGACGTTCCACCAGAACTGCACATCTCTCCCATTCCCAGCAGTCCTGAGCCGGTCACTCTCCTTTCCCCTTCCTTTTTTATAGAAGCATAGACCACCTATTTTTATTCCATCCTACTGCGGGATTTTTTCCTACCATCCGTACATTTAAAAGTGTTGTGCCCAATTTAGTTGTAATTGTGCTAAGTACTAGGGCTTCTACTATCTCCGTTGGGAGATTACTTTGCAATATACATTTTTCCTGATAACTCAGCCTAAAATGTTACCTTTCTTACTTTGATCCCATTAGTTCTATTTATACCCCAGTTAGTTATGTCAATTCTTGTCTCTCATTGGTATTTGCACCTTGCAGATATTTGTAGCTTCTTATCAGACCCAAGTATTGTAGTTGTAATGAAGTAGCTCATAGCTGTTAGATATGGAGGACTAGTGGGCGAGAAATATTCCAAACAAATTTTCATTTGCTATGTTCACACTTTGTTTCTAGTCACTTTTCATGAACATTCAGGGGAGCTTGTTTAGATGAGTGGAAATGGAAATGATTTTGGAGCTTATAGGCAAGGCTCATTTCAGGTGGCTACAGAATCCATTTTAGCATTTGGTTTGCGGGATTAATGGCGGAGGAGTATAAGCAGCAGTGTAGAAAGAGCGGTGGGTGAGAGATACACTATGAAGGATGATCAATAAAAGAAGAAAGTGGAGTAGGAGGAGAGGAGACAGAGATGGGCCAATGACACTATTCTATGTGAGTTCACAAAGGTTGCAGAGGCAAATCACCTTCCCTGGGCCTCCTCTGAGAAAGGCCGGCCTGCCAAGATGCCAAGGAAGATAGAGTGGATACGTCAGCACTATCTACTCTCACCACATTTTCCATTTTACGGCGCGAGAGTTGGAAGATTGCATAAATCACAGAGCATGGTCACAACCATACGTGGCATTGTTACCATTGCATTTGCCCAGGCTCGCTGCCAGGGCACTGTTTACATTCTAGTGCATGATGCTGGGCACACCGACATCAGTGAACTCGCTGCTCCCAATCAGCTTGCTAAATCTAGGAAATTGTCTTGCCGGGCCTGTGCAAATCTCTTCCTAGTCTCTGATGGAAGCGTGGCAGCTTCGGAGAGGAACCAGCACAGGAGTTGGGAGAACAAAAAAGAGCCAGTACCAGCACTCGGGAGAAAGAAAGGGGGACTGATTGTGCCAGCAATCAAGGCTTTGCTCTGCCTGCCAGCGCTCTCTCTCTAAACTCCAGTTGGCATTTTGTCATTGGACTTTGCTTCCAGAAGCATTGCCCCACCCCGTCACCCTGAGTGCAGAGCCGTGTCCAGCAGCCACAATCTAGCACTTAATTAATAGCACATAACCCAAAAGGGCAAAAGAGAGTTGCTATTAGCTTAATTTCAAGTTTTATGCTTTTGCCTAAAGGAAAGAGTAATATATTCACTAGATAACCCCTATTCTAGCAATTGGAAACATTTGAATAAATGTTGCATTTTAAAACTCGAAATAACATGTGTAATTGCACATTCACTTTGAATTCACCCTTTTCCTAAATGTGGGAAGTAGGGGTTGGAGAGCGTTAATCAAAGGATATTACTCCAATGTGAATCTGTCTGTCTAGGTTCTTATACTGAAACATCATCTATCAAGCAAAAGTTTGTATTAGAATATTAGCAAAAAATCATTCTGAACTGTGCAATGGAAAACGGTGTCTGCGTGAAATGTGCAGGCCAAAGCACCTGCATGATGAGCTGATTGTTGCCCGAGCACTACTGGGGGAATTATAAGCCCTTTAAATACAGCTTTGCTCCAGGCCTTTAATTAACACACAGTTCTGGCTGAAAGAATAACTGAAAGCTAATTAAAGTTCAGATTTAAACTGAGTTTTCATTAAAAGCTATGAGCAATACCAAGAGCAATGCAATGTGTGTTGCCCTTGCAGGAACCTTAAGCAGTTGGTAAATGGGCAAAATGAACAACTTGCAGTCTGTTCCTTTCGTGAAGTAGTTCTTGCATCCTTACTACTGAATGCCAGTGAACGAGGCCCATTCAGGCCTAGGGGGCTATCTGCACTATAACTCTGTTTTTATTATGAGACAGTGGCAGGCTCATCTGACTTGAGACCTCAAACATGATTGAGTTGTGTCTGCACAGCTGACTTTTTGTGTGCATCTGTACATTGTGGGACAATTTGGGTAGCTACCCATTACTCAAATTTGGTTAAAAGTTGTAGCATAGACCTGTCTTAGATCAGTCAGCTTCCCACTTCTATTACTACTGCTTATTATTATTTGTATCACTGTAGCACCTAGGAGCCCAAGTTACACCCCAGTGTACCAGGTGCTGTACAAATACAGACAGCTAGTACTGCCCATTAGAAATACTAGACCCAGAAAATTCTTCTGCAGTTCCTAGTAACTAGGGGGACCAGAGCTGTGGCAGCATCTGCGTATGAGGATTACAAACTTGAGTGGCAGCATGTGTGTTTAGATTTAAAGGATGGGATGAGTGCTTATGGTGCTTCAGGGCTGGTGGGGAAGGAAGAAGAGGAAAAAAGCATGTCAGTGTGCATGTGCAAGCTTGAGTGACTGTTGTGAAGGGGAAATAGATCTGCAATATGTTGGTGGGCTGGAGGAAGTGTGTAGGCAGGAGACTAATCTGCTGTCTGTCCCCAAGAGATAGTGGATCCACTAGTATGGTGCAGTGTCCTTTGTGGCAGAGAATGAACATGACTCAGTTGTATTGAATACAAAGCGGACTGGGCACCACTGGTGAGGACCCTGCAGTTCTCTCTGGCTCTCTAGCTCAATAACTAAATCCTGCCTATGCTACGTATGCTCACAGAGCCTGTCTAAATCCTAGTCTGACCCAGGTAGTCATGGAAGGTGTTACTGATTACAGCACACATAGAAAAGAATCAAATATCAGGTTTCCTCTTTCCCCTGTCCCAAAACATAAAACAAGGAATGGCTGTTGGAGCATTGCTTGAGCAGGAGCACGTATCACAACAAGGCAAGCTCTGTTCCTTGCATTCTTTACAAACAAACTTATAATTCAGTTCTGCCGTGATAGAAGTCAACAGCAAAACACCCACTCTCTTCAATGGGAAAAGGAAGCTCAAGAAATCTCACAGTAACTGTTAGGGATAGAAAAAAGAAATTGCAAAACAAGACAGACATATGGTCCAAGTTGTACAAGGTGGGCTTAGATAGCAATATGAAATAATAACCTTCAAAATACATGGGATATATTTTTCAAGTGGTAAAAAATGTATCCAGATCATTTCCCACGGTAACATGTACAGACTTTAGCACAAAGTTTTCCATGCATGGGATAGTTTTACTTCTAACTGAAAAAGTACCCCCTGGAATAAATTCTTTATTTGCAGCAATATGCTTTCTGTAATAAATATCTCACATCCTCACCAAGAGAAAGCATTTTCATTACATTATTTGCACATTATGATCACTAGGTTTGTATATATTTATTTCTCCAAAGCACTTACATTGCTATATAAATCAATACAGTAACAATGGATACAGACATATTAAGGTGATATCACTCTCTATTACATGACTGCAACTCCCACTCCACCCCGACACACAAGCACACCTTTTAAATCTTTTTAGAAAAATCTGGAGCTAGCATGCAGTGGGGTAGCTTATCTTTCAAAACTATTGTTGCCCAACACCTAATGCTGGCTGGGGGATAACAATTCAATTTTGTGACAACTGTCAAGGTTTCAATATTTGTTTTCATTCTCCACTGGAAGAAAAATAAAACCTTTCCAATGTTTTCATGAAACAGAACTGTGTCAAAACAGTTGGTTTCTCATCAAAAAGGTCAGATTTTTTATTCAGGTATCTCTCTCTGGTCAGAAGAGACCAGAGAGCCCAGGATCTCAGAAACCTTTCAATTGAAAACTTCGTCAAAATCAATACTTCTCCATACAACATTTCAGGTTCGGTGAAACAGCACATTCTGATGACGATATATTTTATTGAAAGTATTAGGACCAGCTCTACAGACAACACAAACGGGCAGAAGAGACACTTTTTGCTAATCATTCACCCAGAAGAAAGATCACCTTGTGGTTAAGGTCATGGTATAAGACTAAGGAGATCTGACGTTCAAGTTCCAACCCTGCCCCAGACTTCTTATGTGTCCTTAGGCCCTGATTTTTGAAAGATGCTTAGGTATTGCTCTATTCAGTGTTGCCCACCCTAAGATTTTCAATGATCTTAGGCTCCTTGACCATTTAAATCACTCAGGCCTTGCAACCTTGAGGGAAGCAATGGCTAAATACCTTTAAACATCTGTGCCTTAATCTGTCTGTGCCCAAGTTCCTGATCTGTGAAATGGGAATAATAATACCTGTCTCTTCTGCCTATTTAAACTTAAGCTCCTTGGGGCAAGGATTGTGTCTGACTATGTGTACACACAGCCTAACACAAAGGGGCCATGATCTTGGCTGGGGCTTCTGGGAACTACCATAATACATATAATATCCCTTCCTTCCTTTTTTTTTTTTTTTTGCCCACCCTTCCCCCTGCCCCATCAGTCATGCCCCTACAACACATACACTTCTCAGACATGGAGGAGGGGATGGTGCACAGAAATGCAGCTCTCAGAGCCTTCATGTATTCACATTGAATGGGATAGAAGCCCTATGAATCTGTTCTGGAAACATGGACATATTGGGAATGTATCTTTACCCAACCACCCTCTTTCAATCACATTATATTTATTTATTTATTTATAACAGTACAAAAGGGAAAATGCCAAGACATTATCTAATACACAGATGGTGCCGCAATAGCTTTTCATCTTAGTCTGGGAACCATTAAGACAGTTTGCTACATAAACAACACAGTGGATTAAATATTCATCTTGTATCAGCACCATATGTTATTACCAAACTTCTTTATAATGTTTATTTAAATAGCTTCAAAAAGGGATGTTCCAATAGATCAGTTGTACTGTAAATATTATTTAAAATACTTTAGAAACTTTATCAGAAGGGCCTTTTAATATATGGGAAACAGCATTGGTAAGAAATTCTCTTCAAAAAGTACTGAAGAAAATATAACATCTCTAAAGCTTGGCCATACATAAACTTTGAATTTCTAAATAACTTTAGTAGGTATGTAAATTGATCAATCTCACTAAAGTTTATGCATTGAATTTCTCTCTAAGACAAATAACAATACATGCCAGACTGTATTACTAGTCGGTGGTCTTCCATCATTAAATAAAAACCTTCTGTATTGCAGCGAGCTGCAACTTGGCATTTACAAGTTTCTGTGTGATGAGTAAGGAAGACCATAAATACAGTTGATAGTGGAAGTTACCCTGGCTGCAAATTAGACTAGTAAATCAAAAGTAAATATGCAAGTATTTCTTTTGAGGAAAAACAGCAAATAAGCACATTATTTTATGCAACTTAACATTTCACAGAGAGATGTGAAATTTAAATTCATTTCTTCTGGTTCTCCTGTGTGTTAGAAATATTTCCATGAGCATTAGTGATGATGAGTCATAGAGTCATTAAGCAACTCATTGCACATTTCTGAAACAAACATAAAACAGGTCAGTTGTACATTTATGTTCATTATTTTCTTCCAGATAGTTTTATGTATTAGCCTCGGTGGCTGTTGAGACATTTAGGACACTACTCTGTAGGAAAGAATCTGTGGCCTTCTACAACATAGAAAGATGTTGATTTTGTGTCTGGATCCAGCAGGTTCATCAGCAGAAAACTTGGCTCTGACAGGGAAGTATCTTCAGGAGTTTTTAAAATGGACTAGATATAAATAGATTGATGCATCCTCAACCTATAAAGTTAACGCAGTGGACTTTTTGATTGAATGCAAATCTTTTTGTAAGCTAGAAAAATGTAATGTGCCGTGACAAACACCCACCTACCAGTAGTTACATATTAGTTGACCCGTAAACTTTTCCTTCTGCTCACACTCTGCAGAAAAGGGTCCTGGAGTTTGGGTCTTCTTGGGTCTACGTCCCATACAGCTCTCTTCTTCGGTCTGAGTGTTTAGTCAGGTCCTTGAGGATGGGTTCTTGTTGGATGACCTCTTACAGGCCATGTATTTGACTGGTTCAGTCCTCTTTCCGCTCTCCAGGGGTCAGTTCCTGGAGAGTGAGCTGTTCGTGGCTAACAAAGCAAATAGTCTCTCATCCTAGAACTGAGCTCCAGAGATAGGTTTAGGGGCTGAGTGTCTGTCTGAGGAATTGACCTCATTGGGCCCATTTCTCCATTACTTCAACCCAATTTTGTACCAGTGTAACTCAGAGTCACCAATCCAGTGTACTGGTGAACTACAGTGCGTTAGAGTGAAGCCGGTGTAGCTGGTTGGAGGATCGGGCCTATTATATTCAGACTAAGTTTGAAAGATGATGTGAATACACTTTGTACTCTTATTTCTATCCAGAGCATTCAGCCTTTCATGAGTGGGAGGGAAAAATTAATCTGGTTTTCGAATCATCTAAATGTTATGGGCCTGATGCAGTATGTTTTGTGGACTTGGTCCGCCTTTTACTTTCAGTTGTGTCACTCAGAAGTCACTCCTTTGATGTCAATGAAGTTATGTACTAGTGTAAAACCAGAGTAAATGAGAGGACAACCAGGCCCTACATATTTTAGTTATGTATAAATAAACTGTATCAAAGATGTTAATGCTGCAAAATCAAGCTCTAGACATTAGGAAATGCCAGGATTAGAATTGCCCATATCCTCTTAATTTCCCCCACTTAGGTGTACACTTTATGACATATTATGTGATCATGTAATTAAAGGCGATCTTTCTCCCTGGGTCCCCTCCTCATTGAGTGCACAGGATGGCAGCAGATGTTATAGGGTAAAAAGAAATACTGAATACTACTCATTTAATGTGCAGCTTCTGTCCTGTGCACTGAATGAAGCAGATGAAAAAAGGCCTTTTTATGCTCTGCTGGTTTACTATATATCCCTAAACTAGTCCTTTAACTCTTGGAACTGGTTTATTGTGTGCTCTTTATCAAACCTCTTTTTAAATGTTCCTGATATCATATATATGATATCTTTTTATATGTTCCTGATATCACTGGTTAAGAGCAGGAAATGCTATCAGCTGAAGTACCATGATTGCCCTAGAATCCCATTTGGCCTTTCGTCCACATCTGTTTTGTTGTGTGAATAGGATGCTACCCATAATGTTTCAGACCTTATATGTGTGGCTCCATAGCACTGGTTAAGCTGCAGCTTTTGAGCATAATATTTGAGGTGGAACTTGGCAACATGAAACAGAGGGACTTGTGATTTCAGTAAGTCTGATGCTAGAAAAATCCATCAATATCAACACAATATATTACTACTAAGTCCATACAGAGGAGTCATTTGCTTCCCATAGCCACTCTTTCATGCAGTTTAACTTGCCTTTCACTAGAAACTCATGCTGCTTCAAAAGACTGCCATATTGCACTTGCTCAAGTGAGTAAGCCCAAAGATTTATTCCTCCTTGAATACAGTTCAGCGGGAAGCAAAACTGCCCGGAAAATCTGCCCAGTATCAGTGGTCCCTGGGCTACGTGGAAAAAGCTGGCACAAGAAGTGGAATTGCAGGCTGCTCTGTAGGAGAACACTTTGAAAGCTAATGACCTCTAAGGTGACATTAACTTTCTCTACACATAGTGACTCTCCACCAGTTTCCCATAGTGCAGCAGGGATCCATCTGCTAATGGCAGCATTGTTTTAGCTGCAAGGCCAACCACCACAAGAATACCCACATGGCACTGACTGAGGTTCATAAAGGTTGGGGTCTAGGACTCTACAGAGTATGGGAGAGAATAGGCAGATTCTGAGATACTTTTGCAGCCCTGTCAAGTATCAGAGGGGTAGCCGTGTTAATCTAGATCTATAAAAAGCAACAGAGTCCTGTGGCACCTTTAAGACTAACAGATGTATTGGAGCATAAGCTTTCGGGGGTGAATACCCACTTCGTCAGATGCATGCAATACATCTGTTAGTCTTAAAGGTGCCACAGGACACTCTGTTGCTTTTTGCAGCCCTGGCATTTTGGTTCTAATTTGTTCACCCCTCCCCTGCACTTTTGTACAGGGGAGCACATAGGCTATGACTGCAGTGGGCTTACTCAGTGGAGGGGTAGTTTGCAGGTTCAAGCTATTATTTTGCTGGCCCTCTTAGAAGTGCTACGAAGCATGCAGGAGGGAAGGAATAGCAGCAAGAAGTATTCTCACAGTCCTCTCAGGCTTAGAAATGACATCACTCTGGCTTTCCATTTCTTGATTTGGAAAATGGGACCAAATATGTCTGAGTGCTTCATGAGACTGAAGGAAGTTCAAGTACCTTGGGGAAGCCCACATTGTACATGGCCAACCCCTACAAAAGCAGAGTTTATAATGAATACAGCTCTGAAATATATTATTTTAATATTTTCCCATTATATTGTTTGAAGTGGAGCCACTCAGTCTGCCTCACACAGCCTGCCAATTTTTAATCATGAACTGAAATTTGAAATATTCATTTTATTAGAACAAAAAAGAACACTCAAAACATGATTATTAATAAAAAATAATGTTTTAGTTACTTAACCTCAAAGAACGCAGTAAAATCTTCAGCTCATTTGGAAAGATGAAATGTTTGCAACTTATTTGTTTTTGATTGTTTTGTTCAGTATGTAAGAAGTGGTTATTTGTAATAAAATCTTAAAGAGATTAAAGACAGAGTATACAGACAAACATGCTATAACCACAAACACAATGGATCTATGTACTATCCATTCTACATTAACCCATTGCTTGGAAATATTCAAAGATTATTTGATCTTTATTTGTTGCTCTTCATAAAACCTACAGGACAATATTTCCTCCTGATAAATTCCTAGTTATCCAGACATTTTTCAGTACCCCCCTTTTCTTCATGTCCTTTTAAAACTGACTCCTTTTCATTGTTGATGTTTGGTAGCAGGCAAGCCAGTGAATGACCTCACTACTTGATTGTGGCTTCACTATATATCTATATTCAAGGTTGAGACAAAAACCAAATGAGCAAGAATTCAACTATTTTATCTTCAGGTCATAGTAACAATAGAAGTTATATTTTTCCCCTCCCTCTATCCACCACCCCTATTTTTCATGAAAATAGTCTGCTCCAATGACTTGTCTTTTTGTTCAACTCCAATTGCTGAGTAAAATATCTGACTTTGTTTACCCCACTGTCAAGCTTCCCAGCTTGCCAAATGTCTACTGGTGTGATGCCGCTACCCACATTTCTTCAGTAGAGTGCTAAAAATCCTTGCAGTTCCATGACAGGTCATTGGGAAGGCATGTGTTCAAACACGGAAATATTGTAATGAGTCTTACAAAACTTTGCAACTACCTGAAAACCATCATCTATCCAATGACATGGAGTAGGTATTTTCACCATGAATACTCAAAGTTCTGGCTTACTGTGTGAATTCTGCTCTTAAGGTTAGATGAAGCACCCTTACTTCGACACATGGTTCTTCATAACTGATTTCTTTACAAAATTTCTTCCCAGCTTTCCGATCCTCGGCAAGAGAAAAACACTGTAAAGAAAAACAATGAACCCAGGAAGTCTTTTACAGTTGGCGTGGGAGAGGCAGAGCAGGAAGGGTTTATAAAAAGCTTATGAAACAGATTAACACCCTTTATAACAAAAGGTAATATGTTCAACAGCATCCAAGTGATTGAGGAGCTTGGATCCCTTTGCCTTTCAATTAGATTTAGGCTTCTAAGTGGCTAAGTCCCTTCTGAAAATGGGAATCAGATAAAATGTTAGTGTACCCAAGTGATTTAGTGACTTCAGACCCTTCTCAAAATTACCTAGGCACCTGAGCTCCTAAAAGATTAAAGTAATATTTTCCAAAGAGTCTAGGGGCTACATTTTTTTAATCCTACTAGGCAGTCATCTTTATTCCTAGGTGTCTAATAGGGTGACCAGATGTCCCGATTTTATAGGGACAGTCCCGATTTTGGGGTCTTTTTCTTATATAGGATCCTATTACCCCCCACCCCCTGTCCCGATTTTTCACACTTGCTGTCTGGTCACCCTAGTGTCTAAATACCTTTAAAATCTGGCCCTAGTAGCTCAGGAACTTAGGGTACATTTTCCACAAGTGTCTAAATTCCAAGTCACATGGACATTTTAAAAATTTTACTCAATGATTCTGGGAAGGTCAACTGCTCATATAAAAGTGATATGCCGCACCTATCTGGTGTATGGAACATTAAAGGCAACATGGACTTCAAAAGCACATTTAATTTATGCAGGTTCTTCCAAATAATACTGTATCATACTACTCAATTCTACCAAGTAGTATGCATATATTACATGTAACAAACATACTTTCAAGGGTCTTTACACAATCCTTACATGTTTAGTGCCAGATTCATGGGCAATGAAGGATACATAATTGAAGCTAGTATAGGTTTTTAAACTAGAAATGAAGCCAATTTTGTAAATCAAAATTGCATTCCTGTCCATGAACTAAACTAAATACAGACCTGTGAGATTGTGAGGTTTGAATCAAAATTTTGAAAAAAGTAAGTATGAGAAATTTTGTCCTCTTCTAATGATGAATTTTTGGTTTGTTATATACTGTAGTGTTTCATTTTGGTTTGGTTTTTAGGGAAGGGGAAGGGATAGAAGTGATTTATTTTGTTTTTTAAAGGATTGATTCTCTCCTTTCCATTCCAGATGTCACTTTGTAGACACATACTCTGCCTTTCCTTCCCCTTCTATTTCCCATTTTAAAGAAAATAGAAACATATTTGTTCTAAATTAATAGAATGTTACGCTAAGAGTTAGGTCTTACTTTCTGCCTCCTCTCAGCTTGTGAAAAACAACTCTTCAACAAAATTGTACCCACTACATTACAATGACATAAGAAGACATTTAATTCACAGAGATGAAACAATAGGCCTTCAAACTTATGCCTCATATTGTGGGAAAACTCCAAAAATCAAATCTTTGTGGTCTCAAGTCAAAGGGCATGTCTACACTAGAAACTTAAGTCAACCTATATTAGATTGACTTACAACCGCTTCAGTGGTTCATATCCACACTACCCTCCTTTTGTTGGTGGTGCACGGCCACTGACTTGAGAGGGGCAGCATGGGAGGCTGAGAACCCAGGATCTCGGCTCCAACTGCAGCTCCCTGCTGCCAGGAGACCAGCTGCCTCCCCCTCCCCCAGCTCTTGGCTTCCTGCTTCCCACCGCCAGAAGCCCAGCTGCCCTCCCAGGTTCCTGGTGGGGAACTCTGTGCCTGGAGTCCAGGCGGCTCCCGGACTCCCCATGGGGGTCCCAGTGAGGAGTCGGGAGCCCAGGGCACAGCCTGCCTGGGAGCGGAGAGCAGGGAGCCAGGTAGGTGCAGCCCAGCTTGGAGCTGGGAGTGGGGAGCCCAGGCAGCAGCCAGGCTGGGGGAGCTGGAACCTGGGTGGCAGCCTGGCTCCAAGCAGGGTGGGAGTTAGGAGCCCAGGGATCAGCTGGAGGCCCCTGCCCACCCTGGGATGACAGCCTAGCTTTCTTGTCAATTTCAATTTACAAAAATGGCTGCCAACAGCCAATATAAGTAACGCAGTGTCTACACGGACACCATGTTGCCCTAATGACACCAACATAAGCCTTACGCCTCTCATGGAGGTGGAGTTATGATGTTGGTGTAGTAGGGCACTTATATCAGTGGGAGCTAGGCTGTAGTGTGTACCCTGACATATTTAGGTCGACATAAGGCTGTTCATGTACATGTACATGTAGTGTAGATCTACATGTAGTGTAGATCAAGCCTAAGAAAGTATGAATCCCACTCCAGATAACATCTTGGTACTTGACTGGCACGGTTATACTCATATAAGCAATCCAGATGGCTTCTTGTTGATCTAGCAATCAATTGTTGTCAGACACTGGAAATCTTCTGATGTGCCCTCTCTGTCTGCATAGTAATCTGAAATCAGGTATTTCTGAATCAGCAAAGCTAATCTGCGTGCAGAACAAGTGAAAAAAAAATACTCTACTTGCAATCAGCACTGTCTGAAGAAGCTGTCAACAGCATCTCTTCAAAAAGGTTAATAAGTTTCTTACTAATACCAGTTCCTTAAGAAATTACCTTACTTTATCCTGCTGGAATAGTTGGGGCCATTTTTAACCTTTCATCATCTGTAACATACAGAATTGTACTTTGTCAGAGTGAAATTCACCCCATGCAGAGAGGCTACAAGAGTCCTTATTCCCTAATGCACCATTTTATCCCAGTGGAGGATAATTTCAGCCATAAAGAAAACACAGTACAGAAAGTACAGAATCATAGCTGGAGTCCATTTCACTTGGAATAAGGAACTGTGGTAGACTCTCTCTGTGCTACTTAAGCTTCTGTGGGAAGGGCTTAAGAGGGGCAGATGAACTACTGCCCTCTGCATGGTGGTGAATTTCACCACAGAGAAAAGAATTCTCTAAATACAGACATGTAGCTGCAAGCCATTTCATATGAACAAAAACTATGGTGTTTCAGATTCCCCTCTTCCATATACTGCATAAAAGAAATCGGTGAAGCAATTGGTAAGTCTAAGGGCCATACAGCTTTGACTACTGAAGCCCTGATTCAGGAAAGTACTTAAACATGTGTGACTGGGGTTCCGGGAGGCCACACTGCGATTGCTCAATTAAGGCGAACTGCAAAAAATCGGGAAGAAAATCCCCCAAACTGGTGGTCATTCCTGTACTTCAATTTACCAAGCCAACAATCTAAACAGCTTCTACAATACCTTACTGGTTACATCGAAGCCAAAACATAGCTCTCTTAAAGCAACCCAGCACTGGGCTCCCTCCCAGCCAAGTCAAATATGATGATTAGTGAAAATCTTGTTCATCATATAACTGGTTCTATCAATCCCCAAGGATTGGGCACATTACCCACCAATCTAATGAATATTTCAGATTTTACCCAAATACATGCTTACAGCTTATCCTTTAGTATGTAATATCTAAAGGTTTATTTATAAAAAGAAAGATGTGAGTTAAAACTGGTTAAAGGAATCAAATACATACAATAATTGCAAAGTTCTCAGATCAGGCTTAAAGCAGTGATGGCCTAAACTGCTAACTAGTTAAGACTCTGGTTGCTCCCAATTAATTGGAAGGTCCTCAGTCCCTTAGTTAGAAGGCTCCCATTAGTATAAACCCATAGTCCAGATATCAGAGCAGGAAAGAGGCCAAATGGAGATATTTCCAGGGCTTTTATAGCTTTTGCCATGTGGAAGGAAACTCATTGTCCCAAACAAAGCCCTTAGCATAGTTTGTGGGAAAGTACAGGCACATACAATGCAGATTAGTATCACATGGCTAATCAGATGCCCTTTCATGCTTTGATGAGTCAGGGCAGCCATTACCCATACTCTAGATAGAATGTCCTCAAGAAGGTCCATCAGGTGTCGATAGGCTTCTTCCATGGTCCATTGTGAGTTAAATGTTCTTTGATGGGCCATTCAACTTGAATAATACCTTCACAATGTGCTAGCTTGTTATGAGTAAGTACCTTGTGTTACCACAGGAGCGAACACATTTGAAATACAGGTACATAGTCAATATTCATAACTTCAGCTACAAAAATGATACATGCATACAAACAGGATAATTATATTGAGCAAATCATAACTTTTCCATAGACACCTTATATGACATACTTTGCAAGATTTGTTGTGTTTATATAACAGTGATCTACATGGTCATATTTTAATCATATAATATCACACGTGTTTAAGCTCCTTTGATACCAACAGGACTTAAGTGCTTTGCCAAATAGGAAAGGGAATACTCCTATGTTTCAAGTTATGCTTGTTCTTAAATGCTTTGCTGAATGGTGGCCCCAATAGACCAATTTTCCAAAATATTTAGTCATTGTTGTGTTTTGCCCCAAACTAGTTCTTCTTAATATTGGGGAAATCCCTCAGTGAGAATAGCAACTCAAATATTGAAAGGAGACTAAAATAAAGGAACATATAATGTGATTAGAGCTGAGTTAATAATTTGTCATTAATATTTTATTTATTCACTGAATTTTGCATCTTTCTGTAAAGAGACTCCAGTTCTCAACATTAATAATTATTCAGAATGACGTAATCCTCAGACTATGGTTTATCCACAGCAGTTTGTTGCAAATAGTCAATTTTAAAAATATAAATTGTTTTGACTGGATCCAGAACTCTTGAATTTGAGCTGTGCATAAGAACATCCTTCTCTTCCATCCTTGAAGTATTGTTCCATGCAGTCATTCAAGAAATACCTCAAGCGAAAGCACTAAGTCCATTAGCTGAAGGAAGTAGTAGGCTAAAACAAAAAACACCACCACTTACATGGTCCATCCACTACAGGAGAACAAAGATCCATACTGAGGTAATATAGACTACATTATCATGGGCCTCAATATAATATGTAGTTTTGTTGTGTGGCAATAGGTATTGTCAAAAGAAGAACAGGAGGACTTGTGGCACCTTAGAGACTAACAAATTTATTAGAGCATAAGCTTTCGTGGACTACAGCCCACTTCTTCGGATGCATATAGAATGGAACATATATTGAGGAGATATATATACACACACAGACAGAGAGCATAAACAGGTGGGAGTTGTCTTACCACCTCTGAGAGGCCAATTAATTAAGAGAAAACAAACTTTTGAAGTGATAATCAAGCTAGCTCAGTACAGACAGTTAGATAACAAGTGTGAGAATACTTACAAGGCGAGATAGATTCAATGTTTGTAATGGCTCAGCCATTCCCAGTCTTTATTCAAACCGGGGTTGATTGTGTCTAGTTTGCATATCAATTCTAGCTCAGCAGTTTCTCGTTGGAGTCTGTTTTTGAAGTTTTTCTGTTGTAATATAGCCACCCGCAGGTCTGTCACTGAATGACCAGACAGGTTAAAGTGTTCTCCCACTGGTTTTTGAGTATTTTGATTCCTGATGTCAGATTTGTGTCCATTAATTCTTTTGCGTAGAGACTGTCCGGTTTGGCCAATGTACATGGCAGAGGGGCATTGCTGGCACATGATGGCATATATCACATTGGTAGATGTGCAGGTGAACGAGCCCCTGATGGTATGGCTGATGTGATTAGGTCCTATGATGATGTCACTGGAATAGATATGTGGACAGAGTTGGCATCGGGGTATTGTAGGTATTGGTATTGTATAGGTATTGTAACACCACAGAATTTATACTAGTGTAGCACTCAATAAAATTGTTGCGGTTTAACATAATTGGACCTAAATAAAGTCACAGCTAATACTGCAGCCACATTTACTTCACATCTTTTATTTCTACAGCACTAAGAAAAACAAGTCAGGATACATTTCTGCTATAAAAGTACATTCAGTCCTCATCGGAGGCTCTTATATAGCATAGGCGCCAACTCTGTGGGTGTTCTGGGGCTCAAGCACCCACCAAAAAAATAAAATAAGGTGTGCGCATGGCTAGATTAATCTTTTGTGGGCCCCGCCTCTTCCCCTCAAGGCCCTGCTCACCGCTCTGTCCCTAGGCCCCACCCTCACTCAGCCTCTTCCCCCTGAGGCTCTGTCCACCACTCGCACGGGGTGGCTGAGAGGAGTGAGCAGGGAGAAGGGAGTGGAGAGGAGTGGGTGGGGCCTCATGGGGAAGAGGCTGAGAAGGGGCAGGGGAATGGGGCCATGGTCTGGGCACTGGGGCCCCTTTTGTCTGTGAGCCTGTCACCACAGCTCCATTGTAAACCCTGTACTGAGCACCCACGAGCCTGGACAGTGTTGCTGACAGTTTCATCAAGAAAGCTACAGTAAGACATAATGTCTTTAAACTGGGATGTTCGTGAAGACAGCTTGTAGGTGAGTGCAATGATTTTAATATACTGTAATTCATGGTAATGTCATTATGTAGTTCATTACTATTTTAATAATGATTAAATTGTTAAGATTACCAATGATAGACACATTCAATAACTAGAATATGAAAAAAGTGTACAAATATGCTGAAAATTGCCTCCCACCAAAACTGCTAGAGCCACTGCCCAAACACACACCCCCACCTCTTCAAAAGTACCCACTGGCAAAAACAAAAGTTAGCGCCCATGTACAATAGTGTTACTATTCTTGTACTCTGAACAATATCTGTAGTGCTCAAGTCACTCTACCAGTCAAATAGGCTCTTGAGAAGAATTCTTTTATGTTGGTGGAGTGCTCTGTGAAATTAACACGTTGTGTTTGTCACAGTGCTGTTGTAATAGAAATCTATTTTTCTGGTGTTGCCTGAGTAGACACAGTAAATCATTTCCCCTGGCTACTATTGCTTTTGTTAGAATGAAGCCAAGGGAAAACTTTAAGTTGTTATGGGGGTGACAACTGCTGGCAAAGGTAAGTTATAGTGAAGTAAACGGAGTCAAAGAGCAAGTTTTGGACTGCTCCTACTAGTGATGGATATTCTGCTCTCAGTTACATTTAGGGAATCTCTGAAGAGCTGTAGCCTTTTACCATTCCCCCTTTTTACTCTGTCCTCATATGCAATGTCCTCTAAATTAATATATATACACACTCCCCATATAATTAGTATGCATTGTATATGCATCAGTAAATATATGATATAAAGCATCTGACACATAGTAAATATTGGTTTTATGTATTTTCTTCTCTTTTGTCAGTTGAATATTTCCGAGTTTGCCTCTCACTCTCGGCTTCCATCCCTCCAAGGCTGATTTAAAGTCCTAAACACATGTAGCAGATAAAAAAAGATGGACTAATATATTTTATTAATATTCATAATTTATGTTACAATATAACCTAGAGCAGGGGTGGGCAAACTATGGCCCGCAGTCCGGATCCGGCCCCTCAGGGCTTTGGATCCAGCCTGTGGAATTGCCCCCCATGGCGCCGCGCCGCTCTGCAGAAGTGGCCGGCACACTTCCCTGCGGCCCCCGGGCGGGGGGGGTAGAGGGCTCTGTGTGTTGCCCTTGCCTCCAGGCACCGCCCCCTGCAGCTCCCATTGGGCGGGAACGGGGAACTGTAGCCAATGGGAGCTTCGGGGGAGGTACCTGGAGGCGCGGCAAGGGCAGCACACATGGAGCCCTCTGCCCCCCCTCCCCCCCCGCTCCCCCAGGAGCTGCAGTGCTTCCTGGAGCAGCGTGGGGCCGGGGCCGAGGCCGAGGCCGGGGCCGGCATACAGGGACCCTGCCCTGGCCCCAGTGCGCACCACTGCCACCCCAGAGCCACTTTAGGTAAGCGGCGCCAGGCCGAAGCCCAAACCTCTCCTGCACCCCGCCCCCCAACTCCCTGCCCGCACCTCCCACCCCTCCTTCAACCCAACTCCCTGCTCTGAGCCCCCTCGTACACCCTACACCCCAACCCCTGCCCTGAGCTCCTTGCTGCACCCTAACCCCTGTGCATCGCAACCCCCTGCCCTGAGTCCTCTCCCACAGTCCACACCCCTCCTGCACCCCAACCCCCTTTCCTGAGCCCCCTCATACACGCGGTACCCCACCTCTGCCCCAATCCCTTGCCCTGAGCCCTTTCCTGCACACCCCACCCCCTCACACACCCCACACTCCCTCACACACCAACACCCTGCCCTGGCCCTGCATACAATTTCCCCACCCAGATGTGGCCCTCGGCCCAAAAAGTTTGCCCACCCCTGAGCTAGAGGTTCTAAGACAACAAACATATCCCCATTATGGAGGAAACCATACAATCACATATTAAGAGACAAATCCCTGCCTCTAAATAGCTCACAATAAATAGGCAAGATGGAAAGAGTGAAAGCAAAGGAAGATTATTTCGCTTATTTTACAGAAGGGAAACTGAAGTACAGAGAGAGTGTCAGATTTTCAACAATGCTGTGCACAAAGCACCACTCACTGAGAATCCAGTCCAGAAAGTCTTTAGCAACATGGTCAACCTTCTTGTCTTCTTTTTTTTATCAATCCGGGATCACTTTCTCTGTTTAGACGTGCTATTTATTATAGAACTGTCCAAAACAATTGAACCTTGATATCTGAATCTCAATGATCCAAAAACCACTCTTTATCTGAAATAGGTTAATCTGCTCTGATGTGTATTAAATGAACTGAAACATCCATGAATTATCCAAACTCTCGTTTATCTGAATTCACTGAAAATCCCCAGTTTCCCCTCAGTTAATCATAGTTTAACTGTAGTTCAAAGACTGACCCAGGAATTTTATAATGAAATGTATGATGTGGGATCATATCATTTATCTTTTTCTAATGTTGTAAGATGAAAAAAGTCCCACTGTTCTAGCTCTCTTGTTCTTTGCCATGCTGAGCTCCCAGATGAAAAACAATGGCTGCTGTTCAATCATCTCTCTCTGACTGGTTATTTCCAGATGCCACCCATCTTACCTTGCACTTGGCATAAAGAAGACAGAGAGTGTGCAAACAATTCACCCAGCAGGGAGTGAAAAATGTGATTAAAAGTCCTCTTAGAGACTTCAACCTCTTGAAGCAATTTAGCTGTTCTTGTACAAACTGACTGTAAGCCATCACTTGGAGATTACATTACACAGATAAATTACCTCACATCACATGCACCCTGGATTTTTACCTGGGACAGTTTAAAAAAAAAATCAATCCTTTCTATCTGATTTCAGAAAATGGTACTGACCCACCTGAGCGCTGAAACTGTTGTAAAAATCACAGACAGGAACTGAAGTGATCAGATAATGTTTAAAACTACATGCTGTGTCATTTAATTACTAATGACATAAAGGAAAACACATTACTCTGTCACAAAAATCACAATGTGCCCAGTGTGCTCAAGACTCTATGAGCCTCAAAAAAACAAAACAAAAACAAAAACAAAAAATGTAGACTCTGTTTGTCAGAGGGTGGAGATGGATGGCAGGAGAGAGATGACTTGATCATTGCCTGTTAGGTCCACTCCCTCTGGGGCACCTGGCGTTGGCCACTGTCGGGAGAAAAGGATACTGGGCTAGATGGACCTTTGGTCTGACCCGGTATGGCTGTTCTTATATAAGTTTAAGTAGAGATAAGACCACAGGAAAACCTTGGACACAAATACTATCCAAAATTTGAATCCAGATTCTGATCAGAATTTGACTGCTTTGACCCATCTCTAATTCTTAACATTCTTCCATTTTTAGGCTTTTAAAAAAAATATTTTTCTGATATGAGTTAGAAAATTCAGATGTTGGTTTCGTTTATCACTCTGCCTTAATATCAACTTATTTTTAACTTCCCAATTTACTTTAATTAAACTCTTGTTATACTTACAAGTTTGGAGAACTGTTACTCTCCAGCGCACCATCAAGGATCTAAAACCTATCCTGAAGGATGATCCCTCACTCTCACAGACCTTGGGAGACAGGCCAGTCCTCGCTTACAGACAGCCCCCCAACCTGAAGCAAATACTACACACCACGCAACAGAAACACCAACCCAGGAACCAATCCCTGCAACAAACCCCCTTACCAACTCTATCCGCATATCTATTCAAGGGACACCATCATAGGACCTAACCACATCAGCCACACTATCAAGGGCTCATTCACCTGCACATCTACCAATGTAATATATGCCATCATGTGCCAGCAATGCCCCTTTGCTATGTACATTGGCCAAACCAGACAGTCTCTATGCAAAAGAATAAATGGACACAAATCAGACATCAAGAATTGTAACATTCAAAAACCAGTAGAACACTTCAATCTCCCTGGACACTCAATAACAGGCTTAAAAGTGGCCATTCTTTAACAAAAAAACTTCAGAAACAGACCTCAACAAGAAACTGCAGTGTTGGAATTAATTTGCAAACTTGACACCATCAAATTAGGCCTTAATAAAGACTGGGAGTGGCTGGGTCACTACAAAAAGTAATTTTCCCTCTGTTGATACTCACCCCTTGTTGTCAACTATTGGGAATAGGTCACTTCCACCTTGATTGAATTGGCCTCGTTAGCACTGATCCCACACTTGGTAAGGCAACTCCCATCTTTTCATGTGCTGTAATATATATACCTGCCTACTATATTTTTCACTCCATGCATCTGATGAAGTGGGTTTTAGCCCACAAAAGCTTATGCCCAAATAAATGTGTTAGTCTCTAAGGTGCTACAAGGATTTCTCATTATTTTTGCTGTTACAAGGGAGTTTACCACAAACCCAGTTGTGGTTTTTTGTTTAGTTTGTTTGTTTCACTTACAGCTCTTGTTTTATCATACTTCCTGGGGCAGTTAACATTCATAGAAAAATCTGCTTTTTCTAGAACTCTTATGAGATTAAATATACCTGCTTAAAAATATCAAATATCCTCATAACACCCTCTTTTCAACCATTCTTTAACCAGGTTATGCCCAATTTTGCACCTATTAGTGTCAATTGCCACCAACATCAATGGAAGCAGGACTGAACCTATGGTTAGCTTATAATTTCCTCCAGAGGAAGACCAAATATGACTTCTGCTTCTCTGTGTCTTCCTTACGCTGTCAGACAACAGACTTTGCAAAGTGAATCAGAGCTACTGTAAATGACCATTTTATTTCCTAATTTCATATGGCCCTAGCACACAGTTCCCTGTGTTTTTTAATACATAGATCATTATTAGCATAACTACAGACCGAATGCCAGCATGCACAACATTAACATGTGGAAGAAAACAGTCCTCACTCCAAAAAGCATCTCATATTTTCTGCCCCAATGCCTGGTTCTGTAACACTTATACATCTGAGTAATCCTTTGAAGTCAATGGAATCACTGGAGTGACCATAGGTAAATAAAAGTTGCAGAATCAGGCCCTAAGTTAGACAAACAGTACAGTTCTGTTATGCATCATATAACTGCTGGATCTCACCGGGATATAATTTAGGCACTCTTTTTTTGGGGTGTTGTCTCAGAAGAAGTGTATTTCAACAGATTAGTTGCTTTCTATACTAGGAAAAAGAGGGAATTAAAAGAATGAGGAGTGGCATGAAGGAAAACCAATACAGATGAGAGTGGTAGAAGGATATAAAATGAGCATACAAGTGCCCATAGTGGAAGAGCAGAGAATCAAAGCATATAGAATTGTGCTGGGCTTTGAGGTTTGTGTTAGAAGTCTGAACTTGATATAGAAGGCTAGAGGAATGCTGCAAAAAATTGAAAGTAGGAAGTAACATGGTCAGAGGTGCCAGAGAAAATGATTATTTTAGAAGAAAATTGTGGGTTCAGCAGGATGATATAGTAAGACCCTTAGGAAGGAATTGGTGGCAGTTGTCAAAGCAAGAGATGACCAAGAAGTGGACAAGGTTTTTTGTAGTGGGAACAGAGAAGAAAGGACAGAATTCAACTATGTTGTAAAGGAAGAACCAATAGGATTTGGTCGCAGTCTGAATTCAATGTGACTACTAGCTTGAAAAAAGCCTACTGCTATGAATGTGGATTGCAGGATTGTGCCCATAATCATAGGGTTTACTCTCAAGATTACAATGTATAAACTGCTTCTCCAAATCAGTCTTGCATTTATGTGGTCGTGTTTGTTTTGGAACAGCCATATGCATATTGCTGTCTTTAAGACCTCGCTGCAAATGTATTATTGATGGCTTCTCTGCAACATTATTCTAAATGAGTCTAATTCTTTGTTGTACTGTGCATTTCTTCATTATAACAATTTCTAGTTCTGTGATTTATCCATGCTATAAATTATGTTGATGAGTAGCAAAGGACACTGACATTTCTATCTTGAAATAATTGATTTCTTTTATTCCTTTAGGCATTTTATTCAGATTTTGTTGTCTATTTTTAGAACTGATGTATTCCATACTAATGCTCTATGTGTAAAACTGTTACTTTTAAAATCCTTGCTAAATTAAATCATATTTCTTGTAGTTGTATTGCATGTAATTGGGGATAAGAAGTGTTAGTGTCTTTTACACTCATAACTAATGATCAAAGAAGAAAACGGGTTAAATTTCTAATTTAGTATCCAACCTGGGGTTTGTTTTTAAGTGTAAATCCAATCTGTAACAGTTTTATATAGTTAGTAAATGATGATACAGTTTGCTTTTACAACATGTTACTGTTATTAGCTCTACTGACAGTTTAGGTTTCCCTTTCCCTCAGCTGCTCAGATAAAAATCTGAAATATTTTGATATTAAAATACATTGGTGTGTATTCAGTGAAATGTATTAATCTACTGCTGTAGTTGCACAAGTCACAAACATGCAGAGTGAACTCTAGAACATGAAAACACAGGTGAAAACTCCCATTGATTTCAATGGCTCCAGAACTTCACTCAGGGTCTTTTGAATAACTTTTTCAGAAGTATAGATTAGATATGATCCTAACATGACCACCAATATATAACAATGTTAATAGAAGCCTTCTACCTACTCTATAACTAAAAATAATGGTTATTAATAAATGCTAATACTTTACAATCATGGCTTACATCTAAAGAAACTGAGGAACTCAAAGCTCTTTACAAACTTTTGTTAATTACTTTTATACTAATCATTTACATCTAAACACCCAGGATCTTGTGGGTAAAACTCACCTAATCCTTCATACCATAATGAACTATGAATTGTACAGCATAAAAAAAATCTCATACTAAACATCATATATACACTATTCATCATCTGTTATTTCAAACCAAATGTAGTTTAAAATTTGTCTGTTCCTTGCAGGAATAGGGACTTGTTTGAGATAAACTGTCAAGAACTCTCATTGCTCAGAAAAGTTTATATAAATAGACTTCTCTAAAAAGTCTACTCTTGACTGAAATAGGACTTATCTAAGAAATGACAACTGAACAATTAGCTAGGTTGCAAAAAGAATTATGCATAGTACTTCACATCAAAACTTCAAACTGATATTTAATAAAAATCCCAGTACGAGCACTGGTCGGAAAATAGAGAAATCATCATTAAAGATTTCAAATGTTCATTTCTGCTTCTCAAATTTTCATTTTAAAGACATTTCCCAACCAGATCTAGACAATACATTTTGTTCAAAGATAATTAGAGAGGAGCAAAATGGTTCAGTTAAAATAATAAACATATGAAGCCCTTATCTAAAAAAATATATTTAAAAGTCAGCTAGCTAGAACTTCATCCCCATATCCAAGTTAACAAGAAGACCACTATAATAATTTCTGTAGCACCAGAAGGTTAGTTTACAAAACAAAACCATGATCTCTGCTCCAAAAACGTTACCATCTAATTTTAAGGAAAGCTATGAAGAGAATTACAAACATCAGGGGGAACAGGTTGAGAAAGGCCAGTATTTATGGTAACAAGATCACTTTTTATTCAATTATACTGTAGTTACTTAGTTATCG
This sequence comes from Chrysemys picta bellii, assembly GCF_011386835.1. Classification (NCBI taxonomy): domain Eukaryota; kingdom Metazoa; phylum Chordata; order Testudines; family Emydidae; genus Chrysemys; species Chrysemys picta. Next base: position 59,481,109 of record NC_088791.1, read on the forward strand.
CGCGTGCACATCTCTGCCCAGTGGTAAGTTAACTCCTTGAAGGCAACAAGGACTATGTGTTTTTGCTTAGAAGTGAGCCCTTTAAGAGAAGTGTTAAGTCATGAGTCACTCTCATAGTTAATCTCAGTTCTTGGTGAACTTTTTCTTCCAAATGGCTGACCTGTACAAGTGGAGAACCAGTCAGAGATATTTCCTGAAGGAAATGCCACATCAATAGCGAGCTGCTGATTCGTTTGGGCTCTCTCGTAGGTGGGGAGAGGCCAGAGGAAGAAGAAGGAGCAGATAAGTATTCAAATTTTTGAATACTTATCCAAGCCTCACTGGTCTGGAAGGAAGACTGGAAATAACTCAAAGAGGGTTTCTTGAAAGATTTCCAGTACTTCTTGGTTTTGGCTGAGGGCAGTAATACAGCAAGAATAGCCTTTCTTGGGATATTTCAGTATTGCTATTTCCTGTCACAGACAAAACCAGAATCTTCAATCTTTCTCTTTTCTTCTTTTTCCTTGTCTTTTCCTTGTTTTATTTTAAATTTACCAAACTATTTTCAAGTTTCTGAAAAGTTCAGGCTCGGGTTCAGTTCAAGGTTAGGGCAAAGGCTTGGTGCCATCCTTACTTGGTCAGAATGGATTCACCATATGCATTGGGTGGGCTGCAATTTTCGAGAACATTGCTGAACACTAATATTTCCAAAATTCCAGACAGATACACTGGACGAAGAAGAATGTTTGGTTCAATTTGGAAGTGGGAAGCTAAAGAATATTTGATTCCAATAGTAGATTTTTCTCTCCTTATTACTACTAAACCACCACCACACACAGCCAAATTCTGCCCTCACATGTGCACTCATAGCTCCCATTGGGGCATGGAACCCACACACATGCATCTGAGGGCAGAATGCGGACCCAACAACTGAATTTTTTAATATAGCCACTTTAATTACAAAGCTCATTGACCACTGTGTACAACGGACCCTCTGACCGCATATAGCGTAATGTAATTCTTGGTGCTGGTGTTGCAGCTGTTGTTCCTTTTCTGGCTAAATGGGCTGCGAACAGAACAGGAGAGAGAAAGAGCACAATGACAAAGATCCTTATTCTTTCATTGCATGCTAACATTGGCACCAGTTTTTCCCTTCACCAGGAACTAATTATTATACTCACGGCCACACAGAATGTGCCTGGCAGCTGAGGAGCTCATAAACCAAGCTCTTTAATCTACTTTGCTGGTAACATTTAGCTCGATGGTTATGATTGTGATGGTTCTGTTGCTGACTTGACTAGACTCTAACTGTCTCTGTTTACATATAAGGTTTGGCTGCCGTATCTAGGCTCTCTTACTGGAATGTTTCAAGGGCCCCAGTAAGGCATAAATAGTTTGACAAATTAGACAACTCAAAATCCATTTCTAACACCTTACACTTAAAAATTAATTATTTCAAATTAGTAAAAGTCAACGCACTTTTTGCTATTATCCAATATTAACAAAGTCTGGTGCAAAGTTTATCGTTCCGTAACCATAGTAGGGGTTCTATATTGTTTGTGTGCTCTACAAGGCTGTAGGAAACAGTTGACTGAAAAATGAAAGATTTTCTTTTTGGCAAACAAAAGAATCTGAAGTTACACATATGCTGGATTCTGGCAGTAACTGCTGCTTCAGTGATTACACAATGCATCCACTCCAGTCTTAAGCCCACTGCAGTTACACCAGGTCTGAATTTCGCTCATTGTGTTTTATTTACTACTTTTACTGTTTCCTTTGATGTATTCACATTCATAAAAGGGCTCTATCCTTTGCAGTAGCTGCTCCTTAAAAAATAAAATCAAGTCAACACTACAGCACTACTCTGTAGCTGCGCCGCTGTAGCTGCGCCGCTGTAGCGTGTCTGGTGAGGACGTGCTATTCCGATGGGAGAGAGCACTCTCATCGGCATAATTACTTCACCTCAGCAAGAAGCAGATGCTATGTTGGCAGGAGAGTGTCTCTTGCAAACATAGTGCCCATGTGGACAGCGTGAAACTTGCATTGCTAAGGGGGAGAGGCTTTTTCAACCCCGAGTGACATAAGTTAAATCAACTTAAGCGGTAGCGTAGACCTGCCCATCGACGACTCTTGGGACCATTTGTTACAATAACTGTAATCATTATCCATTAGCTGAAGACAGTTCAGTTTTAATGGTCCTTTACTCAGGGGTGCTAGAACAATTTGTATAGTGGGGGTGCTGAAAGCCATTGAACCAAACTGTAAACCCTGTTTATGATGGGAACCGCTTCAAGTTTATCAGTTCAAAATGTGTTCTATGAAACATGCAATAAACACAATCACATACTCAAAGTGAGAGTCAAGTGAGGAAAGAGCCTATGGTTTGCATGACAAGGATCTGTAACTTTGTGCGATTGTAAGAATGTGATTGACTAATGGAGGATGGATAGAGAACATACAGGGACGGATAGAAGAGACATGGAGAGACAGAAACATATCAGAGCCCTTGGTTTTTCCATTTCCATCCCCCTGATGGAGGTCTGGTGTTCCATGTGCCGACAGTGCCTTTGATCCTTTCCCCCCTATCCCAACCCAGCCTTTGCTCCCTCTGGGTTAATGTACTTCACTTCTACAGGTCAGTCCTTGACATTGTCACTTCTACCTCGCTGAGTTTCTCTCATTTTCCCTCCTGAATCAGCAGCACTGGGGATGACCCCCTGAGATGCCCCAATGTCTCAGAACCTATTTCCAGGTGCATTAGGCAAAGAAATTGTATTTTCAGAGCTTAATTGAGAATAAGACAGGCAAAAATAAGATTAGAATCTGCTCAGCGAATAGATTTCACAGGACCCATCCCTATGACATCATAGGTAGATACGCTGGAGGGTAGGAATAGGATACAGAAGGACCTAGACAAATTAGAGGATTGAGCCAAAAGAAACCTGATGTGGTTCAACAAGGACAAGTGCAGAGTCCTGCACTTAGGACGGAAGAATCCCATTCACTGTTACAGACTAGGGACCGAATGGCTTGGAAGCAGTTCTGCAGAACTGCAGAGGTTACAGTGGACGAGAAGCTGGATATGAGTCAACAGTGTGCCCTTATTGCCAAGAAGGCTAACTGCATTCTGGGCTGTATAAGTAGAAGTATTGCCAGCAGATCGAGGGATGTGATCATTCCCCTCTATTCGACATTGGTGAGGCCTCATCTGGAGTACTGTGTCCAGTTTTGGACCCCACACTACAAGAAGGATGTGGAAAAATTGGAAAGATTCCAGCGGAGGGGAACAAAAATGATTAGGGGGCTGGAACACATGACTTATGAGGAGAGGCTGAGGGAACTGGGATTGTTTAGTCTCCAGAAGAGAAGAATGAGGGGGGATTTGATAGCTGCTTTCAACTACCTGAAAGGGGGCTCCAAAGAGGATGGATCTAGACTGTTCTCAGTGATACCTGATGATGGAACAAGGAGTAATGGTCTCAAATTGCAGTGGGGGAGGTTTAGGTTGGCTATTAGAAAAAACTTTTTCACTAGGAGGGTGGTGAAGCACTGGAATGGGTTACCTAGGGAGGTGGTGGAATCTCCTTCCTTAGAGGTTTTTAAGGTCAGGCTTGACAAAGCCCTGGCTGGGATGATTTAGTTGGGAATTGGTTCTGCTTTGAGCAGGGGGTTGGACTAGATGACCTCCTGAGGTCCCTTCCAACCCTGAGATTCTAGGATTCTATGATTAATAGCATAGTGTATATTTTCCAAAAATACTGCTACATTTAAGGCAAATTGTAGAATTCTTTTCAGGAGTACTTGAGAGAGAAACAAAAAGCCAAACTATAGACCATTATGGGAAGTATACTTTCCTCCAAATTACACATTAGAGGTTTTTGGGGCCCTTTGTTTTATATTGGAGTCTTTGTCTCCACAATATGGTAACGGAGTGACTCATGACTGATCATTGATAGATATTCCAACGGTAATTCTCTCTCTCACACCCACAGACAGCCATTAGCTGGCGTAAGTTGGAATAGATCCACTGTATTTAACTTGATGTGTTAAATGAAGCTATGCCAATTTACACAAGCTGAGGGTTAGCTCACAAACTAAATGTACCTTTTTATGGCCTGGATCAAGTCTACCCTGCTTAATTTAGATTCAGCTGATTAAAATCATGACCACATGTGATAACCTGATGCAGGAGAAAGGTCATGTCACTTTTAATAGGACACACAGGAGGATGCTATCTGCCTTGCAACCTGGTATAGAATCTGAAGGAATGGATGGCCAAGAGATTTGTTATGCTGGCAGTGAGAGATTGAGAAAGATGAAATCCAAGCTAAATCCTTTATCTAAAACTAAATCTCTCTTCTGAACTCAACTGCCAGCAGCAATGAGATCATTTTATATCAAGGTGTTGTTTTTTTTTACTCCTGCCACCACTATTTCTAAAATTTGGCATGTATAAATAGATTTAGCTGGTCAATTGTCTTTAAAAAATAAATAAATGTGAATTTAAGTCATTTTGGCCTGTCCCCAGTTGGGGGCAACAAATTACAGTGGAGGAATCTGGAAGTTTGTACCCTCACTGGCTGCCTTTCCTGTCCTGACAATAGTAACAATAGTGGTTGAGTGCCAGGACAAGAGGTGGATATCAGATTGCAAAGATAATAGAGTTAGGGCAGGGAATAAAGGGTGAAGACCAGCAAAGTTAAGTTGATTGTTCAACCTACTACTAAAAAACATCATGGGAGAAATCTCATACTCTAGTCAATTTTTTGGTATCTTTGCCTTCTCTAGTAAACAATAGTGTCTATGCCACACAGATGGTGCCTATGTATGCTGGCTCCCAAACTTGCAGTGAATTCATCCCCATCCACAGTGCACACAGTGAATCAGAAAGCAAATAGAGCATTGTGTGGTGAACCATCTCATCTCTACCCTGTCACATGCACCTCCTTTGCCAAGGAGTACACAGACTCCATAATACTGGCTTCCTGGTTCTTGGTGGGGTCATCTTCAATCTCCTGACAAGTGTTGATAACACATATAGCTCACTAAATGACTTGTTTCCCAGCATTCCAGTTCCTCATAAGAGGTAAATAATTCACATGACTCCAGAGACACAATTGTTGATCCCAGCTTTATTGTATTGCACTTTCAACCTCTGGCTCTTTTCCTAATAGTAATCAATGCCCCACATCACCTCAGTATAGACATGCTATGTTGCAACTATAGGCAAATACTGCCTCATCATTCTGGGTTCTTTCTAAAACTCTGACATGGATGAATGAAAATGGTATTGAAAATGAGTACATATAAGCATCTGAATGGCTAATTCAATACAGTGTTGTACATAACTCAAACCTACCTGGCTAAACTGCAGCTATGGAACCAAATTTGGTTTCACTACATATTGCTTTTGGCTAAGAAAATGATGCACACAAAAATTGGTTCCGAAAAGGAAATGTAGCTGCCAACTGTTGTTTACCTTTTTTCCCCACTGATCATGTAGCAGATGCTTCTCTGATTCACTTACACAGATACTTTATAATGTTGCACACACATATTATTAAACTGCAGACCTCAACAGAAACATCTGGGAAAAAATTTAGCTCTTTCTCCTCACAGGAAGTCTGAAGACTTATTTGTACAAGAAAACATTTCACTACCTGCCATTTTTCCAAAACAGTGAGAACTGCCATGGTTTGTAATCTAATTAGAATGGTACTAGCACCTCAAAAGCAGCATAAGCTTTCAGGTTGTCTGTCACTGTGGCATCTTTCTTTGAAATACCATCCAGGGAAGAGAGCTCTTCTGAGACTGGCTTAAACAGTGTTTAGTATAGTGTGTAATCCCAGCTCTTCGTCCAATACACTTCAAAGCATCGGGGCTAGGTCTTTGCCATGGCTCCTCCCACTATAATTAATGCCCCCTATATCTCGTCACCCAACTATAACCCTAAGAAACTGCCAATTACATGCCGATAGGAGAGGACCAAAGGAAAGAAAATTAAATGTGTTGACTTAATTTTGTATGGCACTCAGACACTATGGTAATAAGCATGGTAGAAGTAACTAGATAGGTATAATCAATTGATTCATCTAACAGGTTTATTTTATGCAAACTACTGCCAGTGTATTATAGGCCAATAGTGAAACTTCCCAAAGAGAACAGTGTCTGCTCTGCTGCCCGCTAGGATGGAAGTTGCAAAGGAGAATAAATTCATGAGATTTATGCTCAAAAAGGGACATCTGCCAGCTGAAAATGTATAATCCCAGTACCCAATGATACATGAAATGGCTCTTGTTAATTCCTCAGAAACTTAGTTTAAATACCTATGCCTGTAGCTTTTCCAAGGGATCCTACCAAGCTACTTACACAGATCAAAAATAAAAGAAAAAAAAGATCATAAAGGAATTATAATCCCAAAGGTAGTTTGTTGAAACTCAGACAGTTGCAGCAGTACAAATGATGTGCATATCATCTACAAAAAGCATGGAAGAGATGCAAAAGATAACATATTTTGGTACTGTGTTTGGGTTTTTTGTATTTTGCTCATTATGTACAAAATTAGAGACAGAATGTACAGCCAGAAAGCAGCAATACAGTACAAAGGGTAATATAAAGCATAATCAGAATTGCTTGCTCCAAAACCAGAACAGGGTCAAAATAGAGGAAAGACCCAGTAAATAAAGCAAATAATCTGATTATAGAGCTATTAATATGAAATATTTTATATTATAAAGAATAAAAGTGAACCAAACACATTTATATTTCAGTGTCCAAATCTCATATCAATTTTTTCAGCCAAGTTCTACCAAAAACTTTCTTATGGGGTAACTAACATTGTGGGGTAGGGTATGTTCCTGGGCAACCATTGCTCCCCTCACTTCATTTTACAACAACCTCCCCTCTCCACATCACCTCTACCTGCAGAGTCTGATGTCCATGTCCCCGCCCCTGACAAAGACATGCAGCTTTGGTTGGTGCTGAGGATGACTGGGAAAGTGAAGAAGAAACCAAGCAGAGTGGTGTGTGAGCGGCTTTTCACTTTGACATGTAGTGGCTGCTGGTAGGTATCTTGATGTGTTAGTGAGGCTGCAGCTGACTGCGCCTCAGAGCTACGTGGTAAGATGAAGATAAGGACACAACATATGTTATAGCAGGAGTGCCCAACCTACGGCCCCCGGGGTTATTCATGGCCCACCAGAGCATTTTATAAGGCCTGTAGCCTGCTTCTACACAATATACTAACAACGGATTCATTACTGCTTTGTTGTCATGTTTACATCATTTTCGTTTGTCTAAGTGTGTAAACAAGCAATGCTGTACGTAGAATAACATATCTAAATACATACAAAACAAGCTGAACTCAAAATATAAATCAATACAGGTGACTTTAAATCTTATTAAAATACATAGAAATCTGTTTGGCTCACACAAGGTTGTACCTAGGTTTATGTGGCCCTTCTGTGTAATAAGGTTGGTCACCACCGCATTACAGCACTGAATGAAGGTAGAGCATATAGCAGGACTTAACCAGCTAGCTGATAAATATGTTACAATGGATCAAATTCCCTTAAAAGTCCCATCAAGTAAGTTAGTGTACTTGTGATGAGGAGTACTCAGATTCAAAATTTCAGGTACAAAAGTCTCACACTTAAACATAGAAATTTCAGACTCCAGCAAGGGATGGCAGAAAAAACCTCTAACAAATATACATAGGATTTTGCCTCAAACCTGGGAAACTCACCTACTACAGACTCTGCCTGTTGCAAGTAGACAACAGCTGAGAGATTCATTTGGGCAAGGTGGAAACTGTACCTATTAACTGGGGAAGAGGGCCCAATATACCTATAATAGCTATTAAAGATGGGGATATGGACACTCAAGCATTCCTGAAGAGACCAGCAATCTGACTACATCCTGAAGATGGTTAGAGGGCTAGAGACAACAGAAGTGGTTTCATTCACCTGGTATCTCTGCTTTCTTTTCCCCTATACCCCGAAACTAGCACTTTATTCATGTGTCCTCCATCCAAGCAACCACTACTACTCTGCTTTTCACAAAATACTCCCATCTAGAACTGGCTGGGAAATCGAGGATTTTCCCCAGTAAAGAATTTATCCAATTTCCCCCCTAATTTTATAAAAACATTTCTTGTTTTCATCAAAAACCTTAAAAATTTAAACAAATTGACATTTTTATGAAACTTTCCATTCTGACTAAAACAGCCATTTTCCATTGAAAAACGTTTTGATGGAAAGTTTTCTATCAGCTCTTCTCCCATCATTACAACTGCTCTTTCCTGACTTTTTGTTAGTACCCCCTTTCCCTTTCAATGCACCTGGCCCCTTCTCCGCACCTGCGACAGAAAGCACAGTAAACTGAAAGACAGAAGTTTGGTAAGTGAAGGAACCTCACCCAGAAGGGATAACACAAGCCAGACTCTCCTCTTTTTGATTCTAGGGATCACAAAAGTTGTTGTGATAGAATAATCACATTCCTGAAAAAACTCCCCATGTCCCAACCCGTTTTAGAAAATAAGTGTTTGCCAGGATTTATAAAAACAGGGCCAGACTAATCACCTGAAGGACACACCAACCTGATGAATCTGTGAAAGTCAGCAGCATACTGGCTGTGCATGTGCATGCCTCAAGTGCCATTCCTTACCTCGCCTGTCACTTTGGCCTTCTTATTTTCTCTCTTCCCTTTCTCCCCTTCACCCCCCCAGTCCTACCACTTGAACACCCAATAGGAGCTTATTTAGAAACCGATATATGTAGGAGTAGTTCTGTTTTTCCATCCGTGTATCGCTTTGCACTTACCAATACTGAATTTAATCTGCCATTGTGTTACTCATTTGCCTAGCTTGGTTAGGGGTCCCTCAAAAATTCCTTGCATCCTCTCTGAATTTCACTAACCTAAATGAGTCAGTAAGGAGGACAGTGCGGGCCTTTGTCTAGGGCACTGGACAGAAATCAGAAGAACTGGATATTTTTTCCAACTTTGCCCCAACCTGTGTGTGACCTTTTTGTGTGCATAAAGAAAGGACATCATTCTCTCAAGCTGCCACAATCTGTCACCTTTTGTGAACTCTAAATTCACTAACAAACAAATAAAAAGTTAGAACAAGGCATTTTGTTAACTTTTCCAATATGGATTGCACTTCAAGCTTTGTTCTATTAGATCAGCACTTGACACACACAAAAATTTAGAGTGATCGTTAAAGACTTTTAGGTTGAAACCATAAACAAACAGAAGTCAATCAATAATTCTAACATATACCATCTTTTTCTTTTATTAGCCAAGTGTGAAACACAGGCTCAGCCATTGAACTTGGGTTTAATTGAATCACAGTTGCTTAAGTGCTCTCAAGAGGTGACAAATTAAAAAGAGTTATGCGTGAAAGAAATAGGCATCCACAAGTTCGAAAAGCAATATAGCATGAGCTCAGTAATAAATTGTTGGTTATTCAATAAAACCAAATTACTACCAATAAACATTATCTGTGTACATTTTAAGAAAGAAGGAAGAATAAACAGAAGATTTTACCCTAGAGAGAAATTAATTCCACTTTCCTTGTCAAATTAACTATAGGTTAAATATAGAGCTGGTCAAATGATTTCCTGGAAACAATTAACACACTGAATCTCACTTTTTTGCATGTTCAAGAATTGTACACCAACAGACAAAATACTGGTCCCACTGAAGTTAATTTCAAAATCTCCATTGATTTCAGTTGGACCAAGATTTTACCCTACGTGCCTGACACATACATTAGAAATACGACTAAAGATAAAATCAGCAGCTAGAAAATAACCAACCAGTAATCAAGGTCAAACCCAAACTATACCCTCTTGACCCATGTCATTCTGCCCTCCTCCCCTTAAAAGCCTATGTCAATAGCCAGGCTTTGTAGCACACTCTGCAGTCAGAGTATTTGAGACCAATGTGTGGGAGTGAATGCGACATTGATGGCACTGCTTGGAAAACTTATGGTGCTAAGAAAGCTAACAGTAAAGGTATCACACAGCAAGAGAGGCAAGGTGTCAGGTAGACATATCCCAACCCTGCAGCTGAAGTCCTCCTCAGGCAGGATGTTCTCCATGTGGGGCCATGAATCTGGAATTCGTTTCCACCTCTGGTTCCATTTCAAGCACACTGGTAGAAATCTAATCTGGAAAGGATAAAGGCATGGATGAAGGGAGAGAGGTGTTGACTTTCCAACCAGAAAAAGTATCGCCTGGAGATGGCCCAAAAAATGGAATGGGGGAGGGGGTGGAGAGAGAATGAGAATTTTAACAATTTTGATGTTGTTTCATTTCTCATTTCACAGGTGACTATAAGACTGAAGCAGAGAGCACTGCCATGGCATAAGTTCCTCCACAGAACTGTTGTTGGATAGGTATATAAAAAGGGGTGAAACCATGACCAAAAACTGTTTACAGCTATTCCCTCATCCCCTGCACATGTGTCCAGGTGTGGTCAATTAGCATATTTGTAACCTTTAAGGCAGGCCAAGATTGTATTGCAAGTAAATAACTCCTGAAGCATCAGGACACCAGGTATATCTATTTCAGCAAATGAGATATTTTGGCTGTTTTAAAAGAACGTTAAGAGACTAGGCCCCTTAAGATTTCACAGAAAGGAAACTAAGCCCTTGCAAACATTCAGACCTTTTTCATTCTTAGCATCAGTACAATGTTTTGTTTTTAAATCCATCTTTTGCATTGTGCAACTGCCTCAAAATGTTACAGATCAGTATTTCAGGTTTTCAATTGATAGGGAGCAATATTTTCTATGTAAAAAGTGTTTGCCAATCTCGATATGGTCTCCATATATAATATACACCTTATCTTACTTTTTCTGTGGGTGGTAGTATAGTCATAAGAGTTTCCAGCAGCTCACCGTAATTATCTCATTCAAACTTACAAAATACTTACATAATGGAGCATTTTATAACATAAACTGAATTAATTTCAATTACACCTCATGCTCTTTGGACTCTCCTCCCAAACTACACAGTAGAAAGAAATATATTATGCCTTTGGGGGAGTACTTGAAAAAGCATGCCTATTTTCACATTTGCATTGAAACCATTTTTTTTTTTTGCAGTTTTAACCAGTCTGATAATGAAATCAGAGCTGTTTAAAACTCAGTATATAATACTAACATTCCCTGTATGTGCATATAATATTATGAAAGAGTATTCTGTTCATCAGGTCTGAGGACAACTAAACAAGGCTAAGACTCAGTGGCAACTTCAAAATTTATCTCTACAAATTTATATCATTGATTATATTTTCAAAATGTTTTGTCCTTGATCTACAAGTTTCTTTCTTTTCTTCTGTTAAAACAGCGTATAACATGAAGACATTTTGTTGCAATATATTTAATCCATTTAAAGTGTGCCTATTGTGAAGAATCTAAGAGCAAGTGAAAAAAAACCTAACATACTAAAAATTTATAAATAGTAACAAATATCCAGTCAGTTAATTCAAGGGCTAGCCTGATAGAACTCGAGCAAAGCCAACCACTCTGTTTATAAAATCACAACTATTAGGAAGAAAACAGAAAAATAGGGTGGCTAATGCAAAAAAAGATTAAAAAAAAAAAAAGGTCTGCTGGAATGTCATAAAGACAGCCAGAGATATTCACCATCTGTTAAAGAGCTCCACAACACAGGATCCTTGACAAAGAATGACCTATCATCTGGCCTTGACTTATATTTAGGATTGAGAACAGACCAACTGGATGTAGAGAGAGGTACTTACATGTATAAGTACTTGAGTAATGTCACCTGGTATTATATATATATAATATTTAAGGCCAATAACCCAGGGAATAACCCCCTGGAATAAGCCCCAATAACAAGAGTCATGGAGGAAAAGCTGAGGGACACTTCCCAATGTTTTGATGAACTCTGCAAAAGGATGTTGAAGGTGGAGGGGCCTCCTGGCACATGCAGCTATGAGGATGCAGACTGAGGAATAGGGATGTTCTTGACCCAAAAGTATAACTGGGTTCAAAAGAGAACTAGCTAAGGTTATGGAGGAGAGGTCCATCACAGAAAGTGATAAAAGAAACACCACCATATCACCTGTGTGCAAACACTTTTCACAAAGAGATCACTCTGTACCTGACCTATCGGTCTTCATCCTGAAAGGAAACCTGCACTTCAAAAAACAAACCTGGGAACTTAAATTAATATCTGTGAATGGCTATTAGCCAAGATGGTCAGGGATGCACACCCTATGCTTGGGGCAACCCTTAACCTCGAACTGCAAGAAGCTGGGAAGACAGGTGTGGACTACTCCAACTGCCCTGTTATGTACACTCCCGCTGAAGCTCTGGTACTGGCCACTGTCAGACAAGATCCTGGGCTAGATGGACCATTGGTCTGACTCACTATGACTGTTCTTAGAGGAGATAAGACTCAATGAACACAAGGAGAAGATCTTGTTGGGTAACCTAAATTTAACCATTTTTACTTAATTTTTAAGAGGATTTTTTAAAGAATGTTGGAAAACTAATTAAAGTTACATAAAAGCTATCAAGAGGACCCAAGTTAATGTAATTATACCTTTTAAAGAGCTCAATCTTGAAGCCTGCTCTGGTTTAAGAATATTCCTTTAAATTAGGTAAATTGCCAGTTGTGTGCCTAACTTTAGGTACACCCATTTTTTGAAACATTGGCTTGAATTTTTTTGTCTGTAGCAGTGATAACCACTATAACAATAGACAGAAGAGGTACAACTAACTCCATTTTTACTCTCCAAAATTAACATGTGAGCAGGGGCATTATACAAACTTTAAAGCCTATCAAGCCTATCAATCAATTTCAAATGAAGCCACAAGTCAGTAGATATATTCAGGATTATAAATAAAATTAGTTTAAGTTCATGTATGAACAATGGAGAAAAAAGCAAAATGTTACATATGCATACCTAAGGTTGTAGAAAACATTGTATTACAAATACTTTTTCTATAGTAAAACCCTGAAAGTCATCTTGCTGCCGCTGAATGTGACTTCAGTCCTTCAGCCAATATTCAAGTGGCTATACAGATTTGATGACACAGAAAAGATGCAGATTCTCTTAACGAAAAATCATGCATACCATATAAAAAGCAACAGAGAGTCCTGTGGCATCTTTAAGACTAACAGATGTATTGGAGCATAAGCTTTCGTGGGTGAATGCGCACTTCCGACTAAGTGGGCATTCACCCACGAAAGCTTATGCTCCAATACATCTGTTAATCTTAAAGGTGCCACAGGACTCTCTGTTTCTTTTTACAGATCCAGACTAACACGGCTACCCCTCTGATACTTGCATACCATATAGTTATCCTTCATTAGGTACATGATCCCTGAATGATTAATAAATTCGATTTTATCAAGTCCTCAATTAGTCTGTAAGAGTTCTACTGTATTTCAGAAATGGTATGTGATCATGCAATTAAAGACTTTAACATAATGCACACACACAAAAGGGCAGTTAAGACTGAAGACTTAAGTAGAAATGTTGGCTCAGTTATTTAGCCATATATTTCTTTAGGGACAATTGTAAGAAGGGATAGGGAGGAGTCTACATCGGAACCCCAGACCCAACCTTCTTGTCTGAGGACTGGGGAAGTCCCATTTAGATCCAAAGTGAACATACTTCTCTCCTTATAACATTCTGAACCACATCCTGGCGAGTCACACATACTCAAACTCAGGGAAAGTTTTCATTTGGTTCCAAACTTCACAGCTGAAGTCAATTTCTAATTCCTGTTTGATTGCTTAAAGTTACAGACAGATGAGTGAGTGTGGCAGCCCATCTCTGATAACATGAAATACCCAAATCATTTACAATTCAAACTCCAACTCATTAGGCAGCAGGGAAAACAAAAGATTTCCAGAAATCATGTACTGCCTATTCTAGTGCCCCTCTCCCCCACCACCACTCCCAGATGGAGATCCACATGGATGGACCTTGACATCAGTGCATAGATGCATTAAAGTTAATGGGGGTCCACCTTCACAGAGCCAGCTGCAAGAACTGGCTTTATATTGAGACAAACAAGTTGACACAAGATAATTCCTATTATTAACTAATACAAATGTTAAGACAGCATTGTATTCACTATCATACCTCCTGCCATGCTGAAGTTCACTGCAGGTAACTGAAATGGCTATGCAAGAGTTACCCAATATGTTTCCAGGAAGCTTAGCCAGGCTTAGCCTGAACCTGTCCTTCTCTATAAACAAATACAGTATGCCTGCAGTTGCTTTGGTTTGCACAGCACATTCTCTCTCTCAAACGTTGCTGGCAAAATTTTATCAAGGCTTTTTTTTTTTTTTTTTTTTTAAAGTGGCTGAATTAAATCATGGAACTGGTCAACCAGCTAGGGAACTCTTTAGGAATAGCACACAAACTTTATTTATGACTTATTCTCCACCTGTACTGACATGGCTGGGAATTTACAACTGTACTGAAAATGTTACACATGGTACTTCAAAAATTCCACATTTTACTGAGCTGCATTATTATGGAACATTTGTCATGCAGCCAAACACTATGTCAGTCCTATAATTGATTTACTGCAACATCTGTAAGAATGGTGGGAGAAGCAAGAAAAAACAATGTCCACTTTAGACTCCACTGTTTCCGAATAGCATATGGCTGTGGAGGATTTACAAAGAATTGGAAATAAGCAACATGCTTAAAGATACAGATAAGATAAATGTTACACACAAAAAATTACTACTTTTCAGAAGGGAGAGTAAATGTAACTTACCTGTAGCTAGCACCTGGCCCTAGAAAAGCAGACTTTTTTCCTGAGGAAATTATGAAACTTAAACAAGAAGTCCACATAGACTCAAAACTCCTCGTTTGTGAAAGACCACATTAAAAATAAATAAAATAAATAAAATTGTCTCACCAGGTCTGTACAGTAGATTCTTCGTAATCTCTTAAAAATGTATCCACAAATCCATCTTTTCCATTTAGGAATGTTTTGTCAGATGAGAGAGGTCCAAGACTGTTGGACAGAGGGTAAAGATTGGGGGGCAGGGAGGAGAGATACCCTTCCAGGATCTACTCACTTCAGTTTCTGTGAATCTCTCTCTCTCTCTCTCTCTCTCTCCCCCCAGAACTTAACTTGAATGTGAAGAAAACTGATGGGGGGTGGGGCGGGAACAGATAATGGTACTTGGGAATGCTCAATCAGATTGACATCATCTCAGTAGTTTAGTACAAAACACAAAAAAGCAATTCAGGTAGATCAAGCTTTATAGAATTTATGTAGTTTCCTCAGCTGGCCAATTTGAGAGAGGACTGTGCGATATGCCATTCTTACTTCAGTTCGGTTCTTAGGTAGAATGGTCCATTTTAAACACATTTCCTGCAAGGTTGGAACAACTATAGCCACTCTAAGTTTAATTTAGAAGTAAGAATATTATTCTAGATGAAGTTTCTAGAAAATGTTCTGGGTTAAGGATACACACAGGATACCACTATACTTAAGGTACATTAGAACTAAACAAAAACAAAAACCCAGTCCATCACTTTATAGGACCGTAAAGTCAAGATATTATTTTAGCCTGGGGGTTAATACTGTTTCTTGATTAGTCATATTTTCCATCATTGGCACCATTTTATTTTTCCACCTCCTGTGTGGCCACACTTATGTAAAATTAAACTCATTTTAAATGCTACTTTACCCAGTTTTTGTCTTTTTGCCAAGGCAGAATACACTAAATTTTCTCCGCTTACAGCAAATCCCTAGGAGACTGCTGGTGCTCTTGACACCTTTCATTCTTTAGCTTACGTAGCCCTGATGTTGAGGGTTACATTTCCCTTTTCCTTGGGGAAGATTAATGGGAAAAGCCATTTACACCAATAAAAAATAGCATCGGGATATGGCAGAAGCCAGACTCTGGTACCTAAGGTTCTATTAACAATATTGGCAGACAAGCACACAGGAGGTAGATGTACAAGTGCACTTCATTTTGATTAAGCCAGCAAAGTAGCTAATTACAATGGAGAAAGAGAAACAAGGGTTGGCTTGTTTACAGGGTTCTTCTGACATTTAACCAAGAAGAAGTGGTATTAATCATAGAATATCAGGGTTGGAAGGGACCTCAGGAAGTCATCTAGTCCAACCCCCTGCTCAAAGCAGGACCAATCCCCAGACAGATTTTTGCCCCCGATCCCTAAATGGCCCCCTCAAGGATTTAACTCACAACCTTGGGTTTAGCAGGCCAATGCTCAAAACACTGAGCTATCCCTCCCCCCAATGATCCACAATTATTTATAAACCCATTAAACAAAATCTTAATGCCTCATCCTAAAAAATAAAATGTATCTTTGTTACAAGGTACTGGCTGATAAAACATAAATATCCCATGTGCTAGACAAAAATGTTCCATTTTTCCAGCAATGGAGCTAGTCATGGACATAGGCAATACAATTATTAAAATCTTCATGGCAAAAGGCAGATGGTAAAGGTACTTCTGGCTATCTGGGATGCCAGCAGGAAGAGGTGTTCCAGAAGTAGCTCTAACACGGAACTTCTAACAAAGATTGAACAAACCTCCTTCGACAAAATCACTGCCCACAAGCTAGTCGTCTCCTGCCACCAAATCAGCATCACTCCTGTCTTATCTAGACTGAGCCTCAGGCATCCATTCTCACCCAAGATCTGCTTTCAGCCATTACATTTTCTTCATTCAGCAAAAAAGCGACAAATGCATCATTTTCAGATTGATAGCAATGCAGCCTCAATGGTCTGTCACAAACTCGCCAGGATGAAGAGAGAACAAAATTTGGCACAAATTTGTACAAGAAGATCCCCCAGGGCAGATGAGTAATTACCCCAAATCAACCTCTGATCTTGCAGAGAAGGGGAAAAACCAAACCAAATCACACAATCATCACTATCTTTTCTTCCTGGGGATCGCAGGCAGACCAACAAATTAGTCATGGTCAGATATTATCAACAGCTGCTGAAAAATCTAGAAGAATCAGCAAGGACACCTGCCCTCTGTCCAGCATTAAGCTATGGGGCCACAAAGAATCTTTGTTCTATATCCAGGGCAAAAGCCACACCAACACAGACAAAGGAAACCAGCTGAAATCAGTGACTATTTTTCCACCCCATCCTTCTCAGCCCTTGTAATTGTGGACAATCAAGACTGCAAACAGGATTATAATTCTCAGGACTAGCAATTAGATATATGTTATTTTGAAAGAAACTGAAATCCTGCCCTGAATGGCAACGTTAACTTTCTCAAATGAAAACAAATTCAGTCGCTGCCATTTGATTAGTCAGGCGAGGCAAATTTTCCAAAGCTCCTCCAAATGAATCCAGAACCTAAGTGGGTAATAAAAACAGGCAGAATCTCAGAATGAACACTACATCTGCAGACACTGAATGCCCAGTTCGGTTACACCGCCAACGTTAAAACCAACTATTAAAAATTGTGTCTTGCAATTTACAAAAATGTCAGTATATCATCTGACATTTCACTACACTATCATAAGTATAGTCAACTTCCTAGACATTAAAACTCATGTGTCATTGCAAGAACGAAGACAAGGATTTTTATTCCCATGTTAGTGATATTTAAGTTACCAAGAGAAAAAAAAAAAAAAAAGACACCACAAATACTGATACCTGTATTTTTAGGATACCATTTGAAGTAGCTTTACATCAGATGGGAAGCATTAAAATGTGGGCCTGGACCCGATAATGAGTTCTATGTTATTGCAGGATTGGGGAATTCATATAGTCTAACAGTTCAATTCATAAAAATATTTGAAGTAGTGGAGAAGGAAAGGAATATTGTCTTTTTCTCATTTTGTACATTAAAAAAAAAAAAAGCATGCTTCCAAAGACTGTTTTTAGTCACAGCCTTTTAACTTGGATTTTTAAACATAACATTTTATTTTGTAATGAACAGCATTAAAAATGGTTTGGTTTTTTACTTTCTTTCTCTAGATATTTGGGAAATTATGTCTGGTTAGAGATCTAAGTTATGACACTTGGGAGAAAAACTAGAGAAGCGAAAAAACTATTGACTTAGTGAGTGAATCTATTTTAAGATTTTAAGCATTATTGACTTAGAGATTTGTGCTTAACTCAGGAAAAATTAATATATTTACAAATGCAGTTAATTATCATCAAATACCCATACCAATGTCTGTCACCACGTCGCCACATCTGGCTGCAATGAAGGCAAATTAACAATCAGATTCAGAAAATCTGGCAATATGATAAACTAAAGCATGCAAAATCCATTCTCTACATTCAGACCACCAGTGATTAAGGATGGATTAACTTCCTGTCTCTAATACTGGCGCCTAAATTAAAGGAGGGAAATTACTCTGCAATCTGCATACCAGGTTTCTGGCTACAAACAACAAAAAGCCCTTAACTCAGCTACTTTAGGCAGGGAAACCTTTTGCTCTAGACGTATCCTCTGAAAACGTCTATGATGTGCTGGTCTAACAGCTGCTTTCAATTTAGTTTAAAAGTAAGTTTGACAACTATATAAATTTGCACCTTCAAAGTGAGCAGATTTGAAAACCTAAGTCCTGTAATAGTAAAACTTGTGAAGGCACATTGTTTTAATACATAGCTGACAAGAGGATTCACAGCTTTTTAAAATACTGGACATCTGTATCGAGGAAAACAAAAGGGAGAATTCTCATTTAGTCTTAATTACCATCACATGGTAAGTGTCTTTCTTTGGCTTAGAGCGGCTAATAATATTGGGCTCCTCAATTTAAATTTAATCTAGCAAGAATTCAAACTTATAACAACTGCTCAACTTGAGTGAGGAATGAAGTACAGTTCACATTTATCTATATGGAGAAGAGAGCAGTCAAAAAATGCAAGAGCAGCAGAAGGTAAACCAAGGAAGAATTATCTTGTACACTGGTTACCTTATTACGCTGGGTGTGGAAGTGATTGGGGGAGCAGCCGAGAAAACATAGGGGAAAAACACAGAATCTGACATGCACTGAATATCTGGGAAATATTTAATATTCAAACCATTTATTTAGAGGAGAATGATACTACCAGGTAAACGTCTAGGACAGATTATTTTTTGTTTTTGTTTTTCACTAAGTTGCTTGCTGTGTATGTGTGTCCACTCTGCATATCCACCACTAGAGGTATACATTAAAGTTATTTGTACACTCACATGGCTAGACAGCCAGTCTTGTGTGTGTGTGGGACAATTTGGGGAAGCTGTATGACCAGAACTACTTCTAAGGGCAGCGGATATCTAATATGGTGAATCCATATACTCTACATTTTAGACAAACTGATGAGATATGGGCCAGATATATTCACAACATACATTTTCAATTTCTATCAACATACCTCCACCTTGCATTCTTCATACTCTACTGTGTCTCAAGACCACAAGGCAGCATATTTTATTAAAAGTGATGTGCAAATAAGATGCATGGTACCTGCAAACAGCATGGAACGTCCATTCATAAAAAGGTACAGATATTGGTACAAGTTTAGGATGCTTTAGTACTCATTTCAATAAAATGAAGTCTGACAGGAAATATACATAGTATTATTTACATCATTAATTTACAGGAGATACCATTTGCATAAAACAAAGCTATAAAATAATTAGAAATATAGTACTTCTCTAAGGAATGTATTCCCTGTATAAAATTTTATAACACTTTGGCAATTACGTTTTATCTGTATAAAAATGTATCCATTCTTTCTGATTTCATAGCTCCATTAAAAACATGGATTCCCCCCGCCCCTTTTAAATAAAGCTCCACATTGAGGTAGTATGTCAAAAATATTTCTTTGGTTCCATCAATCAACGGCCATTCCAAAAGCAGCTATGTGTTCAGGTCATAAGACTGGAAAGTAGGAGTCCTAAAGTTTTCAAAGGCCTGTTTGTAAGTACAAATGCTGTTTTCCTCATGAGAAACCGTCCTGTCCTTTCCATCTTCCTCTGCCTCTGAGTCAAAGTCCAATGAGGCTTGAGGATTATTATTATTATGGAAGGTTTTTGGTTGACAACTTGCTGGCATCCTACAGCTCGAAAAAGAGTCCAGTTGAGGCCTCCATAGAGACTTGCCAAATGTTCCTGCAAGATAGAAATTTGTAAGGAAAGAAATGCTGGTGTTGATCGCTCTGTGTCTTACCAAGGGCTGTACTCGAGAATACAAGCCAAGGACAGACACAGCTCAAGTTCTCTGAAATGAGATTTGGCTTTATTTCTAAGCCTTACTATTATTCCCCACCCAAAAGAAAAAAAAAAGCCCTCTATACTCATATGTACCCATTTAAAACTCTTAGCTGAGATGTTAAAAGTGTTTCCAAAGTAAATAACTTGGTTGATAGCCATTCAGAACAACCTACCCCCTTTAATTTCCTTGTTTATATTTTCATGAATTTCCTCATTCTCAAACATAAAATACAAACAAAAACCTGCAAACAAGTCACAAAGACATTCTAATGCATAACCAAGAACCATCTCTTCAACATGCTTTTTGGATTAGTGTACTCTGAAAAGGGATTCAAACATTTGCTCTGTTTAGCTAGGCTGATATTAAGATCTGTTTATAAAACTTTTTTTTTTTTTTTAAACGACACACCCTGCAGTCTGAATGCCAGACAGTGTTCTTTCTGGCTTGTGTCACACATCAGTAACAAAGATCCTGCTAGTGAAATTCTGCCTTCATTTATACCCCATTTGCGCTCAGCTGGCTAGCACAGGAGTAACCCAAGTAGAATTTGGCATTCAACTGCATCTTCATTAAACAATTTTGTTGGTGCACTAGCCAGAAAAAAAATATATTTTCTCTTCTCCCTTTTCCATGTGGAGGCTCCACAGCTAACACCACTACACTGAAAGTCTTCACTTTTTTCACGGACAGAAAATATAATTAGATATGACTGACACATGGCATAGATCTGTTGATTAAGGTACCACACTTACACATACCACCCCCCAAAAAGTGGCTGGCACACATTGATTTTGAAACACTAGATGTTATTAATAATTTGATTCTAAAATGGTTTATTGTGCTAGAAGAGTCCTACTTCTCTGGCATTGTATCCATTGACAAAATTGACATAATCACAGATTTAAAGGGAAACTGTATTTGGGGAAAAAATATAAATGACTTTATGGGGTTTCATATTTGCATCAATGTGCAGATCATGTTTGTTTACCATAATACGAAAGATGTTCTTTATAGCATCAATCTGGCTTCTGAACAAAATCAAGCTATGACCTTTTGGTTCATGCATCAACAATGAAGCTAATGCCAACTGTCTTCAGTGGGGTTGAACAGATATGATTGGGCAGAATTTGAAGACAATGGTGCTGCAGAAGTGATTCTACAATTGGAAATTAGAAACAAATCACCACGCTTTCCACCTCCCCAAGATCAACTGACTAGGGAACGAGTGGCTAGGCAGCATGTCTGCAGAAAAGGACCTAGGGGTTACAGTGGACAAGAAGCTGGATATGAATCAACAGTGTGCCCTTGTTGCCAAGAAGGCTAATGGCATTTTGGGCTGTATAAGTAGGAGCATTGCCAGCAGATCGAGGGACGTGATCATTCCCCTCTATTCAGCGTTGGGGAGGCCTCATTTGGAGTACTGTGTCCAGTTTTGGGCCCCACACTACAAGAAGGATGTGGAAAAATTGAAAAGAGTCCAGCGAAAGGCAACAAAAATGATTAGGGGGCTGGAGCACATGACTTATGAGGAGAGGCTGAGGGAACTGGGATTATTTAGTTGGCAGAAGAGATGAATGTGGGGGATTTGATAGCTGCTTTCAACTACCTGAAAGGGGGTTCCAAAGATGATGGATCTAGACTGTTCTCAGTGGTACCAGATGACAGAACAAGGAGTAATGGTCTCAAGTTGCAGTGGGGGAGGTTTAGGTTGGCTATTAGGAAAAACTTTTTCACTAGGAGGGTGGTGAAGCACTGGAATGGGTTACCTAAGGAGATGGCGGAATCTCCTTCCGTAGAGGTTTTTAAGTTCAGGCTTGACAAATCCCTGGCTGGGATGATTTAGTTGGGGATTGGTCCTGCTTTGAGCAGGGGGTTGGACTAGATGACCTCCTGAGGTCCCTAAACCCTTTGGAGCAGTGATTGTCTCACTGTAGGTTTGTACAGTGCCTAGCACAATGATGCTCTAGTCTGGCTGAAGCCTCTAGATATAAAGCTATAATATCACCAAGTACCAGCAGAAGGGAGGATATCAGCTACACCCCAGCCCTGAGGTTGCATTGACTCCAAGGTAGTATTCTTTGCCATGAAACTGCTCCTCCTTTAAGGCAGACAGTGGCCAGCTGGTGAAGCCCTATTTGCACATTTCCCCCACAGCAGTAATGGTAGGGTGCCTCTGCCCAGGTCTCCTGGTAACAGCAAGGTTTTATAGTCTGTACCTGTGCTTCTGCCGGGGGGCAAACTACAGCACCTTTACCCACAAAAAAGAAGGCTGGGTGGGTGGGAGGGGGAGATAAAGAGTCAAAGAACTTAGACAGGAACATTCTTCACTCCTTCCTGTGGGTTTCCCTACAGGAGGAGCAATCTGGGCCTTACGCATTCTATTGATTCATAAGCCAGGATATAACCCAGCCCCTTATCTCATAGCTGTGTTCGGCATTAAGATACCACAGTGCTGAAAGCAGTATAAACAAGAAATGTAGTGGGGTTCTAAGTTAAACCAATCTTGCAAAAGAAAACGTAGGACATGAACCCTTTAGTCCCCCTTTACAAGTTAAATGTGTGAGCCCTAAAGGAGTTAAACCTTAAAACCCTTTTGCGGTTCATTAGAGCAATGACCTCCATAGCATGCTTAAAGCTTGCAGTGTTGTTTTTATGTACTTAAATATGTTCTAAAATTTGTGGAAATATGCAAATTGTATTTGGATAAAAGATAAAACCAACCAATACAAAGGTTCATGAACAAAGAAGAAGAATTTGCACAAGTGAACAGATTGTTTTAGCTAGGCTGATAGTAAGATACTTTGTTAAAAAGCTCATGCTCAGTGGAATTGGTTGTTGATTCAAGACTTATCTTCTCTAGAAAGACCTACGGAATGGCACCAAAACCACTAGAGAAGGAGTCAGAAATGTAACATTCCAGCAGGCAGAAGGGAAGGAGGAAAAGGAGAAGCTCCTAGTCACACTTGGCTTCAATAAATTATGCTGTGTAGACCTTTAAAAAAAATATGGCAGGTTTGAAGTGGGGTTGCAATCAGTTGCATTTTACTGAAGAATGGTTTATCTTAAGTCATTCCCAACAAACTCAGGTCTTCTGGGAGGCAACTGAATGCTGCATGTAGTGTGCTTTTTAGGACCATCTTGTATTACAGTTGTGAACTGTTCATGCATGATTGTGTTCTACTCCATGGGGGAGGGTTACCTCAGCTACCACAGGAACTAAAAACAGTGGAGGGGGGGTGATTAAGGTGAGTGACTGAAACTTAGGCCTTGGCTACACTTACCGGCAAGTTCGACGGCTGGAAATCGAACTTCTGGGTTCGACTTATCGCGTCTAGTCTGGACGCGATAAGTCGAACCCGGAAGTGCTCGCCGTCGACTGCGGTACTCCAGCTCGCCGAGAGGAGTACCGCGGAGTCGACGGGGGAGCCTGCCTGCCGAGTGTGGACCAAGGTAAGTTTGAACTAATTCGAAATAAGGTACTTCGAACTTCAGCTACGTTATTCACGTAGCTGAAGTTGCGTACCTTAGTTCGAATTAGGGGGGGTAGTGTAGACCAAGCCTTAGACTCCAGAGACATTCCACCCCCTGGGGTGGTTTGTATATACTAGTTCATGCTGGGGTTTCCAGAGGGTAGGAAACAAAGGAAGAGCTTTTGATATAAAGGGAGGAGCATAAAATGACTTATGGCTTCTTTCTGATGCAGCAAATGGACAAAGGGAGGGCCTCATGGAAAGGATGGAAAGACACTGGCCTACTCGGGCCCCATAAGACTGGTGCATGATTCCTGGTATGCTAAGTGTGTGTCTAAATCTGTTTATTGTTGTGGGGTTGGGGTTTTTTTTTTTTTTGGTAATGCTTTTATCTTAAGAAAAAGTGTGCTTGCTTAGAAAGAGCTGGGTGATAGCTTGTAACCTTTGGCAATACATTTTTCGTAGCCATTGGAAAGAAGGCAAAGGCACAGGCACTAGTCTTTAAGCAGACTGGCTTGCTGGGAATATCATAGTGTAAGGCAGGGAGATGTGCAGTCTTAAAACTCCAGTCAGGAGGGAGAGACACGTGGGTCTTCACCCAAGAGAGGTGATAGCTGGGAGCAGAAAACCTTACGTGTGTGCCCTTGAGGGACCATGGAGGGGGAATAGAGGTGCAATTACCCAGAAACTGTGATGCTACCAACTAAGCAATACATGCAGAAGTTATTCCCCTGGTATAGTAGAAGATATTTTATAATGCACTGAATTTTTTTTTTTAAATCCATCAAAAAAAAAAAATCAAGAAACTAAAGGCTTGTTCATAACTTCACAATAGTCACACTACTTTTTATTTCTCATTTGAGCCCCTCGAGTGTTGGTACACTGTCTATTCAAAGGCCTTGTCAGAGTACCTTGTCTGAATATGAAGTGCCCTGCATGCTCCTGGCACAACACAAATAATGGAGGAAAAGAGGTAATACTAAAGTTAGCTTTCACAAACTAAGGCCTTGCTTAGACAGGAAAGTTTCATTGGTTAAACTGCCAAAATTTTCAAACAGTATATATTTTATAAACTGTAGTATCCCACTGAACTCAGTGGCAATTGCATGTACTCAGTATCTCTGAAAAAAAGTCAGGCTACTTATGTGACCAGCTTTTAGTTAGGTTTCTCACAATATGTAACAATCATATAAGCAATCACTGAGTACAGCCGTGAACTACTGTTCTGACAAAAGGATAAACATGTTTTCTAGTACATGCAAGTCATAAGGGACATGCATACAAATGATGTTTGCAGCTTTAAGAAATGTAGTAGCTGAAACATACCCATGAAAGTGCTACTAGTGGTAATACAGGATGATTCCTGATTTCTGTTCAAATCAAAGATGTCTGAGTTTAGACTCAAGCTTTTCACTCCAATTCCTTCATTTGGCGGGTAAGTAGAGTTAAGCAATTTGCTACTTGTAGCCTGCATTCCAATGCTGCCAACATACTGGTCAAAGGGATCTTCTGGTGAATGTGATAATGTTCCAAGTGAATACGGATAGCATTCCTTTTTCTTTAAGTAACTAGAGTCACATAGGTCCATGCACACTGTTCTTTGGTCAGGGCTGCAGCCTTAATAAAAAGGAGAAATCAGTATTACTAGGAATCTGCTATGGCAAAACTGAAACAGAACTAAAATATTTATTTGACTTACTTGTATGGTATGCTTCAAAAGCGTCAGAGCCATAAGCATTCCCTTTTAAATATACAGTCCCTGAAGTCCCCAGATAGTGGCATAAGAATGGATCTGTAACAACCTCCAGGTCTGTTTCACTGCCATTATCTAGATGACAAATGCCTTAAAAATAAAGACACAATGTATCAGCTAACAGACTCCTTTTTTCTAGGCTTCATCCTACACAGTTAGTTTTACTAATGGAGTTTTGTTCTTCTGCAAATAAAGAAACTACAGCGATGAAACCTGCACTGGAATTTTCAGCACATGTTTCCTGGAGGGGCAGGAGTTTTCAAGAGTTCAGTTAAACAGCTTTATAAAGCTGCTACAGCCTAACCCTAACCCTCTCCAGAATGGCGATGTCAAGATTTCTCAGTATGTCACCACTCTGTTGGCCTGCTTATCTTCTAGGAGTATAAAATAAATACCAGGAGAGCCAGGATTTTATAATTAAGTAATTAATTAATAAAAAATCATGCAATGAGTTCATTTGCAACAAAAGATTCTGCTCTGAATACTGAAGCCATGATCCAAATAATGGCTACAAGTCATCAAGTGTTACAGAGCAGATTACTGCTCTAAAACACAATGATCATTTTGAGGTCCTTTCACAAACTAAGGCCTTGCTTACAGGGGAAAGTTTCATTGGTTAAATCATATAGTAAAACAATATAATGCCCCCTATGGACACTTATTCCTGTATAAAAGAGTGCTTTTGGGAAGTTATAATCCCAAGAGACATAACTAAAAACAAAAACAAAAGGGTACTCTTACACTGGTAGAGTTCATGTGTAGACTTAATCTTTTTTTGGTGTAAGTATGATCAGTTTAAATTCACACCTGAGGTGATACTGAAGAAGCTTCCCTATGTAGATAAGGCCATATGTCAAGTGGCTCAGTAAAACCAAGTTTCTGTTATCAGCACAAGCATTTCTCATTCCTGTATTGCATAGTAAAATCTCAGCTTCAAATATTATTTTAATGTGTTGAAGCAATCAGTAAGTCAGTCACAGGGCCTACATGGCAATCAACAAAGATGCTTCACTGGTGTCACTACAATTCATTACATTAGTTAGGAAGACAGTATCTGATTTCTAGTAATGAAAAACAGTGCCAAGTTGTATATTTAAAGTATTTACCATTACTATCTCTCTGCTGTAAAAAATATCCTCCCATTGAAGAAGTTATGAACTGATGATGACTTCCATTTTCTGATGACCCATCCTGCCTTTCAGCTAATGTTCCCTGGGATGACAGGTAACTTGGAATGTCAGCAGGCAAGTTTGTCTCATCTGTGATTTAAGGGGGAGGGGAGGAACACACATAAAACCATCAGTATATTTTAGGTTTCTTTGAAATATTTTTAAACCAGCCAGCAACATGTTGAAGGCAACAAATGATTCATCGTTCTGAATTGGAGTCAAAACACACAAGCGTTTCTGGAAGAAAGTTACTGCAGAACAACCACAAACACATTTGATGACTCCTTTGCGCCGCCAAGCTTCAGTTTACACACCTGTATTTGTGATGCTGCAATCTTCATTTCTTCTCCTTGTGTGGTATATGATGACCACCCACACAAGGGAAGTGCCCACCACACAGCAAACCACTGCTATGATCACTACGCCGACTGTGGCCCATCCATCATTATCCAATGATGGAGCAATGTTTTGAGGCGAATCACAGGTGGGAGTGGGAATTACATTTAGACGAATGTTGCCTCTCTCTGTTCCAAGCGTATTAGACATTTCACAAGTGTATTTCCCAGCATCTTCAATGTCTGTGTCCACAATAATCAGTAACTGGTTGCCTGCAGCGAAGAAGTGCCTTTCTGTTACCACCAACGGGCTGTCATCTTTAGTCCAGTTCAACCGAGGCGGAGGGCTACCACCAGCAATGCATTGCAAGACTGCAGTTTCACCTTTCGTTACTGTTCGGTCTAGCAAGGGCCGCAAAAATGATGGTGTTTCTGAAAAAAATAAATAAATTCTAAATTACCTGTACAAGAAAACATAGGTGGTTCCAACCCTCACATCGACCCAACCCACAGAAAAAAAAAACAAATGAGTTGGGGTAATATCAAATCACAGAATTTCTAACATTTGTGTTGTTCTAAACGTTAATCCTTAGAAAGATGGCATATTTTAGACAAATGACTACACAGTTATGCATCTGCTAGATACACCTGATCCTTGCAATCACCCCAAAATGTTTAAGACAAGATATCTAGGGTGTTGCCAAGCACCATTCAGAAGCAAATTTCTACACAAACGCTGAGGTAGCTAACAGTTTTGGGAAATGATTTAACTAAATTAAAAACATCATTAAGGCCTAATTATACTTATAGTTGTGAAGGGGAGACATATTCCAGGAGTCTGAGTTAAAAGATTGGCGTCAGCTAATGTGTTACTGGTGACAACTAAATGCTCACTAGCCCAACAAAAGAAAAAAAAACTAGGAAATAAGTTACATATTAGCATAGTGTTCTCTAGAATATATTATTAGTAGAGATACCAACTCTGAATTAATAGAAAAAAGGAAAAAAGGTTTTGTTTTGTTTTTAAACTAAACTTTTCAGAAAAAATGCCAGCAACCTGCTCCTTTCTTTGTGTATACTAAATAATTTCTATTTTAAACTATGCGTTTAAATGGAAAATGCAACTATTTATTAGTAACAATGATTGTGTATTAAAAATTATAAGTATGTATTTCTAACCAATAGCCACCGATTAATGAATGATGACTTCAGGAAATGCATTACCACAGAACTAATCTGAAAAGACATTTTTCAGCTAAATACGTGCCTCCAAAAGCACTCATTAGTAGTGAATTGATGCATCTCCCTATTAAGCCCTAAAACACATTTTATTAAGTAACATCTAAAAGTATGGAAAAACTTGTCACACCACTTCAATATAAAAGACTTGTATCATTACATGTTGACAGTTTCTCACCTAGTACTGTCAGTGTTGCATTAGCTGAAATGCTCCCAGCAGTGTTTTGAGCTGTACAGCTATAAACTCCAGTGTCCTCAATTTTTACATCAACAATAAAGAATACATCATCCTCGGGCATGACATGCATACGTCTCTTGCGTGCTGCAGGAAAGTCTGTGCCACCATCTTTCTGCCAAGCAATCTGCGGTACTGGATGACCAACTGCAGCACATTCTAATCGTGCCGTTGCCCCAGCACGAATGGTTAGGTCCATGGGCATCTTTGTAAATGAAGGCAGCACTAAAGCAAAACAAAACAAAAAGTTTAACCAGATACATGTTATAAGTAGGTTTGTTTCCAATTTTGGACAAATTATTTTTCCTCCTTTGCACTGTATTTTCTCAATTTCAGTACACCCAATTCCAGTAAGTGTAAAACTTATACCAGTTTCAACAACAGCGATGTGCATGGAGATGTGGAAAAAACCCTCACAAGACCTAACTTATATCTGGACAGAAGATGGTCTTATGTTTAAATCAGGCGACATGGGTTTCATCCTCATTCAGGAAGCCTGTAGCAGAGTTGACCTCTGCCAAGTCACAGTCTGCCTACCTCAATAGAGAAGGTTGTTGTCCCCTGTAAAAGGCGGACAGTAGGACAGTAGTTCTTCCCGTCTCCTATCCTTTCCTTAGTCTATTTATACTGCAAGCTCTTCAGGACAGGGATCATTTCTTAAATGTGTTTGTACAGCACCTCACACAATAGTGACAGATTCTGGTTGGGCCCGTTAGTGCAACTTTAATAATAAACAGATTTTGGAAGCAGCATGCTTTCATGAGCTGAAATTAGGTTATAAAGCATTTATATTGTATTTTGCTTTACAATTATTTCCTCTTCAAATGCACAGGTTAAAAAAAAAGGATGCTTACTGTTAACTGTAAGCTTGGCTTTGACAGAGTAGGATGAACCAAAGTGATTTGAAATAACACACTGGTATTTTCCTTCATTGCTGAATTCAACATTGCGTAGCCGAAGTATGGTAGTGTATTCCATCACTTCACCACCCTGTGCCCGGAGATGTGCATAATTCTCCATTTCAGCATCATGCAGTAATTCATTGTCCTTTTTCCATGCAAACGTCATAGGGGAGTCACTGCTGCTGGCTGCTGAACATATAAAACTCAAATTGGAGCCTTTGATTGCTGACTGGGTTTCTGGCTGGACAGTGATCTGTGGTTTAGGAAAATCATCTGTAAAGATGGGAAAGGGGAAAAAGTGTGACACTGAGGAAGAGAGGCAAATACCTGGGTCCCCAGGACTCTGAAAGATTTTGTAAGCTTTGTTTTATAGGTTTGAGAGAAGAGTCAGACATGTAGTTATAAAGCAGAGATACAGTGATTTAGTTTTAGATTTCATTTATCTCCAGGCATTTAAAGATGTCATATTTATGAGTTTACTGTGCTAAGCCATCTCTAGTGAAGAGAAAGCACATCTAAAGCAAACTATGTGCTGTTTATATATAAAGAGGAGAGAACTACAGTTTAACATCTGTAAAAGGTACTTTGACTGTCAGTCATGAAGCCAAGACTCTTTTTTTCTATATCTTAAGGCTCCAATAAGTTTTTTCTTCACTAAAATACAGTTCTTTCTGCCACCAGAGATTGTCAGGCACAGTCCAGGGTTCTCCCCCAGCCTGCAACAGAAGTTGTGGTTCCAGTGATTTGTAGTCCTTTGCTCCAATTTTCAAATGCAGCAGTGCTGAAAGTCTGCTAAGCATACTATACAAAGATCAAGTGTGGGTTTTTTTATGATGGGGGAACCCCTAACAATTGTATTTTGTTGGATTCCATGTTTCTTGTCCTTCAATTATTTACAAGTAAAAATGTGTTCTACAGCCAATCCTTCAAATGCAACCTGGGATCTGAGAGTCCTGCTGGGTTATTTCTTTCTTGTGCATCATACCTATAATAAGTTCCACAAGCCAAATTATGTGCTTGGTGACATCTATGTCACCACACTGCCATCAGTGGTTTTGCATCGGTATAATTTACTGAAACATACTTCATGTTTATACTGATAATGTGAGAGGCGGAACAGGATCCATCAAGCTCATTCTCTTCTGGCCGCGCTATGCTCTGCTAACAGACATTAAAAGTATTAAAAACATTTGTTTGGTGGAGGGGAGGCACTAAAATGAGCATATGTGATACAATATACAAAAGGAACTGATCTGTTGAGTAGGATTCTGCCATTTTCACATAGCCCATTTTCAGAGTAGAACCACACTTTAAAATAAAATTGTGAAGGATATTTCTCATCATCTTGTTCAAGCCATTAACTTCAACACTTGACTTATAAGCAATGGAAAAAGAGACAGCTATTAAGCGGGTTGTATTTGGTTACAAAAATCACTATAGTAAGACTACTGTATAATTAAGCAGTTAATACAGGTCACTTAGGCACCTATTTTCAATTGCTAACAGTTTTCTCAAAAGTTAACTTTTGGCCTGAAATTATTCATGCTTTGTTTCATCTTGAAAGGCATAATTTTAGAAAGTGTGAAATACATCAATTTGGCCATTTTTGAGCTACACTATTATGGCCCACTCATCTCATGTGTCCATCCCATTAACAAATTTTAAATGTTTTTCCTCTGAGTTGTTTTCAAAATTCCAACTTGGCACGGAAGATTTAAAATTAATATACGAAGCATACATCATTCTGAAGTTAAAGAAAATAATTTGCTGTGTAAGAAGCATTTCTCCAGATCTCCAATCATTCTATTTGAAATATACAAAAGGAGAAGAAAGAAGCACACCTTGATAGAATACTAAACACTGCAGAAATGCACCTTCTCCCACTGAGATGTTAAATTAACAAATATGCTACGGAGCCAAACAAGGTGGCCTCTATTCAATTTGGAAGTTGTATTCAGGGAAAGGACTCTGCAACAATAACTCTTTCCTTTTAGTTTGTCACCAGAAATCCAAACAATTTTTAGAAAATAAACCACAGAACAGATAACAGAGCAGACACATAAATGCCATAAATTACGGGGGCCACAATGTGTTGCCTAAGGGCTGGATGTTGTGTGTAGGTCAATGGTACAAATGCATCTCCATTTCAACAGCCTCAATCACCAACTCCATTGGACAAGCACCACCAACACCACTGGCCTTGCCCTCTAAGTTAAGATTTCATCTGTGTGCTTTCACACGACAATGCAGGACAGCAACTTACTAAGAGATTTATTTCTTTGCCCTTGCTTCTTTTTCCTGGTCCAATAGAGGCCAATTTTATTAACCTTTTAGGCACAGTAAAAAAAAAAAAAAACACTTCTGTTTAGCCAGACTTTTATCTGACATGTGGAGAGGGGTCTCTTTATTCTTCTTATAAATAATGTCTTGTGCAGTTAATATATGTTATGTTAATTTTGTGTCTTTTTATGAACACATATCTAGATACATTGTGATTGCTGTATTTTAAAGATTTAACTGGCACACACCACTTCATTTATTTAAAGGATTGCATCTATTCCTGTTTCACAATTTACTTTTCTTGTTAAACTTATTCTAGTACTAATTTCCTTTTAGGTTTTCCCCTTTTAGTGGAAAGGGCTATTGTGCTTATTTTAAATGATTTGAAATCGATCACAGCTGGCATCAAGCTATAAACTACTGATAAAAATTACCTTTAGTTAAATGTAACCTGTCACTTAAATTAGCCTCTGTACTAGATGACAGGAGGCTAGCTAATGTAATGCTGATTATTAAAAAGGGCTCCAGAGGTGACTGTGGCAATTACCGGCCAGTAAGCCTAACTTCAGTACCAGAAAATTGGCTGAAAGGACAGTAAAGAATGGAATTATCAGAAACAGAAGAACAAGAGGAAGAATCAACATGGTTTCTGTAAAGGGAAATCATGCCTCACCAATCTGTTGGAATTCTTTGAGGATATCAACAAACATGGACAAGGGTGATCCAATGTATATAATGTACTTGGACTTTCAGAAAACCTTTGACAAGGTCCTACACCAAAGGCTCTGAAGTGAAGTAAGGAGTCATGGGATAAAAAGGAAGGTCCTCTTATGGATCAATAACTGGTTAAACGGTAGGAAACCAAGGACAGGAATAAATGCTCAGTTTTCAAAATAGAGAGTGGCAAATACCAGTGACCTGTACTGGGATGTGAGCTGTTCAATCCATTCATAAATGGTCTGGAAACAGGGGGTGAACAGTGAGGTGGCAAAGTTTGCAGACGATACAAAATTACTCAAGAGAGTTAAGTCCACAGCTGAATGCAAAGAGTTACAAAGAGATCCCACTAAACTGGATGATTGGGCAACAAAATGGCAGATGAAATTTAACGTGATAAATGCAAAGTAATTCACACTGCAACACATAATCCCAACTATACATACAAAATGATAGGTTCAAAATTAGCTGTTACCACTCAAGAAAGGTCTTGGAGTCATCGTAAACAGTTGTCTAAAAACAATTTCTTAGTGTGCAGTGAAAGTCAAAAAAGCTAACAGAATGTTAGGAATAGGACAGATAATAAGACACAAAATATCATAATGCCACTATGTACATGTCTGGTATGCCCACACCTTGAATACTGCATGCAGTTTTGGTTGTATATATATATATATATAAATATAAAAAGGTACAGAGCAGAGAAGGATAACCAAAATGATTAGGGCTATGGAACAGCTTCCATATGAAGACAGATTGAAGAGACTGGGACTGTTCAGTTTAGAGACAACTAAGGAGCAATCTAATAGAGGTCTCATCATGAATGGTGTGGAGAATGTGAAGAAGGAAGTGTTATTTACCCCTATACATAACAAGAACCAGGGGTCAGCCAATGAAATAAAGAGTTTTAAACAAACATAAGGAAATATTTCTTCACACGACACACAGTCAACCTGTGGAACTCATTACGAGGGGATGATCTGAAGGCCAAAAGTAAAACTGGGTTCAAAAAAGAATTACGTAAGTTCATGGAGGGTAAGTCCATTAATGGCTATAAGCCAAGCTGGCTAGTGATGCAACCCTATGCTCTGGGTGTCCCTAAGACGCTGACTGCCAGAAACTGGGACTGGATGACAGGGGATGGATCACTCAGTAATTGCCCCTGTTCTACTCATTCCCTCTGGGGCACCTGGTATTGGCCACTGTTGGAAGACAGGATACTGGGCTAGATGGACCTTTGGTTTACCCATTATGCTCATTCTTATGTTATGTTCTTAATAGATAGTACTATTTTCAGATGTCAAATTCCTCGCTGGTTTTCCAAAATGATTTCCTCATAAATAAGGTATATTCTTCATTAGCTGTCTATTAATTTGTTTACTTTCTGTTCTGTCCACATCAGCTTTAGAGGTTTATATATTAGCTACTCTAATTTAATATTGAAATATTAAAAACACTTGTATAAGATGGTAATGTTAATAGCTGCTGTTAAGACAGCAACAAGACCCTGCAAATTCTGTGCTCCTTTATACCTAGGCAATTCCACCAAGACTCGTGAGGTTGTATAGGTATAAGGATAGGATTAGTAAAAATTAAGCAATGTTGAATTTGTTGGGGTAACAAAATTATAGTGAAGAAAGATCAATTTTCCATTTTACCTCTTTAAATCCAGGACAGTAGAACGTTTTTTGTAAACTTTAATTTTTCCTCTATTAATGGAAATTGCAAGGAAAAATATATATGAATGTCAGATAAAGTACCAAATTTTTATCTTAAAACAGTCAAGAAATTAAGAATTAAGGTTCCCACTTTGTGCATTAGAATAGGGTCTTCCATTACATGATTAGACAACAAAGTGACAATATTTGACATGCAATATTTAGCATCAGTGAAAATGTTACGTGTTAAGCTATTGTATAATTTACATACTGAAAGACTATTATGAAGTGATACTTTCAACCCAAAGTTGACAGGCAACAAATAAAACCTACCCTGAAGTATTTGCAGCACTACAAACCTGAAAATAAAACTGATTCTAATTAGTATTCACTGTTTAACCTGTGACAAATGCAAAAGGTAAAAACATTACAGAAAAGTGAGTTGGATTTTTATAAATGATTTTGATTTTATTAAAGTGAGGTGTTAGTAATGTAAACAAGAAATGTATATGCGGTCACAATGATTTTTAAAAGTTGAAAATAGTGTTTTGAAGCCCACATAGAGAGGTCAAGGTTACCATGGGAACTATACTTCAATACTTAACTTCTGTGCAATTAAACTCAGATTTAATAAAGCACAAATGCAATTTGCATATATAATTAAATATATTGCATATATTAATAGACATGTCAGTTAAAGTACACCAAGCTGCACCACATTTTTAAATGGTGCTTACCTAAACAATATCCATATTTTAACTTTAACAGCACATAAATTTACCACCACAAACCACTGATCTTTCCTTTGTACACAACACGTAAGTATGCAACACATGAAATTAAGTCAGAAAAATGTTATTCCCCATCTGGAATGAAACCACAAGCTCTGAGTACCTGCAGATCAAAGTTTGAGGAGCAGTGGACAAAGCATTAAAACAAAATATTAACCCCACTCAGTCCAACTAGAGAAAACAAAACATGCCAGATAAACCAGTGTAAAATAAATTCACTAAGCAAAACCTCTGAAGGTGAGGAGAAACAGTTATACTCACCACACACAAACTCATCTGGGCTAACAGCAAAGATACGTCTGCCTTTTAGCAGCGGAGGATGAGCACAACTGGCATTCACAAAGTTCTGAAAGTTGTTTTCGGATACCCACTGTGGTAGCCATTTTAGCTGGCAGTCACACAAAAGACTTGATGTATTTAAGTGCCTAAGGAAAACAAATTACATTCAATGTTTTCTGTATAAAATGCAGATCCACCCAAACAGTACAAGTCAATAGTATTTTTGTAAAACTTCATGTTTTAATGATTTATTATAAAAGAAACTAATGTCACCCAGTACTCACAGGACACCATTATTGGACTTCAGGTCTACAAAGCAGACATTTTCATTCTTATTCAATTCTTTGAAAAATCACATTTGTGACTCTTTACAGTTTCATGTCTCCATCTTGAGTCAGGACAAGGACAGTTACGTAAAGGGGCAGGGCAGTGATGTAAAGAGGGCACCTGAGAGGACACTCAGAAGAGAGGAGTTCCAAAAACGACATAATGCGAATACCCTCACAAAAGAAAAACTTTGGGGGGCGGGAGAATGTTCAGCCCAACTACAAGCTGTATCCCAACTGAGGTCTGCTGGGGTGCAGCTATCTAAACAACTGTACCAGGACTGATGAAAGAAGGAGCATGAGTAAGGTAACAGTGGTATTTATGTGAACAGTGGGTATACACCAATCCCTATGTTGTGATATGAACAGCAGAAATACTCATCCCCATGGCCTCAAGAACCCTGTTGCCAAGATGAAGACCAAAAGATCCACTTTGCAGTATCTTCTGATACTGCAAGTAAAATCTTGCCCCTGACTTCATTAGGCCTGGATTTTTACCTCAGATTCCTGGCTTTAAACCAAGTCTCCTGCTCTCTCTGCCTCAGATGTTGCTGGAGATCTTGTACTGTGAGTCTTAACGTTTGCTGGAGCTTGAACATCCAGTTTTGTAAGCAAGTGAACTGCAAATGCATCCAATTGCCGATAGTACATAACAAAATTTTGTTTAATTTAATCTCAGATTCAAGGTCAGAAACAGCAGTAAAAACTCACAGCTTCACATCAGTTCAAATAGCTAGAACCCTAAATATTCAGTTTATGTCATCTTTTCTCCACAGGATTGGCGCTAAAAGATAGATCTCAAAACAATTGGAGTGATGGAAATTACAGTTCATCTTGGAAAGGAACTAGGAAGATATTTGAAGGACCACAAATGCAGACGTAGTCCTCCATTGATAGCACAGTACTACCAAACCTAGCCACATTCAAAAAGAAGAAATGGGAAGAAACCAAACTAATAGTTTCAAAAGAACATTCTGTGAGTCCATATAGGACCAACTTAAATTTCCACTAAAAAATTGAACTCTTCCTACTTGGAAGAGTTAGTTTGAAACCTCTTACAAATCTGGACCAAAAATAATGAGGAATCAAACTTCTCCCCGAGGACTACTGATAAGTATTTGGATCTAGATAGAGCTAATTATAAAAGCCTTAAAAATTATCTTGATGGAGGAAAGACAGTATTAATTTGTGTGTGTCCACGGCGATAAACGTGTACTTGTAGTGAGTGAAACATTCCCATTTATTAGTATAGAAATTCTGTGATGACTACTTTCCAGAAGCAAAAAAGGAGGACATTACCAGCTCTGAACATTTCCTTTTCAATCAAGTTTTTCCACACAAGTGCTCTGTGCTCAAAACCTAGAAATGCCATATCATCAGGCAGAACTGGATCCAGAAGAAACAGGTATTTTTTAATAGAAAATTGAAGAGTGGTCTTGTTGCTATTCTTAGGATGGAAGAAAACCATGGCTGTCTTGACCACTTGATGCAGTGAACATCAGTCATACCCTCACCCTGCTAACCTTCTCTAGGGTCCTTTGAATGGGCAAAATTCCTGGGAATGCATATTATGAAGAGTTAATTTAGCCAATTTTGGGAAAGCACGTTCTATCATCTGCCCAGTTATTTACCAGCCATGAGGGAAACAAACTTGAGAACTTTGGGGAGCGGGCAGGGGAGACATTAGAAAAATCTCTCTATAAACAGAGGGAATGTCCAAGTCCCTGAAGGACTCAGAACTTCCCTGAGCACGATGTCCTTAAGCATCTTACTTCCCTTGGTGGATGCTACTGTCTGAAGGTTGCTCTCTGCTTTCTCTCCGTGGCCTGAACACTGGGAAATGTCATCAGGTATGGGAAAGGAAGAAGAGGGCCAGCCTCTAAGCAGTTCTGAGTCTGACCCAGAATAGCAATCTTGAGCCACAGCAGAACACACATTTTTTCTCCAGCAAAGTTTCAGGTAGTTTCTCTTCACAGAAAGAGCAGCTTCTCTTTTTGACTTATTCAGCTTTGTCATGTTGCAAACTCTTATTTCCAGAAACTAGACTGGGTAGGGCTGAGACAAGAAAAGTTAGAGAAGGAACGAGACAGGAGCACCGGAGACAAGAAATTAGCTGTGCCTCAAGGAAAGAAAACAAAGGTCTTTTCCGTTTCAGCAAGAGTTAGCTGTAACAGCTGCTGCACTGCTCAACAGAAAAAGAGCTTTTACAGCATTCCCTCAGAAAGGGGGACTTTACCTTGCAATTGTTCGTATGTTGCCTCAGGACAGAGGGAGCCAATAATAAGGATCTGCAGATGGGTCTTTGGTAAAGAATTACGATATTGCATTTTACTGGTCCAGTAAGTGGTAGTTCAGTGATACCAGTACTCACTTTACAGTACATTAATAAGTCTTTCTTATCTCATGCATTAGGGACCAGTTTAAACTCAGGACTCTAGGTACCAAATGGAGTAGAAAATGAACACCTGCCGCCTGATGCTACCTAGCTTATATGCAGCAACTACAGAGAAAAATCTGTTGATGCACCATTTGTTACATGACTTCAGAATTGTTGCAATGAGAGGTTAACACTGAATCTATCAGTATCTTATATGGCTTATGTATTTTCTAATATGGAGATTTTAGGGGCAAGAACTTACAATTCTTCAAGTTTCTTCATTTGTGAAAATGCATTTCCTTGCACTGACATGATTGCATTGTTACTTAGATCTCTGGGGAAGGGAAAAAAAAAAAATCAGAAAAAAATCCATTTTATTAACTCAAATAAGGTTTAAGTAAAGATTCAAGCTATACTTCGCTCTATTCTGTACTGATAATGTAGAGATCAGCTCAGTAACCAAAAGAACAAAGACCAGTTTCCATAGTATGCTGATGTTCACTTAAATATATAGCACTTTGAGCAGAACTCCTAGACAGAAAGTTCTTAAGAAGTATCACACTACTGATCAACAAGGTAAATCTGCTTCATTCAGACAGTCATGAGGTAACCTTGGTAGTCTTATATTTGTTTTGGTTAATCTTGATATTTGCTTTGGCCACTGTTGGGTTAAATATGAATTTCAGCTACTTACAGGTGTTCAAGTGCATCCAAACCAGAAAATGCTTTCTTTGTAATGGACCTAATCCTGTTTCCTTGGAGTATCCTGGAAATATAAATACTTAATGCAAAACAGATGCAGTAAAATGGGGGCATTTTTTGAAACTATGATGAAAATCTTATACAATTGCTTTTTTAGGCAATTATTACTAAACTGTGACTAACGTTCTCCATTCTGCCTTTCTTGCTGCAACAAAATACCTCATCTCTAAAATATACCCATTTATTCTGCTTCAGTAACTATATAGATGATGGTATGATTTTCAAAGATGTTTAATGTGTACAGTTCAGTAACATGGAATTTTGTTTTTTAAAATCTATAAATGTAAGCATCTTTTCATTCCATAGCTGTGTATTTGGAATGACATCTTTGCATTATAGCAGAGCCATTGCCACTAGATGCTGGATTACTTTATCAAAGACTTCCCTTGGGCACTGTGCTTTTGTAATCTTTGAAAACACACCTCCCTTCATTTCCTATTATGAGCAATCCTAATTCAGTGTGAAAGGTTTCTATGCAGCAACTGCATGAATCTCCATATTGATAACATTCAAGAAGGATCATATTCTTCAGATTTTGTTTGACTAAAGAGCTGGTGTTTTGGTTTCTAGAAAAGGAGGCTTCAATGAAGAGCAAAACAGTAAGGAAGGAAGTCACAAATTTCAGAGATTAATAAAATTCCCAAGGTTGGGCTCCCTCACAGTACATTTTATCTGAGCTAGTCCAATATTAATTTTTTTTTAAGTAACTAAGAAAATCCAAAATCAGGTCAGTCATACTTACAGCATTCTAAGTTTGTCAAGTCCAGAGAATGCACCATTCATATCTTCAATAGTCCATGAGATTTCATTGTTCTTCAGATCCCTGGTTGAAGAGATCAGACCCAATCACAAAAAGTACATTATATTTAAAGCAATTTCTAGAATAGTCTGTGTAAGGAACATTGTGCAATATAATATCAATTTTAAAAGATGCTTGACCCAATTTGTTTCTTTTTCTAGTATGTCTGAAGTTCAAGGGCCTAACCCTTTTCACCACTACTTTAAAAGATGACCAGAATCAATTTATTTAAAAGAAATTCAAGGGCATTCAAATACCAGAAGGGAAAAGGGAAAGTGGGGATGGTAAGAAATGAGGGGGCCAACAGTTGTCATATCAAAATAAAACCTAAGACAAAATCTTTAGAGAGTCAGTTAAATATGGTAACAGATGGATGTCAAAGGGAACAAGTTTCACACCCTTGGGCCACGACAGCAAAGGTGTGCGACCAGATCTGTGAAAGAGGAGTGGTGTCTGAGCAGAGAACTAGTAGGATAGGATTTAAGAAAAAACTCAGAACCATGTCACAGGAGAAGAATATACAGAAAGTCTGAACCCTAAACGTAAAGAGTTTAATGTACACTTTTCCAGCCCTTGGAATAAGTTCAGCATGCATATAGCCAAGCTCTAACTTATTGTTCTGGCCATTGGAAATGTCAGTTATTAAACTGATAAGAACAGATAGTAGATAATGTTTTCACCCCTCAGCTCATAGAGAGCCTACACGGACGCTGAACATCCTCCAGAGTATTACAATTTTAATTCATTCACACACTTCTCACCTCTCCCCCGAATCACAAATTTAGTAAAACAACATTATTTCAAAAACAGTGCTCAGACAAATGCTAAAGGCTGACTAGCTGAATAACCCAAAGCCTTGATAATCATCAACCCCTAATCTTTAATGACCCACTGAATCTATCTATGTCTGGGCTTAGGCTTCTACCCTCATGACATCTACCAAGAGAGAAACTCTTATTTAATTAGGTGGAACCTATAATCATGGTGCCTAATATGTCAGTGCTAGGCTCACAGCAGTGCTGTCTTAGCCTTTCTGCCACTCCCTCTTAGCTCCACTGGAATTTGCAAGAGTCTCTGGAGCATGGCAGCTTCATGCTTTAGACATAAATTATGACATTTAGCAGTTAGGGTATTCATCTCATGAGATTTAAAGGCAACTTTTTTAAAAGGTTAGACACAGGACAGAGGATGGTCAGATTGCAGTCAAGTGACATAGGGGCTGACAGAACAGCTCCTCACAAATCCTTCCCTTAAAAGGCATGAGGTTGTGGGGAGGGGACAGGGATTGGGAGCAATGTTGGCAGAGCTGCCCTCCACATTCCCTTACAAGCAGTGCCTGGAGAGGAATGTTTCTGGGGGCTACGAACTGGATGTGAGGGAGGGAGCAGGACTTAGTCCCCCCCTCCAGTCTCTAAGTGACAGCCAATTGCCAAGGCCACCCATGTACATATAGTTCGTTTGGGGTGCACATGTACAGCAGATGCCACGATGCGACTGCTGAGAGCTAGTATTGTGCTCCCTGCCATGAGGAGAATAGAAACAGCCATTATTAGTTTCCTTTTCTCCCCTCAGAGATTCTTTTAAGAAGCTTCCTTATGAAATCACTGCGACAAATAGGAAGGTCTGGGGACGTATAAATTTGTACACAACCTGTATTGCAAGAAAAAAAAAAAACATACTACTATCCTGGATGAAATCTTACCAAAAAAAAAAAGAAACCATACTAAGGTCTAGGAAAGATTAAAACAAACTTTTGTAGTTCTGCACTTCCTTCAAAACAAAATAAAAGTAATTCAAGAAAAAAAATGGGTATATTTATGCACCGTCTAGGTTTCTGACCTTAAAATAAATTATGTCAACTTACAAAGTCTTTAAACTGGAAAGTCCCCGGAAGGCACAATCAGCAATGTAGTTTACTTTGTTGTTCCCAATATACAGTCCAACTAGTAGGCTTAAACCAACGAAGCTTGAATCATCCAATCTTGCTAAGTGATTAAATGTTAAATCTCTGCAAGTTCGAGATGGAAAAATTTCTTTCAATGGTTGAATATTTATTACTCATTTCTCCCTACCACTTCATTTTTTAAACAAAAAATCTTCTTAGTTGCAGCTATCACAAAGCCTCCTACACAATTTTTGGTTATTATACAGCTTGTGTATTATTTCCTGCTATTCACAAGTGGATTTCTTTC
The DNA here is from genome assembly GCF_011386835.1 of Chrysemys picta bellii. NCBI lineage: Eukaryota > Metazoa > Chordata > Testudines > Emydidae > Chrysemys > Chrysemys picta. Next base: position 59,522,582 of record NC_088791.1, read on the forward strand.
ATTTGAAAATTGCTGTGTCAAAGCCCTAGCACAAGTGCCATGGAAAACTGAAATGGTCATGGTTGGCTTCAACTTTTCACAACAAAATAGGACTATCTTGCACACAAAAAAAGCTGTTGTCACTTTGGAAACTTTGTTATGAAAAATTCACAGATCAGTGGTAAGCAGCTCATGCTTTGGCATGTACCCTACTCTCAGAACTGGAATAGAATAAAAGCTACTCACAGCTCGCTGAGTTTCTGGCAAAATTCCCAGGCATCGGGGCTGATCCTGCTGATGGCGTTTTGGCTGAGATGGAGCTGCTGCAACATCAGCAAGCCATAAAGCCAGCCTTTGGTAATCTCTGTTAGGTTGTTATGGTCCAGCTGCCTACAAAACACACACAGACAAAATGTAGGGTAAAAAAATAAATAAAGCGCATGCTTCATCATGGATCAGAAATTGATTGTGAGATGTTACTGGCTAGATACCTGGTTACCACAGAATGAATATATAGAAAAAAAAAAAAAAAAAGAGGCATGCAGAGTTGCGAGAACTGCATTTACATATTAATAATACTCACGACTTGTCAAACCAAACCAAAATATTTTAATTTGAAAATATCTTCACATTTGAACAAGCATGTCTATTTATTTTGAATTACACAAATTATGTCTCTTATGAAAAGACTGAAAGTTTATACTTACAAGACTTCCATGTTGGTTAGTCCCCAGAAAGCTCCATCCATGAGTCTATTTACTCCATTTCGTTGCATTTTTAGTGATTTCAAAGCAGTAAGTCCTTGGAAAGTAAGCCCATCTATTTTTTTTATTTTGTTGCGATTCAGCTCCCTGCATCAATAAATTTTACAGTTACAACAGAGTAAGTTTACCTGGATGCCTGTAACATTTCTTCATCATCAGACTTTAAAACACCCATGCTACACATAAAACAAAGTAAACAAGATAAATGAGACCTTTTTACTGTAACACAGAATAGTCCTAGCACAGTTAATCTTAATGTATTTCAGCTATAGAAGGACATGTGTTTGTTATTACATTGATTTTTAAATTTAAAAGGTCCAAGCTGGTTTAGGAGATAACAAATCACCTTCTGAAGTTTACATTTATTTTTAAGTGCTTGATGTTTAGTTAGCAGCGATTAGTGTGTAATCAGGGGGTTAAATAAAGAAGGATCATTATAAAGGGACCAAAGTTGGTCCTCTGTTTTCTCCATAAGGACTACTTATCTGCCTCCCTAAGAGATTTCTGCTTCTACACCTTCCCACCCAGAAACACAAAACGCTATACCTCCAACCTAGTTCACTTTTCAAATTTGTAGCTTTTCAGGAATTAAACCACCATCCCTGTAAACCTGCTCAATCACCCAAATTCTGCATCTGGGGTTAATGTACAGAAGCACTAAAAGAATCACACTTAATAGCGGACGCTGGTGTTTCCCTGCTCCTCCTCTGCCTAGCTTTGCAAGTCAAGGTGAACATGATTATGAGATCACACACAGTCATACAATTCCTTTGCCTCTACAGTGGTAAGTAAACACACTACCTAAGGTAATAAATCCACCTGCATAAGGATTGGCTTTCCATTCATCTGAATCCCTGCATATCAGAACAGGCAGGAATGACAGTTTCAGATGGATCTAAAGATCAAGAGGACCACGGAGATCATTAATACACCCTGAATTTTAAAGTCTACTTTCACTTCCATTGAGATCTGATTTAAACTGCTTTTCAATATCTGTGGATGGCACACAACCACCTTCCTCAACAGTGTATCCTCCTGCCTAGCTGCCTTTATTATTTATTACATACTTTTTCTTAAAAGCTAATCAAATTAAGTTTTGTCCCTTAAAGGGGCATTATCAATTTGAAATCCAGTCAGTTAAGAGTTATTTTGGGTATCACACTACAACTCCCCAAACTCATGTAAATCCCCCTATCAATTTTTGTGGTTTCAAAGTCACATTTGCATACTAAGAAAGATGTATAGGAGACCCACACAACAGAAGAGTTCTATACAGGAGAAACCCTGAAACTCGCTAGACACAAAGTACTATCAAATGCACAGAGAAAACAAAAAAGCCTCTTCTCTAATTCCTTTCATTTATAATAGTTTTAGATATTACTTAAAAGATTAAAAAAAAAAAAGTTCTGACAGAAGTATATCATCAGTCAAGATGATGGTGTCTAACTTTAGGCTATTGCTCCCTGTCTTATTTTCTGAAAGTATGTGATTTCTCTTCATCTGTTTTTGCCAAGAAAATACGTAGAGGCTGATCTTGTCTCCAAGTTATGTATATTTAGGGCTAGTATACACTGGCAACGCTAAAGCACTGCCATGACAGCGCTTTAACGTGGCTTGTCACGGCAGAGCGCTGGGAGCATACAAACCCCCACCTCCACAAGGGGCGTGGCTCCCAGCGCTGGTGCACTGTTTAAACTGCTGCTTTACAGTGCTGAAACTTGCTGCGCTCAGGAGGGTGTTTTTTCACACCCCTGAGTGAGAAAGTTGCAGTGCTGTAAAGCGCCAGTGTAGACAAGCCCTTAGTATCTCCTCAGGTGTCTAAATACTGGAGCATTTTTGCTGCCCTTGTGTATTTTTCTTGATCAGGCAAATCCAATTTTAGCACAAAGACTATTCCCATCTCACCCATATGTGACAGTATTTTCTTCACTATAAGGCTGCAGTTACTAGAAGCTGCAGAACAGGTTCTCGGTGTCTGCCTCACTTAGTGTCTGGCTAAATTAAGGGCTAAAGTTCTAGCACTGCCAGCGCTGTGCAAGACCTAAAAACAATCAGCCAACTGTAGGTTGCACTTACAGGTGCTGCAGATGGGACAGTTTAAACATCTTTTGAGGGATGGCTGAAATTTTGTTCCTGTTCAGTTTCAATACTTGAAGTGTGCTAGACAAACTATCAAAGGCACCTGGTTCCATGGAGGTTATTCGATTACTGTTAATGTACCTGTTGAGACAATGTCTAGGAGGTTAGATATACCACTATTTAATAGAATTTTAATACAAAGCAGGAAGATATAATGATCATACACTGCATATCCCAGGGTAAATAACTCTTACATTTACCAGATTAATCACTAATCTAACCACAGTCCTCACCAGTTGGTAATTGGAGGGCCAAGAGTTATGTTCAATTCTGTAAGAGTCTGCTGCTATGAGAGTTGACAAGTATGTTATCAACATATGCCCCATAATTATGCTGACTAAATGCAGCTATGGATTAATTTAATTCTCAAATCAATGATACTGTAAAGATTCAAGAAATTAATAAAATTCCAAATGTAATTCAATATAATTAAACCCAATTGAAGATTTTTTAAACTTTATTTTGTAACATTTTTAGGCCTCAACAAGAGATATTTTGTTAACCAGTTTAGTATTAGTACTTTGACTTTTTATTTTTTATGAACTAAAAGCTCTATTGCAACAGTCTATGTGCCTATACCAATGATCTATAATGGAACAGGTAAAGATGGGACTAAATATTTAAAGTTAGTATCAAACTGAAAAAAATACCGCCTCAGCACAGAGGCAGGATAGCTATGGTTTGCAATGACGACCAAGATAATTTGATGGCATATTCAACATTTTGAAAGCACTTTGGAAAAATTTAAAAATGAAGTTTTGCTTACAGATACTTGAGCTGCAAAGAAGGAAATGATGCAGTTTTCAACTCTGAAATATTATTGTTGCTCAGGTCCAAAGTCTCTAGAGAGTGAAATGGTTTCAGATGTTCAGGCAAGATGCCCCCAATCTTGTTACTGGTCCTGCAATTTTAGGATATTAGTCAAAGATTCTGCCATTCTGGTGATAAACATTTGCAAACAATACATCAACCTGGCAAAAACTAGTGCTCCACTCTCCCATAGAGAAATTAACTTTTCGGAGAAGAGATACTGTTCAGCAAGTTCTCTTTAGTAAAATGATTAGCTATCATCATATACCAAGTTACAATTCTGCATGTTCTGAAGAAACTTGTTTATCTGTATTTCCTTAATCATACTGCCAGGACAGAAAAAGAATCTACTTGTATTACAAGCTGATTACTGGGATTCAGAGGTTTTAAGACCTAAAGGAACCACTGTGATCATCCACGCTGGCCTCCACAGTGCAGGCTATAGAATTTCATTCAGTAATTCCTGCATCATTTCCAAAAGGCTTGTGGTTGAACAAGAGCACATCTTTTTTAAAGCTATACAGTACTGACATTGAGCAATAGGACACTCAGCATTGCAGAGAAATCAGGTCAAGGTTTAACCAAGTCATACACAATGTTGTTTTAAAATAAGTGTTACAAGAATGTTCATCCACCCAAACACCCATTAAGGACAAAGACCTAGATTAGAAGATAGATTGATCACTATGCACCACCACTGAGAGAGAGCAGCTATTTTGTAAGTGGAGTTGATATTTCAATTCATCTCAAGTAATTAAGAAAGAAACTAGTACATATTACATAACCCATATAGGAGTGTCTCAGATTTTGTGTGTGGTCATCACAACTAATGGTATTTCCTGTCTCCATGCACACCACAACAGTAACTTTGCAACTGGGTTAGAGACATTGGCATCATAGCCTGTCACAAGAAACGTATTTTTTCTTTTATCATAACCATATTTCTGCATTTGTACCTGCCATTCTACCTAACCTTGTTTTTGTATTGGTGCATTCCAGGAAAATCTGAGCAGCAATCCTATGCTGCTTCAGTGAGGAATAGCGTGCCCAAGAGACAGGCATAGAGACCAGAAGCAACAGTACACAGGGCAATACGTTCTGGGATATCCCACTGTAAGGAGCTGGGGAGGTGAAGGGGAGAATGGAGCTCAAATGGTTATAGGAATGTAACCATCTGCCAGTGTCTGCTCTTTGCTGGTTAGGTTCCAGTCTGCTTCAACCAGGTCTAGTTGAAATAGTTCATATACCTAGTTTTAGCAGTGTTCAAAAATTGGGATTTCCCCACCACCACCATTTAGAGATTGCATGCTAAGTGGTTTAAATTAAGATATTAACAAGTATATAGGTTCTGAAAAAAACATTAGCAATACTGGCCTTAGATCAAGTGGTAGGCTACAGATTCTGGGGTGGTTGCTTATGCACATGAGAAGGGGTTACTACTCATTAGGACAGAAAAATCCAGACTCAAAAACTTAACCAGAAGTTATAGATTAATAGGCCCTCCCATTAAGAGTAAATGATCTTGCAGCCTCTCCAACATTACTCTCCTTCTGTATCATGTTTCATTCCTCAGGCTGTCTGGTAAAGGTACACTGCATTTTTTTTTAAAAAACCTCTTAGCTGGAAGTATTTATAATAAATGGTAACAAATTACTTTAATAAAAAACAACAACAAGCACAACCATCATGTGTCACTTTCACTGGCCAAATAAGGCTATGATTTAGATAACGGGTCATAGAGCCTTTCGTTTATATATTAGTTTGTTTATAAGGTAATTACTAACTAGGTATTAAAACTGCCAATTACTTGAGTGATGAATAAAATTTTCCTTGCAGTAAAAGTGTGCTCCAGCAGAAGCCAGCAATTTCCTGAACTGCACGCCTCCTAAATTGCAGTGTGAAAGTGTTCAGTTATAGACATGGCTTACACAGTGCTGTCTTTGTGTCAGTATTGCTCATAAAACAGAAATTCCTTACAACTGGCAGGATAATAGCCCCTGTATCACAAAGTTCAGTCATTTCTAATAGAACTGAATAAAACCCAAATACTATCTTCAGATTACTGCTTTAACTAACTGGCCCATTACTTGACATAGACCAGCATACAGAAAGTCTGTTTGCTTTTTGGGGTAGGGGAGAGGGGGACGGTAGTGCAGTCACATAAGGGGGAGAGAAAGTAAACTCATTTGTTCACGAAAATAGGGCTACATATCAGTGTTTTTATTACAACTCTATGTGGGTCAAAGACATGGTAATTAAGCTCCCACTGTGCATTATGTTGCCTCTTGACCGTGGAATATACTTTAAGATATTTGAACGCTTTACTACTGACTGCCCTCACTTCTTAATCCCACTGCCTCTTAAAACAAACAAACAAAACCCCACAGTGAATTAAAAACTACCTGAACAAATTACACCAAAGGAATGGGGTTATATCTAGAAAAAATGGCGAAGCTAACTTAGGCTGTAGCATAATAAAAGAAAATTTCTTAAGTGGCTATTTCAAATGGTACCTCAGACCAATCAGGTTATAGCTACAGATATATAGAGAGATTGAATGAAGATAAATGTTGGAGAAATTGTGGTCAAAGAAGATTTTATGCATATATGGTAGACACATCCAGCCATTACTGTGATGCAGTTTGTAACCAAGTATCACAAATTATTAGATATTTATTACCAAATGATCCTTTGGTAATCCCTCCAGGGGCTTCTTAGCAGGAACAATCATACAAAGGAAATGAAGAATTAATCTTTCATCTGCTAATAGCTGCTAGGCTGATAGCTTCCCACTGGGGAAAAAAACAGTCCAACTCTAGAGCAATGGTTCCAAAAAAAATATGGGAGGCGTTCTTTATGGAAAAATTGATGTGCCATTTACATACCAAGGAAAATAGACGAAGGACTTTGGTATATTCACCTGCAAAAGAACCTCTGTACACTTGCCCACTTTTTTAATATTGACATTTTATAGGCATGCCTTGTGTGAGAAAGGTGTATGTAATCAGAGATTTCACTCAACGTAATAAAAATCACTAGAAATGACATGTAGTGGGTAGTGTAAAGATGCTCATTCTGTAACACAGTAACACCTGTTAAAGAGAGATCCAATGATTATACTACTGTATGATGTCTCACTGTTGTAATGATTACTGGAATGTCTCTGATATTTACCTGTTAAAACTTCTAAAATAAAGACGGGGGTGGGGGAAAGAAACGGACGTTCTAGTGCGGGAAGCCTACTGAACCATTCTAATTTGACTTTCTCTTTATAATCATTGTAGCAAATTAAATAGTAAATTATATCAGATGCCTATCTTCCAAGTTATTTGTTATATTAATCACAAAGAACATTTTTGAAAACACAAGCCTAGCTAACATCTCAGAGGAGAAACAAACAATATCCTATATCTTGACATAATGAAGTACTAATAAAGTACAAGACTCTTCTTGTGGTGGCTGAAGAGGAGGCAAAAGATACCAGGGGCTGCTCTACTTGCAAACACACCAAAGTAACTAGCATTGATGTTTGAACTCATATCTTTTGTTATTTAAGTGCACATGCACAGGCTTGTACAAAAACAAAATGTCAGAATTCAAACTGGATTTAGTTAGATCCATACAAGTTTGTGTGTAGACCAATGCTAAAAAATATTAATATTAGTAACAGTTTAGAATGTGCCATGAATTAGTTTTAGATTAGGATTATTACAAAAAATTTATCTCAGCATTCATGACTTTTACTACATCACTAATGTCCATGAAGTTTACAGCAATCCAATCAATCATGAAGCAATGGGTCATCCCATACAAGCAGCAGCTACAGCATATTCAACATATTGTCTAGTACAGTTTCCTTGCCTCTGGGGGAAATAAAAAAATGGGACAGCAACTTCCATATCTGTCTTGTAATGCCATTAGAAAAAGTATTTAAAGGATATATTTACAATGTAGCTGGGAGTTGTGTTTCCCAGGGCGGGTAGATAGACTTCTGCTAGCTCATCTTGAGCTAGTGTGCTAAAAATAACACTGTGGATGTTGAGTCACTGGCAGCTAGAAGCCCAGGCCCACCTGACCCCGTTTCCAAGCCTGGGCAGCTAGCTCGAGTCATTTCCCATGCTGCAATGTCCACACTGCTATTTTTAGCAAGCTAGCTCACACTAAGCTAGTGTGAATCTGTCTACCTGCACTGGGAATCACACCTCCTAACTGCTGTGTGGACATATCCCAAATGTGTTGAAGGAAACCACTACTTTTTATTCCAAATACTATGTCTAAATACCTGCTGATAAATATTTTCAACCTGTATGCCATATGTTAAAGAAACACCTGTGGAACTCTGAACTCGTATCTAGGCTATTGACTCCTACTCATGAAGGCTGACATTTACTACAACAGGGAGAGAATTGGTGTCCTCTCTCACCCTTATGCTGAACTCTGTCCAAAGTCCCAATATGCAACATATTACTGTTCCCCCTTCCATCAGTAAAGTTCTCCTTCGAACCTGTTCTTGGTCCTTGTCTTTTGCTACACTCCTAGTCAGGCCTTACTTCATAATCTATTGAGAATTGCGGAAGGTGAGGAGGGGAGACAGGTGGAGGTAGAAAAAGTGGTTAAAAAAAAAAAATCTAGTCACATTCCACTTGGCACACAATCTCCCCTCTTTGGTTCCCCCAGCTTCTCCTCTCCACCTTCACTGGTGCCTGCTCCTTTCATTTTGGCTGTTACCCTGTTCCATGGTTGGTTTCTTCTTCCAAGTCTCCTAGTGATGGCTCCCACTATGCTATGAGAACTGGGGCCCATGACAAGGAATAATGGGAGGAAAATAAAGAAAGGAAAATTTAAGCTGGAAAAAAAAAAGCAGGACAATTTCTGTGCAATAAACTCCCAAGGTAAATGATGGGAGCCCGGTATTTTGTGGCACATAGAGCTGCACAAATTACTGCAGCATTTACTGTGGCAAATAATTCTCCAGTGGCCACAGGAGAGAAAGAGAGACAATGATCTCTGACGCCTTTTCCACTGTTATGGGATCCAACTTAATAAGCACGTTAACTAGGATGTTTCTGCTAAAATTATCAGTAGTGTAATTAATAATGATGTCATTTAAACTGTCATGTTTCAAAGTTAACACCCTACTGCCATAAATGGGACTATGAACCTTTCTCACAACTGTGCACCTGACTGCAGCCTGAGACATTTATAGTTGGAACATTCTCTCTTCAGTCATTAAAATATGTTTATATCCTTAAGAGACACTCATATTCCAGAGAAGCAGATGCCAAAGTAGAGCCAGGACAGCATTCTGGCTCCCTTCAAGTCAGCTGATAAGTCTACAGGTCTGCTGCCTGGTTCACACACAGACATTTCACACTCCTTGAGCCACATTGCTGCTTTCCTTGTGAGGATCTCTTCCAATTTCACATTCTGTGATATTCTTGACAGGCTTTCAGATCAGACTTCATAGCAGCCCTGGCTCTACGCATTTTTATTATGCCTATATTTGTGGTATCTAGGCACAAAAGTACAAAATTAACATTAAGTCCCCTCCTTTGTCATGCTAGTCTACTGAATGACCCTGGCTGCTTCCTAGGACGGAAGGAAGGGGCAGAGAGGATGCCATGTGAGTGGCCATGAGTTTCTGGAAGGGAAAGGTTTACTGATGCCCAAGCCAGGCATGGATGAGGGGAGGAAGGGAAAGGAGCTATGAAATGACACATACCAGGAAAAGTGTCCAGAGAAGAAAGGATGAGGGGAAAACAAAACACCCCCCCCCCCCCCCCCGCATATTTTCACCCTATCAGAGAAAGCAATGCTTTACTACAATATTAACTTTTCCCTTGCTAAACTACAATCTGGTGCCACCCTTTCCCCACTCCACTGAAGCTGCTTTTGTCAGTCACCACTGACTTAGCACTAAGTAGCAACAGCTCTTCATTTCCCCACACGGTAGATTGCTCCCTTTCACAAACTATCCTCTCTCTGAGCTTCAGACAGTGTGCTTTCCCCCTGGTTCTATGTCCACCTCCAGTCTCCACCTGCTCCTTTAGCGTGTCTTGGGTCTCCTTTTCTTCCCACTCCCTTTCAGGGTTTGTTAGGGCTGTATCTTCACCTCTCATTTTAATGCCTTATTCCTGGGTGACCACATCTACCATCTCACCCAGACCTTGCCCCACTCCATTCGGGCTCATCTGACACTTCTTCCTAGATGCCCCACCATCAAGTAAAATTTAACATGGCAGCAAATGAATTCATCACCTTTCCTCTCTTTTTATCACCACTGAAATTAATATCCTCCCCATTCCTTACACCTGCAGCTTCATACTAATTTTTAAATTCACTTTGTCCTCCAACACTAATGCTCACCAAATCCTGACAGTTTTTCCTCTATAATATCTCAGAAATCTACTTGATATCCTCTGTTATCTTTGCAAAAGCCCTTGTCTTGGCTCTGTTTATTTTATACCTCAGCTTCGACAAGTTGTCATCTTCCAGGCACGTCTTCCTTCTCCTGCCATTCAATCTATCCAAATTGCTGCCACAATAAAATCCATCTTCCTTGTTTGCCACTCTGATCACGCCCTGTTCCTCTTCAAATCGTTTTATTTCTTTCCCCTTGTTCGCCACATTGAATTTAAGTGACTGCAAAACCTAGCTCCTGTCTACCTCTTTGCTCACAACCTTTGCCACATCACTCACTGTTCACCAGCACTCTCATTCTTGGGATTTTCTCCAAATCACACCATGCCCGAAACCCAGTCTGACATGGCTCTAGCCTCTTCTTCTTGAGTCCCTCTTCAAAACAAAGCTTTTCCAGAAAGCCTAATATCCTAATCCTCTGCTTTCATCCAGCATTCTGGCTTTGAGACAATGCCATTATCTAGCAAATACAGGAGGCTTAAGACATCAATTTCTATAGAATTTAAGATTTTATTTTAAAGAAGTCATTTCCAGAACTCATACTTGTAAAGATAACCTTTGGAATGTGAACTGATACTGCTTCCATACATGCCTTTGCTATTGCAAGATGGCAAAGAGCTGGGTTCCTGCCAGTTTGTAGCCCTGGATCTCCCTGATACTTATCCCCTCCAGACAATCATCTTTGATGATTTTGTCCTCCTGCTTTAGGCATTTGTTAAGATTCTCTCGTTAAGATATAGCCAAAGATGCATCAAATTGCCACCCTGATTCAAACACTGCCCCTACACAGTGCCCATTACGCTATATTTGAGCAAGTGTGGAGGTGGACAAACTATTTTGTATGTTTTCTTAAATTTGTGTAATTTCATTTGAGAATAAGATCTTGGAGCAAAATGGCCATTGTTTTAAAACAAATATTTAACTCACATTTCCATCTCTACTTAAGAAATGGACATAGAGTGGTAGTAGAAGATCATCTTCAAACATTTATAAGAGGTTACTTAGATTAGAGACATAGTTCAGCAAAGCACTTAAGCACACAATTTACTTTAAGCACATGAGAAATCTCACTGAAATTAGTAGGACTACCCAGGCATGTAAAGTTAGGCATGTTTAAGTATGCTGTATTTCAATGAATCAGGACCTGGATGAGACAATGCAAGTTCTAACATCTGAAGAACATTGTTCGGGTATTCCATCTAGGCAATCAGTAACACAAATACCTTGAAATTATGTGAACTTTTGATTGTTGATTGCCATATGGTTTTTAACATGGAAGCAAGGATGAAAATAGCTAGCTAGTAAACCATCCAGTAATCCTTGAGAGAAGCCATTTTTCATTCTTCCCAGTAATGGGACTTGGCCCTTAAAAATTCATATTAGCCAGAAGAATTAAACCGCCTAACACTGATCAATTTATGCACTTTTAGCTATATATCAGGCAACTTGTTTAACCGATTTAAACAAAAAACTTCTTACAGATAAGAAACAGCTTTTCTTCTCCATTCTTAAGACTTAAAAGGCTAGCTAAAGGATAAATACCTTTTTAGATTAGATGGCTAGGTTGATTGCATCAAAGGCCCCAAGCACTCTAAAACCCCCCAATGGAGAGAGAACTGTGTTATACTTTTGTCTACTGACATGCTTAGAATACCAGAGCATGTGGCAAAATTCTGATTGCCAGAACATAGTTAGGTCCTATCTACATCACATAATGGAGCAATTGCTTTAACCATCTCAAGAAACAATCATGTTGTAACTGGTTCCCTTGTCATCTGAATGTGTAATCCAAAAAGGACTTAAGTACACTGCCCACTGATGAGACTTTGGTGATAGCTAAAGTCAGAATCAATGGCAATGAGGCAAGATAGAAGAAAAACATCTAACATGTGCAAAGATCAACCTTGGCTCCTCCTAGTCAAAGCTTAATTTCCATACTGATGGCAACTTATTTTTAAATTTCACAAGAGTCACTCACCAGTCCTGATAAAGACTGAAACCTAAAGACGCCTTGAAAGTTTACACAGGCTACATAAGCAATGAGAGAAAAACACCTTTATAGAACTCACTATTTTGATCCATCACAGCTTTCTAGAATTTTTCTCTCTCTGAATATATATTTATAAAGCTGAGCAACTGAGACAATATTTTTAAAAAATCATTATTGAGTGCTGCAAAATTTTTTATTGCAATCAAAATAGAATCATTTTACATTTTTCCAATGCAGCAATTGATTTTAGCTTTTAGGTTAACATCACCATTACTGACAATTGCCCTATTAACACAAAAGATTAATAATTAGATGAATTTTAGAGCAGCTGACCAGAAAGTACAACTCTCAACTTGATCTGGGCCAAGAAAGTTGGAATAGTTTTGTCAACCAACTTTTAAATTTAACCTTCCAACCTCTGTGACCACAGAGAGAGAGAGAGATGATTAAAAATAGCAACATGCACATAATAGTACAAATCAGCAAAAATAATTTTCCCAAAAGTAAGTAATATGTATAAAAATAAAATGCTTGTATTTAAATTCAATTTCAGTGCATTCGGTAAACTGATCTAAAGCTCTTATTTTAACAATACTATCTGGAATGCAAGGGATTTTTTTTTAATACTGAACATTGCCTCATTACCAGTGTGCTTGACAATCTGTGGATGCACAATCTTTCAACTCTGGGTCATGTATTCAAAGTAATTGCAGTCTGAAGGCTGTCTGATGACCTTTAGAAAAATGACCATGTGGTTTCAGTCTAGTGCCTAGTAAAAACAAGTGGCTACATCACAAGAACTTCCATTAATACTGACACCTGACTGGGCCATCACAAAGCTCAGAATTGAATGGCCATGGTATTTAATGTGTTAAACCTCCTCCTAAAGGTAGCTTGCCCAGAACATGTTGAAGAATGTTTTTAACATACTAGTCTGACAAATTGTATAGCCGATGCAGTCCATGCTTAACCTATCCTATGGATATAACAAAATATTTCAATCTCTCTAGGGTTGTCAATATGGCACTTTTCATAAGTTCTATATTAGAAGAAATATTATTCCACTTGAATCATGTATTTTCTCATTCCTGCCAATGCTATAGAGACACTTAAAGACATAGAAAAGTCTACAAATTACTTCACATATTTTGTCAGAACTTTTAATTTTCCAGTTTAGCTTTAGCCAAACTTGATTTTTGCTTGGTACGGGTCAGTGATTTACAATGGTTGTAACAAGAATTTTTCCATCTGAACTTATCAGCTCTGTACAAAAATAATAATAATAAAAATCTAAGCTTACTACTTAAAGAATTTCACTAAGATTTCAGACTTCATTATTTTAAGATATTCTAATTGGAGTCTTTCAAGCTATATGCAATACACATCTCAGAATGTGTGGTTTCCTTATTGTGAGAGACAATAGCCCTTATACAATATATCAATGGCTTGTGAGTCCCTGAAAGACCCTTCACATTTTGGGTCTTAGCGTATAATTCTGATGTTGATGTATTTCTTTCTTTCTTTCTCTTTAAGCTCTAAGTCTATTTGTAAGTTTAGGTATAATAGGTTTAAGGCAAAAAAAATACCCCCAGTATCCCAATACAACAAAGGTCTTTCAGGGTCTCCAAAGCCACTGATAGCTGCCTTTCATTTTCTGAGGTACTGAAGGATGACCTATGGTGGTGACATCACATGTGTAACACCATAGGCTGTATTTTATATGATCCCATAAATAAAGTAGACTCCAGTTTGGTCAATATTTTTGATATCTTCAAAGAAAACTTAGGTGTTGCAGAAGTGTTTGCAATTTCACAGAAGGCCCTCTTCCTTTTGAGGGAGTACTGAAATCAATGAAAGTTAATTTTTCAGACAATATTAATATATAAAGATAGAGGTCCCTAAACACTTGTGGTAATTAAATATCAGATTATACTTTTTCAAACACATTTATTATACCCTGGTGCGGAGACAAAATTATATCCCACATGCCTAAAGTTTCCCTATTGTATAGTGCCCATTGTGTTGGATACGGTATAATTTTCTTCCTTTCCTGAACTGCTTTATAATGTTGTTATGCACTGAAACAATAATGTGTCACCCCAGAAGTAGCATCAAGTGTTCTTAGCTACATCTTAAGTAGTTTGTCATCCCTTGGGATTAAAGTTATACCAACCTAAGTAATCATTATGAACCATAAGGCTTTCTAGAGCATGGACCCATGCTATGAAGGACAGTGGCCAAGTGACTTTTTAAAAACTGATTATCTGTATGTTTTTGCAGTTTTTAATTTCAAAGTTTCACCCCACATTAGGTACAGAATTGAGAATTAAAAAGTCATGCAAGACTCTGGCTATGTTGTTACTGCAGAGTTAGCTCAAATCGACGCTCATATTACTTCTCTCCAGTTAACCTATTTCAGTCACACTGAGAAAAAAAACACAAATTGCGGGGTGCACATCAGTAAACTGAGCTATTCTATGAGTTCTTTTCCAGTGAACTGCAGGAAAATTTATCTGCCTTTCTGGGCATGGGGGGTAGGGGAAATGTGGGAAGACATTGGAGGACTAGAAGCACTTGAGTGTTGCTAACTGCGTCCACACAACAAAGTGGTTGTGTTAGCTGGCAAATTGTGTTCCCTTTAGTTTTAACCTACGCACCACCTCATTCATTTACCAGGTCCCTTCTCCCTCACCAAATCTCCCCAGGATTAATATGACACCATCAGTTTAGTTGACTTTAGAGTGCCATGTAGAGCAAGAACCAGCAATACAGTATTTAGGTGATTCAGAACAAAAACATGTTTAAATTTTATTCAAAGATGTCCCTAACTGTTGGGGCATTTAGCATTCACTTCTAAGCTTGACAAAACAGCAAATAAGTGATCAACAACCAGCAATAATTAAAACATAACTTGCTTTTTTCCTCAGAATTCCAAAATTGTGTAGCATGAAACTATCACAAATTTTAAAAACAGTCCTATGTTCGTTGTAACTGGCTTTACAAGCATTTGAGGAATGCAAATAAGGAAACATCTAAAATATTTTAGTTCTAGTGATAGATAAATGAGGCTATATTACTATGTATAGCCAGTGTAAATATTTGTGGTAATTTAGTTGTTAATCCAGTATACCCAAAAATGTTTACATTGTATTGAATTAACATTACATATTTAATAATTAAATTCTAGCAACTAGAAGTAAGTTTTAGTTTTGGATTACCCAAATTTGCAGGAAACTAGGGACTGAATTGATGTAGAGCTCATTTTTTCTCCTGCAGAAAATAAATTATATTGTATGTGTAATTTGAAGAGTCAGAAACAACCAAGAGTAGGTCAGACAAATCAGTTCCATTTTTGGTTTAAACCATTTTTTTCAAAAACTAAACCTGAAAACAGTTTGGCTAAAGGGGTGCTACTACGGATAAAAGGTCCCCTCGGGAATTTCTCAAGGAACATCACAGTGTGCCAAGTAATTTCCTGTTATGCCGCACAAGCGCATTTACTAGACATTTTGAGTATATTCTTCAGCAGTTACGTGAGTCAGTGTTAGTTATGTCAAGATTTACATTGCCTATCGAGCCCTTACAACTGTACATGCCCTGCAGCTTAGGGAGCATCTGTTACTCAGGCTAGGTCAGCAAAACTTATGTCGCTCAGTGGTGTGAAAATTCCACCCCCTGAGCGACATAAGTTACACCAACATAAGCACTTGTGCGCACAGCGCTATGTCAGCGGGAGAACTTCTCCCACCGACACAGCTTCTACTGCTCGCAGAGGTGGTTTTTTTATGCCAACGGGAGAGCTCTCTCCTGTAAGCATAGAGTGTCTTCTCCAGATGCGCTGTAGCGGCGCAACTGTATCAGTACAGCTGTGCCACTGCAGCATTGTACATATAGACATACCCTCTGTGGAATTCACTCTGCAGAATTGTAAGATTCCAGAACTGTACTAATAGGTGCTAGGGAGGAGAAGTTTTCACTGCTTCGAAGAGAGATCCTGGGCCATTAGAGTCTGGCAAGGAAAGAAAAGCGTATCAAGGCACCCTACGCAGCATTCCTAAAAGACTTGTTGAGCAAGCTAGCTAGCTTTTGTGCGCATCTTGTAAGAAATGTAATCAAAACAGAGCTTCAGCAGGATAACTCCCATTTAAGTAAATTCACACACCCTTTTTTCTGCTATTGAGAGTCAGAACCAAGACTAAGGAACACAATAGTTGTTTGCACTGGGAAGATTTCACAATCTCCTTTTTCCATGAAAACTAAGATCCTACAGAGTTCATCAGAAGTTTGCTTCAAGCAGTCTCTGAAAACCATCTCTAAAAAGTTACATCATACTGCTGTATATTGTTCTCTTCCACTTCCTCATGTTAAAATATGTTAAAATATCCTCACACCTTCCATGGATCATCTCGATTATCACTTCAAAGGTTTTTCTCTCTCTCCTGCTGATGATAGCTCATCTGAATTGATTGGCCTCTTACAATTGGTATGGCTACTCCCACCTTTTCATGTTCTTTGTATGTATAAATATCTTCTTTCTGTGTGTTCCATTCTATGTATCCGATGAAGTAGGCTATAGCCCACAAAAGCTTATGCTCAAATAAATTTGTTAGTCTTTAAGGTGCCACAAGTACTCCTGTTCTTTTTGCAAATTAGCTCAGTTTACAAGATTGGCTTTTTTTGGTTTTGGTTTTTTCCCCAAAACTGCCAGCACTACAAACTGAATTTAGGATGAGAAAAAAAGTCAAGCAGTATTAAGTTTCTTTCTTTATCTCCAACATCAAAAATGATGCCATTAGACTGATATGTGTTGGTGTGATACTGATATATTGTACATTCTTTTATAGACCTACCAACCAGCTACAGCCATCCACTTCTGCAAAGAGTATGTTCATTCCTCTGTTTATTTACATACTAGTTTATTTAATGAAGTTGTGACCCTCTGTGCCCTTAACAATTCCTAGCTTGTGAGGTGTCTTTTGGGGGAAAAACCTTGGGGGCAAGAGATTTTTTTCCCCTGAACCATGAAATACCATTCTCTAGTTTTCTTTTCTGACTACCCATTCCACCTGAGCATTACATAATATGCTCTAAGAATTAATCTTACACTGATAGGGGAATGCACTAGATGGCTTAATAGGTCTCTTCCATTTCTAATTCCAATGATTCTCCACAGTGGTCATAAGGTATATGGTAAACATTAGTAACTTTAATTTGGCCAGGAGTTTCCTGACATCATACATAGGCATGGCCTGGGCTTCAAAGCTGAATGGCAACAAGCCAGCTCCCAAGCAATACCTTCAGTGCATTGCAACTGAAACACTTTTAAGAGGTACTTTAAAATAAAATAAAATAAAAAAATCGGAACACAGTGCACAAATCAAATCCAATAAAGATTTCTCCATGTTTGGCCAGGTGGGTAAACTAAACTAAGCTAGTGATCCATGGGTGTGGGACAAATATCCAGCAGTGGCTGGATTAATTCATTTTATCAAAAAATTCTTTTCACAGCTGCAGAAGGATAATTTTAGGTTCCTCTGAACTAGAGTTTAATTTCCATGGAAAGGGGTTGAGGATGCTTTAGGACAAATTCTCAACTTGGCATACATTTTTAAACAAGACAGGAAAGATTTCTAATGCTTTATTATGCAAAGGTTTATAATCTCATGGTAAACAGACTCTTAAAAAGAAGGGCACTTAATAGTTAAATGTATATTTGAGACTCAATACAATGATTAAACTATAGAATGATGTGTCATTAAAAAAAGCGTCAACACTAATGTAATATGAAAGTAGATAGTGTGTTTAAATTCAGTAGTTATTTGTCAGACACCATCTGCTTTTTCTTTCATTCTTTTCTGATTTTGATCTGTAGAAAAACCACATCAGTATCAAATGTCACCTAATTCTTATTCAAACAGAGCAGTGCAGACACAGCGGCTGCACCAGCTGACTTAGCTGACCTAGGATCAGAGTAAAAACAAACCCCCTATAAATCACCAGATGTAAGCAATTGAATAGTGATCAATTTAATTAATTGAACAGCTTCCCAAAATGTACTGTATTGTTTTAACTCTTCAGAGGCCTCTTCAGAAAGGCAGCTTCCAATTTGTATTAAGAGTAGGGCTAAACAATACTAGCTTTAACACTAAAAAATCCTGCTGGTAAACCCCTCAGCTAAATACCCATGTTTTAGTATTGAAGTATTTGACAGTTTATGAAAAAATAATTAAAATGTAGTTAGACATTACTATTTTAAGTATCCTCATACACACATTTTATGAAAGCTGATCAAAAGCCATGAACAGAAAAGAAAGCATAAGTGTTATGCAAGTTTCCCATTAAAATGAAAATCAAGTCATCTCTGTTTTGAGTCCCTTCATTTTAACTTGATATCTGCTTTTCCTGAATGTACAAATTCTGCCTTTGAGCGCAGGTGACATACTTTTAGTAATATGATGGTTCATTATAAACATATTGCATGCAAACTAAACCAAACAAAAGCTTGTGTAACATCTGCAATAACAGGAAATAATTCTCTCTCTCCCACACACTCGACAGACCAAACAAGCTGTAGTAAAGTTACTGGCACTTGATTTATTCTGAATCCTAGTCTACATATCATATATGTGTCCTAAAATTAAGGGGTGAAATCCTTGGTCCACTAAAGTCAATGGGAGTTTTGCCACGGATGTCAAAAGAAGGCAGAATTTCACCCAAGGTACACAAACTTTTGTTTTGAAGGCGTGCATTATACAAGTTTTTGCATGCTAGTTACTAGTGTTTGTACAGTGCCTAGCACAACAGAGTCCTGATTGTGGTTGGGGCCTGCAGGCACTACCACAATACAAATTAATACTAATAGTCTGTCTATATCTTAGGGAAGCCTCAAAAACTACTAGGATTAAGTTTAATTTTGTGTGTGTACACACACAAGCATCTGTGTACATACACATATATATTTTTAAATAACCTGATGCAACGTCACATAAGCAACTTCCCAGCCACAATCTGAGAAACTTCCAATTTTTTTAACTTTAACATCAATGCAAATTTCCACTATTGTTTTCATCTTTACAGTTAAAAAGAGCGCCATCAAAATCTACTTACAAGGACAGAAGAGTAATATTTGCAGAGACTGGTCCCAGATTAGGTATGGTCTCCAATTCATTATTGTTCAGTTTTCTGCCAAGATCAAAAAAGAAAGTCTGTTGCAATATAAACAAGGAGTGCATACTCTATATATGTTAAATTGCTGAATACCACCTAAAATTCAAAGTTAATTATAAACTCACTTATTGCAGCACACAGCACTATAAGAGCACACACCTTTGTCTCTCAGTCAGCCATCCTTACAGAAAAGAACATTATTTTTATACCCAAACACACACAAATCACTTACATTTCTCGAAGACTATGAAGGTGACTCAAGGAACTGGCCTTGATTGAAGATAATCTGTTGTGACTTAAGTCCCTAAGAGATTACAAAAATAAATGAGATGTCACTTTTGAAATATCAGGTATATTTTTACTAGCTCTCATAATACATATTTAGACTGAACCTGCAATCTAATTAATCACTGACTATATAAAAATCTACATTATAGTTTTGCTACCAATAACATTACAATAGAAACTCACTCAAGTATTGTTTTGTGAAAACAAGGAAGGTGATTTTAAATGCTTTGACCACTGCTAATAACTGGAAAGAGAGGCCTTTAGTTTGTATGTGGTGTTTTGTGACTGAACAATCCCTTTCGTTTTTTAAATAGGCAATAGCACGAAAAAGTCTTAACATCCATGGGAAGCTTCATATATACACATTGTCAAGGAAACCTGTCATACAGAAAAAAAAGTGTAGGTAAAGTAGCCTCTTGGCTACTGTAAGAGAAATTCACAGATAGAGCTGCACTTGAGTCTTAAATTTTAATATAGGCTCAAAAGAATAGGATGTGTTAGTTTCATTTATAGTTTTTAACGAAATAATCTAAAACAACTTGCAAAGCCTAGACACAACAGCAAGGAAGCATGAAAACAGAATTGATGTTTTCATTTGATTTGGAATCCTATTCTCATGTACACAAATTTAATCCTGATCATATGTAGTATCAGCAGCTGTAAATAGACAAATAGGCCTGAAACCAAACCTACATTTAAAAGCCAGTCTCTATCCTACTCAGAACTTCAGCATAAAATCTTGTATTTAAGGAAACAACCTTGTGCCATAAAGTTCAGCTCTCTTCCATGCCAGACTGAGAACCCCACAGGGCTTCATGTTAGCATGGTTTATTAATCAGAAAAAGTGTAAATGATGTCAGTGAAGTTCTACATGTGTCCTCTTGGAGTGAGCAGTGTATGCTGTGTCCAGAGACAGCAAATGGACTAAACACCTAAGGAGCTTCATCTGGAAGATGGGAAACCAGTTCAGTTTTAACATTTTCAAAAACCTACAAATGTTAGTCTTGTTAGCATGACTGAGTTCTCCTGTAAATGAGGTTGGTCACACTTAAACTGGAAGATTAATTCTTTCACTGTTTAAAAATCCAGAGTAGCCATCCGTCAGACCCTAGATTTGAGAAAAATCCATTTATTTTACATTTTAAAACCGCACACATATATTTAATGACAACTTCACCCTTACATTCAAAAACAAATCTTGAAGAAGTGTCCTACAACAAAGAGATTTTAAAAGTGATCTGAATTAAACTTTTTACTTAGTAAGGACTCCCCACCACCACCTCAAACTTAATTCACTTGCTTGGCTTTGGTCTGTCTGTAGGGATTATGAGAAGTATGCAAATAAACAGTCAAAATTCTATGAAGTCACGGTTATTAGAGCCTAATATGTTACTGCTCGTCATCATTAGACAAGAATTAGGAATCAGCATTTATTTCAACTAAGAGCTTTCAACATCACTGCTAAAAACCTGCGTTTCTTCATTTCATCTAAAAACCCTGCAAAAGGTTTATTTAAAACATGTTTGCTTAAGGACCCACCAGACAGTAACAGACGTGAGTAGATTTGTTCTGCTAGAGTTATAACATGTAAAAAAAATTGGCAGAGTCTTTAAACTATAAAAATCCTGCAATTACAACCACTGCTGTGCATGATCACCACACTGGAGCCAGACACTTTCACTCATAGCTCAAGCTCACATCCATCTGGAGTCTATCAAGGCAACCGTGAGTGTAACAACTTAAATTTTGTTTCAAAACAAAATTTGTGTTTTTAATGCTGGAGATGCCACATGCAAAATTAGTGGGTATCTACTTTTTAAAATACATACATCCAGAAACTCCACATTGATTCACTTGCTTTTATCTCCTATTTGAAAAACTGTTGTAACAACAATAAAAACAGTCAATTCCAAGCCTTCTCTCTCAAACACACATACTTGTACAATTTTTTTGTTTAACATTACATACAATAAAAAGCATTTAATAAGGCCACAGTTTCAATGTTAATCTTTTTTTAGAAATGTTATGGGGAAGTTTGTTCCTTGCAGGTGAACTATAAGTGAAGACAGAACTTTTGAATGTGAATCAACTACAGTTAGAAAAAGTATTTTAAGTGAAATTTAAATCTATAGTTTCTCATGAGCCCTAGGCATAAAAATGTAAAATACAGACTTTAAAAAATAAATAAATAAATAAAATCTAACTAACGCCCTTGAATTAAAACCCACTGATAAGAAAGTGAGGTGCAAGTGGACTGGTTTTTTGGTTGTTTTTTTTTTTATTTCCACTTAGAAATAGGAGTGGGAAACACTAAATACTATGGTTGCAAAATATTTTCCATTTTTGATTCTCCTTCTCAAATCTAACTCCTCCACACTAAAACCATATTAAATGGGGAAAGAAACTCTCTCCTATGGTTACTTTTACTATTGGAGTTCTAAGAGCCATGAAAGATGTAATGGGGACTAAATTCAGAGACTTTATAGACACCAAATTTACATTTAATAAATTCTTACTAGACAGTAGAAACTATATATTTCACTCTTCGCTTAAAAATTTATACTGCAACAGAACAGTAATACTTATGTGCTGCAGTGTTTCAAGCCTTTTTGACCCTGTCCTTTAAGAACCTGTTTTATGAAAGAAAATTATTCATATTCAGTTACTTTTGCATTAACAATCTTTCATACTATGCTTCTTCATTGGAAAGCTGAACTGCAACTTTAAAGTGTTAATATTTATGTAATGAAAAACCAAAGGCAAGGCCTAATACAGAAGAGGTGGTACCTCTCCACTTTCACACACTGTATAAATACAATTTTTAGACCCTAACTTAATTTACAACACTTAGTTGCAATTATCATCTTCTTCCTTAGAGAACTCAGAAACCTGAGCCTCAAGTGCAATTTTAAAATGCAAATCCAGCAACAGCTTCTTAATCAATCCCACTGGGGCCTTTAGAGCTGCTAATTCAGCAGAAATCAGGAACGCTAAAAAACAAAACAGCTACAGCCTGGCTTTTTAAGACACTGATCCAAAGTGACTCATAAATCAGCTTGCTATGTTAAAGTTTTAGTCTGGAAAATATTGAAAAACAGCTGTGAAAACCATAAGGAGTTTTTTTCTGGCAATTCTGGTGAAGAACTAGAGGATTTATAAAATGTAAATACTAAAAATGCTGTACAAACACTAGCTGAAACCATCTTTTAGATGCTCCCTTCTGTCTCATTGACAGCTTTGGCATTCCTAGGTGAACCTGGTAAGGCATATTCTAAAATTCCAATGAGAATTTAAAAATAATGAAAGCACTGGTGAGTATTTGCTTTCCCTTCCCCAATTCTGGCTTTGAAACGTTAATTCTAACAAAGCAACATTCTTTCAATCTCAAAGCACATATGCTAGAAGTAAACTGAAATCTAACTTTAAGGATATTTATATACAAAGCCATTACAAATATTTATCAGTTTTCAGTTTTCAATGGACTTCCATTAAATTATGTGAAGATTTCACTAAAGAAGATGATGCACTTTACTCTAAATCCCCAATAAAGCTGGTCAAAATCTCCTATTTACACTACATTTCATGAGGTTGCTTCTGTATCAATGGAGCAACTACAACTTTGACAGCACAGTAACAGAATGCAAACACTCAACCTTCAGACAGTGAAGCTCATTTTCTTAATGTAGTCATAAGGTCTGCTCCAATACAGCATTTTCTGCACAACATTCAATTAATTTTGTGAGAACTTGAATGAGACAGGGCCGAGCCACCACTTCATAATGCTAGATATTACTTTATATCAGTAGACTTTTTGGATGCATTGGGGGATAGGGAGACAGAAGAGGAGAGGAAAACATTCAAAATGGGCTTAGTCCTGAAGTTCTAACTCAAGCAAGAACTCCCACCAAACCACAAGGGAGTTCTTGCCTTAGTAAGGTCTTGAGAATTAGGTCTAATGGATATTACAATATTTTCTAATAAGGCTTGGCAGATTTTGAACTAAATTACTCCCTTTCGAGATTATATATATTTTCTGCTATTTGTCAACAAAATACACAATCTATTACTATTTGTAAGTAAATAGTTTGGAGTAACAATCATCACATTAACTCAAACTTTATTGGCTATCTGAAACTGAAAATTATCTTGCACCTTGAGCAGTCAAAATTCCAAATACTAAACAGGAGGAGGTAAAGGACAATGCCACATGTTTCTGCACTCTCTTATTAAGGGGAAGGGGAGGAAGAAAGAAACAAGGGTACTTCTAAGGCATCTGACACAAATAAAAGAAACATTTACACAAAAGCAGCCAAACCACATGGTTTGGTGACACCTACAAAGATGTACTCCTGTGAGTTTAAGACCAAATGACACAGCTGTCCAATGAGTGATCACAGCAGGATGTCTTACAACAGGCCCAGTATTTATTTATACAAATGGAACTTATTTTCTCTCACTTCTTTAAAGGAATGTGAACTTACATAAAAACAATTTACACTTCCAATTGTGCTAACCAGAAAACCCTCTAATTTATTTTAGTCTATCACTAAAATAATTGCAAAAGGCAACACATTTGGTTATTTATGTTAACACAACATATATTTTAAAGATGACTTTTAGAAGTAAGTTCCAGTTAAAGGTTCTATGCTTTCCCCTTAGTTTTAGTTTGTCGTAATGTTAAATCTAAACGTTAAGTTAGCTGCACTAAGGTAAGGAATGCTAATTTTCTGACATATTAACAAGTTTTGTCAAAAGATTTATTTTATCTTACTGAGACAACTCAAAAGAACCAGAAGGATCAACATTCAATAGGAAGAACAATGAATTGTTGAATATGTATATAATTGAAACATCTTAACAATATCAACCAAAAGGAAAATGTAAGTTTCTTTTCTCTCACAGATTCTTTCCAATACTACTCATGGAAATATTCACCTCCCAAAGTCATTCATATGTTCAGTTCCATATGTTGTCAATACAGCCATCCATGTTTCATGAGTAAAGAAGCATGACCTCCAGATGAGGCAATTGAACAGAATTAGTCAAAACTAATTGAAAGCCTTCCTGTTTACGTTAAAGTCTTTATCTCTATCTGTTTTTGAAATTTAATAGAAAATTAATAAGAAAAATATAGAAGTTAAATGAGTGAAAAGAAATTAAGAAATGTAAAAATAAGGTTCCAGATTGTATCTTTTTTTTTCTTCCTTTTAGGAAATTTCAGTATCTTATGATTTGTTCAAAAATGTTTGTTACTAAAATTAAATATTCTAAATGTGACATTTTAATATTTGTTACTAAGTAGTCTTCAAGTTTGTCTTGCTAAATTAACTGATATAAGCTGTCTTCTTAATACATTTCTTAAAACTACTAGAGACAAAAAAAGATCAATAGGAATGATGATATAAATCCCACACTAGCTAATATGGCAACTTGACTCTACCTACAAAAGATATCTTTTTGTGAAGCATAATGTAATTGTAAATAATGTTAATTAAATAACATCACCAGAATGCACTTTTTGTTTTTCTGCTAACAGCAGTATGAAACTTTTCTGGGCCCAATTATTTTCAATGCCTATCAGCAATCAGTTTTTTTTAAAAAACACTTAAAACAGAAACAGACATTCAATCTTAGCATCTCTCTTCCTCCCAAGCCCTCCCTCCAATATAACCCCCCCGCCCAATTTCAATTCAGTATCAGTTTTATTTCATCCTATTGGCAGGATACCAGACTCTGCCCCAACTTGCGAAAGAACAAGTCACTTTCAATAGCTTCCAATCCCGCATTATTGGTCTCTATAAAAAACTTTCTCCCTCACTAAAACACTCAGCCCCTTGCAGAGCCTTGTAAGGGACAAAAGGCCCCCACACCCCTTCTCCTTTGGGCAATTTTGTGATCGGGACCGTGGCCCCCACGTCCCGAGTCCCGTCCCCTCAAATCAGGACTACTGCGTGGGAGGAGGCCGGCGGGGTGATGGATAAGGTCACATGTGCGGGGTGAGACGCTTCCCTAGGTGACCCATGCCCCGGTTGAGCCGATGTGAGATGGGCAGGGGATGCAGGGGGGGGGGGGCGCTGGGGACGCCACTCACTACGGACGTGGAGGGCGGGAGACAGCTCCCCTCCCCCCGCAGCTGTAGGGCCAGACCCTCCAAATCCAGCCCAGAAACAAGTCCCCGAGGGGGACTCGGGGGCTGCTGCGCCGCCGCACCCGGCCGGAGCCCGGAGCGGTAACGAAGCGAACTGGAGGTCCCCCCCCCGGTCATGCTCAGCCCCTTGCGCAGGAGCCGTGCTGGGGTCCCCCTGCCGCCCCGCCGGATACTCACAGCTGTACCACCCCTTGCGGGAGCCGCTCGGGCACCCGGCTCAGCTTCAGGCGGCTGCAGTCCAGCAGGTCCCCGAAGCAGCGGCACGGAGCCGGGCACGAGCGGGAGCCGGGGCCGCCGGCGGCCGAGCTCCCCGCCAGGCGGCCGAGCAGCAGCAGCAGCAAGCCCAGCGCGGCGGCCGGGGCAGCGCGGAGCGAGCAGCTCATGGCCGGGGCTCCCTGGGCCGCCGCCCCGCTCTCGCCCACGGCGCCCGGGCGCAACCTGCCGGCTCTCAGCGCGGGCGACAGGTCCTGCTCATGCCCCGGGGCCGCAGGGAGAAGCAGACAGCGCCCAGCCCGCTGCAGTCACCGCCAGCCCCAGCCGCTGCACAAACTTTCCGCCTCCTCCCCCTGAGCCCGGCCCGCCCCCGGGCCGGAGCCCCCTCCCCCGGCCACGTGACAACAACAAGCCTGCAGAGGGGGGACGAGCCCCACGAAGGGGCCCAGCAGCCGGAGAGTAAATCCGCGAAGGGGGAAGGGTACTGCCAATAGAGCCACGGGGACGTAGCGGGGCTCCAGGCACTGTCAGAAACCTGGCAAAGTCAACGCCACTTGTATGATTTCACCTGAAACCAACCATTCCCCTCCGCTCCCCGTGTTAAGAATCCGGCAACCCCAACCTTGAGCCCCGGGGAAATGCATTGCCACCCTTTGTTTTGGCTAGCACCCAGAAGGCCCCCCTTCCCGCGCCGAGATACCAAAAAGAGAAAGGCTGCCCCATTAGGCAGAGGAAGGATATGATCAGATAATGGGGCCAGATGCTTAGCCCTTGCTAAGACCCCTCTGCACCCTTCCAGGGGCTTACTTCACCCCTTGAAGATTTCCACCAGCAAAGGAGAATCCCTGGTACACCAATCCTTCAGTACTCAGCAGAGGGGTCCTGGCATGGGAAGGAGCGTGAACTGGCATACTGTTGTGCTCCAGGGACCTCCAGATATTACACCAACTGTCACAGTTAGAGCAACCCTGAGGATGCTCCAGCTTATGCCAGAGTCCAAACCATCTTTCAGTCAGTCCTAAGGTCAGAGAAACTTAAAAGGTGGTGACAGGTCAGCTTTGTCCCATCCAGGTCCATCATAGCTGGGCCAGACACAATGATCAGAGCTCCAAATTTCTTCTGCTTTGTTCACTGTTCAGGTTGGATGGTACATGGAAATGAGATAGGGACAATATTTTCCCCATCTCTTTCCCAAGACTAAGGTAGCCTATATATTATAAGTCAATATTAATTATTGCTCAGAAGTCCCACGTACCCTGATCCTACAATGGAATCTATTACACCACATTCCACTCCCTGGAAGCAGAGTGCCAAGCAACTCCAGGTTGGGGACCTCATGTAAATTATATGCTTCTCTAGCACTCACCTGAGCAATAATATTCACCTACACATAGAGTTGCCACCTCAGGAGCTGATTGCAGCTTTGCTGCTAGGAAACCAAGTGGGTCTTGTATGCTTGGTGGCTCCACTGCACAGCAGGGTAGGGCCAAGATTTGGTTTGTTGTCTTATTGTTTTTGCCCCCACCTATCCTACAAAAAACAAGCAGGGAAACCATTTTTAGTCTCATTTGGAAAAATACTTTCTGTTGGCATGTTCTTGATGCCATTGTGAATGGGGCATAAATGTGTTAAAACGGTGGTGAAAAACTATTTTCTAATACTGGGATCGGCAACCTTTAGCATGCGGCCCATCAGGGAAATCCACTGGTGGGACAGGATGGTTTGTATACCTGCAGTGTTCACAGGTTCGGCCGATCGCAGCTCCCACTGGCCGCGGTTCACTGTTCCAGGCCAATGGGGGCTGCGGGAAGCAGCGTGAGCTGAGGGATGTGCTGGCCGCCGCTTCCCGCAGCCCCCATTGGCCTGGAACAGTGAACCACAGCCAGTGGGAGCTGCGATCGGCTGAACCTGCAGACACTGCAGGTAAACAAACCATCCCATCCCGCAGCACTTAAATCATATAAGCTGAAAACATTTCAGATACAAATTGCTCTCCAGACTGTTTTGGAATGTACCTGGTGTCATGGTAGCCAGCGGAGTCAGTGGGAAAAGGCTGACAGGACACCACAGGCAAGATTTTTAAAACCACTCACCATTGGCCTAATTCTGCTTCTATTGATGTCAATAGTAAAATTTCTGTTGACTGAATGGGGCCAGGATTTCACTGCATAGATGTGTGACACTGGCATATTAAGATGTAAATACATCCACACATTCCATGGTTAACTACATAATTTAATATTTGTCTCTTCTTCAAAGTAATCTTGTTTAAAGAGGAAAATCTTTGTCTCTATCACAGTGAATTATCAAATGCATGTATTAAAAAATAAAATTGAATATGAACAGTTCGGTAGCACACTTTACTACAATTCCCAGAATGAACAGTAAGTGCCTCTTTGTTTGGAATATGTGAGCTTGTCTTATCTTGAGTGTTGGCAAGGGCAGTGACTCAGAGATAAGTAGTAACAGAAGTGTTAAGCTGGCAGTTTTAACATCCAAGAGGAAATATAAAAGCAAAACATTCTGTACTTATTTTATCATAACACTGAATGATATATTTTGTGTAAGTGTGAACTGTTAGAAAGGAAAAGAGATAGCTGAACTGAGGAAGTAAAGCACAAAAAACACAGCTTAAAATACTGCAGAGGGCAAGTGTTACTATTTTATGTAACAATTGTATAGTGTCTTTTCTGGGTCGTTAAGCATAATTTTAAAAAAACTTTATTTCAGTGCACAGTCTTAAAACTTTATACGGTTGAAGTGTTAAATAATGAATGAAACGTCTTTACTTTTCCTAATTTCTTTACCTTCTAATTTAATTATTCAGTTGGATTTTTTGTGGACTCTACTTTTTTTCTTAATGCTCAATAAAGCAATTTAAAATTTAGCATATTGTGTATTTTCTTAGCAGAGTTGTTGTAGCTGCGTTTGTCTCTCACATATTATGAATTGTAAAATAAAGTAATAATATCTAGCTTTTATATGGCACATTTCATCAGTGGATCTCAAAGCCCTTGCATTTATTAATACAGAGCCTACTACTGCAAACCTCTGTTCACATAAGTAGTTTCTCTTCAGTAGTCCCCAGAGCCAGTTCAGCCAGTGCTGTCAAACCTGCAAGAGCCTGGGACTTCACCAATGGGGACACAGAGGGTTCTCTCACCAATGCTAGTTTCATGTTTACTGCTCAGACTACAGTGCTCTGCACATGAGTAAATAAAAGAGAGATGGATTCATGGTTCACTTTAGTCATAGCTCTGATTGCAGGACATCTGAGTCTCCTCTTCTTGTCTAACAAAATACATCTATTCCCCCAAGCTGAGATCCAGTTTCAGATGTTATGCCCTTCCTCAATCTGATATGGCACAGCGCACAAGAGTCTGGGGTAGGTTGGAGCAGGGGAAAGAAAGTTGCATAGTGACTCTTGGGTCTTGTACCTAGGAAGTCAAATGGCTTTGCAGGGGATCCCAAGTTTCTTCGTACAGGCCATGATAATTTTATTTAAGTCTGAATAAGGATTTGCAGGTTCAAGTGCTTAATTTGTATTTCTTGAAAGGTCCATTAACTTTTAGGCAGACTAACATCTACAAAGTGATTAAGTAAAATTTTATAGGTAGCATTAATGAATTTAAATTAAGATACTGCTTTAACATAAACAACTCTGAGTTGAGAGTCTAAATCAGACAGATGTCAGATATTTTGCTCTTATTAATACTAAATGAAACCAAGTTAAAATTTTGCCTTTGACTGAATTGGGGCTATCCTCTGTTGCAATTGACATATAATTTACATAACTAATAATGGTTGATTCACATCTAAATTGAACTGTTCAGTCCATTGTCAAAGGACTCTTTACTGCACCATCAAAAGCATAGTTATATCCGCTGGGATTTATGTCAGAACATCAAAAAGAATTACCAATCACATCCACCAAAGATTATGTCCTGTATGGGAAAACAAGGGATAATGCTTCCCCACAAACTTGTATTAACAGCTAATCTCCACACTAGTCAAATATTTCAGATTTTCCACTCATCAATGCTTGATAAAATTATTTAGAAAATGAATGACATTAGTATGAGAGGACAGCTCCATTTATTAGTAGATACATAGATAATAGTATCTCTCTCTCTCTTTCTATATATATATACACACACTAGTAAATGGAGCTATATCCTCTCCTAATCAATAGTGTCACTCATTTTCTAAATCATTATATATATGCAGAGCTGGCTCCAGCTTTTTTGCCGCCCCAAGCAGCAAAGAAAAAAAAACAAAAAACGATTGAACTGCCGCCGAAGGAAGAGTGGAACTGAAGGACCTGCTGCCGAATTGCCACTGCAGGCCCGATGTGTTGCCCCAATAACAGACGGAGTACTGCCCCTTTCTATTGGCCGCCCCAGGCACCTGCTTCCTTCGCTGGTGCCTGGAGCCGTGTGTGTGTGTAAAAGGACTCAGGGCACAAAATTCCTAAGATGCATATGCATGCTGACTGCACACATGGCCAACCTATTCTAAAGAATGTTGGCCCAACACAAGGAATAAAAAAGCTAACTCTCTCCTCTGACTCTTACCACATGACTAGGCCTGGCCTCTCATGGATCCTGAAAGATCTACCATTTTAGGGATGGATTTTCCAAAGGGAGTAAACTCTATATCCTTAATGCAATCGAGGAAGACAAGCTTTGTAGTGAAATTCTCAGAGCAGTTTCTTTGCAGAAAGCCCTTTCTGGTGGCTTTTAAAGCAGAAAGGACAATTTAGGGCTGGTTAGTAGAGCTGTTTGGTATACAGGACAGAGAACTCACACCCTGAAGAGTACTACACTCCTTATCTGGAGTTTCCCTCTTTCCTGGCTACTTAAGTTGTATGTAAAAAAAAAACCCAGGAGTTCATACAGCCCTAGAACTAAAGCAACTCCTTCTGTGGCCACAACTGGGAGCGAAAGAGCACAGCAAAGTCCACATGCTGCTTCAGTTTAAAAACAAAAACATACATGTCTTCTTGTGGGTGGAGATGGAGATCTTTCACATACACAAAATAGCTTGCAGCAGACAGTGGAAACTGTTTGCCCCAGGCACCTGTCTGGAAACTAGAGACTCCCAACAGAATGCCTTGTTGAACATAGCAACAAGTCTTGCATCTGAAGAAGTGAGGTTCTTACCCACGAAAGCTTTTGCTCCCAATACTTCTGTTAGTCTCTAAGGTGCCACAGGACCCTCTGTTGCTTTTTAGAGATTCAGACTAACACGGCTACCCCTCTGATACTTGTTGAACATAGGAGACTTCTCCCTCTCCTATTCCGGTCCCTCTTGGGGCTCTCAAGATTCCCATCTTATGGAATCTTACTGTAGGATATGACTGGGATTAAAAGGGTAATTCTCCCCCCATGGATATACGAATATCAACTGATACTAGTTTTAGTTTATAATAGCACTAAAACCTGATGACCATTTACTGCAGTTCCTGTGAATACTCATTGCAATTTCACATACCTTTGAGAAAAAACAATAAACGTTCTTAAATAATTTCCTAGTACTGTAATTGTGAATCTCTTTTTGGTGTATCATAAGTCCATAGTGTATGTCCCAAAGTGCATGTAGAAGTCTCTTTTTTGGTAGACTTGACTTTATGTGTTCCAAGAGACAAACCATGAAAACCCAATTATGCATAATTTGAATGCATATTACTCATTACAACCAGCAAAAAGCTGGAAAGTTTTGCCTTGAGCAGAAAATGTTCAGCTTTTATAGAATTCATCCAAATGCAGAGTATTTGCCTCCATTACAAATAAACTTGAATCCTAAGGCAATCCACATGTAGTAATGATTGTTAATGTCTTCAGGTCATGTCCTGCATGTGGCTAAGTGGGAAGTTAAAGGCATGAATGGAGGGTCAATTAAACAATCAACATTTACAATTGTGTAACTTCAAAGAAGAAAAAGGTTTCATTTAGAAATCTTTAAAGAACACTCAAGTTGAAATCTAGTCAATTTAAATAAAAATAAGTTAAAAGTAATTGCAGGTAGGTGCTGCCATAATATTGGTAATAAATAAATACATTAATAATATGCCTACCCCTCCCGCACCAATTTCTTTTTTATGACATTTTATTATTTTTATGTTTCAAAGTAGCAGCCGTGTTAGTCTGTATCCACAAAAAGAACAGGAGTACTTGTGGCACCTTAGAGACTAACAAATTTTTTTCAGCATAAGCTTTCGTGGGCTACAGATCACTTCTTCAGATGCATAGAGTGAAACACACAGACAGAAGATATTTATAGATTTATAGATATTTATACATACAGAATCATTATTTTTATAAGTGTGTGGCTATGTGAAAGACCACAAAAACTGCAGGAGAAATAGATTGACTGACAGAACAGTAGTGCTGATTAGACTTTGCTTATCTCTCTTTCTCTAATCTCTGACAGTTACAGTAATCTTAAATGCTATTTGTAATAGTAGCAGATAAATTTTCACAGAAGTGAAATGTGAAATTTTCACAGAAGTGTGATTTTTTTCTAAGTTGACAGTGTTCCTTAAACAGGTAGTTTTGTTGTCGAATGTCTACAATGGTAAAACATTCCATAAGGGATACTTATTAAATATATTACAAAAAGTAATAATGCCACATTATCCACTTTTACCTGTTATAAATATATCACATATGTATATAATATACACAAACAGTAAAAGATACTGTATAGATATGGTTAGATATAGTCTGTATATACAAATTAGTGATATTGTGTATTGATAATGCATTTCTGACTGTCTCACCTGTACAATAATAAGAACAGGAGTACTTGTGGCACCTTAGAGACTAACAAATTTATTAGAGCATAAGCTTTCGTGGACTACAGCCCACTTCTTCGGATGCATATGCATAGTCTCTAAGGTGCCACAAGTACTCCTGTTCTTCTTTTTGCGGACACAGACTAACACGGCTGCTACTCTGAAACCTGTACAATAATCTATCTTCCTTGAGACTTATTCTACCTTTCAGACACCTGAGCTGCTTGAAAACTTGAAATATTTTATTTTATTAAAGTCAATCTGCCGGAGAAGTGTTTTCTACTTTTAACCCTAATTTTTCAATTTCTCCCCTAAAAGCACACTACCTTAAACACCAGAAATGGAAGTACTCAGTCCTAATTGAAAGACTTGCCAGAAACAGACAGGAGTGGAGGAGCTTCGTCACTGCCCTAAATGCCAACGGCGTAATAGGAACATGATGATGATGATGATGATCTATACCATTGCTGGGTTTGAGGTCCTGTATCTCACAATTCATCATGACTGTACGTGGGGATTCCCAGCTTTACAGTTGGAAAGCCACAGTGTTTGTCAATAGCCTTGGAAGTCCAGGGAGACTAGATTTTGAAGTATTGACTTTCTGCTGCATAGTAAAGTTATTTTACATCATTTTTTCACCCTGTGAGACAGCTGGTCTGATCTCATAATGCTTGATTCTCCACTGTCTTGCACACTGAACTCCTTAACCCTGCCACCAGCTGCCACCTAACCCTGTAGATGCCTAAACTCCCTTGGTGTCTAAATTTTAACTGTGAAAGCCCCTAGGTGCCTACATGAGACTCTAGATGAGCACTGATGCCTCAGTCAAGTTCCTAGATGCCTAAGTCCCAGTGTGATTCTCAAATCAGGTGAAAATAGGCATTCTCTCGGCTGTGAGTCCCGATATGGTAGGCATACTCTGAGTATGCCCAACTCCATACAAAACAGCTGGCAGGGGAGTGCTCACTTATCATCTTTAGCCAGTGATTAAGAATACTCACGCAGAATGTGGGAGAAGTCAGTTCAATTCTCCCCTCTGCCTGATAAAAAGAAAGGATTTGAACATGGGTCTTCTACATTTCAGAAGTGTGCACTAACCACTAAGCCATGGGATATTCTGATACATTAGCTCCCCCCTTAGTCTCTTCTGTTAAAGCTGTTCCACTTTGTCTAATGAAATATGCATTGGACTAGAGAGAGAATCAGAATGACTCTATAGTCAAGTCAGGGCCCAGCTACTACTCTGTGTTTGTATAGCACCCAGGGCAGGCTCCAGGCCCCAGCCAACCAAGCACGTGCTTGGGGCGGCACCTTGTAAGCGGCGGCCAATCTTGGGGTGGTGGGGCGGTGCTCGGGTTTTGTTTGTTTTGTTTCGGCGGGGCAGCACTCGGAGGTTTTTTTTTTTTTTTTGGTTTGGCGGGGTGGCACTCAGTTTTGTTGCTGTTGTTGTTTTTGGTTCAGCGGGGCAGCACGGGGGGTTGTTTTGGTTCAGAGGGGCGGGGCGGGGGGGTTGTTTTTGTTCGGTGGGGCGGCACTGGGTTTTGTTTGTTTGTTTTGTTTTTGGTTTGGCGGGGCGGCGCTGCGGGGAGGATTGCTACAGGGGGGCAGGTTTTTGTTTTTTTTGCTTGGGGCAGCAAAAAAGTTAGAGCTGGCCCTGATAGCACCTAGCACAATGGGGCCTCATTCTTTGTTGATTCCTAGGCAATATCATAATAAAAGTCATAAATAATAAATTTCTTGCCCCATAATATAAATAACTATATAACCCCATCAGTTATTAATTGCAACTATTAGCTGCAGTGCAGATCCTCAATAGCCAAATGGGAGTGAGATGTGATCAAACAAGTCACTGTAAATGTGGCTAAGATAATTCCACAATATGATCCCCATTTTCCTGAAACAAAGGCTAGTGGCTAAAGAATGTTCAATGAGGTTTAGTCAACATTTTGGCTCAGAGCTACAAAGGAACTTAGGCGTTGCTCAGTGTCGCAACACCTACCAGAAACTCACAGGAACAACACTGAGCTACACAAAGCTGAGTGAGGCACCTAGGCTCACTATAAAATGAATAAGGAGAGATAAACACCTAAGAATAGATTCCACCCAAGCCTGCATGTTAGGCATGGAGCTGCCTAAACTAGCCAGTGGGAGATACTGACGAGAGGCTTGTGTCCTAAACCATGCCCCTCTCACAGAGATAGACACCTTATTCTGGGCTACAGTGTGGTGCCTATCTCTGTTCAGCAATCCACGAACAGGAACTCATCTCCGGGAGTTAGGTGGCTTAGGCATCTAAGTTGTTTCTTGTGGGAATGAGTTAGGCATCTGCCTCGCTCCACACAAAATGGGCAGAAGAGATGTGACCCAAGAACCTCTTGATGCCAACAGGAAGAGGACACAGGGGTACACAGGGATCCCATGAGTTCACCAAAAGGAGTCATGTAAGGTCTCTACTGAAAGCCTGTGTCACATTGGTGATCATAATCATTGTGAGATGTATGCATGGAAAATATTTGAGGAGTTATGCGTATATACAAAAAATATGTTCTCTAGGTCTGTAGTTAAAAGCAGATCACTCAAAAGTAATGTGTCTTAAGACAAACTTCTCCAGACAAAGTGTGGGAGACATTTATCTCCATGGGGAACCATTGTGATACAGTAGGAGTCTATTAGCATATTAAGTCAAATGCTAATGAAGAGCTGGCATAGACTTCAGAAGGAAATTAACAAGAAGAGATACATAGTGGGGGTGAAAGGGGACCCTATTTTTAGGTGAGCATCAAAGGTCTGTTCTGATATATTTGGAGGTACAGAGAGACGTTCTTTTAATCTGTGAAGATGAGATACCAGCAGGCTCGATTTTATGGGATTTCAAACAAACTGGTTGAAATGCTGGGGAAAGAACTTGGAGTAAGCTATCTGGTAGGAGATAAGGGAATGCCTTGTAAGTTAAGATTAGTTTCTAGAATGCACATTATGATTTTGTTGTATATGTAACCATTTTTTCCCCAATATCCTCACATTGGAATCTCTGGTCTTTGATAATAAACTTATTCTTGTTTTCACTGTGTGTGTGTCTGTGTGTGTGTGTGTGTGTGTGCATGTGTTAAGTAAAGGGGTGATCCTGATGTGAATGTTACAAGCTGGTGTGTACTATTTCTTTGGGAAGAGCTGATCCAAGAGTTCTGTGAGTATTCAGTGGAACAAGTATTCTGGAGCTGCCATGAGCCTGGCCAGCTATGTCTGCCAAGAGGAGAGTTCAGAGCTGGGATGGGATGGGAGCCCTAGCAGCCCAGCTCTGGCTGCATATGGGAGGAACCAGGCATGCGTCCCCTTCTGCCTGGCAGTGGACACATTGGGAAGAGTAATGGGCAGCAGGCAGGGGTGCAGGGCAGGAGTGGGTGAAAATTGGGTGAGTCTGGATTCTAATTGAGTGGATCATGACCCACCCAAGCCCACTTGAGGCTACGCCTGTGACATAAGCATCTATACCTGAGATTTAGGCTATGTCTACACTGCAGACCACTGGCAGTGGGGAGTAGTGTATGTGTAGCTACACTGCAGTGAAAAACAGGCTGCATCCACAATGTGGTGTTTAGCTACACCATACACGTGTCAGTGAAAGGCTCTGGTGGAGGGAGGCAGCAAGGTAAGGTTCCAACAGAGGGGAGCTGCCAGAACCTTTTCCTGCTGCCAGAGCCTTTCCTCGTTACTGGACTGTTTCTCTGCGGTGGGGAAGGGGTCCAGCAG
The DNA here is from genome assembly GCF_011386835.1 of Chrysemys picta bellii. Taxonomy (NCBI): domain Eukaryota; kingdom Metazoa; phylum Chordata; order Testudines; family Emydidae; genus Chrysemys; species Chrysemys picta. The sequence goes on from NC_088791.1 coordinate 59,559,046, forward strand.
GACACTGTGGCAGGGAAAGACTCAGCAGTGGGAGTCTTCACAGCTAAAAATAGCAGTGTAGACAAAGGAAGCACTTCTTGAGCATGTAGACAGCCCTGTGTACGTACCCACAGAGATCAGGTGTGTTTTTACTCGCTTAAGCAGTGCTTCACCGTCTACACTGCTCTTTATACCCACAGTAGTGGGGCGTGCAGTGTATGTACTCTACACACCACCATAAGGAGTATCCAGTGTAGACGTACCCTTAGGTGCCTAATTACTTTTGCGGATTGTAGTCTTTAAAATTTTTGCAGAATTGTATATTATTTTAAATATTCAAAAATATAAGCAACCTCATCCTAACATTTTTCACTGTGAGCCTTTAAAAAAAACCTGCTAATGATAAACACAAAGTAATTCTTTCTAGATTTGTCCTTACAAGAGTTTTTCTTTGAACAAGTCATTTTGATAATTTCACATATACAGTCACTGCTTCCCACATGTGAGTAATATTTCAACTACCCCAGCGATGTCATTGAAATGGAATTAAAAGTGCTGAGATTTTCAGTGATGGATATTTCACCGCAGCTATGAGCAATGTGTTCCACAGAGATTATAATTCTCCCAAGGGTCATGTTAACCCTTGGACTTGCATCTTTCTAGTTATATAATAGAATTTAAAAATAGAATCACAAAACATTTAGTCAACAAAGTGAGCCTTTTCTATATTTCAGACAATATAGGACATAATCCCTTAAATTACAAATAAATAAATAAATTTTATAATTCTGTATAAAATTAAACAATAGAAATATGATGAAATAACCACCTGACTAAAACCAACAAAACAAGTTTCAGAGTAGCAGCCGTGTTAGTCTGTATCCGGAAAAAGAAGAACAGGAGTACTTGTGGCACCTTAGAGACTAACAAATTTATTAGAGCATAAGCTTTTGGATATGCATCCGAAGAAGTGGGCTGTAGTCCATGAAAGCTTATGCTCCAACAAAACAAGGGAATTCAGAGTTAAGACTAAAAATGTAGGCTCTGACTCTGCCTTTGAACTTATCATGCCATTGCTTAAAAAAAAGGGGGGAAATGGTATGAGGTAAGGATGAAGTGGTGGTTTAGACTTGTAAGTATTCCTGCCTGACTCTATTTTATTGTTTTTTTAAACAGACGTTTTTTGAGTTAAGTGTATACTTTTGACATTGCAATACATTCTTAGAAAGGTTTGCAGAGGTGACAAATTGAATAGAAGCCATTATTGACAGTCGTGTAATTGCAAACAAGGACTCTTTACCATTATTTAGTGGCCTATAGTGATTCCCTCAGAGCTGTAATAGACTATGGTATAAAGTGCTGATTCAGGAAAGCACTTCAGCACATTGCCATTCAGAAGAGCATTTAGGCACATGATGTATGTCTACTGCAGGGATCGGCAACCTTTGGACGCACGCGACCTGTCAGGGAAATCCGTTGGCGGGCCGGGCTGGTTTGTTTACCTGCAGCGTCCGCAGGTTCGGCCGATCGCAGCTCCCACTGGCCGCGGTTCACTGTTGCAGGCCAATGGGGGTTGCGGGAAGTGGCGTGGGCTGAGGATGTGCTGCACAGTGGGAGTTTGTCTACTGGTCTACTGAGTTCAATGGGACTTCAGCACATGTTTAAAGTTAAGCATCTTTTCTGAATAAGGATGCTTTCCGAAACTGAGGCCTAAATGTACAGAGTTTTGAAAATACTAAAAATATAGATTCAGTGGATCCAACTACACTAGCCTGGAGAACCTTGCTGGAGTCATTATAACGAGAAGTGTGATTAGCCTGGTTAACAATGAAGATACTGCTAACAGTGCTTCCCAACCTAATTAGACATGCCTAGAGAGTAAAATAATCCATGCATTCACTCCAAGATCTTCTTACACTTTTTGTAGACATTTGTCCAGAATCATGAAGGTCGCATTTTGCTCACAGTGCTCTAATACAATAATATTTTTCTGGAATTCTGTGAATTTTGAAAATATTTCCTTTCAGCTATGTTGAGTTGCAGCATTCATGATTAATAGATTATGAAGCCAGAAGGGACCTCTGTGGTCATCTAGTTTGAGTTTCTGCATAACATAGGCCATAGGCCTTGCCTGAATTAATTCCTGTTTGAACTACACCATATCTTTTAGAAAAACATCCAATCTTGATTTTAAAATGTCCATTGACGGAAAATCTATCTCACCAATGGTAAATTGTTCCAATGGTTACTTACCTTCACTGGGGGGCATGCACTCCCCATCAGTACCCGGTCTGAGCCAAGGAAGTTAATAATCCAACCAGCAGACCAAATTGGGTGATGAATTCTGGTCATGTGCCACCTGAGGCACGTTGCACATACAGTAAGAAGAAGATTACCCTTACCGTTAACAATGTTATTTCCAGTCTGAATTTGTTTAACTTCAACTTCCAGCCACTGGATCTTGTTAGACCTTTGTCTGCTAGACTGAAGAGTCTATTATCTAACGTTTGTGCCCCATGTAATTTCTTAAAAAATATTATCAAATCTCCTCTTTACTTTTCCTTTGTTAAAGTAAGCAGATTCAGCTGCTGGAGTCTATCACTATAAGCTATCTTTTCAAATCCTTTAATCATTCTCATGGCTCTTCTCTGGACCCTCTCCAATTGATTAACCCCTTTCTTGAACTGTGGACACCAGAACTGGACACAATATTCCAGCAGTGGTCACACCAGTTCCAAATACAGAGGTAATATAATCTCCCTACTCCTACTTGAGATTCTCCTGTTTATACATCCAAGGATCACATTAGGTCAAGTCCTGCCTCTGATCAGCCCATGATGTCAGCCTTTGTTGCCCACTTGTTAAATTTTCAAACAATTTCAAGCTTTCTCCCATGCTGCCGTTCACACCTGGGAGAAGCTCTACATAAACACCCGCAAAACTAACTCATTCTCTTCCTTCAAACCCCTCCTTAAAACTCAACTTTACTGTGATGCCTACAAAAACTTGACAACAGTTATGCTGCTGGGGTGCTGAGCCCACAGCCTATCATGCTGTCCCATAGTGTCTCATTATTCTCTTGTACTCCCATGTCAGTCTGCCTGTATCCAGCTGTTGTCTCTTATCTCACACTTTTATTATAAGCTCTTTAGGGGCAGGGATTGTCTTTTTGTTCTCTGTCTGTACATCGCCTAGCACAGTAGGGTCCTGGTCCAGGATTAGGTGTCCTAAGCGCAATGATAATACAAATAATTATTAATAATGTGCTATTCCCTCACATCTAAAAAATTAAGCTTCAGTTAAGGAGACAATGGGAGTTTTACAAGATGAATTTAATGGGCTCAGGATTTGTCCCCATGGTTGCTAAATTATTTGCTTTTAGAAAAGTAACTTTAAAAGAAGATTGCAGTTAAAAATTAAGGGCTCAGACATAATGTAAAAGCACTTGTAATTGGGCAGAGAGAGAGTGGAAATCACTGTATAGACTGATGATCGGGGAAGTCACCTGAAACGTAGCAAACCCCTGTTGAAATATCTTCTCATCAGGCAGAGGGTGGGAGTAGAACTGGGGCCTCCCACATCTTGGGTGAGTTCCCTAAACACTGAGGAAAAGGTTATAGGTTGGATTAATTTAATTTTTAATAATTTCAATGGATAATTGAAACATTTTTTTCAGATTTTTATCAATTTAAATTTTCACAGTTGCAGATAAGTATGGGGGCAGGTCAGACAATTATTCAATGACAGATGTTGAGATTCATAAAGTTAAAAGCTTTATAAACCATTAAAACGCAAATAGTCAACATCACACATCAAAATATAGAAAGTAAATATCCTGCAATCAACAAACCATACCTGGTTTTACTATTCATTTGCTAGTCCATTTATAACAAGCCCAATTCAAAAGTCTAAATCATGGGATTTTGACTCTAAGTTCTCAAGCAGCATTTTTCCTACTATGCCTATCTGTAAATGTTGATTATCACTGATGGAAATACTTTTTCAGTGGTTTATACGTGTATGGTGAAATTGATGTTTACTGACAAATATTCCTTCCAAGCCTAGTTATAAGGGAGGCTGTTGCCTCCAGTGCTGTGGGAGGAGGCAGGTTCCTAACCCTAAATAGCCTGACTCTCGGAGAGGGGTTATAGAATCATAGAATATCAGGGTTGGAAGGGACCTCAGGAGGTCATCTAGTCCAACCCCCTGCTCAAAACAGGACTGATCCCCAGACAGATTTTTGCCCCCAATCCCTAAATGGCCCTCTCAAGGATTAAACTCACGACCCTGGGTTTAGCAGGCCAATGCTCAAACCATTGAGCTATCCCTCCCTGGCCTTAGATTGCAAGCCGAGATAGGCACCTTCCTCCAGCCCTGGCTGATGCACCAATCTCTTAAGAGGGGCTGGACTTAGGACACACTCCTGTAATTGTCATCTCCCACTGGCTAGTGTAGGCAGCTCCCTGTCTAGCATACTGACTTTCGTGGAACCCATTCTAAGATGCCTTTTTCTCCCCAAGCATTGCACACCTAATTTAGGCATACTGAACCCCATTATTGTTGCAGTGATTTTCTGATGCCTGGGCTACACTAGAAAATTAGGTCAGCATAACTATGTCACCCCAGGGTGTGAAAAATTCATCCCCCTGAGCAGCATATTTAAGATGACCTAAGACCCCATTTAGGCAGTGCTAGGTCAACAGAATTCTTCCTTTTATCTAGCCGCCTCCCTTTGGGGAGGTGGATTACCTACACCAATGGGAGAACCCCTCCCTTTGGCATAATTAGTATCTACACTGAAGCACTACAGATTGTGCTTTCCTTAGGAATTTTGTTACTGAATTCAGTAAAAGTGAAATTAGACCCTAAATTAAATGTGCAACTGGGCAGCTCCAAACTGTCAGTTTCTGTAGCTTTAGGCAGCACTTCCCCCCCCCCCCCAAATAAATTCTATTTGTACATCTGTGCACTTAAAGGCATTTTGCGTATCCAACACAACTGATTTTCAAATGCTTTTATCATACATCAAATAGCAATGAAATGTGTTTCTTAATTTCCATTCACTTGGAAAGACCCACTCAAGGACATTCACTAGTTAAAAGCCAATTAATCAGCATGTTACAGGGTACTAATTCTTTTAAAGAGCCCCTGGGTAATTACTTTTTCAGACTGTCTGCTGACAGCTTACAAGTCTGTTTACTCCTGCAGCTTGACATATTGAAAAGCATTTAGTGTACTGAGATGTTTGCACCTTTATTTCCCTGAAAGAATAAAGATGTGTTGTAACTAGACAAACAAGAAACTGGTTAAGGAGTTTCAAGATGCTTATTGCCTAGGCACAACTTTTTCTTTAAATAGTTTTCATTAGAAGTAATTTTATTTTAAGTGACTTGAGAATAAGTTTATGTACAAAAATTGGCAGGAAAATACAGTGAAGAAATTAAGCATGGAAAAATGTTTAAATTGAGTCAAAATAAGGATAAGGAAAAGCATGTATGAAACAAGAATCTTGTCATTTATCTGATTGACTTCTGACATTGTAAAACGGAGAAAATTTGACTTTTCCAGGAATAAGAAAGGTAAAACTGAATGGAAGCAAAATATAACCAGCAGAAAGAGAGAAAAAGCCTGCTACAAGTTGCAAAATGATCACTTTAGGGCTGCAGGTGATTAGCTCTGCCAAATTTAAAGGAGAACCCAAGAAAGACATATTGGGGAAAAAAGTTCCTGTAAAAGGGACATCCTATGTGTGAGTGAGATAGTAAGAAATCACCAAGGACTGGGTTCATTCAGTGTTATGGTCACCACCAGGACATCACAAAAAGTGCCTAACATTGAAATAGAAGAAAACTGGCACGTTCAATATTTTAAGTTTAAATAATGTGAAAAGAACACACAGATTTTTGGTAATAGAAGCAGCCATAATAAACCATCAAATACTACCATGGATACCAGTAAGTGACTTTCAGATACTTCAGTGCAAATTACATAAGGCCTAGTCTCCTTGTTTCACAAGCATATACCCTATTAATATGAAAGGAAAATAAGTATGTCCAAAAAATAGAGAATAAATCCTAATCCTGTGATGAGTTCTGTGTAGGCAGAGACCCGTTGACTTCAGCAGCATTCTATGCCTGTGTGAGTGGAACTTGTTATAGGATGTTATAGGATGGGGCGTTAAATAAAGTCCTTTAGAGACAAAGATTCCTCAGGAAATTTATTGAAACTATCTTGCAATACTGAACATAACATTTTGTAACTAATAGTGTCTGCCTCAAATACTTTTCTTCATCGAATATATTGTTTTTCTCTTTCTATTAAAACAAGAAAAGTAACTGCCTATGTTGTTCCTGAGCTGAAATTCAGTAAATTAAACATTCCTTTTTGCTTGCAGAATAAATGTGGTAGTTTTCAGGCCAAGCCAAAGGGGGCTAATAAAAGGGCTTTGTAATGGTTGCAGGCTTAATTATAGCCTCTCCAAAATAAATACATAAAAAATAATACTTAATGAATAACTAATACTGCGGCTGACACCTGCATATAACTAATGAGAGAGATTTCTGAACTGAGACCAATGGTGCTGCCTGGAAGTTTTGGTGATTTGGGAGTTCGCTCTTAAGATCCCTCCCCCCCCTAAGATTAATAAAAATTACACTTTTTAAAATAAGGAAACTCAGACAGGTAATTCGGGATTCATCATTGCACAACAAGGAGTGAGGATGGTATCCAATTTGGAGGATCAGCCCCTCACACTGCCCTGCTCAACCTCTCCAGCCTAACGGCTCCATCTTTCACAAGCTGGCTGCCACATGCTGAGTGCCCTGGCAGCTATTCAGTAATGGTCATTTAGGGCCCCAGAGGGAGTTAATCTTGCCTAAAGCATCAACTTGAAGCAGCATTAACTCTTGCTTGGATTTCTAATTGGAAAATCAGTGTGGTCTCAGCAGGGGAAGATGCTACAGAGAGTAGATGGGCCCCTTTCTTCCACCCCCAAAATCCCATGCATCCCAGAGTCACACAGGGCTCCATGATAGTGTCAGGGCAAGGGGAGAGAATGCTATGGACTCTGCATTACTGCTACACAAACTAGGGACGATTCAGTGCACTGGGGGGGTCTCCTCCACTTATGCTGATGAAGAGGATGATATAATCTTAAACAAAAATGGGTTTAAGAATATATTTTCTAGAACAAACCTTTGTGCATTAGACACTATATTTACAAAATTATTTAAAAGGGAAAACTCAGTGAGTATTCAGCGAAGTATGAAGAAACAGGAGGTGCAAAAGTTTATACAAAAGCATGGCACTGCCATGAAGAAGGCAAATGGAGCCTATCTCTGCCCAGCTATGAGGCCAGCAAAGTCATGACCTGCAGAATTTCTGGATTATGAATCACTTGGTATATCACTGCCTCCATTCAACCCTAGAACACAGCGCTTCTTACTTCAAGAAATGGTCTTGTGGTTAAAGAACTGGAGAGGAACTCAGGAGACCTGTGATTGAACAGCAAGGTTCAATGTCTGACTTTTCCACAGACTTCCTGTGTGACCTTGGGCAAGCCTCTTAATCTCTGCATGCCTCAATGCCCCATGGGAAAAATGGAGGTAATAATTTGTCCCAAACCTTGTCTGTTTTGGCTGTAAACTCTTTGAGGCAGGGCCTATCTCTTACGCACATGTACTACACCCAGCTTTGATCTCAATTGGGGCACGTAGGTGCTACTGTAATCCAAATAATGAATCAGTAATATTAATAAATTCTCTTACTTCATAAAGAAGATCATCTGCATCTATAGTGGCCTCAGAGTTTCTTATGCCACCAAAACCAATAAGCTGAGAGCAAGACCAGAAATAAAACAGCCTCCTGCTAAGAATTCAGTTTTTTCACACAAGAAGAAGCCTTGAAAGCAATAAGAGTAACCAGGGCTCCCATCCATGATTCTGCCAATTGACCTTTGTGGTTAGTAAAAGAGACAAGAAACCAGCTGGAGCCATTACAAATTGGATGTGCAAGGAATGAGAATTTGGGCCTTGGCAAAAATAATTTATATTTCTTTTCAAAAGTGGGTCAGGCATCCTCCCTCTGCCCCAGATGACTCCCTTTATATGGTAAAACCTTTCCCACTGTTTCAAGAGTGATCAGCAATAAGTTACCTCTTACATAATTATGTATTTCTAAGGCATCTCTTTCCCATCTCTTTCTGAAATATAAAGTGCTCCCATGAACTGCATGTCTTTTGGTATCATCCAAACAGTGAGTGAAAACATTTTGTAATTCCATAGGAGACTGGCTGATGCACCTGTACTATGGTACATGGAACTACAATATGTAGCAGTTATGATTCTATTTTCTAAGCACCGCACTTTTAAGTTTCTTAGGCAAGAGTGGCTGCTGCTTTGTTAGGCAAAGTTGATGCAGCCTGTGCTTTCACGGATATTATTTTACTTTATTTTGCTTGTTTTGTTTCATTTTTTGTAAAATGAGTTATTCTGAGAAAGCATATTGTCAGTTGTCTTCCTCGCTGGGAAACAACACTTCTGACCAATTGTTTAAGTTTGGAAATGCTGAGATGTAATTTGAACTTGTTTAATAAAGGAGCAATTTCTGATCCTGGAAATATGTGGAAATACCTTTCCTTGCACAGTAATCTCTAAGGATTTAAACTGCCCAAGTTGTCTAGTTGTTTAAATTTCCATGAGTGTTTTCACTTTCCAGATTTCTAAAGTCTACATATGGGAGAATGGAGAAATGTTTTTTTCTGGGTTTTTTTTCTTTTGTGCAATTAGAATGTGACTTTGCTCCAGCTCTGTACTTTCAGCTCCATTTTCTTGTATGAGTTAAGTCCAAAATGAAGCAGATCTGTGATGAAGATGTTTTTATAAGAAGCTAGTGGCTCTGGTTGAAAGTATATGCAGCTTTTCCATGTGTCCATGTAGTGTTAGAAGCAGACCGAATTTGATTAGGATTAGGTAACTTCTCTCTTTGATAAAGTGGGTGCTTAAGTGATTCCTTTGCTGCAATTTGTATGATGAGATTCAGTGCTTTTTAGTATATATTTAAAAAGGTATCCCTTGTCTGTCTCCTTCTGGCATGGTCATGTAATTTTATGATCTGTTTGGTTGATACCATGAATCATAGTATTCAGTATCATCCAAACCGGTTGCATCTACAATGCCAATTTTTGGCAATTCTCCTCTCTGTTTGCGACTCCACCAGGTATAGCAATGGTACACTGATTGCCAACATCTTTACCATCGTCCTAGTATGTCTAAATACCATGGTGGTAAAAGCACTGGTGGCCAGTATAGGTTAGCACTCCCACCATGGGAGTGGCCACTTGTAGAGCTGCACCCAACGGTGAAAGATTTTCCCTGAAAATGCAAGTGTAAACAGTCCCCTGGCCATGAGAACAGGTAGGGAGAGGGGGAAGATGGCTATTCCACAGTAAAGATAGTAAAATCTGGAGATACATCCATTGGTGGAGCCACAATGTATCCAAACACAAGCCCATGCAGACTCTAACTTCACTCTCTTCTATGAGGTAACCATAGAGAGGCACCAGCAGGACTTGAGGATAGTACCACCGAGATGGCTTACTTTCCCTAACTCTTCCTTGTGGAAAATATGTGTGTAGACAGTTCCCTCTGTATATGAATCTTGGGGACATGATCTAAACCATATATCAGGGCAAAGTCTGCACTCAGTTACACCAGTGTAAATATATAGTAAATATGTAGTAATTCCACAGGGTGGAAGAGGGAAAGACTCAAAGTCAATGTTGTTATTTTGCTCTTAGTTACACTTGTGTGAATCTAGACTTTTGATTTGTTGGCCTCAGAGTAGTGATATTAAAATGAATAATTTTCACCAACTACCATCTGGAAAATCTACTGTATTATAGATTGTATGACATACTGTGCAAATAATGTTCTGCATATACCAAATATCCCATGTGGTCTAGTTAAGTAAAACTAATCAGCAACTCAAGCAACACATCAATGAACACAAAAGAGCCATTGGTAGCAATGACAAAGAGCATCCTATGGCACTACAGCTCAATCATTTCTACCAAGAAACTTTTACTTTTCCCTTGAATAGAATGAAGAGGGTTAAATTACTCTTGAAGAGAAAGTGATTTAGAAAAAAATAGTATTATGGTGGAAACATATGAGTTACCTATTTAGAAGTCCCTCCCTACAATCTTCATGAGCAGCTGTCTTTTTATTAGCTTTTTTCTAGTTTTCTTTACTTCTTTTTTTCCTTTAGTGGGCTGACTGAAGCCCTCAGATGCACCCTTGTTGTTCCCACTGACCTCATTTGAAATTATGCATAAGCATCCAAGACAGAATTCAGCACCATGTTCCTAACTTAATATTTCACCTAACTGCTCCATCCACTGTCTTAAATGGCCATCGTACAGCATTACATACTGTACACACACAGGTTATTCTGTAAATCCAAGTTTCTCCATTGGACCAAAATCATATTTTCAAATAAATGAAGTGAATCACGACCCTTCTGCCAAACATTGTATTGTAGGTCAGATATTTTTTTTATTCCTCTCTGAGTTGTACCAAATGAGTCTTTGATTCAGTTAGTAGAGTCAATAATCTAAAATGGGATATGTCTATCAATCCAAATATGGATTCTAAGAGCAGTCCTGAGATGTCTGGGAAGGAAAGGCTGGGAGAACTGAGAAGACATCATTCTAAGCTGAGAGTATCTTGTGTCACTCTCTAAACAGCTTCCCGAAGATCAACACAAGGGAGACTTCTGCGAAAATAATATAAAAACACAGTGGCCCCCCTGGCCACGCAAAGTCGGGCTGATCCTCAGCACTGACCAGTCTGTGCTTGGTGCAGGACAAGAGGGGAAGGCATAAATGGCTTAAGAGAGGCTTTCCACTCCCTAGATCCTGAGAGTGGTTAGCTCTATATCAAGTAATCATACTGTTGGGGCAATTTTCTATGGTATGGAGTGGGCCAAGGAGTTGAACCATTTTCAAAACACGTTAGCTTGAAACAGTTCAAAATTGTCTTTAAAATGATTTAATCAAACACCCTTGTCATGTTACTATCCATCTTCTCTCTCTCTCTGGATGTCATTACCATTGCCCCTTTCGACCAGAGTGGCTAGTTAAAGGTCAGGAACTTGGGGATGTTGATGGAAGTAGAAATTGATGACGGTGTCTCCTATTTTCTTTAATGCAATCTTGTTTATTTACCAGGAATGTACAAAGTAATGCTTCTGTGAACTCAGGAGGAATCTAAGCAAAAGGAGTAGTTTCTTAGCTTACAGCCCCAAGCCTCTTTAGCCAGCCCAGGCACTAAAGCACTTTCTCAACCTTCTTTCAGGTCCACCCCTGGCTTACAGGCTTTTGCTTGGATTCCTTCAGATTGTCTCTGTGTGGTTCTGTGTTCTGATCCCTGCCTCAAACAATACTCAACAAAAATCCCTCCACTATTTCTGGGCGGTTCACATAACCCTGTTGTCTCAGGTGGGTGCTTGTGATTCATTTATCCTTACAGTTATGTTAACTGAAGGGGGCATTCACACCCATTAATTTCAACAAGGTTTTAACTGAACTCACATGAAAGTTTCACCCAGCTCATAACATTATCTTTTACTAAGAACATAGCCGTGGAAGTAGAGTTTTTCTCTGACATAGCCCTCACGGTTAATTTTTGAAGGTAAAGCCTACTAAGACACTAGCTATATGTACTGTACATATGACACTGCAGTGTAAGATTGCTTCTGGAATCACCTACACTTTTGTGTCCTTGGTAGAACAGTTTTCCTTTAGAAAATTACAAAAAAGGCCAATTCTTGCCATCCCTACACAAGCAAAACTAGAGAAGTCCACTCATATTTGTCAACTTGCAGGCTGATATATTTTATACTGGTGGAGTTTCTTTAGTTTCTGTGGACTCAGTCCCAATTAAGCACTGAGTAAGGACTTCAGGATTTGTCACAAACTCTTCCCAGGCCAAAGCCTGCTGTTCTTATTCACACAAATAGTCAATGGGGCTTCTTGTGTGAGTAAGACAAGCTGGATTTGTCCTTTATATATTTTAATGTGCTCTAACATCAGGAGAAACGTTTAAAAATAAGTAATTTGCTAGGTCCCATTAATTTGCTAGCTCCCATTGAGACCCTTATATATATGTCAAAGGAGTTCACTGTCCAGCAGCTCTTTTGAACAACAATGAGAGCTGCAAGGTGCTGAGCACTCTTGAAAACCTGGCCACTTCACTGAGGAGCCTTAGGTGGGAGCTAAGCTTTTTGAAAATCTTACCCTGTTTTTCTTTTGAGTTCATTGAAACTTCCAAATATGGTAAATTTTCTTGACAGGTGACTCATCCCCTTTAAAAAAAAAGTAATCTGGCAAACCATATTTCTTAAATTAATTTCAAGATGATTTTCTTTCCATTATAGGGTACAGAATATGTAACAGAACACTTCTTGATGGTGCTTTCTCTGCTTGACACTAGGTCTATAATAGTATCCTAAGACCTCAAATACATACTGAGAGATAAAATGTCAAATACTCAAAGTATTTGGATAATATCTAAGAGATTTTCTATTGCCTGAGACTTTGTAGAAATGGTATCCATGGAAAATAAATGTTTCATTCCCATGTTCATTCATCCTGAGACATTGTGAAAAGCGCAGTGATATTTGTTGAACATTGAAATATAAACCGGCAGAGTTTCATGAGCAAATAATATGGCAGCCATATCTGTTTCTGAAGATTATATCACACATAGATTGTATCACCTTATTTAATCAGAGGAAACAGTAATTATGGTATTAAGCTTTTCCTGAGAGGTAAAGTATAACAAGTCTTCAAATAATAAAACACACCTCATTTTACCCCGACTTCATTTATATAAACTAATGTTTCAATGTGCCTCTCTTAGCACAAATTCTCATCTACATGGAAACTTAAATATTTAAAATTAGATACTCTAGTGAAAGGGGTAACCATTGAGGGACTTGATCTACAGCAGCGATTTAATGCCAGCCAACTTAAATCTTGTGCCAAGAAATTCTAGTGTTTTTCTTTTTGCAAACAAGTGGATGATTGTCCAGATGATTAAAAGGAAGCTATGTCTGTATACTATCAAAGTCCCTCTGAAGCTCATCTATAATTTCATCTATCCTCCCAGCTTTCTATCTATATATGTCTTTCATGTGCATAAAGATGAACTAAAGGATTCAGATGTACCTGGTGTTGTTCATTAAGTAAATCAGAAAACAGGAATGGACTAAAAACAGATTTGTAAAGTACATTACTCCGACTCCTTTATCCAGTAAATTAAATATCTCACTTGCAATGACAACTAACTACTTTCTGTCCATGAGGTAAGAATTCAAATTTATTTTTTAACATTTATAATATTTTAAGTTAACCACATAAAGAGTTCATTACCAGTATATAAAATAAATTTATCAGGGATACCCTTCTCCCACTGAAAGTCCAGATTCAAAGACTAACATCTCAGAATCATTCTGAGGCAAAAGACAGGACATTTATACCATTGGAAAGGAGAGACTTTCCTTTTCAGTGGGTCCATCACTAATTTAGAGACCTAGCAGTGCCTGACATTTTAAGGTATGGTCAGCATACAGGTTTAAGGTCAGTTTTGTTTTATTAGTTTTAATGTATCTCTTCTGAGACCTGTACAGTTGAACTCATGGTAACCAAGCCGATTTCAAACACCATTGAAGTCAATGGAAAAATTCCCATTGACTTCAAAGGGTATTGTATCATGCCCTCTGCCATCAGGCTTTACAGGGACAGAAATACAAGAAACATTCCTAATACAATTTTTTATAATCTCCCTAAACAATCCTAAAGTAATTTTTCTGCAACATCTTTGACATTGGTGAGTAATATATGTGTATTGTACAATATATATCTAATACACCTATACTACATTTGAGTGTGTATTTAGTATTTAAAATGAGAGGTAACAGAGCATAGTCTGCTGGAATGAGCACAGGGTTTGGAGTAATGAACTTTCTGAGAAGAAAGAACAAATCTAATATTCAGTCTATTCTGACAAGAAGCCATAGGTGAGCCAACTATACATAATGATCACGGTCAACGATGCCAGTAGCTGCTGATAGGTTTAAGGGAATCAGTATGAGTATCTTACCCTTGTCCGTTGCTACCATCAACTATGTGAGATCGATAGAATCACAATTTCATGCCTAGGTCTGAACTCACCTATTTAAATCTCAGGCTAGGTTTGTTAGAAACTTCTCTAAAGTTCACAAACCTAGGTATGAGTGACGTCATTAACTGCTTTGCATGAAAATCATATGTCACGCTTTGCATGGATTTAACATTAAACCAAGTGAAACTTGTGGTTTCAATTGAGTTTTGCTTAGAGTTCCAGGATACATTTGAATCTATATCTCAAAGATAAATACAAAGAAGAACCCACACAGAATGGAACAAAAAATCACTGGAAGTCTGGCAAAAAGAAACTGCAACTTTGCAGCCATATTTAGTTAGTATAATGTATTGCCAGTTTTAACAGTAAGCTATATATTAATGCACACTGTGGTATACAACTCAGAGGAAGCCTTGTTTAGGGACTAACCAATGGGAGTGGCAGTCAGTGCTTAATTTGTAATGAAAGAGGTGCCGGGGCTCAAGCAATTGTTTTACATTCATAACTGATGCAGCAAGCCCAGAGGTGCCGGGACTCAGCCCTGGCAAGCCCTGGCACAAATTAAGCCCTGGAGTCAGAGGCTAGGTTTTCCAGAAGAGTGCCTCATTCAACAGCTCCCATTTAGGCACCTATTTGAAGGAGAACAAAGATGCTGTGCACTTCTGAAAATCTGGTCCCAGTTGGCGCCAGGGTTTGTAAGTTCTATACCTGGCTCTGCTATTGACTTGTTTTGGAAATGTAGGAGAATCATACAGCTTCTCTGGAGTATTGTTTCCCCATCCATAAAATACAGACCTTTCTTACCTATAAAACAGAACCTTTATTATGTTTATCATTTTTATCATTATCATTATTTATTATTTTTATTTTCAGCAGCAGCTGCTGCTGCCTCAGAAAGATGTTGTGAGGCTTCACTAATTAATCTTTGTAAAATCCTTTGTGATCCTGTGCCATCAAAATGTATTCATTATTAATTATCATCAATATAATCTTTAGATTGGTGAAATACCTATAATATCAGAATTTGGAAAGCCAACAAACCCAATCATTTACTCCATGCAGTGCTGTATAGACTTAAAATTAATGCAGTATACCTTCGCAGCCCAGCTAAAATCCACAAAAATCCATATAAAATACCTTCCAAATTCCACAGCCCAAATTATACTAATTGAAGAAACCCTTCCCTTTCTAATATCTTTTTCCCCTTTCAATGCTTGTTATTTGCTATGTTGATAGTAATTTCAAAGGGTTTGGACGGATTTTTCTTTCAGAAATATGTATCCGAGCTATATATATATATATATATATATATAAAGACACTTAAGTGTCTCTAATTGTAGGCTGTACCTGTTTTTCTATCCTCACCAGGGGAACTATATAGAAATCTTTTCCCAGCCCTACTGAATATCACTGAATTCCATTGAGGGCACTAGTCCATCTCCCATTGAAATCTTATGGGACATGATCAGAACCTTACATATGCTAATTCTTTGCATAAGGTCTGGTCCTTTCATTGGACTCAAAAACTGCAAATAGTTTATCATTTCCCCACATAAAGTAGATATGTCTCGTTTCCTAAAATTCATGATTTGAGAAGGCGTACACTTTAAATACATTTTATGAAATATTTATTTAGGTTAGGGAAAAGGAAGGCAATGCAAAGGCCCTGATTCTCCAGCATGCCCTTGTTACTTTGTGCCGTTCTGTAAAACCAGCAGACCCATTCATCTGAGGATTCTTCTTGGCTAATGAAATATTCAGGTGATGCAGAAATTTGCTGCAGTAGCTCATAAGCCAACCTATCTCCTGGCCTTTGGCACAGAGGCACAGGCTGAGGAAAAAGAGGTGTTGCTGGTGCTTTCCTATGTTTGATTGATTCCTGGCTGCCATTAGATGACCTTGGAGATATTGCAGCTGGTTCAGGGTGGGGCAGAACAGCTTTCAAGCTGCCCAGAGTTGCACTGAGGGAAGTTGGAGAGTTTTCCTTTTCCTTCTACTACTACGTAACTTTTCCAAAGTTCAGGAAGTTTTGAGAACATGTCGACTGGGGGTGGGGGGGGACCCTGAAGCATCATTCATTCTATTGCATTCAGTGGCAAAAAGAGGAAAGATAAAAATCTAAAGTTTGAAAATTGACCAAAACAAAAAAAAAATCAAAAACCAAAACCAAAACTCCCCTAAAAAAATAACCTGAACGTTCTTTGCAAAAGTTTTGAGCTTTAAAAAAAAAGTTTTGAATTAAACACTTCAGTCCACCTATATGTGAAAGAGAACTCAGTGAATGTCACGCTTTCCCAAGAATTATCATTACTGTCAAATTTTCTCAGCATATTTTTTTGAAGTGTATAGGGAAGAGAGAGAGAGAGAGAGAGGAGGAGGTGAGAAGTTTGGAATTATGGAAAGGCAAGGAGAGAGAGAGGTTGCAGGACAAGCTTGGTATGTTAATTAGAGCACTATTTGTATGTGTAATCACACTTGTAGTTTATCATCTGATTAAACTGCAATAATAGCATAACACAAGGATCACAGCGTATTCTTTTAATTCATACACCTTTTAATTACATGATGTGATGGGATTGTATAAATACTTATTTTCTTTAGGTATAATATAGTCAGTTCATAAACTCAGTTTGTGCTGTTATAAAATATATCTTACTTCCTTCAGCAACACATTCCATTTCAGGCCTCCTCTTTTCCTGTAATAACATGAGAAATAAACAATAATGCCATTTAAATTCTGTCATTTAAATTCTGTCACAGTCACCGCCACTATGTAACTCATTTCATGCATTTTTAGGAATGGTCTCAATAAGATGGCCTGCTGTTTTTCTGAGAATTACATTTTGCAAAGTCCCAACTAATAGTAACTAAACACAGTTCATCCACACAATTACTTTTATTAAGTGGAAACTCTGATATAAATCTTCTCTATTTAACCACTAACCTCAAATGAATACAGCACACTGGAAAAATCTGGCTATTTTGTATGAGTGGGTTACTTTCTACTGGCTTCAGTAATGCCCTTCAATATTTACTCTATGCTCAGTTTAGCCACAAGCAACTTTTGGTCGATTTATTTTTTCTATGAATACAGAAGAGATCAAAACTCACTGCAACAGTGTATTGAAGTTTGCCTCATCTTGATTTGTTTAATCTGGAATGGAATTGATCTGCTCCAGCGCCAGCCGAAGGCACTTTGTAAGTTGTACACAATGGACACTACATTGGGGTAATGCATTGTCAGATCGGATCATAAGACGGGCCCTAAAATGTGTTTGTGTGCAGAGATGAGAGGAAAGAGATGAGGGAGGAAAGATATTGTCGTACTATTATGCAAAATCTGCTGAGAGAATAAAAGGGGTTTTCTGAACAACTACAAAACATTTATAAGAAGTCAGCTGCATGCAATAAGGAAAAGAATGTTCATTTTTACAAATGCATGACCAATATTACAGAAGTGTGTGTCTTTTTATGAAAATGCAGTGCTCAAGATAAATGTTATATTTATTTTCATACAATTTATCGTTTCTATCTCTCTCAGGTGGGAAAAGTGGACATGTTCTTCCAGATTAGAACAACTCCCCCCTCCAAAAACAACCCCACCACCACCAAGCACCATGAAGAATATGTAGTGGAATTTATAAGTTAATTCACTTTGTGTTTGCATCGCTTTTGTGTTTACTTTCCATACTCTAGTCTGGAAAATTAATTGACTGGCAGGAATGTTTGCTGAGACAGTGAATTTAAAATGAATACTGCAGAACATTTTGCAAAGTGTATTTTGAATGTGTAATTATGAGTATTTGCACCAGAAACCTGATCCAAAAGTGCAGATTCTCTACTGTGCCCAGTATCCACTGGATATAGTTGAGGGAGAGCCAGAAAGCAGATGCTTGTGGCTCCCTGATTTTAGAGTTAGTTCTACACTGGTTCAGCATTTTGTAAGACAACCTTAGGGGCTGCTATAAAGCATGGCTGCAGAGAAGGGGAGTCCCAATGGATTATCTTCCACCTGGAGATCGTTGGAGCACAGCAGTACTCTGGCATGCCCCTTCTTGTCCTGACGTGCGTCCTATGCCAGGGCTTCAGGATGGAGTGGTGTAGCAACTGGCAATGCCAGGTCTATGTCATCTGGAGATTTTGCCTCATTCCCATACCAGGGGACTCCCCTGCTATGGAGCTCTAGCTGCTTTCCAATTTTGTACTGCCTTCCATTTTGATTTGCTTACTTATGAAGTCACAAGAGACATATGAATAGTAATAGACTAAGCACTGAAACCCTGGTGAAGCCCTACCTTCACCGTGAACCACTCCACTACACTTTTGTCATGGAACCATCACACAAACCCATCACCATCTGGACAAACACTTCTGGTACCCCATAGAATAGTAACAAAGGCACCAGCAGTCACCTAGCTATTTTGTCAAATGCTTTCTCCAAATCAATGAAAGCCCATTCCCCTCCAGTTTCTTTTCCATTAATTGTCTAGCAATGAACATACCATCTATCCTCCCGCTTCCTTTTCTAAAACCAAACTGCTCCTTTCCTAAAATGGGTTCCACTGTTTGGGGAATGTGACTATCTATGATTCTCTCTAACAGTTTCATGCAGCAGCTTAATTCTTCAATACTTCCAAGAGTTGTGTATGTCAGATTTTTATTTGTGTATCAGAACCAGTATGGACTTTCTCCATTCTCTTGGGACTTCAGTGTTTTCTGCTGTGACTTTATCCTGGCCTGCTGCTTTTCTGGATGCCAGCTTCAGCAATGCAGCCTTTATGTCTGCCCGGCATAGGTAACCGACATCTTTAATTGTTGGTTCACACAATTTTCTCAAATGGCTAGCCTAAATTATTCATTGAATAGTTTCTCTGACTATTTCTTGGTCAGTAAACAGTTTGTTGGACACACATATCATGTTTTGTTTCTGGTCATGAATTTTTATGGTCAGATTCTGAATACCAATCTGGCCTCTTTGTGCTACTTAGGCAACAGAAGGGGTGATGGAAGAGGATATTGTGCTAATGGCCAAGGTGCTTGATGCCTGAAAGAGGGAACTAACAAACTCTGACCTCAAAATGAGTAAAGAAAAAATTGAAGTCATGTGGGTGACTTGCACAGAACCCAGACAACATCAACATGAAGGGCCAGTGCCTAAATAAAGTTTCTGTGTTTCAATTCCTTGGGGGCTGGTTAGTGGCAAATGGAGTAATCAACAAAGGACTGCAGGCAAGGCTGCTGAGCACCAGGGAAGTCTGGCACAAGTTAAATGGAGTGATTTATGACAAACAGATGCCCAGACTACTTAAGAGAGAGCTACACAAAACCATGGTAAGACCTGCTCTTCTGTATGGATCAGAGACATGGGCAACCAAAGAGAGGCACTTGAGAAGAAATGAATCCATTGAAATGAAACGTTTGAGGGCAGTGCGAGGAGTGACTTTGCTGGATCACATGCAGAATGATGTCTTCAGGAGTGAGACCAAGGTCGGCATTAGCAGAGAGAAGCTGCAAGAGAAGAGCTGAGATGGTATGGGCATGTACAAAGGATGGATGAAGGGAATCCTGTTATTGAAGCATTTGAGACTAGAATTCGTGGGTGAAGAACATGAGGAAGGCCAAGAAAATAGTGGACAGACTGTGTATGGAAGGATGGAATTGATATGGAGTGAGCACTGGACCAGCAAGCCTGGAAAACACTGATTGGGTGACCAGATCCAAGCTAGTTGGGAAAAGGAGAAGAAGAAGATTTGATAAAATCTTGCAGACAATTTGAAAACAGAAAAAGTGGCACACTTCATCGAATAAACCATGAATTATTTGCCTAGCTCTATTCCAAACCTTATGAACACCAGAGTGTCAAGTGTTGTTCTCAGTATTAATTAGAAAAGGACAGGGGTCTATGCTCTATGAAATCCAATGGTCATTACTAGTCAGTTTGACTGTCCATGTTACTTCAAATATTTG
Source organism: Chrysemys picta bellii (assembly GCF_011386835.1). Lineage (NCBI taxonomy): Eukaryota > Metazoa > Chordata > Testudines > Emydidae > Chrysemys > Chrysemys picta. Next base: position 59,579,175 of record NC_088791.1, read on the forward strand.
AAAGTACATAACAGTAACTATATTTGAGATACTTTTATTATTCATATTTCACTGTAAATGTACATGGTATATTACAAAGCACCTAGTTTAGACAGCTGCCTGAGGAACAATTTAAAATGGACAGATGCAATAGAAGGAATTCAAAAATGAGGCATGAGGGTGTAAGCAAATAGCAATATTATCACTTAATGATGGAAGGCAAGGCACAATATATGGGTTTATGATTATTACTATTTAATATCAACAGCATGGTCGCAACTACAGGTTAGGAGAGATTGAAGGAGGAGAAGTGTCTAAAACAGGTCATATTATAACACCAATAACTTCTTCTGAAAAGATAGGAAAAAGCCAGATTTTGTAAAGTTGCCAGTGTCTTCACTGACTTAGTTATCTATTCCCTCTTTAATAATAATACTTAGCATTATGCACCTTCAAAGTACTGTGCTAACTGTAGGTAATTAAAGGCACAATACCTTAGGTATATAAGTACTATTATTTCAGTTTTATAGATGTGAAAACAGGAAAACAAAGTGATTAAAGGCCTGACTTGCTCCCATTCAATTCAATGGCAAAACTCCCATTTATTTCACTGGGAGCAGGATCAAAACCTAAATGACTTACGCAAGGCCACAAAGTAAATTGGAAGCCAAAATGAGATTAGAACTGAGGTATTCCTGGCAATCTTATGGGCAGACAAATAGAGCATGCTGCCTCTGAGTGGGGCCCTGATCCTACTTCTATTGAACTCAAAGCTAAAATTTAAATTGATTAAAATTGTGCAGAATAAGGCCACAAGGGCCTGACTTTCAGAGATAAGCAACATGGGGAATGTTCACAAATAGCTAACAAGGTGAGGTCCCTAATTCCCATTTAAATCAATGGGGTTTAGTTGCCTAACATGTTTAGGCACTTCTAATTCCACTAGGTGCCTATCTGCATCTTTAGACACTTATATAGCTGTGAAAATCTAGCCCTAAGAGCCTAAGCCTACAAACTCTTACTCATATGAATACTTCTAAATTAAATAAAGTCTACTGCTGTCTTAAATGAACGGTTAATTAATGTATTATAACCTAGTCAGGGCAAAAAGTTATAAGGCATGTTAGTTTGAAATAAACATAATTTGTATTGCAAAATAAAGGATGTTTAGCTTGAAGTTATATGCCCTGTGATTTTTTGTCATGATAAACAACCAGACTTAATTATAATGAATTAATTAACCATTCATTTTAGACAGCAATAGATTATTTAAAAAAAAAACATTAAAAATCCGGATCACTCTCCCCATCCTCCACTGCACTGTACATATAGGACCATATCCTCCAATGACATCCATAGTGGCAGACCCCTGCACCTTATCGGAGCCCCAGTGTGTGGGGATCAGCCACATCCATTGGCATAGGGAACGAAGGCCAGGACGGATTAAAGAATGTTCGGGCCCTGTGCACCTTCCCCTCCCCCCCACCTTCCATGAACTAGACAGCCCCCGTCCCATATATACCCTACCCCACACAGACTCCACAGTGCTCCTTTCTACCCACCCCACATGCAGAGCCCTGAACGTCCCTTGCACCCCAACCCACACAGACCTCGAAATACCCCACAGACCCCACATACATCCCGGAAGCTCTGATATACATCTGCTCACCACAGCCCCACCGCCTCACTCCCACCAGACACAGCCACAAACATCACTCACTCACCCCCAACATCGTAGTCCCCAACCCCACCATTCCCAATTTCCTGCATTCCCCCCTCAGCCTCTACAACTCACCCTATTGCCCCCCCAAATCCTCACTCTCCTCCAATGCCTCAGCCCCCCAACACTTCCCACTCACCTTATAGCACACCAAAACCTCATCCCTAGCCCTTACCCACCACACCCAGGACCTTCCTGGCTACTCAGTGATGCCTTCCCAGCTCAGCACCTCACTCCTGTCTCAGGCTAGGGTAACTCATCCCAATCCTCCTCATGTTCCTGGCTGCCCAGCTCTGCTTGCTCCGCGCTCAGATGGCCTTATGCTGTCATGATGGAGGGACACGGGGTCACGGGTTCGGCCACCCCTCCATGATAAAGGGGCAGCTGGGCCAAATTTGAGTGAGTGGCATTGCACCGCAACGCTGCTCATTTGTTTTTTTCTCAGTTGTTGTGGCTTTCTGAGATGGGGACCCTGTGCAAGTGAACAGAGTACACATTGGTCAGGCCCAGATTGACTACAGCCCTGATTCGCCAGTCTATCCCTTTTGAGCAAATCACTTAAGCGCATGCTTCAGTAACATTGACTTCAATGGGAAACAAGTTAAAATGCTTTGATGTTTTGGGACCCATACTTATCAAGGTTCATGGGCCATGAGTTCTTAGGAAAACTCTGACAGTCATGGTTGTGAGACTCTTAATTGTCATCACTGTTGGTTTGAGAGTCTTTTTTGAACATTTGTTTACAGACCCTGTCCTGCTTTCAACTCAATGTAGCCTCTCCAAATGCAGCTCGTCCAATGTCCTATTAGAACCTAGCATTTAAATGTTATACTTTCAATTCAATATAAAATTGCCTTTATATGCTCAAGTTTTAAGATTGGATCTACTTGGGTGGACCCCTTCACCTGTGCAGACCTGATTGCAGAACTCAGGCCATAGTTTTGTAAATCTATACTGCATATGTTCAAATTTTGCTCTCAGATACAGATACAGACCCTTTGTGAGTGGGACCTGTGGGAAGAATTGGGTTAGCAGTGTAATAAATGCAATCCTGCTCACATTTAAGCCAATGGCAAGACTCCCAAAGGAGAAAAAACAACATTGCTAATTTTTTATTTTGCAGAATATTATTCAAGGCCACACTGTGGTTCACATAAAATAATAAAGAAAACTAGATGTAAAAATGTTATAATAATAATAATATAGTTCAGAACAGATAGTAAAAATTAATTGCCTCCATCTCCCAACCCTCTGTCTTTAAATCAGCTGTCAGAAAACTTATCTGTTTACAATGAATGTACAATGTTTGGGCCCAGTCACATTCCCACTGAAGCCAATGGCAATTTTGCCACTGACATCTAGTAGAAAAGCTCTGGGCCCTATGGCTGGACTTCATCAGAATGTCACGGCATGACAAATGGCCTTTCAGTGGCACAGTCATGTGCCAACGGATTCTCAGGATAGTCTATAGAAAGGCTTTATGATTCACCAGCTGTCTGTAGTGCTAGTTCTCTTGGGTGCCATTTTCCAATGAGGCATAACTTGATTCTTGGAAATGTACATGGCTGTTATCTGCAGGACAATAAAATGCTATGTAAATCCCTTATGAGTTCTGTAGTGGGGTGATCACCCCGCTCCAGCCCTTGGCCCCGGGAGTGTGAAAGCAGCCCTGGATAGGGCAGAAGCCAAAAGACAGTCTCTCTCTAGCTGTGGAGAGAGACAGACTTGGCTGCTTGGGAGCACAGCAGGGTACCTAGACTGGAGCAGGGCTGGGGAAAGGCCAGAGGAGCTGGGGAGCTCTGGACTGGAAAACCCCCAGGCTGCAGGCCTTGCTAAAGGCTGAGAAGGTACTGGGGTTGCAGAGGGCAGCCCAAGGGTAGGCAGAGGCAGCAGGTCCAAACCCTCCTTGCCGATGATGAGGGGCAATTATACTGCAGTCCGCCCCAGTGAGCGGGGGCTAGATGGTGACTGGCAGTAGCCAAAGACTGAGGCGAGGTGGGGATAGGAGGTTGGGGGTTCCCCAGGGAGGGGAGACCCAGTAAGACTGTGGGGTACTGCAGGGGGTAGAACCCTGAGAGAAAGGGCACCAGGGTCTGGGAGGGACACCGGGGCCAGCGGCAAGGTGAGACACCAGTCTGCAGAGGGTGCTCTGGAGGCTGGCGAGCTAATTCCCTGGATGACCAACAGGAGGTGCCAATGAGTCCCACCCTGCCACAAGGTCGACATGCAAAACCCTTTTCTTATTACAGGCAGTATTTTGTATTGACCAATTTGTCTTCTGTTCTTGCACTGTTCTCAGGGAACACCCATATCTCTCTACAGAGGTCACTTATAAGAGTAAGACAGTCTTTACTTACTAGAAAGTAAACTTTACTCCACCATTTTTTCTATGAGACAAGTAGTGTACAGATTTTGTTATTATTAAATAATAATCTGCAATACTTAGATGGTGCTTTATAGCTTCAAATGTTCTTCAGCACTAATCAAAGCACTATGGAAATATATTTTATTGAAATATTAAAGACCAAATTCTGATATACTTAATCTGGATTAGTAACCCACAAGCAGTTCATTTACTTAAATATGTGAAACAGTATCAGAATCTGGCCCTAAATTAAAAAATTCTGACAAAATTTTCAAGCTTTAGGTGCCTACATTGTTTTGAAAACACTGGCTTTGCTGGGAGTAGGAAAGTACTCTGGGTATCCCTAGCCTCTGTTTGCCAGAAATTGGGAATGGGCTACAGGGGATGGATCACTGTCGGAAGGCAGGATGCTGGGCTAGGTGGACCTTTGGTCTGACCCAGTATGGATGATCATATGGGTGCCATTTTATTTTAAAACTTACCTAATGGTTCTAGATAGAGCAGGATGGGAAACTGATTTCCTGGCTCATGAAAATCTGATTTTTCTGATTTTTTTCCCCCATCCCATATTGGGACAAAATGTGGAAATCTGAAAAGTTTTTACATGGGAAAGTAAAAAATAAAATTGATTCATATGAAAACATTTTGTTTTGATTTTTTTTTAAAAAGTATGATTATTAGTTTAAATTTCAAAATGAAAAGTAGTTTCAAACTAGAAAACTGGAATTGTTGGTGAATCAGCATTTTTTGATGAAAATGTGTTTAGCTGAAACATTCCTGACCAGCTCTAGCTTTAGATGCCAATTAGAAATTGAGGTTCCAGTCCCCTAGGTGGCTGTCTGCAAAATAATGCTGATGTCTTTGTGTTTACTGTATAACAAGAAACAGAGCAGTCATAGCATTCACAATGCTGGCTATCATCCGTGGTGGAAGTCAATATGAGCTTATTCTTTATTTAGAATGTTTGCACTGTCTTGTCAAACACCACTAATTTTTTTTCCTTAACAAAAGTAAGAAAACAGAGCCTACACCTTGCACACCCTTCTGCACCCAAACACCCTCCCAGAGCCTGCACCTTGCACCCCCTCCTGCACCCAAACGCCCTCCAAGAGCCCAAACTCTCACACCCCCTCCCCCCGCCGCTCCTCAACTCCCTGACCCAGCCTGGGTGAATGAGAGTGAGGTTGGGGGACAGTGCGCAATGGAGGGAGGGGAGATGGAGTGAGCAGGGGGTGGGGCTTCGGAGAAGGGGTGGGACAGGGCCGTGGTCTCAGAGAAGGGGTGGGGCAAGGGTCTTTGGGTTTGTGTGACTAGACAGTTGGCAACCCTACCGGGTGGGCATGTGGAAGCCCTGGGTGTGCCGGAAGAGTGCGATCAGCAGCACAGCCGGCAGCTTGCTGGGCACCAGCCAGTGCAGGCGCAGCACCGCCCAAATGGCAGGTGGACCATGTCTGTGTGGGTGCGGCTTGTGCGTGCATGGGGAGGCCTATTGACTGTTCTGCCCTGGGGCCTGGAATTGCTGTTGGTGGGCCTGTGTACAGGTCTGTCGCGTCTTATGCAGGGGTTCCGTTCCGCAGTTAGCGTGTAAAGCGAAAACTGCTTATAGCCGGATGGGGTGCGGGGAGGTGAGGAAAAAAACACACACACACAAAATAGCCATTTTGCCGGTGCCGGGGCCGGGGGAATTAGCCCTCCCCCCAGGCCCCGGGCCCATGCGGTGCGTTCCGTCGCCCCGCAGGGAAGGAGCCACTGGAGCTCCGGACCCGGCAGCGGCGGGGGAGAGTGGCTCAGGGCCGCGTGAGTAGCCAGGTAAAGTTTATTGGCTGGGGGGACCCCGTCCGGCTCCTCGCCCTGCCCTGTAGGGGGGTAGCGTCCCCGCTCCATGCCAGCATGTACCGCCGGCCGCCGCAGGCCAGGTAAGGAGCTGAGTTCCCCCTCCCACCTTGTCCAGGCTCCTCAGCTGAGCGGCATTCCTCCTCCCTCCCAGGCTTGCAGCTGTAATGGCGGGGCAAGCCTGGAGGGAGGGGCACCGGGCGGGCAAGGGGGGCTGGCAAGGGGGCTGCTCCCCCAGGAGGGAGACGGGGGGGGGGATCAGCTCAGGAGCCAGAACGTGGGGGGACGGGGGGGACTCGGATCCTTACCACCCACCTAGAGGGGCGAGGACCAGCCAGGGTCCCCCCCGAGCCAATAAACTTTACATGGCCACTCGTGCAGCCCTGAGCCGCTCTCCCCCACCGCTCCCGAAGCCCCGGAGCCCCCCCGTCTCCCTCCTGGGGGAGCAGCCCCCTTGCCAGCCCCCCTTGCCTGCCTGGTGCCCGTACTCACCAGCTCCAGGAACTGGAAGCCGGCCACCACCCCCTCCCTCCACGCTTGCCCTGCCAGTACAGCGGCAAGCCTGGGAGGGAGAGGAATGCCATGTGCTTGGGGACGAGGCGGGGCCAGGGCGGGGATTTGGGAAGGGATCCAATGGGGGAAGACGGGGACGGAGTAGGGGCGGGGAGATATTGAAATTGTGTGGTTTTTTGTTTTTTTTTGCCAACTGCGTGAACTTGAAATCGTGCATGTTAAATGCGCGTAAGACGCGACAGACCTGTATGAGCAATGTATCCATACATGAAATTTTGAGCCTTCTTTTAAGCAAATGGCAAGGGTGTTTGGGTTTGTGCGATTAGACAGTTGGCAACCCTAGCTGTGGGAGGCACCAGGGCACCTGCCGGTTTGAAAATATTTACCGGAGCTCTGCTCTGAACAGCTCAGGCTGAATTTATACCATGAATATGGGTCATTCCTCTACATAGAAATGCCCCATTGCTTGGTCAATTAGAGCACAATCCTGATCCCACTGTAATCAATGTCAAAATTTCCATTGACTAGAATGGGTAAAGAATCAGATTCTTAGACAGCAGCAAGAATATCACAGTCTAAAACTCCGGCAAGGAAATCACAAACTTGGGACTAAACATCTCTAACATGAGGCAATCTCAGAAACAATGAAAGTCTCTCTGGATTGTGCATTGAGGACCTATTTGGAGATCTAGAATCAGAGATATAAACATTTCTTGAGAGCTATTACCATATTTCCCTGAGATCACTTGAAATGGGTTTATTATATAGAATGGAAACACCTTTTCCTGATCCCTAGCTGTGTTCCATCTTTTACATTCCCCACCCCCCCATACACACTCTATTTTAAAGCTCTCGAGCTAGAAAAAGCTTGAGTATTATGAAGCTATAACAAATCTGAGAGAGAAGAGAAAATGATATAGAAAAAGTTATTTTATAAATCAGCTAAGGGAAACTCATGAGTGGATTTTTCTATAAAGGCTGATAGAATCAATAAACCTTGATCTTCCTAAATAGTAAAATTACCATCTATAATGCCTGAACAAAACTCCAGAGTACCTCTGACAAGGGTACAAAGAGGAGAGGCTATTCAAAGCTTCTAATATTGGTGGGTGGGTTTCCAATTTTTAATGGAGTAAGCAAAAGAAAGTTAAACTTAAATTTCATCCAGGAGGTCACGCTAATTAAAAAAATTTTTTCTCCTGCTGATTATAGCTCATCTTAATTAATTAGCCTCTTAGAGTTGATATGGCTACTTCCACTTTTTCATGTTCTGTATGTATATATATCTCCTTACTATATGTTCCATTCTATGCATCTGAAGAAGTGGGCTGTAGCCCATGAAAGCTTATGCTCAAATAAATTTGTTAGTCTCTAAGGTGCCACAAGTACTCCTGTTCTTTTTGCTAATTATTGTGTGGCAGAAAAGAGAAAAGGTAAACACTCTAGTCTTGGTTTGTTTACATGGGAAGTGATTATACAAGCATATGAACAGGTTGTTAAATCCTTTAATATCTTTTGTATATTAAAAACTCCATGAAGATAATATAGCTTCAGTATTTAAGGCCTTCTTATCAGTTAAAGAATAAAGCCATGTTGCTGATTGGTGTTTATTTATTTAGATTTAAACATATCCCTAAATGGCTTCAGGTGGATGGTGATGGCATTCACTTCCAAATAATGTCATACAAGTGCCTCATAATTGTGAGATCTATCCTGATTTGGTCTCCTGACACCAATCAGGTGAAGTCATTTCAATGAGTTTGAGCCTTAATAGTTCAATATTCACGTATTAGGATTAGGAAATACAATATATTTGAATTCTAATACACACACACACACACACACACACACACACACACACCAAACAGTTTAAGCTAGGATGGTTTTGCCACCAATGTAGATGGCATACAGGCTATTTAAAATTGTTTTTTTCTTGCATGGAAATTATTTAAAAATATTGTAATGTTTTCTTCTCAGTATAGATAGAGCTGTAGTGAAAACATTTCTTTTAATTATTTAAAATGTTACATTTCTCGTAAAGGTAAATATACATGCCAATAATAACAAACCGCAAGCATTTAATGGTTGTTAATCTGCTGTATCCTTTAGTCTGACACAGTTCAGTGACACTATCACTGATATGGATAGCTTTATTGTTCCTAGTCATTAAGTGAGCAATTAATCTAGGGAACAATGAAGGCTGGAATTGAAGGATAAAGGATCCGTGACATTAAGCAAGCATTTTATACCTGAAAATGGACTGGAATGAATCTAGGCCACTGGTTAATCTGATACCTGCATGTACAGATATCATAACTGTCTTGCAATCAAAAAAGAGAATATTAGGTAAAGAAAACAGTGAACCCAACTAATCTGAATGTAAACAGAAGATCTGTTAAGCACTGAAAACATATGAATGAGAAATTTAGCATGACTGATCTTCAGATACAAGGACTTTTCTAAATATATTTAGTGTCTCTTGAAAAAAGCATACTGGGGATTTGGTGGTATGAGAGGGCCAGATTTCTAAAAGTATTTAGACACCTGAAGATCCCGATAAGTGCCTAGTAGGATTTTCAAAAGCTCCTAGGTGCCTATCCACATCTTTAGTCACATAAATACCTTTAAAAAGCAACAGAGGGTTCCTCAGCTCTCGTCCACTCATGCCCCTTCTCTACCTACGCTATATTGATGACATCTTCATCATCTGGACCCATGGGAAGGAGACCCTGGAAGAATTCCACCATGATTTCAACAGCTTTCACCCCACCATCAACCTCAGCCTGGACCAATCTACACGGGAGGTCCACTTCCTAGACATCACCGTACAAATAAGCGATGGCCACATTAACACCACCCTATACCGAAAACCCACCGACTGCTATGCCTACCTTCATGCCTCCAGCTTCCACCCCGGTCACACCACATGATCCATCGTCTACAGCCAAGCACTGAGGTACAATCGCATCTGCTCCAACCCCTCAGACAGAGACCAACACCTACAAGATCTTCACCAAGCATTCTCAAAACTACAATACCCACACAAGGAAATAAAGAAACAAATCAACAGAGACAGACGTGTACCCAGAAGCCTCCTGCTACAAGACAGGCCCAGAAGAGAAACCAATAGAACTCCACTGGCCATCACCTACAGTCCTCAGCTTAAACCTCTCCAACGCATCATCAGTGATCTACAACCCATCCTGGACAATGATCCCTCACTTTCACAGACCTTGGGAGGCAGGCCAGTCCTCGCCCACAGACAACCTGCCAACCTTAAGCATATTCTCACCAGCACTGCACCATAACAACTCTAACTCAGGAACCAACCCATGCAACAAACCTTGATGCCAACTCTGCCCACATATCTACACCAGCAACACCATCACAGGACCTAACCAGATCAGCTACAACATCACCGGCTCATTCACCTGCACGTCCACTAATGTTATATATGCCATCATATGCCAGCAATGCCCCTCTGCTATGTACATTGGCCAAACTGGACAGTCACTACGCAAGAGGATAAATAGACACAAGTCAGATATCAGGAATGGCAATATACAAAAACCTGTAGGAGAACACTTCAACCTCCCTGGCCACACAATAGCAGCTGTAAAGGTAGCCATCTTACAGCAAAAAAACTTCAGGACCAGACTCCAAAGAGAAACTGCTGAGTTCCAGTTCATTTGCAAATTTGACACCATCAGATCAGGATTAAACAAAGACTGTGAATGGCTATCCAACTACAGAAGCAGTTTCTCCTCCCTTGGTGTTCACACCTCAACTGCTAGCAGAGTACCTCACCCCCCCTGATTGAACTAACCTCGTTATCTCCATACTGATTTATACCTGCCTCTGGAGATTTCCATTACTTGCATCTGAAGAAGTGAGGTTCTTACCCACGAAAGCTTATGCTCCCAATACTTCTGTTAGTCTCAAAGGTGCCACAGGACCCTCTGTTGCTTTTTACAGATTCAGACTAACACAGCTACCCCTCTGATACATAAATACCTTTATAAATGGTTGTATTTATACACTGGCTGAATCACGGACTTTAAATCTGTGAGATCCACTGGGTGAAAGTGTTACCCTGCTGAACACAAGGAGAGTAAGAAGAGATGTAGAGGGGTCAGGGCCGATGAGAGGGGGGGAAGCCGGTACAAATTACTGGGGCCCGGCGATCCGGAAGGGGGCCTGGCTTCCCCGGCTTCCCCCTCCCCCTCCCCCTCGTCGGCCCTGGTTAGCCGGTCCGCCCTTGCTGGGGGGCCCGACATTTTTTTTTCACCAGGGCCCAAACCCACTCTCGGCAGCCCTGCATACAACAAAGTATATATTTGAACTAATCAGATTGACAGTCGCATGAAGTAATCTCAAAACAAAGCGGTCGTAATTGGTGATGGTGTTTGAGATAAAAGGATGGAAACTCAGCACTACTATTCCATTTTTGTTTGTTATTATTAATTGTTGTTGTTATACTGGAATCATTTACATAGCTATGCAGGTGTAGGTAGCATTTTACAGACATAAAAACACAGGGAAAGGAGTTTAATTTACTTTCCTGGGCAGGATCTGTTGATTATGCCTTTTGTGTTTTTAATTTAGGGAAGGTTTATGGCATGATAGCTTTTCCCCTTTGGCAGACACAGCTAAAGTAATTATTACACTTTTCAGCAAGAGGATTTTCTGTCTCCACCAGAACATGATTTGTGAGTTAATTTTCCCACCTGTGTAGCTCCTTTTATAGAACTTGTCCTTCATCTGAGGTCTCTTTGAGTCTGTTTCTTGTCCGGCCTTTGAATTTTGCATAACCATCTTAACAAAAGAAAAGTGAGATTATGGGGGAAAAAATGCTTGAGAACCTTCTTTTGTTTGAAGCAAACCACACCAACTTCACAGCACCAAAGATTACATAATGTTTACCCAACTCAAGTCTCCTAAAACTTGGATTATGCTGAAACTCTTGGAAGAGAGAGGTGGGGCGTTCCACTTACTAATTAGATTGCTTTGAAAAATTGAATAAATATGTATGAGGTGGGGGGTAAAAAGAAGACAAAAACAATTTACTTTCTTACTAATTCCATGTCAGAATTCAGATAGTTCACAATGTCTACTCTATATTTTAAAGTAAGCAAACTAAAAGGGGAGTATTATAAAGTGGCATCTAATTCTATGTAATCCCCAGTGGCAGGTATAATATTTTTAGGTAGCATAGAGTTACCTTGCTTGTTTGCCACTAAAATCTCTTGGTTTATTTATTTTTATTTTTTGTGTGTGTGTGGTTTTATTAGGTATTTGCGTCCTGGCTGGAATATGAACTTCTTATATTGCTGTTACACAGAGAATCTTATTCCCCTTCTCTGCCTTCTTAGGATAAACCTTTTATAATATATTTATAATCAGAAGTGACTGTAAAATTGGCCTTGGCCTTAAAATCTGGGTTGAAATTCACCTTGCGCACAGTGGTAACAAAATACATACGCATCACTTGAGTCCTCAAAATAGGGCTTAAGTGGTGCATAGGTCTAGTGCAGGGATCAGCAACCTTTGGCACGTGGCCTGTCAGGGAAATCTGCTGGCGGGCTGGGCTGCTTTGTTTACCTGCAGCGTCCGCAGGTTCAGCCGATTGCAGCTCCCACTGGCTGCGGTTCGCCATTCCAGGCCAATGGGGGCTGTGGGAGGCGGCAGCCAGCACATCCCTCAGCCCGCGCTGCTTCCCGCAGTCCCCATTGGCCTGGAATGGTGAGCCACGGCTAGTGGGAGCTGCGATTGGCCGAACCTGCAGATGCTGCAGGTAAACAAACTGTCCTGGCCTGCCAGCGGATTTCCCTGACAGGCCGCATGCCAAAGGTTGCCCGTCCCTGGTCTAGTGCTAGCCCGCTGAACAGGAGTGAGTTTTACCCAGAGTACTATCCAGCTGAATGGGGACTTCCCTCCCATCATGTGGCCAGGCCAATGAGTAGACCAAAGACAAGATCCAGTCCCATAGCATATTAAGATATTGGCGGGTTGATGGGATCCAGAAATTTTAAATTTGGTCACGGAGCAAAGCTTGATAACGCGAGGACTTCACAATTTTTACAACGTTAGATTGGATGTTAAGGTCAGATGGGACCACTGATATCATGTAGTCTGATCTCCTGCATGGCACAGGCCATAGGACTTTGCTGAATTAATTCTTGTTTGAACTAGAGCCCATCTCTTAGAAAAACATCCAATCTTGATTTTAAAATTAGAGTGGGCAGCTGCCTATAGGCTACTTTGACACTGCGGCTCATTACTTCAACAGCATCTTTATTCATTAGCAGTGATGGCTCAAGGTGATGCAGAAACATAGCTCTTCAATTGAAATTTAACTGCATTCTGCCAGGAAGATTATCACATAATAAGCAGGACATTTTTCATATCCTAACATGCAAACAAAGTGAGTCCAATGAATGGGTGGCACATCACTCCACTTTCACTTTCATGAGTCTTTGATGCCCAAAATGTGTGCATTCTGAGGGCATATCTCCATTACAACCTTAAATCAACCTCTGTTAGGTCGACTTGCAGTCACTGCAGTAATTACAGCAGTGGCTGATGTCCACACTACCCTCCTTCTGTCCGTGGTGTGCATCCTCACCAGGAGCGCTACTACTGACTGAAGAGGGGCAGAGTGGGGTGCTGAGAGCCAAGGCTCTCAGCTCCGTGCAGCTCCCTGCCAGAAGCCCAGCTGCTCTCTGGGCTTCTGGGCTTCTTGCCTCGGGTTTCTCACGTTTCCACTGGAGTGAAAGTGTGTGTGTGTGGGAAATCCACCTGGGGCTTCTTGCCTCTGGCGGGGAGATCTGCGCCTGGAGTCCAGTGAGCTGCTGTGCTCCTGACAGGGAGCAAGGAGCCCGGACCCTGGGGGGCAGCAGGGCTCCCAGTGGGGAGCCTGGGCGGCAACCCAAACCAGGAGCCTGGGTGACAGCTTGCCTTGGAGCAGAGACCCGGCATTAGACTGTCTGGGGAGCTGGGAGCTGGCTTTCTTGTCAATTTCACGGCTCTGCTAGCTAACAGCAGATGGAAGGAATGCCCTAACTACACCGACAGAAACCCTACACCTCTTGTGGAGGTGAAGTTATTACAACAGTGTAGTAGAGTACTTACATTGGCAGGACAAGGCTGTAGTATAGACACTGACATAGTTTGGTTGACAGAAGCTGCCTTATGTCGACCTAACTCTGTAGTGTAGAACAAGTCTGATTCTGTTTTGAAGGTGTTTTACTTGTCACTCATTAGACAGTAAAGAAATAAATCTTTAATAGGTTAAATATCCTTTGCCCCCAAAAGAGAAAAAAAAAACAGAGGTTGTTAATAACTGCAATCCTTGTTTAATATATTGTCACTTGCTCTCAAACAATTATAGGTTGTTAACTTGCTTCCTTTTTGATATATTGGTCCCTTTCTTTCAAAGCTGTTAGAGACGATTATCCCCATATGATCAGAGAATTTAATCTGTCTCAGGTGTTGCTGAAAACCTAAATGAGTCATTCTGTTCTCAAATCAATGCACTAAAAAGGGCTCTAGTTTGGTAACTCTCCAAACTATTATTCTTTTCTATAGCCCCTTTTCACGGCATTGTGGTACTTTATGGTGCGATAATGATGATGATAATAATAATAATAAAAAAAAACAACAAATAATGCACGAAACAAATCCACAACAGTTCAAACAGCAACAGAACAAAGTAATGAATAGATTAGCTAGATTAGCACTCAGATAAAATGGGAGTCTATATCTCCTCTATGTCTGCTGGTAGATTCCTCCCCCCGCCCTTTGTTTTCACAGTACTGCTGCTTCAACTGCACCATCCTTCCTCCTTAGTTTTCTCGGATGCTCTGCTGAGGTTTGGGCATTATGGCCAGTTGAAGAGAGAGAAGCAGGGGAACTGCTCACCAAATTTCTAAATGGAAATCTGGCTATTAGCTATATTAACTCCCCTTGATTTTGTTCCATGATCATCACTGAACAGCTGTAGGAGAACCCAGCCAATGGCAACATGACTAGAATGTTAGCTTAATTCCTTCTGTCAAACAAACATCATTACAAATACAATGTAACATACCATAAGAGTCTACCAGAGTATGTCACAGTGGGAAGCTCACGCCACAATCAGATTATAGTGACTATTTAGAACAACAATGTTCTGCTCATTTAGCAACAAATCTTATATAATCATTTTAGCTATTGAGTTGGCCTCCTACTTAGCATCATGCTGTTCAGTTGTGGGAACTAAACACATTATTACACAATTTAACCAAGAAACATAAAATAAGTCTGAAGCAAGCACCGACTTGTCTGAATGTTGAAGAAGAAGAAATCATTTCTCCAACCAAGAAGATTGATCGTTTTTCTGTGCAATTCTGCATTTGCACAAAAATAATTTTCTCAAACATGTTGTTGGAGAAAATAATGCTTTCTGCAAAAGCATCAGAGAGTTATCACTAGCTTTTGGCTAGGAATTCAAACTCTAGCCTTTTTAAACTTGCTATGATAAATCCTGCAATAAAACCCTATGAACTGATAAATCACTGCTGATGTTCACCTGTTCATTTTAGGATGTAAAGGGAGAATGAAAGTTGCTGCCAGATGTTGTTTGTTTTGTTGCATTTAATACTGACAACTGGGGGCTGGGGAGAAAGAGAGAGAGAACCTATACAACTTCAGAGAAAGAGTAGTATGGCAAATTCATTGTGGTGTTACTTGCATGTAGTATGTAAATAGGTGAGGAAAAAGAAGTGAATTTGGCCCATGATATATAAGAGCTAAGTTGTTTTGTTGGGGGTTTTTTTGGATGAGAAAGGGGAGGAATTGTTCCTTTGTCTTTGACTTAATTAATAATAATAATAATGCAGAAATACTAAAAGTGATCAATAATTATTTCTCTTTGGTATTTGGGAAAATGCCAGATGATGTATTCATACCCTCTCATGTTGATAATGAAATACTTTTAATGCCAGCAGTAATTAAAGATGATGTTAAACAGCAGTGACTAAAGTTAGACCGCTTTAAAATCAAGTGGTCCAGACAACTTGCATCCAATAATTTCAAAAGAGATGGCTAAGGTCCTCTCAGGACCATTAATTAAGAAGTCTTAAGACTATTTTTAAGATATCTTGGAACACTTGCGAAGTTCCAGAACTGGAAAAAATCTAATTGTTGTACCGGTATTTTAAAAGGGTAAATGAGATGACCCAAGTAATTACAGGCCTGTCAGCCTGACTTTGATCCTGAGCAAAATAATGGAAAGGTTGAATGGGACACCATTAATGAATAATTAAAAGAGGGTAATATAGTAAATGCCAATCAGCACAATTTTGTGGCAATAGATCTTGTAAAACTAATGTGATATAATTTATTGATGAAATTACAAATTTGGTTGATAAAGGAAATAATGTTAATGCACTATACTTAGACTTCTGTAAGGCATTTGACTTGTTACCACATAACATTTTTATTAAGAAACTAGAACAATGCAGAATAAACATGGGGCATATTAAATGGATTATAAACTGGTTAACTGAGAACTCTAAAAGTAGAATTGTAAATGAGGAATCTTCATCAAGCAGGTCTGTTTCTAATGGGTCCTGCAAGGGTTGGAACTTGGAATGATGCCATTTAATATTTTGATCAATGACCTAAAAGGAAATATAAAATCACCACTGATTTAGCAGATGACACAAAGATTAGGGGAGTGGTAAATAATGAAGCAGACAGGTCACTGACACAGAGTGATCTGGATTGCTTAGTAAGCTGCATGCAAGCAAACAATGTGTTTCAGTATGGTCAAATGCAAGGTTATCAATCAAGGAACAATGAATGAAGGCCATACTTACAGGCTGGGGAGACTCTATCCTGGGAAACAGTGAAGCTGAAGACAATTTGTGGGTCATGGTGGATAATCTGCTGAACATGAACTCTCAGTGTGACACTGTGACTAAAAGGGATAATGTGATTTTTGGATGTATAAGCAGGGGAATATCAAGTAGGAATGAGGAGGTTATATTACCTCTGTATTTGGCATTGGTGTGAGTGATACTGGAATACTGTGTCCAGTTCTGGTGTCCACACTTCAAAGAGGATGTTGAAAAATTGGAGAAGGATCAGAAAAGAGCTATGTGAATGATTAAAGAATTGGAAAACATGCCTGACAGCGAGAGTCTATGAATCTCCGGATGAATCTGTTAATATAATTATGATAACTTTCTCACAAGTGACAGCTGTAGTTCAGGTTGCATAAACTGTTCCATTCTGACTTGTTTTTAGTTGCTCAATACTTCTGTATTGTAGAAGACACTTTCTAGGCTCATTCTTTACCTAAAGTCTAAGGACTGGCCGCACACAAGGAGGTAGGTGCTATGATGCTAAGCATCACAGCACCTAGAAAATACTGTGATTCACAAAACTTGAGTTAGGCTCTAGATTCCTTGTATAATGAATGGGAAGATACAAGCACCTCAGACTGTGATTCATAAAACCCAGCAGGGAGCCACCTAAGCTAGCTGATGGGAGATGCTGATAAGAGAGATGTGTGCTAAGACCCATCCCTCTCCTGGATATAAGCACCTAAATCCAAGCTGAAGAGAGGCATCTATCTGTGTTAATGTTTCACAGCTGGGAACCCTCTTTGGTGTTCGGCACCTATACCATTTTTGCAAGAAGCCAGGAACATGGAAGAGGAGGATTTCCCTTGTAACTTATAGCCCAGTGGTTTGGGTTCTCATCTAAGCTGCAGGAGGCCCCCAGTTCCCATCCACCTGAGGGAAAGAAGGAATTTGAACAAGGATTTGCAAGCTCCCAGGTGAGCTCCCGAACTTTGGGCTATTTTGATGTGGGGCTCCCTCAATCTCTTTGCTGTTGACACTGTTACATTCTAGATAAATAATTAAAGAGCCTTTGGAGCAGGGTGACTAGATTCTGGGTCTCTCACATCCCAGGTGAGTGTACTAAACACCAGGCTATAGTCACTCTCATGCTTGTAGTCTTCTCTTTCTCAGAGTCATTTGGAGCACAGAGAGAGCAAGCACACACAAGCATGAGAATGACTCTGCGTCCTGGTGGTTAGACTATCAGGCTATAGAGGGAATTCATCTGATGGGCCTGATTTGATAGGCAGTCTCTGAGCATGCCTAGTAGATCAGGCCCTGCCCAGAACTTAGGCAGCTGAACACCCATCATCCCCTGTTTGTGAATTGCTCTGGGGCTTAGGCAGGAAATAGGCTCCCAGACACCTACAGGGAGGTAAAAGTGCACATGCCAGAGGTGGAAACATAGGTGCCTCAGGAACTTTTATTGCAAAAAGCATAGGTGGTGAGCGAGGTTAGGCACCTACATGGTTCAGTAGGAGTTTTGAGCATCATAGTTGGAAAAAAATATTTCCCCCAAATTGTTTTTAACAATTCTAGCTCCTGAACGAGTTGGGGCACTAAATTGTAATTCTCTCAATGAGAAGAAATGCCTTTGAATGAACGTTGGTTTTGATTTGACTGAGTTTGAAAAGTGCATGTTAAGCTGCTATAGTCCTGTGAATTCAACCATTTGAACCACTTTTCCCCAACATGCTAAGCAAAGGACCTCTGTTGAGCAATATTACTATTAATTACAGGTGGCCTGATTCAGTGCTCAGTGAAGTCAAGGGAAAGACTCCCATTGACTTCAATGGGCATTGGGTTGGGGCCCAAGTAAACATGCGCATCTTCAAAACTGTGTGTTGAACCACTGCACATTAAAGTAAACAATGAATGAGGCAGGGCTCATTGACTTGAATGGTTTTATGCACCCAAGATGAAATTCACCCCTGCCAGAGGTTTATCACAATTTACATCTCATGTCAGTCCTTGCATTAGTCCTCTGCACAGGGGTGAATTTCACTTTCAGCAAAAAATGTTTCCATATCATGAAAAACTATATATTTGGAACTACTGGTGTAAGATGTGCAATTTGCTTTTGTGGCACTACTGTCTAGTCACACAGTTCCAGCTTATGGAATTTCTTCTCTTTCTTCACCCGCCCCCCTTCAAAAAATTAAACAAAAAAGAACCAATCAAAAAACATGCATAAAAACAGGAAATATCATTTGAAAATAATCAACCAAAAACCCATGTTAAGAGAACATTAAAATTCTAATTGTTAAGTACTAAAAAATCAAGAGCTCCCAAAATATTCATTCCTTACCCTGCTCCCTTGTGCATATGGATTATAAAATATTTTTTAACTAATGTTCCTATCACGTAGCATGTCTGGAGTGTGAATTTCCTTTTTCTAAAAGTAATTTTTAATGAGTGAAAGTATGTTGTGTAAAGCTATTTACTAAGTAACGACACTTTTGAATTCCGTAATTGCGCATCTTAATTATATCATTAGAGTACATATATGTAATTAGGCAATAAGGATATTTAATTTTGTGTTGATTACCATGTGCAAATTACAAACTAAATAATCTTAGAAAATTGCGGTGGAAAAAACTGGCACACCAGCAAAACAACTGTTTTTCAAGTACTTTGTACTAGTTTTATTTTTTGGAGCTGTTTCCTAGTTGGTACAGTGAGTGAATGCTCTAAAATTTCACCTCAGATCCTACACTGTATAAACAGGGACAGAGGAACTGTGTGTGAGTGGGGGAATAGTGTAGGGGTATACAGCTGTGGGATGGAGCACAGTATGAATCTATTTCAGAGTGGTAGCCGTGTTACTCTGTATCAGCAAAAACAATGAGGAGTCCTTGTGGCACCTTAGGGACTAACAAATTTATTTGGGCATAAGCTTTCGTGGGCTATAACCCGATGAAGTGGGTTATAGCCCACGAAAGCTTATGCCTAAATAAATTTGTTAGTCTCTAAGCTGTCACAAGGACTCCTCGTTGTTTTTAGTATGAATCTACTGGCGCAATCCACACATTAGGATGGAGCACTGGGTCACATCTATTATTTATCCCCATAGCTTGCAGTAGCAACCATGTAACAGCTCTGTGCCACCCACTGCTGAGGTTTGCATTTCTCGGTGCCACATGCATTCCCCTGGGTGCACAATGCATTTATTCAGGCTGTCATATTAAATTTCTGTATAGAAGTCTGACTGAGAGTTATATTACCTGCCCCAATTCTGCTCTATGACTGTATGCTTTGCTCCAGAAACTGGCCAAAGCTGTGGTGATCTAAAGGTGAGCGGTTTCCCCCTTGTTGATATGCCTGAATAATTCCAGGTCAAAATATTATTAGACCTACATGAAAGTCAGGAGAAAGGCTCTCCCACTCACCACATTCATTTAAAATAAAAAGAAGACTAAACTAAGGGGTGATAGCTGGACCTAGTTGGGAAAACTGATTGGGATATAGACATAATGTAGACTTTCAGAAATAAGTGCTTGATCCTGCCACTGGTGCAAGGGTTACAGCTACCACCTGGATGGAATCTTCAACAGTTCTGAGCACAGCCTGTAATGCAGATCCCCAGTTGCTCCCGGCTGCCTCATAGTCCAGCACTGCAGGAGCCTGCAGAGGACAAAAAGGACATATCCATTGACTAAGTCAGGGCATAGGGTCACAAGCCCTGTGCACACATGACATAGGGAGCAGTGGACGATACCCAAACCCTTCAATATTCCCCTATACCTACTGGTTGCAAGAGCAGAAGCCACCCAGGTATATCGGGACCAGATAGGGACCTGCAGAGACCTGATACCAGCATGATCACCATGTTCTTGAACACAGGCAGCCCTGCTGGAGAAAGGGATGTGTGAGGACTGTCTGGCCTCTCTTGTCCTCACTTGAGCCAGCTGGAGAGGTGACTCCAAATAGAGTCCCCCTCCCTGCACTGTTGTGGAGCCATGTGTTCCCCTGCTGCAAGGATGGGCTTTGGATCATGCTCTACTCCAAAGGTTGCTCAGCACACTGCTGCCTGGCTCAACACACTCAGCAGCACCCTGAGATCCATGCAGTGGTAGGATCTCCCAGCACAGCTGACCCATTTTGCTATCTAGTGTGAAGGCAGACAGCAGGTCCTTGACCTTTCCTCCTCCCCATCCGTCACTGGATGCATAGGGAGAGCATTTTGTGTGCTCCCTCCAATCCAGAGGTGGGGATTCTCCCAGCCCTTGTGCAGGGTAGCCGGAATGAGGGGGGGGCAGGCCCACCCACTTCTTAACATGAGCATAGTTTGCGAAGCAGGGGGCCCTGTGGCCCCCCCAAACTGCAAGCCTCGGGTAGGCACAGAGCAGCACAGGGAAGGGCTGTGCTTCACAGCCCCTGCCTCTGGAGCCAGACTCTTCCTGGTGCTGGCCCCTCTCAGTGGCCCCACGTCTGCTCCTCCTCTTCCCCCCGAGGCCCCGTCACCTGGCCAAGGCAGAAGCCAGAGCCAGCTGCCACCCAGGGAGCCCAGTTCACTGTGGGGAGCCCCAGATCCTCTACATGCCCTAGGTGGCACACCCTGGGGGGGTGGGGACATGGACCAGGGGCTGCTCTTGGGCCCCTCAGTCCCCAGCCCAGGGCAGGTGGAGGGTCTGGGGCTCCCCACAGCAGCCCGGGCTCTCTGGGTGGCTCTTACCACTGCCCGGCTCTGGCTTCCAGTCTGGCCAGTGGTCAGGGTCTCGGGGGAAAGAGGAGGAGTGGGGTGAGGCCAAGGAGGAGGAGGGGCCACAGGGGCAGGGCTTCATATCCCCACCCCAATTCTACTGAGGTTCCGGCGCTCCTGGTGCAGTAGAGTTGGGATAGCTCCTTGCACCCTACCCTCCATTCCCAGTGCACCTATTTTGCCCTTAAATAGTACTTTAGGGCAATGATATCTTCATAATGAGAATAACTAGACAGTGAATCTGAACAAAATAATCTAAGCAGAGCACGGTCGAAACACAGATTTGCAGTAGAGCACAAATTTCACTCTGACATTGAATTGTTCTGTTTAAGATAAGCCTAACACACCGCAAGCAACAGAAGGGCAGAATACAAAGTATTTAAGCATCCTCTTGTGAATCTCTAATTGATGGCTAATGATGGGATATATCCTATGCAGCATGATAGTACTTTCTAAGGGCTACAGTGGAAGCAGATACCTGGTAATGTACATGTATTAGTGGTATGGAGTCATAAAGCTCTGTTTTTTATGGATGCCTGTTCCAGTATATGATTGCATTTTAATTTAATTTGATTAACAAAATCAGTCAAGCTTACACTACTTCTGTGAAAATATGATATATACGGGTAGATTCTCATATCCACTAACACTGCTTCATGTTAGCATTGTAAATGGGCTTTAAAGTAAACTGCATTTGCACCCAATTTAGCGCCCCTTTACATTGCCAGATTGGTATAAGGGGGCCTTCGTCTACCTGAAAATCTAGCACATAAAATGTATGAACATTAATTTGACAGCTCAAACCAGCAGATTTAAGTCTTTCATCAGTTTATCAAAAGCAGCTATTAAAGGGCTACATGTAATCTTAGCTGAGTTACAGGGTGGCAATTTAAATTAATTTTTAGGGAGCTAATGTAGAGGTGACTTGATACCCTAGCTCTGCAGTAATACCCACAAGAACTACACTCATAAGGTTATTACAGTATGTATTTCGGTTAATTGGGGGGGGGTTACTTTTCTATTAAATCAGGCTAACTGTTTAAGTGGAAATGGAGTTAAGATAAGTAGGACTGAAAAACTGTGAAGAAAATTCAATTGGCAACTTCCAAGTTAACTTCGTATTCACTTCGATTTTCATAAAATATAAAGCCCAGAATTTAAGAACTCACCTTTGTTTCTTCTACATTCCCCAGCTCTAATCTTCTTGAATTAAAGGAATAGCAAACACACCTGAAACATAAATCAGAACAGAGGTGGCCTGGAATCAAAACATTACCTCACTGGTTGCCAAGAATGACACTCCAAACACCCATGGAAGTGAGTTTGCTGCACTTCACGTATTGTGTCATTTTTTGAATGACAGCCTCCAAAATTCAGAATTTATAAGACTGACATTGTATCATGTATCGGGTTTTAGATGCTGCAAAGATATGGCCAAATAATTAGGGACAGTACTCCTACATGTATGGCTGCAGGCATTTCACCTATGCGTGAGCTCATCAGATCTCACAATGAAAGAGTTTCTAGTGACTCGAGACAGAATTATTTCCTTTGAATAGAACTAGTTGCAAAGTGAACATTTATTATGAAAACTTTAAAAAAAGATGCATTTTCCCAGGGAAAATTTTCTTTAAAAAGAATACATTGACTAAAATGTTTTCATTTTTTTGAAGACTAAAAACTTTTTGGTTTTCACGTGAGGTTTTTGAAAAGCAAAAAAAAAAAAATGTTTTTTGTTGTAAGAAACTGGCACATTTTAAATTAAACAATCTTTTTTTGAAAATTTTTATCTTCAAAAAAGGACATTTTTGTTTAAAAAAATCTGAAACTTTTCAACCAGCTGAGATGTAAAACTGAAATCCCAGCTATTTGTGGTAATTAAAAAATTTATAATTAGTTCTGCAGGAGCAGGGATATGTCCTGGCCAAATTCCAGCTTTGATAATTACATCCTGCCTACCTAAAATGTTCCTCAGCTTTCAAATGGACATGACATTCTTCAGTTTCTCTCCTAAACTGGTGTGTGGTGTTTCTGTTCACTATTAAACAGCTGCTGTTGTACATCCCACCGCATTTCAGCAAAGTATGAAGTGATTGCTCCTTAGTACATATTGAAAGGATTGCAAAATAACTTTCAAATATTTACAATTTGCTGTAAGTGTAGGTTAATAATATTTGTTATACAAATATGGAAGCACTCTTTAGCATTAACAGATTGTGGAACAAAAATTTCCCTGTTAGAGTCATTTAAATCTACCTGTACCACCTGTACAGCTAACAATACTGTTTTTGAAGTATCTGCATTTTTTAAACCTCTTCAACTTATTTCCAGTGGAACTTCCCATTATTTTGTGGTCAATCCTATGCAATGATAACAAAAAGCCTGATTCTGAAGTACTAAACCCCTTCATTTCCAAGTCATGTTTGGTCATGCCATAAGGTTAAGTGAAACATGACAGAAAACGTATTTTAATGTACCACACTGGCTAGTTTAAATTAGCAGAGGTGAGTTTGTTTGTTTGCGATGTATGTATGTTATAATGATTTGATCTTGAAATATCCCTGTTACTTATGGGGGTAATCCTTGTGAAGTGTTGAGCACCACCTATAATGGGAGTTCAAATAAATCAATTGGAATTGAGAGCACATTGTAGAACATGGTCCATAAATACTAAGGAGAGTTCAAGTTCAACTCTTATTTTTTAATAAAACACACAAAAGAATAAAGATATTTAACATATTTTTTCTTATGCTAAAATTAGTGAAAGTAGCTAAACCGAGGATCAGATGAAAAGAAATGTCTCCTCTTGTGTTTCTGTATACTACTGACATGACCCAACATGTTGAAAGATAATAAATGCAGTTACCTTCTGTAAATCATTTTGCAAGAGCACAAATCTGGATTTTCAGATGCTCACTGTGTGTTTTACTTGGCTCAGCCAGCAGTACTTTAAAGTCCTGTATCATGATGGAATGATAATTGGGTGTTGATGAAAAACATCAGTCATCATTGCATTGTGATTTGAGTTATAGTTTCTTTAACTTTAAGCTGTGAGATGTTGTGAAATAAACCATTTGAGTATGGTGATTGCATTTTAAGCATCATCCCTTCATTTATAGGCCAAGTGTGAGTCATTCCCTAAATCAATAGAGCTTATTAAAAACTCCAGGATTACCTGAAAAGGGTTTGAAGGGTTTGGCGGTAAAAGAAAAAAAAACTGACTCCCTTCTAATATATATGTTCTTCTGTTTCATGTCCTGCCTAATGCTACTGAATCCCTACAATAATCATTCCTTCACCATACCTGCTGGGACAGGCCAACCTGATTTTGAAGTATGTTGTAGCAAAATAGATCAATGCATGTGTTCTGTTATCAGCAATTTAAATGTTTCATCTATGATGAATAAAAGGCAAGATAAACATGCCCAAAGCAGTGATCTCTTTGATGGAAAGAGATTAATCTTTACCAATAGCTGAAACTAGTATTCAGTTACATAAAAATAGCAATGTAAAACTGAAGCTACTATTGTTGTTTTGAAGATTACAGTAGTAATAATCAGAGGTAGCTGGTCATTTGAGAATAATGGGGCTAAGGCTCATTAATGTCAGTAATGTGTGGGGTGGTTTGTATACTGTAGGTTGCAGAACCACATTCGGGACTCCTGGTCTGGTGAAGCTGCTCTGGTCCTGGAAGATGGAGTACAAAGGGCTGTCACTAGGGAACTTCTGACCCTGCAGTAGCAGAACCACAGGCATTACAGAGCAGGGAGTGCAGGCTTCTGTGAGCTTATTTCAATTCAACTCCACAGAGATAGAATATAGGACTAACCGCTCATGCTCCCTCTGTTCCTGCTTTTCCAGTTCCAATAAGAAGTAGGTGAAGTCATGGGACAGAGTGCATAACCGAAGGGCTGGTTCTCCTAAACTGTGGAGAAGTTAAATCTGAAGAGGAAGGATCCTCAGACTAGGGGACAGATTTTTGGGGGAGCTTGGGGGAAGGGGTGTTTTTAAGCTGGTGGGGGCTGAGTTGGAAACCTGAAGGAAGTCAACAGGGTTTGGAGCTGGGACATGCCCCCTGCATGTTGGACTGGCAGGATTGAGTGCAGGGGAAATGGAGTCAATTGATGAACCAAGCTGTAGGTATAGCTTTATGAATAATGGATTTTTCAGTTCTCTGGTTATTCTGAAAAAAATTAAAAAGAACCCCACTTTGGGTCAAACCAAACTTTTTGGCAAATAAAGTGGAAAAAATTATTTCAGGTCAAACAAAACATTTAATATGATCCAAAATATTTCAGTTTGATTTTCAGCATTTTTAAATGCTTTTGATTTAAAAAATAAATTAACAGAAAATTTGAAATGAAAAGTTGCTTTGAACCAAAAATCAGTTCATAAAAGTCAAAACAAAATGTTTGGCAAAGCCCTTAGTGGAGACACCATGTATACTGGAAAAACTTATCTTATTGGTGTGGTTAAATCACTTCCCTGAATGACAAAAGTTGCACCAGTTAAAAGACCCTTGACAGTTTGAGCAGCATGTACACAGGGGACCCTCCTAACTGATGCAGCTATGCCAGAAAAACTTTGTAGTGCAGACTGGGCCCTAGATTTTAGGGCAAGAGGAGAGCACAGTAAAGGGGGATAGAAGGATAAATACTGTTTCCTCTCAATTTGTCCTTTTACTGTCAAGTGTCCCAGTTCTTCTTTTTATAAGAGGTATGGGACAGGAGAGAGAAGGCTCCCCATTTTCTTTCCACGTCTCTTCCAATTTCCTTATCCTCATAAAATGCTTCTCTGTGACACCTCTGACTATGGTGTCCCTCTTTTTCCCTTTGAAAATATGATCAAGCTGTAGTGTGGCCAGCAGGTAGACTGCTGGCTGCAGCTCCATCAGTTATTATGGGCACAAGTTGCCACTGATTATAATTTCTTGCATTTCTTTGTTATCTTTCATCTGAGGACCTAAAAGCATTTAATTAAATTAATTAATAGAGCCTCACAAAACTCCTACCAATTGTGCACTGTTGCAGCAGGAGCTGATTTCAGTTTGGGCAGGACTGAGGAAGCGTGAGGCTGCCTGTAAATCAATACACAGACAAGCCTATTCAACCTCTTTTGTTTGCTACCGTTGGCCAACAGCCATAACACATTCCCACTCCACTGACTTTCAGTGGGTCCAGGATTTTACCTCTGCTGTTTGTTTCTTTGTTGGTTTTGTGATGTGTAGGCAAAGGTTAGGGGTTTTGTTGGTGTTATAATAGCTAATACATAACACTGAGAAATGTAAACCAGTTTTTATTGTGATCAGTGTCATTCAATTACCACACATTTTGTCTGAACATATTTTGAGACTATTCATTAAGCCAAATTCCCCTCCTCCCTTTTAACAGGAAAGCATACACTATTGTCAATCCAGTCTTTAAAAAAAAATCATGAGTCAGGCACCAAAACATCATGAGATTGGCTTAAAAACATGAAATTTCATGATAAAAGTTGGGTTCTTTTGTCTTCTTTTTTTTTTTAATGTTTAGGGTTCAGATTTTACAGATTTTCTCCCAACCCTCAGAGCTACAAATGTACTTGGGGGTGGGGGGAGAGATCTCAAATTCATGATTCTAGGAGCTGGGGCTTTAAGAAATATATCATGAGATTTGCCATACAGTCATGAGCATTGGTCACATTGTGCCTATAATACCATCACAAATGCATAGGGATACGAGATTCAGTTCTTATTCATATTGAGCCAGATTTTCAGAAGTGCCCATTGAGACACCCTTGGCCAATTTGCAAAAAAGAGCTCTGAAATCAATATGTTGGGAACTTTTAAAAATCAGTCCACTTATTTGGGTACCTAAATCTGGCCACAACTGTAGGTGCTGTATTCTTTTTTGAAAAATTGGTCCCTAGTCTTGCTCATGCATGAATAGGAAACTAGTTTGTAAAAACAACTCCTGCCTTCAGACCTCAGACCTCTGCCAGTTCCACAGAATGAAACTGAAACTTTAACTTCATAATCTCTTGGGAAGTAAAGATATAAATGGATGGCTTCTACGCCTAGACATGCTACATCTTTGCAATTTCTGGGTTGTTTTTTTAAATGTATTTGTACTGAAATTCACTGTTTTAAATTAGATTGCATTATCCTGCCAAATAGATTGTACCTAGATTTTTTTGTATACAATACATACTTTGTTTTGTCAAGTGGTACAGTAAGCCAGGCTACCATAGAAATGCTTACTATTATCTCTTTCATATCAAAGAAAAACATATGTAGACCTAACCAAACTCTCCCCAGTGGTAGTTTATTGCAGTGATATTACAGAGCATAATGACCTCAAGGAGACCTTATTGTAGATTCTCAAAAGTTCATTATATACTTAGTACTTATAGCATAAAAATAGGTAAGCATAATAAGTGGCTTAGTCATCCTTACTAGCTATAAAGGCTAACTATAAAAGGATTTCAGAACAAATTCAGTCAAGGAGCTGCTTCTAAAAATATGATTAAGGTGTTCAGAAAATGTACTACATTTAGCTGATATTAACTAACAAATTTGCAAAAGACCTACAATACAATACAACATAATAGCATATGCATAAATTTCTTGCCATTATCTTTTTAGACAAATTTTGCTTTCACCCTGGGATTCTATTTTCTACAACTTCCAAAGCTGAGCCAAACCAGACAAGAGCAAAAAATGTGTTATGTCAAAGAAACATTCCTTCTGAGTATTCAGAGAGGGCATTGAATGAAGTGCCTCACCTGTCTGGCTATCTGTAAGCACAGCCAAAATACCCCTGGGTATTAAAATCCAACTTGTCAGCAAATAGCAGGAGACAGGTGTTTAGTGCTCTAGGTGTGTGGACACCTGTGGTTTTTCCAGACACCACTGAACAGCTTGTATCCAAGAACAATTTATAATGTGACAAAATATACTGAAAAAGGACACAGATGGAAATAACAGACCAAACAGGCTTTCTCACAGTTGGGCTTTGACCCTGATGCAATTCCTATTGCCTACGGCATCAAGCTGAGTTCAAAGGGTAGGTTGTCACTTAAAAAAAGTGAGTTTTTCACTGAGGTTAGCTAACTTGAGTTACTATAGTAGTGACGATGTGACAACTCTGCTTTTAACTTGGGTTAGCAATTTGAGGTCAACCCCAGGATCCCCTATAGGCTTTAACTTGAGCTGCTAACCCAAGAAGTTGACATGTTGTCAGTGCTTCTTTAACCCAAGCTATCTAACCCAGGAACACATTTTTATTTTTTTGCAGTGAAGACATACCTAAAGATGTGCCTCTCGCCTATGATTCAGAGAGAGAATTAAAATACAACATGGTTTGACAAAAGGTAGATCGTGCCAGACCAACTTGATTTTCTTTGAGAAGATAACTGACTTTCTATACAAAGAAAATGCAATAGATCTTAGATACTTGGATTTCAGTGAAACATTTAATACCATTTCACAAGGGACATTATTAGTTAAATTGGAGACAATGGGGATTAATATAAGAATCAAAAGGTGGATAAAGAACTGGTTAAAAGGGGGTCATATTGAAAGGTGAACTGTCAGGCTGAAGGGAGGTTATTAGTGGAGTTCCTCAAGGATTGGCCTTGCGATCAATCTTATTTCATATTTTCATCAATGACTATAGCACAAAAAGTGGAAGTGTGCTAATAAAATTTGCTGATGACACAAAGTTGGGAGGTATTGCCAATACAAAAGAGGACCAGAGTACTATACAAGAAGATTTGGATGACCTTGATAACTGGAGTAATAGAAATGGGATAAAATATAATAGTGCAAAGTGCAAGGTCATGCACTTAAGGACTAACAACAGAAGTTTTTTCTATAAGCTGGGAACTTATCAGTTGGAAATGACAGAGGAGGAGAAAATCCTGGATGTATTGGTCGATCGCAGGATGGAATATGAGCCACCAATGTGATGTGGCCAGGAAAAAAGCTAATGCAATCCTAGGTTGCATTAGGTGAGGTATTTCCAGTAGAGATATGGAAATGTTAGTATCATTATACAAGGCATTGGTGAGACCTCATCTGGAATACTGTGTGCAATTCTGGTCTCCCATGTTTAAGAAAGATGAATTCAAACTGGAACAGGTGCAAAAAAGGGCTACCAGAATGATCAGAGGAATGGAGAGCCTGTCTTATGAGAGGAGGCATAAGGAGCTTGGCTTGTGTAACCTATCAAAATGAAGGCCCAGGGGGGATATGATTGTACTCTTTCTATAAATACATCAGATGAGGGAGAGGAGTTAAATTAAGGTCCCGTGTTGGCACAAGAACAAATGGATATAAACTGGCCATCAACAAGTTTAGGCTTGAAATTAGACAAAGATTTGTAATCATCAGAGGAGTAAAGTTCTGGAGCAGCCTTCCAAAGGGAGACATGTGGGCATAAAAACCTAACTTGTTTCAAAATTGAGCTTGATAAATTTATGGAGGCGATGGTATGATGAGGTTGTCTACAATGGTATATGGCCCATCCATTTTCTGCTGTTTAGTAAATATCTCCAATGGCCAGAGATGGGACATGACATGGGGAGGGCTCTGAGTAACTGCAGAGAATTCTTCCCGAGGTGTCTGGGTAGTGAGTCGCACCCACATCTAACTGATTGCCATATTTGGGGTCAGGAAGGAATTCCCCCCTCCCCCAGGTCAGATTGGCAGAGACCCTGGGGGGTTTTCACCTTCCTTTGCAGAATGGGGTATGGGTCACTTGCGGGTTTGAACTAGAGGGAATGGTAGATTCTCTGTAACTTGAAGTCTATAAATCAAGATCTGAGGACTTCAGTAACTCAGCCAGAGATTATGGGCCTTTGGCAGGAGTGGATTGGTAATGTTTTGTGGCCTGCATTGTGGAGGAGATCAGACCAGATGATCATGATGGTCCCTTCTGGCCTTAAAGTCTGAGTCTATTTGTTTTGTGCCAAATTCTGATATCATATACTTCTCACTGAAGTCAATGGAATTACTCCAGATTTATACTAGTGTAACTGAGAACAGATTGTAACCAGGGCTGGCGCTTCCACTAGGCGACCCTAGGCGGTCGCCTAAGGCGGCAGGATGTGGGGGGTGGAATTTCGCCGCCTTCGGCGGAATTTCGGCGGCAATTCCTCTGGGTGGGAAGAAAAGCGGCCCCGGAAACGTCACTGAGAACCAGGGCCACCCAGAAGGGCTTCTTCCGCTCCGGGTCTTCAGCGGAAATTTGGCGGTGGGTCCTTCACTCGCTCCGGGACCCGCCACCGAAGTGCCCCGAAGACCCAGAGCAGAAGGACCCCCGCCGCCGAGAACGCAGCTTCAGAGGACGAGCTGCCACCGATTACTGCGGAGGAGCACTGCCTCCTAAAGTGTGAGAGATATTTTCTTTTGAGGATTTGAACTGGGAATTTTAAAGGTAGAATCATTTGCAGAATTCTGATCAGACTCTAAATTTTGTTAATCACAGAATAAGGAATTATTTAAATCCAGGCTTTGGCGTGGGCCTCTGGCCTTGATTCAACAAAGTACTTAAGCACATGCCTAACATTTAAAAATGTTGGTAGCTCGATTGAATTTAAACAGACTACTCACATGCTTAAAGTTAGACGCATCCTTAATTACCTTGATAACTCTCTTAGGAATTTCTTTATCTTGTGATTTTCTTGGTGATGGCTCTTTAAACTTTTGGTACAAGGAAGGACAAATGTTTAATATATTGCACCTGGTAATAAAGATAGTTACTATTATAAAAAGTTTCTGAGGACTTGTTTTGATGATTGTCTAGGACCAGGCATAAAATTATCAGCAGTTTAACAGACATTTTGTTTTCTCATTATAACATTCTGTACAACACATGCATAACATGATTTCTGTTATATAGTACTAGAATGTAATATTTATACAATTTATTATCCTCATTGAATATTTAGTTTTATAGTCTCCTGTTATTTATCAATTGCTTGTTCCTGAATTTCCAAATACTGCTTCATTACTAGAATGGACCAACAATAATACATCATTTAGAAATTAAGACAGAGATACAGAAAAGAAGAGAGGTTTACATTGAAGATTCACAGCCTTTCTGAAAGTTAGTACTCTTCCAAAATAAGAGCACTTAAAGATATATTTGTATACATGTGATTGTGTTTGCCCTTATTTTATTACATATTTTCCTCCGGTACAATAAATTTTTGTATAAATAAAGCCAGAAAGCATAAAAATTCCATAGCTGCTATATAATTTAAAATGCTTGGGTAAAGTTGTATGCCAATGAAAGCAAAAATGAAAGTGGCTGTTTAGGTACCCACAGTATGTACATTGTTCCTATATGCATTACAGCACATATTGCCTGGTTCTCAGCTAGAGGACACACAGAACACTGGTCAAAAGTACATCACCTGAATGGGCCTTTCCAAATAAAATGCCAAATGGTGCAGACTTTTAGTTCATACTCAGGCAAAACTTCCATTTTACTTCAATGGGAGATTTGGCTGCAAAAGGTGTGAGTTGCTATATTTTATCCATAGTCAGTATTTCATGCACAGAATATTCCTACCTATTCACATATATAATCCATATTTATAAATGTTTTCCTAAAGGGTTTACAACTTCTTCCAGTGCTGTAGGAGCCTCTCACAGAGAACCAAATATGCTGTATCTGCCCATGGGCACAAAGAATCATAGTTAAAATGCCTCGTAGACTAATTATTTCAATTTAAACCTTTTCTTAAGCAAGAACTTGGCAAAGAGAAAACATGCAAACAAATCCAGATTATTTTTGTGCCACTTTTTAACTCAATGACAGTAGCTCATAATTTATTTAAATCATTTTCTTTTTTCTAGGAAAAAAATCCATTGCATAATAGTATAAAACTATGTCTATTCTCAGTTACAGCCTGATGCATGTTGATAGGCCAATATATTAAACTCTAAATATCTTGGTTTACAATGGATGTGGCACCCCTATTTAGCATTACTAGCTGGGCTAAAACAACAAGTACAGTAGTTTTAACATTCATCTTTATTTTAAACTCTGCCCAGTCCAGCAAGAAGTAGGAAGAATCAGCATGAGATGCTTGCATGGCATTTAATACTGGCAATATTTTGCTGACTCAAATCTTTGAAGCTACTGTATCTGCTGCCAATGTTATTTTTAGGAACTTTGTTAAACCTACATTGTTTCTTCCCTGCTAGAAAATAAAACTGCCCCATTAATGAAGGAATTTTATTTTATTTTTTGAAGCAACAGTGCAGGTCTGTAATAACATTACCCTTTCTCTTTGCACTGATTTGGGTGTAAGTATAATTTACACTTTACACTGCCAGAGCACTGCAAAGGAGTCTTGGTGTAAGTTTGAATAAGTAGGGTGACCAGACAGTAAGTGTGAAAAATCGGGACAGGTGGTGGAGGGCAATAGGCACCTATATAAGACACAGCCCCAAATATCGGGACTGCCCCTATAAAATCGGGACATCTGGTCACCCTACTCCCCCAGAAGGTCACTGTCCCGCTAGCCAGGGACCAGGCTGTTCCTGAGACCCCTTCTCCCTCCCACCTTGTCTCACAGCTGGGGCTGGGCCTAGCGGGTGATGGTTTTGCATTAGCCAGACGTGTTACAAGTAGCTCCAAAGTCTCCCACACCCTCCACAAAGTCAATTGCAGCTACCGACCCCTCTCCCCAAAAGTCAATGAGTGTCCCCTACATCTGTGCATCCTGGTGCTGCCGCCACTGTGTCTGCTGCTCTCCTGGGGGCAAGGTTGGGTGACCAGACAGCAAGTATGAAAAATCGGGACAGGGGGTTGGGGATAATAGGTGCCTATCTAAGATAAAGTCCCAAATATCAGGACTGTCCCTATAAAATCGGGACATCTGGTCACCCTAGTGAATAAGATCTGTTTTGCTAAACACAGAGGTAATGTGTAAGAATCAGTGGTGCTGGAATGGGGGGGCCAGGGACCCTCCCACCTGCCCAGCTCTCCACAGTTGCCTGAGCAGCTCTCCCTGACCTAGCTCCGGCTGGGGGAGGGCCTCAGAACTGCAGCCCAGCCATGGTAAGAGCCGTGTGGACAACTGCAGGGAGCCACGGTGCAGACCTGCCACCTGCCCTGGGCGGGGTGGGGGGGACATGAGCAGAGGGCTGCTTTTGGCCCACCGCCACCCCGGGCAGGAAAAGGGGCGGGCTCCCCGGCCCTGTTCCGGCTTCCAGCCTGGCCGGGGAGGGGGGGGGGGCCTTCGGAGGAGGAGGGGAAGAGGCTCCCCCTCCCACACACACACTTTTGGGAAGGCTCCAACACCCTTGTTAAGAATGTGGTAAAATATGCAACCACGTACATTCACTTATTTTACATGTACCTTATACATGGTGTAAATGAGCCTAAGAGAATCTAACCCGATGTGAGTTACAAGCTGGGGTAGTAGAAGAATGTGAAGGAGGTGAAAATTAATGTTAATTTACACCTTTCTACCCCTCCTGTTAGTTGTTTTTCCAGTTCCTATATTCTCTTCCAACCCCTTGACATATAAATTACACTCAGTTACACGGGGCTGACATAAATTTTACATTGTATTATACATTTGCCTCTAACTTTAGACCACTCTGTCTCTTAAGATAAGCCTTTGAGCCAGACTACACTACAAGTACCACTGTGCCACAGGACTTGTCCACCACACAAAGTCCTCCCCAACAAAATAAAAGCCCAAAGACTACAAAATGGAACTGTGCTTTAACTGTGTTGGGGACAATTCTGTTCTGGCAGGGTCCCCTGACACAGTTGTGCAGGACATGACATTTGTTTTTGCTTTCTGAAGAATTGAGAAGCACTAAATACTTTTAGTGGGACTATGGCAAGGATACATGAGGGGGAGGTGAGGGGTGGATTCTAAATGTACTTTTTAGCTTGTATTTGACTGAAGCTCTGAATAGTCACACACAGAATTCTTCTGAATTAGCTTGCTCTTTGAAATTTACAAATTATAAAAGTGACAGGGAACTCTAAAGAGAAAATAAAATGGTGTCTAACTGTAATAATGTAGTGCACATAGCACAAAACTGCTATATTATTGATTGCATGATGTATTACGCCTTTCATTGTGAACCACAGAACAGGTAGAGGCATAGTAGACTAATTTGGTTTATATATTCAGCTGTAAGGCTAGACACTGCATCATTCTTTTCAGAAAGCAGTGACTCCAGGCATGTGGAACTCGTAGTCATGACAACAATACCCCACTCTGAATCTGAGCTTTAACTAAGAAACTCTGCCTTGTCTCCATCACTTCCTGCTCATGACCTGACTTTACTTGCTCTCTGGGGGTGGGAGTTGTGTTTTCATGAATGATCTATTGAACAGAGTTACAGTACACAGGGCCTTGTCCACACTGAGCTTTTTCTTAAAATTTCCCACCAGTGCACTAATGTTTGTGTAGCTCCAATGGTGGCAGTAATGATGTGAGTGCTAGTGTAAAAATCCTGCTGTCATCTGCAGCACTTTTATCACTTGTCTAGATTTTCTCTGAGTGGGGTTAGGTGACACAGTGGTAAAAACACCAACATCTTGTCTATGTTAGGACTACCATTGTTGCTACCACTAGTGCAGCTGCAACACTGTTAGAGCAGTGGTGGAAATTTTAAGGTTAAAAAATCAATAGAGATCTGAATTTTAGAGGTGATGAGCCCCTATGACTGCAACTGAAGTTAATGGAATTGCAAGTACTCAGCACCTCTGAAAATCAAACCCACAATTACTAGGTTGAAAACTTTATCATCAAACATGATAAAAAGCAAAGGCTGCAATATTTGTAAATCTTACACGATATGGCCCCAAGTAATAAGAGACAATCAATTTCAGCTCATGTGGCTAGTCTCAAACTGTGGCCTGTGGACTCGGGTGAGCTGCAGAACACCTGTTGGTGGCCCACATGGCTGATCACACGGTGTTAACACTCCGTCCTATTTCCACTTGCTAAATCACATTAAAAGACCGCTAAATACCTTACACTTGTTGCCACAGAGATGGTATGTGATAATAAATGAGAGGGGACATGAGCTCCATCTAGTATAATCAACAATGTACAGTGTTCCATGGTTGTGTAAGCCAGGCCATGATTTACACAGACCCTGTGTGGTATCACTGTAGCACATCCTGTGTTCTTCAGTTTGTGAGATAGAGAAACAGGGACAGATCTGTGTCAAGAATCTCCAACGTGTATATTAAACCTGATTTCTGTCTTCTCCATCACAAAGGACATTAAAGCTTGCAGGAGAAATAATTTTATAGGATCTTATTTGTTTGTGTTGTGTGTGTGTCGCTTATTAAGGGGTACCTAAGTCGAAGAAATGAAGTTGTGTTTAGTGAAGAATGTAGTGATGCATGTGGTTAATTCTAATTATTGCAGGATTGAGTTCCAGAGATTAGGTGCAGCCCGTGAGGGAATATCTACATGGGGATAAAAAAATCTGCCGCTAGCCCAGGTCAGTTGACAGGCTCACAGGGTTTGGGCTGCGGGGCTGAAAAATTACTGTGTAGATGTTCTGGCTTGGGCTGGAGCCTGAGCTCTGAGACTCTCCACCCTCTCAGCATCCCAGAGCAAGGGTTCCAGGCTGAGCCCAAACATCTACACAGCAATCTTTAGTCCCACAGCCTGAGCCCCATGAGCCCAACTCAGACAGCCATGGCTGTGCTGTGGGGTTGTCATCTCTGTATAGATGTACCCTGATTGTTCTCTCTCCCACACTCATGAACTTCCCGTGTACAGTTCACTGACTGTTTCAAAAATATCTAAAAGTCATGGGAAGTAAGGGAAAAGCAGTCCTGCAGATATCTAGGGCCAAATCCATGCAGGGCTTTAAAATTCAGGACAGAGACCTTGAACTGGATTCTATATCCTGTGAGGAGAACTGCAAGGAGTGGAGTATCAGGGTGGTGCATTCACCGTAACTAAAGTTTCTAAGCAAGCGAGAAATAATGCATGTTGCATTTTGTACCGGTGGTAGCTTCTTCAGGGCATGACGCTTGTATACCGAGACACAATGAGTTACACAAATCAACTCTGGAGTTAATAAAGGCTTGATTCACTGTGGTCACTTTGGTATTCAGTAAGGCATGCTCTTCTGACCAGTTGCAGGTGGACCTGGGTCATTATCTGATCATCCACTAGATTGGAGTCCAATGAAGCTGTGGCCTGCCTCCTCACTAGAACTCAGATGACCTCACTAATAAGGAATATAATAGAGGAGGCACATTCCCCTAAATAAATGTAGGGTTACCATCTTTAAAAATTAAAAAAAGAGGACACTCCACGGGGCCATGGCCCCGCCCCTGGCCCTACCCCTTCCCTGCCCCAACTCCACCCCCTCCCCTGAGCGCCTCACATTCCCCCTCCTCCCTCCCAGCCACGCGAAACAGCTGCCCGAGCACTACTGGCTTCATGGTTTGCCGGGCAGCCCCCAGACCTCCATACCCTGTGCCCCCAGCCGGGCGCTTCCCCAGCACAGCCGGAGCCCAGGAGGGGAAGCGCCCGGCCGGGGGCGCAGGGTCTGGAGGTCTGGGGGCTGCCCGGCAAACCGTGAAGCCGGTAGCGCTCGGGCAGCTCGGCTCTTCAGCTACACAAAGCTGAGGTGTCTGCAGGGAGCAGCAGCCGCCGCTGCCGCGGGGGAATCCACCTGCAGCTTGCAGCCTGATGGAGCCGCTCTAAGGTAAGCAGGGGACGAGTATTTTCCCGGACATGTTCGGCTTTTTCGCAATTCCTCCCGGACGGGGATTTGAGGACCAAAAAGCCGGATGTGTCCGGGAAAATCCGGACATATGGAAACCCTAATAAATGACAAAGCTGCATGCCATTATAAAGTGTCATTTAATTATTGCTGTGTTATTATTACTGTGATATTTTGGATCAACGGGGGTTTTCAACAGGTACTGAAATGAGCTTTGTTGGGTTCGATCCTGCCCCTATTGCAGTCAATGGAAGTTTTACCGTTGACTGTAATGGAAGCAGGACCAGGCCTCAAGTCCTCTTCTTTATTCATTGCTTTTCTAGTTGGTCCTAGTTTGTGCTTCTCTCATCATTTCCACAAGAATGTCAAGATCGCAGCTATATCAAATTTCATACAGTTGGTCAAAGCATGAAAATAAATGGAATAAGTGTCTTTCATTTTCTCATGCTAATTGCATGCAGTGTAAGCTTAGTAAATACACACTTAAACCTGTAAGATGCTAGGCTGGCTAACTATTCTAATATACAACCCACTTCTCTGTATACATAAGTTTCACTAAAAGGTCAAAAAATAAAAAATGCATAATTTTCTTTGGAACAATGCACTTGTTTCTGAGGACAAACAGCTCTGCAATCCCTATCATCATTTTATTATTGTTACCCAGCAATACCATTTTGATTAGCTAATATACTCTTTCTGATGTTTAATGGTCCTTATACCCTGGTAAGAAACAAATGTATTGTTTTTATAATTGAAACAGAGAACGAGGTTGTGTTTGGCTTCCAAACCAGCAGTTACTTTGGAAATATTGAAGCTGTAAACAGAAATGTATACAGTACCAAGTTTGTACTTGCTCAACAACAAATGTTGATTTCCAATTTCTAAAAATCTACCTATACAGCTCAGTGTCAGCAGATCCCATCACAAATACTTAATCCTTCACAAAATAAGCAAAGGATAAAGATTGCATAAGGTACTGAGTAATTTCGGATATAACAGCACTTCTGGAAGGTGATCTTTCTGCAAGCGAGAGTAAAAGTGTTCTGAGCTGCTTTAAGAACTATAACTAGGTCTCTTTTATAGCTTGCTTTTATAGCCTGGAAGAGGTACAGTTTTGGGCAATCTGACATTTTTATCTTTCTGCCCAGGTCAGCAGACTGGCACAGAGGTGGGCAAACTATGGCCCGCGGGACCGTCCTGCCTGGCCCCCGAGCTCCTGGCTCAGGAAGCTAGCCCCCGGCCTCTCCCCTGTCCCCCCGCCCCTGCAGCCTCAGCTTGCTCGTTCCGCCGCCGGCACAATGCTCTGGGCGGCGGGGCTGTGAACTCCTGGGGCAGCACAGCTGCAGAGCCCAGCCTGATCCGATTTCTGTGCTGCGTGGTGGCGGCGGTGAGGGGGCGGGGCCCGGCTCCAGCCAGGCAGCGCAGCTGTACCGCTGCCAGCCACCGGTGCTCCAGGCAGCATGATAAGGGGGCAGGGAGCAGGGGGGGTTGGATAGAGGGCAGGGGAGTTTGGGGTGGTGGTCAGGGGACAGGGGTGTGGATAGGGGTCGGGGCGGTCAAGGGGGGAACAGGGGGTTGAATGGGGGCAGGGGTCCCGGGGGAGGCAGTCAGGAAGGAGGGGGGGTTGGATGGGGCAGCAGGGGGAAGTCAGGGGCAGGGGTTCTGGGGGCAGTCAGGGGACAGGGAGAAGGGGTGTGTGGATGGGGCAGAGGTCCTGGGGGGGAGGCAGATAGGAGATGGGGGCCAGGCCATGACCCCCTCCCATAACCGGCCCTTCATACAATTCATGAAACCCGATGCGGCCCTCAGGCCAAGAAGTTTGCCCGCCCCTGGACTTGCATATGGCAGCTAGTGGGGATAGCCAGATGTAGTATGTGTTTAACATCTGTCATGTTGTTGCCTTACTTGACAAAATGTGCACACGTCATTTTCTTCTTGGGGTTTAAGTATTCACTGGGGTAGATTTTCAAAGCTACAAATGGCAGTTATACATCAAACTCCCATTGAAAGTCAATAGGAATTAATCACCTAACTACCAAAAGTGCCTTTGAAAATCTGACTGAGTTTCTTAACTGTCATTGCAAATCATGTATGTAGTGTTGTAGCCATGTTGGTCCAAGGATATTAGAGAGACAAAGTGGGTGAGGTAATATCTTTTATTGGACCAACTTCTATTGATGAGAGAGACAAGCTTTTGTGCTATACAGACCTGAGGACGAGCTCTGTGTAGCTTGAAAGCTTGTCTCTCTCATCAGCTGAAGTTGGTCCAATAAAGATATTATCTCACCCATCTTGTCTTTCTAATTGCATAATCATTTAGTTTTAAGTAGTGCATCAAATGTGACATTTCTGGTGCCTTCCTGAGTGCAGTAGCATGGCTAGCTGTCTGAGAAACTTCCTTAATATCTGATGCTATAAAAGTTTTTCCAAATGCTTAATCTATTTTTTCCATCTGGATCTGAGCATTGCAGGTTTAGCATCTATGTTAAAGCTGGGGAAAGACAGGAGACCTGCTGCTGCCATAATTGCTTTTTTGTGTCTTTTTTATGTATTTTATTTTTTATGTTGTTACAGTTATTTGTTATTCAAATCATACCACTTATTTTATTTATTCAGGTTTTATCTACTACAATATTCACTGTTAGAGGTACGGACCCTCTAATGTAGGATTATCTTTAAATATTTTTAAAGCCACACTCAGCGCGACCATAGTGTCCTTCCTAGCTTGTTTGCAATGTTTTGTGCCTGTATTCACAAAGATGGCTGACTTTCCACGCAGTTTCAGAATCCTATGCCCCTCACAATGATGAAGTCTGAGCAGACACTGAGCCTGCTTTTAGTTGCAAATGGGTGAAACTGTGGCAATTATGCCTTCATGGGGCTCAGAGTGCTCTCTGTGTAAGGTGATCAAACTGCCAGAGACACTTCTGCACTAAGATATTTTCCCAACAGTTTCTGTTTTGAACCAAACTTTTCCTTGGGTGGATTTAAGTCTTCTTATTCCCTTTCAGTTTACTGATGTTTATTAAGCCTTTGTAAAGCTTGATTTTATATATCCCTGTTGATCCCCCCAACTGTTTTTCCCCCTTTGCGCTGCTTTAAGCACTGTAAGTGGGCCCCACCTTCCTAAGGCCCTGCCCCTGTCCCTCCTCTTCCCCCGAAGGCCCTGCCCCCAGCAAGGCCGAAAGCCTGAGTGGGGCCAAGGACCCCACCCTCCCACCAGGGGGGCCAAAAGCAGTTCCCCGTCTGTGTCTCTGCCTCCCTGGGCCTCCTGCCCAGAGCAGGTGGAGGGACCAGGCTCCTCACAGCTGTCCAGGCTGCTCTTACCCAGACCCACCTCTGGCTTGGGGGTGGGGCCTCAGAGCCACAGCCCGGCCATGGTAAGAGCTGCGCAGGTAGCTGAGGGGAGCCGCAGCTGACCCTGCTCACAGTGCAGCAGGCTCGAACAGCCCCCCAGCCTGTGTCCCTGCCC
The DNA here is from genome assembly GCF_011386835.1 of Chrysemys picta bellii. NCBI lineage: Eukaryota > Metazoa > Chordata > Testudines > Emydidae > Chrysemys > Chrysemys picta. The sequence goes on from NC_088791.1 coordinate 59,619,364, forward strand.
CCTAGGCCCTGTGCCCAGGGCAAGTGGAGGGTCTGCGCCATGGCTCCCCACAGCTGCCTGTGCAGCTCTTACTAGGGCCAGGCTGTGGCTCTGAGGTCCCCTCCCTGGCTGGAGCAAGATTGGGGTAAGAGCCACGCAGGCAGCTGTGGAGAGCTGGCGCAGACCCTCCACCTCCATCTGCCCTGGGCGGGGAGCCCAGGGGGTGGGGACATGGGGAGAATAGGAGGGGAAGGGGGCAGGGTCCGCCATGGCAAAAAGTCCGGTATCACTGCTTGTATTCTCATCACCAATATAAAGCAACAGATAGTCCTGTGGCACCTTTAAGACTAACAGATGTATTGGAGCATAAGCTTTCGTGGGTGAATACCCACTTCGTCAGACATGGCCATTACATGCGCCTGACAAAGTGGGTATTCACCCATGAAAGCTTATGCTCCAATACATCTGTTAGTCTTAAAGGTGCCACAGGACTCTCTGTTGCTTTTTACAGATCCAGACTAACACGGCTACCCCTCTGATACTTATCACCAATATAGTGTTCCTTGTAGTAGTCAACAGACAGGATTTAGCTGGAATGAATATGAAGGAGATTCTTTATTGATGCCACTGGGCACAGGTGGACCCTGTCATTCTGACTAGCTCCCAGAATAACTTTTAACACAACTTTTTCTGCCTTAGTGACATGACATAGGGGCTCCTTAAATCCAGGCAGTCGTGGGAGAGATGACTCACTACACTACAGAAGTACTCCCTATGATCTCCCATTAGGTGTTGGAATTTCTGGGGGCCATTACCAATTTGGGAGTTCAGAATCTCTGATGGCCAGTGGAATGATCTGCGTTGGATCTCCTCTGGCCTTAGTAGAGATAGGGCTATGTCTGCACAAATGAACAATGGCACTTCAGTGGCCTGTCTGCAAGATTAATGGGATCAGGTGAGAGTGGGAAGCTGTCTAACTGACTGCAGAAGGGCAGGAAGAAGAATCTTGCATGGGATGAGGTTATCAAGTGGTCTCCTCTTCTTGAAAGAGATCACAAGCTGCTGCCCCTCTCTTTCCTTACACTGTACCTCCTTTCTTCAAAGATCCACTGAAGACCAAGACTCCATTGTGGATGAAGAAGAGCAGACTTGCAATACTTGGACTTACAGGGCCTGAGCATCTCCGGAAAAGCCATGCTGCACTATGGGAATGAAGACCATAGGTTGTTGAGGCTTCATGTGGCAGATGTAAACCAGTGGGTGGCGAAAAATCCTCCTGGGCCTCAGTGGCCTATTCCTTGCCTTCCCTCACAAAGGCATCCCACCTTCTAAAGTCCAAAGCAATTAAGTCTCCAAGTCAGAAAGCTGTACATGTTGCATGAGGAGGGGGGAGAAAAGGGGATGTTAAGTAATCAAAAGTCTTAGTGTGTCTGCAATACAGGAGCTATAGCTAAGCATCTGCGCTGGTGCAGAGCAATGAAAAGAAAAATATATTTAAATCAATAACAATTAAAAGAACAGGGCTCTTAAATGAATCAATGTTTTCTATGTAAAAAACAGTAGAAAATAAAATATAATTATTTGGTTTGGAAAAGGAATGAGATTATTAAATGAATAACTTTTGTACACCAACTCTTTTTATTGAAAAATATATTAAAACTCAAACTTCTAAAAGAACAACATGATAGAAACAATATATTGTTTCTATACCTCAATGGCATCCATTGTCAGTTTCCCACTATATTTAATTAAATTCAGATTAAAGTGTTAGTAAGACTAGGAAAGGAGGATGGTGGATTTTATATCACTTTATAAAAGCAGGACCTCATAGTTTAATAAATATTGATCCTAATGTTTATAGATTTCATTAGAAAATGTTATAAGTGCAGGTCACTTTTTACCAAGCTAAAATATTTTTTTTTTCAGTACCATTTCCCTTCTGAAGGTTTAAAAAAGAAAAGTCTTTAAACATAACCCATGAGGAAACAATTTTTTCTGTAGAACTGTGTGCCTAGAATGTTACAATTTTTGTAAAATATTTGTGTATTTTTGGTATTGTTCAAAACTGTTGCTGATAAAGGCAACTCAAACAAGATAAATCAAACACTGGAATAATAAATGCAATTCTTAAGGAGTAAAATAGGTCTGCATTTTTCATCAGCTGTTGCACAACATTAATATTTAACATAAGCTTTTTGCAATTCAGCACAAACATATTTTAAATACAATAATAATGAATACTTTGCACTTCTATAGTACCGTCCACCCAAGGGTCTCAACGTGCTTTATAAACAGTAATTAAGTCTCCTGGTAACTTTGAGGTAGGCATTTATGTATAAACTGAGGATCAAAGTGGTTAAGTGACATGGTGGTTAAGTGGTCAAACCTTGTGGATAGGGAGGAAGTGGTAGATGTGGTATATCTTGACTTTAGTTAGGCTTTTGATACTATCTCACATGACCTTCTCATAAACAAACTAGGGAAATTCAACCTAGATGAAGCTACTATAAGATGGATGAATAATTGGTTGGAAAACTGTTCCCAGAGAGTACTGGTAGTTTTCAGAGGTTCACAGTCGAGCTGGAAGGGCATAATGAGTGAGATTCCACAGGGATCAATTCTGGGTCTGATTCTGTCCAATATCTTTATCAATGATTTCGATAATGGCATAGAGAGTACATTTATAAATTTTGCAGATGATACCAAGCTGGGAGGGGCTGCAAGTGCTTTGGAGGATAGGATTAAAATTCAAAATGATCTGGACAATCCGGAGAAATGGTCTGAAGTAAATAGGATGCAATTCAATAAGTACAAATGCAAAGTACTCCATGTAGGAAGGAACAATCAGTTTCACAAATACAAAATGGGAAATGACTGCTTAGGAAAGAGTACCGCAGAAAGGGATCTGGGGGTCTTAGTGGATCACAAGCTAAATATGAGTGAACAGTATAACACTGTTGCAAAAAAAGCAAACATTCTGGAATGTATTAGCAGGAGTGTTGTAAGCAAGACACAAGAAGTAATCCTTTCACTTTATTCCATGCTGATACGGCCTCAACTGGAGTATTGTGACCAGTTCTGGGTGCCACATTTCAGGAACAATCGTGGACAAATTGGAGAAAGTCCAGAGAAGAGCAACAAAAACATGACCTATGAGGGAAGATTGAAAAAAATTGCGTTTGTTTAATCCGGAGAAGAGAAGACGAGAGGGGACATGATAACAATTTCCAAGTACATAAAAGGTTGTTACAAGGAGGAGGGAGAAAAGTTGTTCTCTTTTTAAGCTCTGAGGGTAGGACAAGAAGCAATGGGCTTAAATTGCAGCAAGGGCAGTTTAGGTTGGACATTAAGAAAAACTTTCTGTCAGGTTGGTTAAGCACGGGAATAAATTGCTTAGGGAGGTTTTGAAATCTCCATTACTGAACAGGTTGGACAAACACCTGTCAGGAATGGCCTCATAATACTTAGTCCTGCCATGAGTGCAGGGGACTGGACTAGAAGACCTCTTGAGATCCCTTCCAGTCATATGATTCTATGTCAGAGGTCACAGAGCCCAATCTTGCACATCTTAGGGTATATCTTCAATTACAAAATAAAGATGTGGTCTTACCATGGGATAAGTAACCAGTATTAGCTATCCCACTGGAAAAGCCATAGTGGAGACAAGGCATTGTAATTTTACAGTAAAGGAAACTAGGAGAGGTCAACCACAGCAGGGCCGGCTCCAGGCACCAGCTTCTCAAGCAGGTGCTTGGGGTGGCCGCTTGGGAGAGGGGCGGCAGGTCCAGGTATTCGGCGGCAATTCGGCGGACGGTCCTTCACTCCGGCTTGGAGTGAAGGACCTCCCGCCGAATTGCCGCCGCAGATCGCGATCGCGGCCGCGGCTTTTTTTTTTTTTTTTTTTGGTTTTGGCTGCTTGGGGCGGCCAAAACCCTGGAGCCGGCCCTGAACCACAGTCAGAGATATAGTGCTAACCTTACCTTGAAACCTTGTGATAGAAATTGCAAGTGCCTTGTCTCCATGTTTGACTGCAAGATAACTATCATTAGAAAATGATTAGTTATCTCAATGTAAAAGGTACCTGTTAGGTGAAGACAAAGCCTTAGACAAACTTCCTACTTAAGTCTATGAGAGCTAGTCCCTGAATAAAATCCGTGGCAGAACAAGGAGTAGAATTCAGCAGTCTCCACTCATAGTGCATTGCTCTAAGCCCCGGGCCACATTATTTCCTTTTATATGTGAATATAGAAGTTAATGATCTTTTGTACAAATATAGGTCAATTTGTTCTCAGGGCCTAAAATTGTGCAGAGCTACACAATGAATTTTTTAAAATGTGCAATGACCTTTCTGGAATATATCCACTTAAAAGAAATCAATAGACCTATTGTATATTAAACAACTAAATTTCATGGTGATGCTGGTTACAGCCAGAACTCCATTGTCTGTCATGTGCAGTGACTTTTTTTTAAAGACCTGCTTGCAAAAAACTAATCATAATGCAGTACAGATTGCATTCTGTAATTCACACCATCCTATACAGATATGTACACAAGATATGTGATTTGCTTGTGAATATTTATTCTCAGTTACTTTTAAAATGCTCTACAATGTATTAATTGCTTTCCTTTATGTACACTTACAGGTTTCATTTTACCTGCCATCTCTCCAGTTCCCTTTTATTTCTCTTCTGTGTTCCTATTATTACAGATGTTGTAGAGTACTGTGGCTTTTTCCATAGACTTTATCTTTATGCACATTCTTATTTAGTCTTGATCTAGTAGCTGAGGGATAGATGCAAAAGTGATGAGAGTTTGGTTTAGCCTTGGCCTTTATTATCGGATACCCACAAGGAAATAAAGCTTTGATCTACTTCCTCAGAAAGCTAATCCCAGTGATTATGTGGAGATGTGTGCAGTGGTAGCTCCAGGGATATACATCTATAATCTCTTGGTGTTGAATACTTAATCCAGTAAAGATTCTTGGCAAGGAGATTTAAGGAAGAACAAAATAATTAAACTGTTCACCGGCATTGTTTTCAGGAATGCAGACTTGGTAGCTATACAGTTGCTGGATCTCACATTTATTGCATTTGTAAAGGGATACTTTTTAAAAATAATAAACGTCTATCTTTCCAAAGTGAGGTAATGCAAAAAGGATTATTTTCACTGATGCTAATTCTTCAACATATACCATGTCCAGCTTCCATAGTGTGGAAGTCTACAGGATTTTTTTTTTCTTTTGGTAAGACTAGTATGAGCTTCTGTAGTGCAGAAGTCAGGCAGAGCTTTCATTGAATCCAACGTTAGACCAAAATTTCTCTTCTCAGAGTCATGCTGGGGAAAATATTGGGGAAAACTCGCACTGGAGTAAATATCAGCAACTTCATTAAAGTTAATGCCACTGGGCCCCCTTATCACAGACCTAAATCTGTCCCAATAACCCTGAGCCTTCTCTCCCTATATGGGCAGTTCTGTTAACATCTGTGAGAGATGAGAGTATATTGGGAAAACAGAAGAAGACTTTGAAGAATTTTGCTTTTTCACTATCTGAACCTTGTCTCACATGCCGCGTGGTATGTTTCATAGTATACAGACAAACAAATTAGATACAAACATAAAATACTCTTGCTGGAAGGTTGCAACATAACACTATAATTCTTAGGATTAAGAACACACAAGAACCCCAAACAGAAAGAGGACACATGCTGTTCCCTAAAACAGAGAGGCACAACACCTGACCTTTCTTTAGCTAGTTGTCTGTAAAACTGATTCCTGATCACATGCTTCCCTACAGAGTCCTACTCTTAAAGAGCTAGCTTGCAATTCCAAAATAGTCCTCAATACACAACACCTTTCGCACAGAAAGCTTCCATCAATTTAACTAGCATTTTTAGGCGCACAAGGAATGGATGATTAGGCCCACTCAGTAAATACAGACGCTCCCTGACTTATGCAAGCATTCCATTCTGGAACGCCTTGCGTAACTCGAATTTTGCGTAAGTCGGAAACATATATCCGACCATTGTGCAAAAACCCCCCAACTATTCCTAGCTTACAGAACTTTTTCCGTAAGTGCAGATTTGCGTATGTCGGGTTTGCATAACCCGGGGGACATCTGTATCAGTTGTTGTGCACACTTTACTTTCTCTTTGAGGATGAAATTCTCCTGTGGACAGAGGGTCAGGGCAAGGAGGTCCCCACTTACGGTGAACAGATGTTCCGATTTTATAGGGACAGTCCCGATATTTGAGGCTTTTTCTTATATAGAAGCCTATTACCCTCCCACCCCCGTCCCGATTTTTCACACTTGCTGTCTTGTCACCCTAGCCCCACTTCAGCTTTGATTTGAGTGGAAATTTTTTTAAGTGATTCTTAGACCTAGTTCTGATGAGTAGCACAAATTCTTCTCTCAATTACACCAGTCACTGGAGCTCCTTCAGATTCACTCTGCTGTGAGATCAGAAGCAGACCTATACTTCCAAGTTATTCTTCTCTAGTGCTTTTATTAGAATAATTTTTACAACTATAAATAAATATACATAAAATGATTGATATTTTGATGCTAAAAAGCCTTATTATGGAAGGAAGGATATTTACATGAACCACTGACATGAACCACTGAAAGTTAAATATATATTCCCCAAGAAAATCTTAATAGCTTTCAGTGTATCTACTAAGATTCAGTAAGTTTAATATTTCAATGGGTTAAAATTAATCACAAATGGTAACTGGTTTGATGAAGTATTTATCTGTTCATGTTGGCATTAGAGGAATGTTCTTCCTTCTCTAAAAGCAGAATTGGTTTCCTGCATAATTAAGCTTCATTACTGTACTTCAGTGATGCAAAGAATTACTCAGGACAGATATTCTGAGATGTTTAGGAAAACCTGATTTAACTTTAAGCAATGAGACAAGGCTCTGAACTTACCCATACTCTGGTCTTCACCATCCAGGCAGTCAACAGCTCAGGTCCCACTGAGGGAGACTCAGCCCTCCGTCTGTGTCTGCAGAAGTCCATCCTCCTCTGGGGTTGTCAAAGTTCTAAAGGACAATTAAACACAAAAGAACTCACACAAGGTTGTGGTAAGATTCAGGAAGTCTCTAATGGGCTGTAGCCTCATTTGGTATGCACAGATAAGTCTCTATCACTAGTCTCTAAGCATTGGTTCGGTCTCTGGCTCTCCTTTCCCTCAGGAGAGGGGCTGACAAACAGTGGTCACCCATGTAGTTCCTGCCTTCCACCAGGCCCTCCCCCAGTGCCAAGGACTGAAAATCTGCCCTTTCCCCAGTCTACCACCAACTAAGCTGGGCTTTTCCCTTTTACATCCTCCCTTCAGGCCTGACATGCCTTGCAGGGGCAGGGCTGCTCTAACCCAGAGCAGTTCTTTAACCCATGCCTGACTGATGTAGGGTTTTTACACCTCATGATACATAGACACAGAATTTTTATTTTTTATTTAAAAAAAACTAATTTAGGGATTATTTTGATCCAAACAAATTTTCAGACAGAAGAATTGTAACACTGCATTCATTATTTAGACCACAATCCTGCAAGGAGAGCCATGTGAAAAGGCCTTGTGCCCATACAGTGCCCCAAGACATTGCAGGACTGGAGGTTCGTGTGAAATACACATAGCATTCTCTTTCTGAAAGTTTGAAAGAAGCTATTACAGAAAGTTTAGTGCTGCACCACTGGCAGATTTCAGTCACTAGGCAATGACCTGGGACTGGAGTTTAAATGCTGTTAAATTCTATAATATAGTAACATAAAATAGAACATAAAACCATCACAGAAAATGCACAAATATTTATGCTGATTTAAGTCAGTAAGTTTTTCTTCTGCATGTTCTCTTTCCCCACTGTCCTCAGCAGTTAACACCAGGGATTCAGGGGGCTCTAAAACTATTTCACTCCTTTAACCACTGTACCATTCCTCCAACCTAACACAAATCCATTACATGTTTCTCCAAATGTTTTAACTTTCCCCATGCCTTACTGTCAGAAACATTCCTCAAAATCATCATAGTGGTATTAGTAAATAAAAGACTAATTGTTTTAGATGATAGACTACATTAATTATTTTATTTATTATCATTACATTCATTAGTATCTGTGTTCAAGGGAATGGGAGGTGCAGGTTCACCACGCCTCTGAAAAATAGGCTATAGGTGTCTACATTTAGGCAGGAGATTAAAGACCCCAAATTTGTAGCCCCTCTTAAATATGTTGGCCTTACAGTCTTACAGAGGTAGAATGACATTTATGAGACCAAAATTGACAGAAGGAGCTGCAAGTCAAGAGCCTGAAGTCAATGGAAAAGCTCCTTTGACTTCAGCGGGTTTTCAGTTGGGCCCTTAAAAAAGAAAAAGAAAAAAACATGCTGTTGAGTGCTATTATTATTTATTATGAGCACCAGTCACAGACCAGGACCCCATTGTGCTTGGTGCTGTACAAACCCAGAACAAAAAGATGGTCCCTGCCCTATAATTGCTTACACTCTAAATACAAGGGTTCATCTACACAGAGAAATTGACTGACACAGATGTAGCTGAATGAGGCTATGTCTACAGTATGGACCTCACAGCGACCACTCCCAAAGAGCAGCGGTAGCTATGTCAGCGGGAGGTGCTTTCATGCTGACATAGCACTGTTCACACCAGCAGTTTTGTCCGTGAAATTTATGTCAGTTGGGGTGTGGTTTTTTTCACACCCCGAGAGACAAAAGTGTTAGTGTTAGTGTAGACATAGCCTAAGCTATTCTGGTCAATTTCTCCACGTAGACAAGCCCTGACATCAGACAGAACAAGTGGCGACAGACTGATAGGGAACAATAAGTCAATATTGTCAACATGATAGGTGGTAGTCTGAACTCACCAGCTGCCTAACAGGTAAGATTTTTGTAGGCATCATGACAAAGGAAAGTTTTAAGGAGAGTTCTGAAGAAGGAGAAGGAGATTACTTTGTGGATGTTTATGAAGACCACCTTCTAAGCATGAGGGGCAGCATGGGAGCAAGTTTAAAGGTGCTTGTTTGAAAGTTTAACAAATGAGTGTGGAAGGCTAGCATCCTTGGCAGATTGGAGACAGGGATCAACATCTCAACAGTGCATGAAAGGTGATAGGTAGTATGGGGATAGACCAAGAAGAGCCTTAAAAATGAAGACAAGCAGCTTATGTTTGATCAATGGAGAAAGAGGGGCTAGTGTAGCAATGTATTAGCTGAGATATTTCTGTAATAAATATGCTATAGATACTACTTGTAGTCTTCAATCGGTGTAGATGGCTAGGTAGAACTTGGAATGCTTCTTTTGTGCCTGCCCATCTCCTTTTTTGGTCTAAGTACCTTGCAGTTTTGCAGGTTTCTGTGGATGCTGTGATTCAATGTAAAATCTACTATCTATATCTTAAATTTAGAAATGAGTCAGATTTAAGTGCCTGTTTCTGTAAACAATATGCACACACAGCCCCTGAAGTGAATGTGCTTTCTGTGTGCAAAGCACACAGGACTGGGCCTACAAAAAGCAAGTTTCTTATTTTTCACTAGGAAGGAAGTATGTGAGTATGTTGTAATTCAGGACTAATCTATTATTTACCAATGTATTTTATCATACTTTCTGCAATATATAAAGAAGTCACACTTGAAACTTTCACATTCTGTGCAAATGATTTACAAATAAAACCCTTGAAATAGTTCTGATATGCCACTTTAAAAAAACATGGGCAGAATGTACAGCCTTTGGTATGCCCCAACAAAAGCAGTGCTGGATGGTATTTTCAGACGTGCCTAACTGATTAGGAGTACAGGTCCCATTGACTTCCCACGGGACTTGTGCTCCTAAGTAGGGCTGGCTGGAAAACAAATTCCATTTTGCAAAAAAAAAAACCAAAAAACTTTTGAGGATTTGATATTTGATTACTGAGCCCTTTCCATGTTTTTTGTGAAAAAAAAAAATCCAGAATAATTCAGGCCCCGCTTTCTCTCTTTCTCATTCAAAATTCCATCCTGGACCCGAGAAACCTTCTCAATGAAAAACTCATTGAAACAGATATATTTCCACAAAAAGGTTTTGTTTTGCAAGCATTTCAGTTTGTCTAATCAACATTTTCTGGGGAGGAAAAAAAAAAGTGTTGTTGAAAAATTCTTGACCAGCTCTACTCCTAAGTCACCTAGGCACTTTTGAAAATCCCATCCACTGTCTATTGCTAACCAAACCCATTGACTTCACGACTAAAACATTTTTCCCCCTAAAGGTCCAGAAATATTTGAGAATATATATTCTTAGCAAAAACACTTAAGAAATGGACTTATGCTGTGTTATGTGAACATTTAATGTGAAGTTAGAGTAGCATGTAGTGATTCAAAATAGATTCAAATAAATATGAATGGTTTTAACACAACAAGATTACCCTCAAATACTTCTTAAGTGCAAATATATTGTAAGAAATCTGTGGCTATCTAGGAATTTCATAGTTGTAATTATGAGGTGCATCATAGCCACTCAAATTTACAGCTACTGCAGTGATAAAACTATTATCCTTCTGGTCTAAGAACAAACTCCTACCACTAGACCTAAATGATAGTCTTTTCTATGCATTAGCAGAATACCATCTGACACAGAGCTCAGCAGTTCTCAATTCCATCTACTATAGGTTATGGTTACAGAGTAGACAGTTTGTTAAAATATTCACAATTTAGGAAAGAAAGGTAGAGTTATATTCCTGTTTCCTACTAAACTGGCATATAGCAAAAAAGTTTTGTACGATTCTGAATCAAAACCATTGAGTTTCACCCAGCCCTAGTTATGGTTCATTGAACTTTCATGTCTAAGAATACAGTGGCTAACAGTGAGAAAAGTCCTCTATTATTTTGATTTGTAAATCATATAGAAAATAATTTGGAGCAATAAAAGGACAGGTACGTAGAAAATTCAAAACTCAGATCAAGACATGCTTTTTCACACAATGCAAAGTTATCCTGTGGAACTCATAGCCACGACGTGTCATTGAGGCCAAGGGAATTTAAAAAGGGATTAGATGTTTATTTGGATAACAATAATATGGAGAGTTGATATGCTAAAAAAAAAGCTTTGGAAAGGCTACAAACCCTCATGCCTCAGGGTGTAAACCAATCTCTAACTACTGGGGACTAAGAAAACTTCTCTGCAGGGCAGGTTATCCCATAACTGCCTACTGCAGTATTTCTTACATCTTCATTTGAAACATCTATTAGTCTCTACTGTTGGTGACAGGATTCTGGATTAGAAGGACCACTGGTCTGATCCACTATGACAATGCCTATGTTAGGATAGAGTTAATCTTAGCTGATTGAGTTATGTGAACCCAAAAGTGACTAGTGACCTTCCTGTTTCTCTCAGCTCTATGAAATCCTCTGGGAGGAAGCTGTCTGCAGGATGCTGACTGTATTCTGTCTACAAGTTCCTCAAGAAAGTTCAGACACTGTTCCTTTTAACACTGGTCTCTACAGCTTATAAATCATAAATCAGCTCAAATTCATGCGACGCTGGGACCCATGTTCACAAACTTTTTGATGATTCTGGACTGAATTTCACCTGAGTTTTGTATCTGATGTGATTACAGCTTGCAAAATATTCAAACAGAGAGTCAGGCTTGCTCTCCAAAACATGCCTCACCATTGGTCTTGAAATATTAGCTACAAGTCTTGGTTATATGATTGCTAACTTTTCCAAGCTATGGATCACTGCACACTGCTTACTGGAACAGATCATATTTTAATTCTGTGTTCTGGAATCAGTACTTTCCAGCAGCCATTTGAATATTGCCAGGGGAACATTCTCTCAGTGACTGAAATTAACTCTTGTGCATGGGGCGGATATAGGCCTACTTTCAGGGTTTAAGATTATAAGAATATAACAGGCCTCAGGACATACAGAATTAAGTTCACATTCTATGACTTGGCTTTTCCTTAATTAAGTACCAAAACACATGTAGTCACTCTCACATTCACACATCCATTCTTACACACACACAAACTGATAAAGTTATTTCTTCTACAGGCTGGGAAGGAAATGAGAAGATGTTCAAATATCATTGTGATAGGAATCATATAAGCACAGAGACAGCAAGACAGAACCTTAGAAAAGGTGAACAATTTTCATCCTTTAGTTCTCCTACATTAACTAGATATCTTTTAAAGATCATTTAAGGAATCAGCAGGACTCTTAAATTATTGTAGTTGTGTTTTTCCACTATGATGTCACATTATCTTTAATTGGAGCGTGAGTTAACACTGAAATTGAGAAGGTTTCCATGATATCTTATCACAGGAGTTGATTTTATTAAATGGAAATTGTATGCAATCCATCTGACCAGAAAGGGCAGCAAACATCCTTAACCTGGCCTGATAAAGGTGATAAGGAAACACCTTTCTCTGTTCAGGCTTGATCCTGCACCATTCAAATCAGTTGTAGTTGTTCTATTGACTCGAATGGGAGCAGGATCAAAGCCTTAGATAAACAGGAAAGACCCCACAAATTTTTATGAGAACAAGGGCTGGTCTATACTACAAAGTTAGGTTGGTTTAACTATATTGCTCAGGGCTATGAAAAATTTCATGCTTGAAGAATTCTTCTTGCTACCATCTCTCGGAGAGGTAGATTTACTATAGCAATGGAAGAACTCCTTCCGTCGTTATAGTAAGTATCTACACTACAGTGCTAGAGCAGCACAGCTGCAGTGTTTCTAGTGTAGACATACCTGAAGTGCCAGCAGCCCCACAAATTTAACTGCTGAAGCCCAAAAAGAAGCACTGGAGACTTCTGCTGGTAGGGTGGATTGGAGCATATGTGGTACGAAAGCTGACTTCTGGAGAAGACAGAGAAGCTCCTCCCTGCCTCTCCACATTCAACAAAAGGATTCACATAGCACCAAAGAAGGGGAAGGTAAGTCAAATATAGAGCAGGTTGGGAAACAGTAATTATTTTCCATGATTATTTTTCCCCAAAGAACCATCAGCTACAGGATATGCAATAGGACAGATGAGTCAGAGTCCTTTGTTATCAAGTGTATTGCAGTAGTGCTGGGGGCACATCGTAAATGAGGCCCCATTGTGCTAGGCACTGTACATAAACACAAAGTAGCAGTATGAAGAAGAGCTTCTGTAAGACCTACTGTTCCTGTGTACTATATTCTATGACATTTTAAGGCTTGATCTACTTGTAAGAAGGGTCTGAATGAGCTCTTCCCTGACATCTGGTGATGGGCTGGGGTAAAAGACTTCAGGAGCAGACCGTGTTTGCACAGACACGCCTGCTCTGCCTAGGTGTGCTGCAGATGGAGCTGCTTTGCCAAAATGATCAATTTTGTCTGGCTTTGGGTTACAAATCACTTTCGTATTTGAATGCATAATGAAATATTATCTTTATTGTACGAGTAAAGGGCAGCAGAACTGTGCTTAGCATGCCCTGGTTGGGGGATCATCCTAAACTGAACCTCACTCGCTAAGCAGGGGGTGGATATGCCAAATGCTAGAGGAGAGTGGGTGGGGACAAGGGTTTAATGTCAGGGCTGATTGGACTCAATTGAGAGTCTTTGTTTCTGGTTGGCAATACCTAGACCTGACATCGCTACTGAGCAGGTCTAGGCGCTGAGCCTTAGACCTTGTATAGGGTCAGTGAAAGACAACACCGAGACTGCACTGGCTGTGAGATTCCCCTCTACCTGATGGAATCACTGAGAGCTGGGTTAAGTGGTGGAACCTCAGAACATGATGTCATGGGAGCAGCAAGCAGCAGTGGCGCCAGTGGTGGTGGCAGAGTGGTGGCAGCTGTGAGCCAGTTGCAGAGGCAGTGAACCCTGTGAACACATTTATGAACTCTGGCGCTTCGCTAACCAAGGACAGCCAACTGTGAGTGGGGTGCAGCAGAGGGAGAGAGGAATGATGTAATAAAGGAACATTTGTTGGTCACACTTTCACACCACAAGGTGCACTGTGGGGTCGGGTTTGCTTATGGTCACATGCTTTTGAATGTGGTTGTGGTGTTTTCCCAAATTAATGCTGGATTCCCTTTCCCTTCTAATAAAAGTTCTCTTTTCGTCATACATAGACTCAGTGTTTGCGAGCTGTCATAACTATAAAGGGAAGGGTAACAGCTGTCCTGTGTACAGTACTATAAAATCCCTCCTGGCCAGAGACTCCAAAATCCTTTTACCTATAAAGGGTTAAGAAGCTCAGGTAACCTGGCTGACACCTGACCCAAAGGACCAATAAAGGGACAAGATACTTTCAAATCTGGGGGGGGGAGGCTTTTGTTTGTGCTCTTTGTTTGGGAGGTTGCTCGCTCTTGGGATTGAGAGGGACCAGACATCAATCCAGGTTCTCCCCATCTTTCTGAACAAGTCTCTCATATTTCAAACTTGTAAGTAAACAGCCAGGCAAGGCATGTTAGTTTACCTTTGTTTTCTCAACTTGTAAATGTACCTTTTACTAGAGTGTTTATCTCTGTTTGCTGTACTTTGAACCTAAGGCTAGAGGGGGGTCCTCTGAGCTCTTTAAGTTTGATTACCCTGTAAAGTTATTTTCCATCCTGATTTTACAGAGATGATGTTTACCTTTTTCTTTAATTAAAAGCCTTCTTTTTAAGAACCTGATTGATTTTTCCTTGTTTTTAGATCCAAAGGGTTTGGATCTGTATTCACCAGGGAATTGGTAAAGAGTCTCTCAAGGCTACCCAGGGAAGGGAATTAGCTTTGGGATGGTGGCAGCGGACCAGATCTAAGCTAGTAGTTAAGCTTAGAAGTTTTCATGCAGGCCCCCACATTTGTACCCTAAAGTTCAGAGTGGGGAAGCAGCCTTGACATGAGCGGGGAAATATTGCCTCTTCGTGGTGCCCAGAGTGGTGTTACATTTTACCAGATTACTGGGTTGGAGCTGGAGTCGGTTCTGCTTTGTATTGTTAAGAGAAATCCCCTAGACCAGCGTTTCCCAAACTGAGGTCTGCGGACCCCTAGGGGTCCCAGAGGACAACAGGGGGTGCCCCCTCGCTCCCTCAACTCCTCCCCTTCCCTCCCAGCGCCTCCTTCATGCCAAAACACAGCTGTTCCCCAGCAAGAAGGCGGCGTTGGGAGGGAGGGGAAGGAGCGGGGATGGTCCGCGCTGCTGCTAGAAGCGGCCAGCAATCCCTGCAGGCCCAGGGGAGGGGAGGAGGTGGTCTGCCTCCAGCCCACTGCCCAAGCGCACTGGGAACTGCAGCCAATGGGAGCTGTGTGGGCATTGCCTACAGGCCGGAGCAGTGCACGAAGACCCCATGACCCCCCACCTAGGAGCCACTGTGAGAGGGATGTGCCGGTCACATTTGGGAGCCACCCGCCCTCACTTCCTCCTACACCCCAACCCCCTGCCCCAGCCCAGAGCCTGCACCCAAACACCCTCCCAGAGCCCACACCCCCGTCCGCACCCAAACTCCCTCCCTCACCGTTCACACCCTTGCTCATCCCACCCCTTGCCTCAGCCCTGATTCCTCTCCAGCACCCAAACTCCCTCCTGACCCAAACTCCCTCCCTCACTCCATGCCCCTGCTCCAGCTGTGAGCCCTCTCCAGCACCCAAACTCCCTTCCAGAGCCTGCACCCCCTCCTGCACCTCAAACCACTGCCCCAGCCTGGTGATAATGAGTGAGGATGGGGAGAGCCAGTGACCTAGGGAGGGGGGATGGAGTGAATGGGGGCATGGCCTTGGGGAAGGGGGCAGGGCAAGGGCTGAGTGGGGAGGGGGTTGGGAGTCCCCAAAAATTTTTAAATCAAAATGGGGCTCCTTGAGTTGCTAAAGTTTGAGAACCGCTGCCCTAGACAATTAATCCAGCCCTTGTTGCTCTCGGCTCCACCTGGCAAAAGGTTTCATGCTTATTATTGAATCAATACAGTAATTAAAAAGATATAATTACACTGACTCCAAGTGTGAATGAGGAAATTCTCTTCATTTGAGTTATCATATGTCCTACACTGGATTTCTGACATTAAAATAATAATAAAAAGGGTTGATTCAGAATGCTTCCTATTTTAATTCATAAAAGTTGGATCATTTTTAACTTAGGCCTTGTCTACACAGAAAAGTTTTTTTTTCAGTATAACCTCAGCTGTGAATTTAACCTCATATAGTTTCTATAACCCCCTCTCTCTCCAGGTGGGTAACTTATTCTGGTATAAGGTGGTGGAGGCGGTGGGGGAGGGAGTTTTGCCTATGTTACTTTGCAAAGGAGTTAAGTTAAAGCAAAAAATGTTACAAAAATAACAGTGTTCATATGTTGAGTTATACCAGTATAACTATGGCCACGTCTACACTTACCAGGGATCAATGCTGCTGAGATCAATGCAGCAGGGATTGTTCTAGTGAAGACCCAGTAAATTGAGCACAGAGTGCTCTCCGGTCGACTTCCGGTACTCCACTAGAATGAGAGGCGTAAGGTAAGTCGACAGGAGAGCATTTCCTGTAGATGCAGCGTGGTGTAGACACCACAGTAAGTCAACCTAATCTATGTCGGCTCAGCTGCGTTATTCACATAGATGGAGTAGCGTAACTTAGGTCGACTTATCCCAGTAGTGTAGACAAGGCCTATGTCTGTATAACTTGTTAAACTTCCCCTGTATACAAGCCCTTGATTTGTTTTCCATCCTGCAAATTTATTTTACTCCTATTTCTATACCAAGAAATCCAAACGGAGACTTTGCTGTAGGCGAACAGAGGCAGGGCAGGGAAACAAAAGTTAAAAACACACAATAGTGAAGATGCGAGATTATTTCTCGTAGACCGGCAGAAGAATGCTGCCTATTATAAGAAATCTGCTTGCTGGCAAAGCCCCAGCATTACAATGATTTGCAGCTGGTTTAATAACGAGTTTAACTCAGTGTAAATGGGATAATTGCTATTAATTTTTAATGGTTCATGAATAGAAAGAATGAATATATAAAGTGGGTAATAACTACTGATTCCTTTCCCTGGATCCTGCCATTATAGTCTAACTCCTAAAGTTACCTCTACAAAAGCAGTAATATGAAATAGCACAGACACAGAGAAACAAATAAAAAAAAAAGAGAGAGAGAGAAAAAAAGCCCATACAGGTTCTCTATTCAAAGCCTATGCATCATTCAGAATGTTTCCCTACATTGTTCTCCTAAGAGCTGTATCTAATCTTTCCCGAATACTGCAGTTTTACTCACAGTGGCTTGACTACCTCCTGTGGTAGGTCTCCAGTGCCAAATTGCTCTTACTGTTAAGGAATTTGTCCTTGTATCTAACCTAAAAGCTTTTAGTTTTACCATATTTAGCTATTGGGCCTTCCTTAGGGTGACCAGACAGCAAGTGTGAAAAATCGGGACAGGGGGTGGCGGGTAATAAGAAAAAGACCCAAAAATCGGGACATCTGGTCACCCTAGCCTTCCTTCTGTCCCTGCACACCACTCAAGAAATAGATGATCTGTGCACAGGGGAGTTCTGGACCTTGGGCTGGATGGAATAGTCTCCCACTGACAGCAGCACAGTTGTGTAGCCTGGACTGCATTGCCACCAGTGCAAACTCAGCACAGTAACAGCCTCTGTTATTCCTCTCTGAACAGGGGTAGGTTATTCGATTTATGTTTTGATTCATAAACTGTACCTTAATGCCAGAACATATGACATTTTTCTACATCACAATATTTCTAAGAAAAGGAGAAACCCCAGAGCAAACTTCCACCACCCACCCACGAAGACCCAGGCTTTGCCTACTGCCTAATGCCACAAATATGGGCTCTCTTGGACCAGCTAAGGAAGTAAATCTTTGAGTAACACCCTGCCATCCTGCACAGAGAACATTCTGCCACCAGTTCCCCCAGATGATTAAATATACATATAGGCTATCCTTCAGCTGCCTCAATTTGCAGGCTGAATGGCCATCTCTCAGATAACCAGATCCCAAAGCCCTTAGGGCCTTTTAGATCATAGTTAGCACTTTGTATTGCATATGGATGTGTCCAGGCAGCTAGTAAAGGAGTAAAGGTGTCAAAGAACTGGTGGCATATATTTCATTTTGTTAATAGCAATGTATCTAAAGGCAGGGAAACCAATATTCTGCTGTGTAGTTTCTGAGTTCTCTTCCTGGACCTTCACAAAGGTCAAGTTTCAGAGTAACAGCCGTGTTAGTCTGTATCCGCAAAAAGAAGAACAGGAGTACTTGTGGCACCTTAGAGACTAACAAATTTATTAGAGCATAAGCTTTCGTGGGCTACAGCCCACTTATGCATCCGAAGAAGTGGGCTGTAGCCCACGAAAGCTTATGCTCTAATAAATTTGTTAGTCTCTAAGGTGCCACAAGTACACCTGTTCTTCTCTTCACAAAGGTGTGGATCACCCAGGCAAGGTCCAGAGCTGAGAGGATAGCTTGCACATGTCTAATCCAATGAAGATGGGGGACAACGATTCTTTTCGCTTACAATGTCACTCAAGATGCAAAGAGCTGCAGAGGTTCCAAACTCCCAAACTACAAACCTCTCAGACAGTGGCAGACACCCTCATCAGAGACTTATCAAGGAGGTGATTAAATAAACCAGGAAGGGATGTGGCCTCATTCTTCACAGGTAGGAATCTGCAGCATACACTGGGCTTGGTTTCCACTTTTTAAAGTTAGATCAACCTAGCTAGTAGGTCACGGGTGTGAAAAACCACACACTCCTGACTTTTGTTGCTGTGCCGACTAACCCCCTGTGTAGCTGCAGCTATGTCAACAGAAGAATGCTTCCTTCAATGTAGCTACCGTTGTTTGGGGTGCTGGTGTTCCTACACCAATGGAAAAACCCCTTTCATAAGTATAGGTTGCATCTACACTAGGGTGTTGTGCCGGCATAGTTACGAAAACATAGCTGTGCTGGTATAATCTCCATAGTGTAAACATATCCTCACTTTGTGTCAGTGACTGCAGAAATGTAGAGTAGTATATTCAATGTGTTCATTATATTTGATGTGAGATGAAATGCTGGCTGCTTATCAAAGTAGCAGGACCGTGTTCCAAAAACCCCTTGCCAGAGCTCAGGATCTGACTACACCCTTCAGAATTAAGACCACACATGAACATGCAGTTAAGGAGTATGAATGTGACAAGACAAAATTACATTAAACTCATCACCCAGCCAATATATCTTACCATAAACTAAGTTTTACAGGCATTACCTCTTGGGAAGTTGCATTGAAACTGACAACCCTAGCTTTATTTTTAAAAGATTTTTTTATACTCAATACTTCTTATAACTGAGACACGTTAGATTTTATCTGAATTGGAGATTTCAGCCATCAGTGGTCAGCCACAAGTGTAGCTGCACCTAGTATAGACAGAGTAAACTGGGTAGAAATATACAAACCTTCTTGAACTGGGATAAACTGCACTGCTGCAAATCATGGCTTATAGCAGGTTGACCTGTCTATATTAGGGGTTTGCACTGGCGCAGCTGTGCCAGTTGCTGGTGGCTAAAATCAAGGGAAATTCCCAGTGTAAACAGGTCCTTACTTGTGACACTGCAAGAGACAAGCACTTTGCAAAGGATAATATAGTGAACAGATTTCTAATGGTTTTCCTTTATTTTTCACACATAGAAGCTTTTCATGAGATGGAGAAAACTGGGCTTTCAAATTAACACGTTTTTGTAAGACTTTTTTCTTTTTGTTTTATAAGAACATTTCTTGAAAGAATTCCCCCCGCCCCCATTTCTCAACTATGATCACTTGAGAAGAAAGGGAAACATCTCTGTATATCTCAGAATAAACATTCCCTGCTGGGTTCTTGGCACGCACTGAGCCCACCCCTTCAGAAAGAAATCAGATCCCAAGGCAAACAAGGTTTAAAAAAAAAAAAAGCAGCTGTTAAAACATTTGGGCTCTTCCCCCACCCCAGTACTACACATGTGTTCATTTCAGTCGTTTGCCTGTTGTACTGGAAGCCTCAGACCCTCTGCAATAAGCAAGGACATAAATGAGGCTAACATGGAGCATTCCCTTCCCATTCTTCCTCATTGCCATCCTCCTCATCACCACCACCCTCCTCTCCACATTCCTGGAGAACAGTCAGAAGATTTATTGTATAATTTATTTGGCGGCTGTTAACTGAGTGTGCAGCAACAGCTTGGTTTAATTAGGAAATCAGAGCATTTCTTTTATGTAGGTCACATCAGTTTTTGATTCTGAATCTCATAAAACTCTAACCTTTCTGAAAAGTCAGCAATGTATGTATGGCTTAAAAGAAAAAGAAAGAATGACTTTAATGCTTCTGAGTGTCATTTATGCCAACGAATGCCGTCTCCCCTCTACTATACAAATTGTTAGAGACATTTGTCTGAATGTCTGGATGGGGCATTTGGTGAAACTATCTCCTTTCACTAGGGAAAAGCTTCCAAACAGCATTATAATTACAGTCTGAGCTCCCAACTGCATGAAGCTTGGCCATGTTGGAAAATGAACAACTGATTGTCTGGGTTTTATTTCTCTCTCTCTCTCTCCGCCATTCACGTCAACAGGAATTATACTAAATTCAAATAATCTCAGCCAATCAGACAGCATGGAGGTACTGTCACACAACTGTACAATTATTATTTAATTACCCAAATTGCTGAACTCATACTAACGAGGGTCTAATTTGCATGTTTGTATAGTTATTTCTTGGGAACCATACAGTATGAGCATGGACTTGGGCTACTGCTTTCACAATTCCACAGCCACGTGCTGACAACAAACATGGTCACCTCAGCTTCTCATCCCCTCATTACATTACACAACAAATCTCCACTCCACTCTCCATTCATCCTGATTCCCTTCCTCCCACAAGTAACATTTTGAATCAAATGAAATGTATTTTATGAGCTTCCTCTCCTTCCTTTCTCAAATTCAGTAACAGTTGAGTTAATGGAGAGCTTAAACTATGTCCCTCATAACCCAATTTAGATATTGAATGGAGGGGGAAAAAAAGTCATTCCTGAGGTGAGGGAAAAGGGGAGAGGAAAAGGGCATAAGAGTGAAGAGCTCAGGGGGAATGGGGAGAGAAGGATGGAAGGAAAAACAAAAGGGGAAAACAGTATGGATATTCTGGGTTTACTAAGGCTACGTCTACACTACCGGATTGGCGGGTAGCGATCGATCTATCCGGGATTGATTTATTGTGTGTAGTGTAGATGTGATAAATCGATCCCCGATCGCTCTCCCATCAACTGCTGTACTCCAGCTCGGCGAGAGGCAGAAACAAAGTCAACGGGGGAGCCGCGGCAATCGACCCTGCGCTGTGAGGACGCAAGGTAAGTTGAACTAAGATACATCGACTTCAGCTACGCTATTCTCGTAGCTGAAGTTGTGTATCTTAGGTCGATCCCCCTCCCTAGTGTAGACCAGGCCTCAGGAACTAAGGCCTTGTCTTGACTGATTAAAAAGATGCAATTTTCAGTTCTGGGTAACATAAGGTAAAAACACAGTAAAATCCAGACAAAATAAGTAGCACTAGACCCCCTCTAGGGGTTGACCTTGGCATGTTTACCTTGTGTAAACTGAAGAGTCTGGTCTTCACTATGTTTTTACCTCAGGATACCTCTCACATATTAGCTGTTGTGATGTTTAAAAAAAAAAAAAAAAAAAGCAGAATTTGAACGTGGGTATTTTAACAGCACATAGCAAACAGCATAAAACACCACAGTAGAGATTGTGTGTCTGCATTGTCTAGTAGGTATGGTGTTAACTCAGCATGCCGTTACTCATCAAAGGGACAAGGGGGTGAGGTAATATTTTTTTATTGGACCAACTTCTGTGGGTGAGTGAGACAAGCTTTCGAGCTTACACAGAGATCTCCTTCAGGTCACTCATCAAGACCTGTGGAAAGACAGTTGGAAGGAATGCTGAAAGTAAAGTAGATATCTGTATCCACCCAACCATTGAAGACATAGATCACAGGAGAGGAAGTTATCTTAAATAAAGAGCTAAGGCTATATGTGCATTGTCCTTTTTTTCCCCTAGATCAATGAAGAAAAACATATTTTTATTTATACTTCTCTTCTTTTATCTCTGCTCCTTCTCACATGCCAATGGATTTTCCCCCTCTTGTGTTGGCTGATGTGCTGAATGCTGATGAGACTGTATTTGCAGTAAGCACCGGGCCTTATCTTCAAGGATTTCTTTCAAAATTTGACACCTATATTATTTAGGTATGGGCTAAGACATATTACCTAATTATCATATACAGGGTTAAGGGTGCTGATACCTGCAGTTACAATTTCTCACAATTTTAGTGGGTCAGATCACAAGCAGGGTGTGACCAGTTCAATGCTTGGATGGAATCCAGTGCTTTTAGGTAAAGCAGGGTTGGAAATGTTAGTGATTCACTAGGTGACACTGACCTCTCAAGTGATACTGAACTGATGCCCCAATGTGGTGATATGGAAGACTGTATTGTTAGAAACTTTCTGGTGAGACATGTAAAAGTGAAGTCCCCACTTCCTATTTTAACTGAAGAATCTATTGTACTTTTCACAAGTGGATAGTATTGCCCATGATCTGGTAGCTACATTCCAGTTTAGAGAATTACATTCTGCCAACCTTCATTTCTCTACAGTTTCTACTGGGCAGAATGCTTGTCTTTATTTTGTATCTGATTGTGTTTTTGTGCTCTGTTAAAGAGTTGCTGTATTCCATCCAAACGCAGCTGCAGAAATGTCCATTGTTTGTAAAATACTATTATTCCATAGGATGAAAGAGTGCTCAAATATATTATTGTTACAATACTTATTGTGTGAAGCAGAATTCTGTGAATTAGTTATTTTGCAATGAAATGTGAAAATTCATGTTTTTGAAAGAAAAGAACGCCACCCAAGTTATCTCCTTGATTTTCTTTGTGGATTTGGTGAAAACAAAAGATAGTTTCTACAGGAATAAAATTAGTTTATTTTTCTGGTAAATTTTCACTTTGGGACCAACCTATAATTTTATTTCAAGATGGAATTTTTTCCAATTTTGCCACAAAAATCTGTATTTGCTGGCAGCAATATCAAGACTTCACTCTGGAAAATTTTACAAATATTTACACAAATATATTTTTTCACAATCACATACTCCTGAAGCAAAAACTGGGCAGCTTCACACAGCACTAGAAAACTGCTGCAGACAGTCAGGCTGTGTTGCGGATTGTGCACTAGGCTGAGATCCAGGAATGCTTGAGTCTTAATCCTAGCTCAAACTATTGAACCTCATATTTAGTGATTTCCCTTTTGTTTGCTATTCCTTGTGTTCTGTGCACTCAAAATCTATGGAAAAGTTACATTTAGTTAAGCTAGGATGATGTTATGGCCTATGTAATTTATCTAAGATAAAATTACCAGTCAAGGACTCCACTGAGTTCTCGTTATACTGGCTTCTGATAACATAACTGAGGGCACTCGGTAGTGTAAAATCTTTCCAGAAGTACAAAGTACCCCCAATCCTGCTGAAGAACCTGCAGCTGACCAACCCAGCCACAGAAGTTGATGAGAGCAGCTGGGGAAGCGTTTTGGACAGCCATCTCAATGAATGCATTGATTCAGTACATATACCTCATGTAACTTGTGCGGCTGTGTTTCCCATGGAGCCTCAGCTACAACTGCCCTCCCCTAGTGGAATCCCAGGGAAGAGCTGCTGTGCTGTTTCTTCTATGAGAATTAATGCCACCTCAGTCACAACTGCGCCCACTGGCACACACTATACCACCTGGGGTGAGCAGAGACTCAAATATGTAGAAAGCATCACTTTCTAATGATGTTCCCATTCTTGGATAATATAGATTATTGGAAGCAAAAGCAAAAGCATGTAATTCCCTCCTTTGCATCTAGTGAAGAAACTCCTCATTTTGAGTAAGGCCTTGGTCTTTAATGTTGAACTCCTGCTGTTCTGAGATTATTGATCAATCAGCCATATCTCCAGCTGGCTACAGGATGCTGAGAAAAGACATTTGTTCCTGTCAAATTTTCCTCTGGGGTCTTCCAGCAGTATTCACACAGAAACAAAGAATTTGCTATAGCAACTGGTGTCAGAACCCTTCAAGACAGTGTAGTAGCTGAATTTTTGAGCAAGAAGTTTTGACCTTTCATGACCAGTAAAGAGACTGAACAAGAACACATAGTGTAGCTAGAACATTCTGATGAATATTTAAATATCCAGCTGCCTCTCAGTAAAACTGTTTTCCACTGTGAAAAATCGCTTATTCTTTTAAAAAACATCTCTGCTGCAAAACAACAACTAAAAAGTCAATTTTTGTTCCCTGTCCCCAGATACTCCATTTCCTGGTTATTAGTTCCAGATCAGTTGTATGTTATTGGCTCTGCAGGTATTAAGGGACCACCACAGAACTGACATTTTTAGGTGACAGGAATGAAAGCATAGGCACCATTAAGTATGTCCCTAGTGGCCATTCATAAAAAAGGCACTGAAGTATGGGAACTGCTGTACAAGAAAGGATAGAAGCTAGGTGTGGTTGACATTTAGATATGACAGACAGATTAGATAGACAGATAATTGTTTGAGCACAATGGGGAAGAGGTAGAAATATTTTTCTAGCTATCGCCCAGGTATATGACTCTGGCAAACAGTGGCTTACCACTTTTACCAACTTCCCTAATTTTATATTTGGCTTCACATAAATACCTCACATTTTTACAAGAGGAATCTTATTTATTTTACTGAAAGCTGAGTTATCATGTGCCATTGGATGGTATAATATCCCTGGACTACATACACTCCTCCTCGTTCTGTAATTCCCCTGGTTAGGGGAATTCTCTTAGTGTTATTGCCAAGAGTCATCAAAGTTAAAGATGAGGTGCGGGGGAAAGGTACTTGTAGATCATCTAGTTTTTTTCTCTGCCAGTGCAGTTCTTTCCTACACTACTTTTTTCAAGTATTTTGACTTTTCTTGTTTTAAATGTCCCATTTCCCTTGGAAAAGCATTGCACAGTCTATTCAATCTATAAGGGAAAATGTCCGTACTTTTAGTTAGCCTACATTTTCCATTTCTTAATTTTATTTAATTATACTCTCCCTGTTTATACTCTAAACAATTCATCTCCCTCTTGGGGTTCATAACCTTCAAATATTTGTAGACTGCTATCCAGTTCTTAAATTGGATCGGGTGGGGAATAGAGTTAGATTATTGTATCTCCAAGTTCCCCACCCAGAAAACATAATAGCATGCACCAATTTCTGCTCATCCTGCAGCAATGAGCAGTGGGGTATGACATAACCATATATAACCTCCCATAACTGAAGTCCTGCTATTATCAGAACTCCATTAGGGGATGATCTTGCAAGTAATTAAACCCCCACAAGTTCTCTTGTGTCATCAGACTGAGCCATGGTATATTACTCCCTAATAAAGACCTATGCTTATTACACAGTCATTCTGTAATTCTCCCAACTAGTAAAGAGCTGTCTAAGTATTCTAATCACTGAGGCCCTAACTCAGCAAATGTGTTGAAATTTAAATATGTGAGTAGTCCTACTGAAGTCTTAAAGTTAGGCATATGTTTATTTGGAGCCCTAATATTTTTCCTGATATAATTACTTTCCAGATAGAAAAGGATTGTCCCTTCTTCTAGATGTTCTCTTTTGCCTCTTAACTGAGAAGCAGTGTATTTTTCTTGGACAGAAGGCGAGATGATGTATGAGTGTGTCAGTGCATGTTACATTTTACCAGCTACAATGCTAGCTGCTATACCATACTAGGTCTGTCTGTCTGCCTCTTTGTCTTTCATTACTTTTTATTTTTATGTAGATGAATAACAGTTGTATTCATTGTTCCTTTATACTTAAAAAAATCTTTGCAGAGGAGTGGTCCCATTTTTCCTTTTGGTTCCAATTAATGTCATTCTACCTACCACTATTGCATGTATCATCTGCCACTGAAACTCTCTTTAATCTCTGAAGAACCCTACTAAAATAAACGGCCTCTCTGCTGTTTAGTCAGGCAGTTAATTTGCTGCTGCTTGACTTTATTATTTATAAAACTTTTATTTGCCCATTTCCACCAGTTCTGTGACTGTCTTCTGTGTGCAGCACAGAGGTCTGAGTGAGTGATACTCCAACTACACAACAACACTGAGAGCCTTCACATTTGCAGGAATGGCAGTGAGTTTGCAACAAGAGGTGAAAAAGGGAGTTCACCTATAATTAAGGTGATAGAGGAGGAACAGCTCCTGATGAAATGTCATTAAAAAAGTCAAGTCATTTTTAAGTTAATCATGAAAGTCTCAAGGATGACTAACAACTTCCTTCTACTAATCTGAGAAATACTGAATTCTTACCAAAATAAATGTCTGTTTTCAGATGATGTGAAAGTATACTCCTAAACAGAAGTAAGCCAATAGTGAGGGGAAAGTACAAATGGACATTTTTGTGATTTCCTGAACACTTGGATTCAGACATGTTTTCAACTTTTAGGTTTATGTTTGGTACCCCTAGGTACCACTGTCCATCATTTACCCTCTCTTCTACACCAGTTTGCAACACTTGAGGAACAAGGGCCAGTCTCTCAGACAGTCCCTGGATGTTTGTCGTTATTGGCTTAGTCTCTCAAAGCCTATTGCCCCTTCTGGTTTACCTCCTAACCCTCTTTCTGGGACGTAGTGCTTTGCTGACAGCCAGGGTAGCTCTGGGAGCTGTGCGTCCTGCGGCTGTCCCCTCCTTGGCTGGACTTCCTCTGTTACCACCAGTCTCTGAGTGGAGCAGCCTACTCACTGCCTCTTCCTGTGGTAAATTTCCTCTTTTAAGCTCCTCTTCCTCCAGGCTGAACAAGCCTTGCAGGTGCACCTTGTTAGTGCAGCATAGGCCCAGAAGAGCTTGTTAGCCTACTCTCGCCCAGTGTGAGGGCGTGTCCCTTCACAATGAAATTTAAATTTGTTTTGTAGCTAAATGAAATTTGTTTGGGGCCAAAGTGGAAGTCATTTATAAAGGTCATGTTATCCAATCCAAGCAGAGAAACAATACCTTGTAACCAACCATGTAGCCAGAATAACAAATGCTGAATAATGAATAAGGAAATGAATACCTGCTAGGAAGTGTTTACTAATAAATCATAGGTTGGGATTTGCTTACATAAATTGTCAGACAATTTCTAATAGCAAACAAATTCACAACAATAATGATCTGTTTGAATAACTCATGAATTGAAAATAGAAATAAATTCACTGCAGAGTTTGTCCACTGAAATTATTCTACCAGTTCAGTCCCTAGATCATAAAGATACAAAATATTAAAATTAACATAATGCCTTTTTTCAGTTCCAAAATATTTTAAAGGTGCTGGAATTGATATTTTAGTTTACTTTTCTAATAATAATGGGGAAGCTGATGCTTAAATCCTATTCATTGCATCAAAATTTCACTGGGGAACTCATAAATAGCAGCAAATCTAGACAGGGCCGGCTCTAGGATTTTTGCTGCCCCAAGCAAAAACAATTTTGGTTGCTCCCCCCCGCTGTTCTTTTCTTACCCCACCCCCAGCCCCGCCTCAACTCCGCCCCTTCCCCAAATCCCCAGCCCTGCCTCCTTCCCACCCCAGGCTCTCAAGCTTAGGAGGGAGGGAGGGAGGGAGGGGGAGAAGCGGCGCATGCGCCGCAGCCACTTGGAGTCTCCCCCTCACTCCCAGGCTCTCAAACCTGGGAGGGAGGGTGAGCAGCGGCGCGCGAATCAGCTGTTTCGCGTGCCGCGGCCGCTTGGGATCTCCCCCTCCCTCCCAGTTTGAGAGCCTGGGAGGGAGGGCGAGCAGCGGCGCGTGAGCAGCAGCAGCGGAGGTGAGCTAGGGCGGCCGGGGCACATTTTTAGGGGCAGCAGGGGCAGCATTCTGGCGTCGGCCATGCCGCCCCTAAAAATGTGCCGCCCCAAGCACCAGCTTGTATTGCTGGTGCCTAGAGCCGGCCCTGAACCTAGAGAACAGAGGACAGTGAAAGACCTTCTATTCCAGGATGCAAACAATAATCACTCTTCCTCAACCAAGTTTCTTCCTTGCTCCAGAATCCCTCTGGAGATGAATCAGACCCAGTATCAGGGCTGAGAGGACTGGTACTCTCCGTGCATCACCTAATCCCCTCAGTCCCATGGGGATTATTCGCAAAAGCAAGTACCAATTCAGCCACTATTATCTTTCAAGAGCATCCTATTGTGTTGATGAATTCCTATGGCATAGTAGTTAGTCAGTAGCCAAGCAGATTAGACCCTGGCAGCTTCTGAAGGGGACAAGGAGACCCAGGAGAGAGAAGGGATTCAAGGTCTCTGTATGTATGGTCTTGGCCTCAAGTGAGTTCCGTAAAAACTAGGGGGGGATTTTAGAGGATATGCATATTTCTGAAGTTAAACCTACTCCTTATGCCTCAAGGGAACAATATCAAGGAAACTCTGAGGAGAATATTGTAGTACACCTCTACCCCGATATAACGCTGTCCTCGGGAGCCAAAAAATCTTACCGCGTTATAGGTGAAACCGTGTTATATCGAACTTGCTTTGATCCGCTGGAGTGCGCAGCCCCCCCCACCCCGGAGCACTGCTTTACCGTGTTATATCTGAATTCGTGTTATATTGGGTTGCGTTATATCAGGGTAGAGGTGTATTTCTAGATTCCAGGATGATTTGGGCAATAATATAAAAACTTATTAGAATACTAGAATTCTTTCAAAGTACAGATGTTTCATTCCAGATAGCAGTTATTTTTTCCTGGTACAGTGGAGCTTTACATAGAGAGCTTAGTTCTAGTGAAACCCTGGCTATAATGAAGGGCAATGAAAGGCTTCCATTTTCAGCACATTACACTGTGCACATTGGAACTCTGCTAATACTAAACTTCTGCTTATAAAACCCAAGCCAATAGCCACTGAAGACAATGGAAAGGCTCCCACTGATATTAATGGGTACTGTGGAGGCCCATAGTGAAATAGTTTCGTTGGAGCAAAGGTGGGATTTTCAGAAGTGCCCAGCATTGGCCTAACTTTGCCTCCATTGAAGTCAGTGTCAATAGAGGCAGGTAGGCCAGTGCTAAGTGACTTTGAAAATCTAACCCAGAATATCTGCCACAGAGCCCCATTGTTCCCCCTTGTCCAGCCAGGGAAGTCCTTCATTATTACTTTGAAACAGAAAACCACTGGTTTTAAATGTAATAGTTTCACTATTTTAAAGGCTTTTAGATTGTATATCTATCAAAAATATTTTGCATTGTTATTTGCAATGTTGTTGTAGTAGTGTTGGTCCCAGGATATTAGAGAGACAAGGTGGGTGAGGTAATAGCTTTTATTGGACCAATTTACCCACCTTGTCTCTCTAAAAATAATGTAAACACATTTCTTATTAAAGATGCTGCTTTGCTCTCCCATTTTATTTCTTTCTGTGGAAACAAATGTCTTTAATTTCTTTGATGGCTAAGTGCCTTAAACACCTTTCTGCCTTAACTAATGTGGCAGTTCACTTTAGAGAGCTGTTTAATTTTTGAACAATTTTTGTTCAGCCTGTTCTGCTATTTGAAAAAATAACCCTATATTTTTAACTTTATGAGCATAATTTTTAAGGGAAAAAAAGAGGTTTCTGCATTTATTTTATTTGATTGTTTGTTTTTTTGAAGAAAAAAAACTCTCACTAGTTCAGGTTTTCTAAATAAAGAGGATTTAACTAGGTATAAAAGAATAATATGAACAAAAGTAGATCTAAGCAGAAAAATCATGAGGACTGTCTTCGACAAGATGTCTCTAAGAACGTGCTATAGTCTTCCAAGAAAAGTGGTGGGGACCCCATTGCTACAGTTATTTAAAATTAGACTTGGCAAAGAACTGAAGCATAACACATAGAAGAAACCACTCAATAATCCTATATCAGCAATGAAATAACAAGCTGACTTAATAGGTCTTTTCTATCTCTAATTGCTATGATTTTGTGATAAGGAACCTTTTCTCCCATGTGTCTGAGACATTAATACAGGTATCTCCTCTGCCAGCTGATGGGAGAATAAATGGCAAAGAAAATAAATATGAAAAGAAAGATCTTCTTGTGGAAGTCCTGAAGCAATTGGACAAGATCAGTGGCAATATATTCACACTGAATGCACACGATCTTTACTGGGATAGCAAGTTTCAGGGCAGTTTTATTTCTCATTTCTGATGCATTATCTTATTTTCTCCCATGCTGTGTCACAGCATGTCATCTTGTTTTGCAACAAGACACCATGTGAAGCCTCGAGACAAAACCTCTAAAGCATAAGAAGAAATGTGTGTGCTCTTTTTCATTTGGGAGGCAACCCAATCCACATTATGCAGTTGACATTTTGCAGGAGGATCATCCTCTAAAAACATAGAATTTACATAATTTCTAATTACAAGATTATATTTACAGGCACCTCAGTGCCTGCCTGCACAACTGTAAATGGAAATGAAACTCTTTTAAACTGTCCATAATTGTTAGTTATTTTTACATACCTAACAGGCTTCAAGGGGCTTTAAAATATAGGGAACAAGATGTAATACTTGCCTAAGAGATTTTACAATCTAATTCTAGATATGATACAATATCAGGGTGGGGATGAGGTAAGGAAGGACAATTGTTTTAGTAATAAGAACGTCACATGGTTACACAGCTTGGCTGTTGAACAATTTGGTGGTTCAGCTTGATTTGGTGGCCTCAGCAACAATCACATTTTTATATTAGCCTCTAACTCACAAACTGGGCACTGAGAGTAGAATATTGGTCCTTCTGCTTCAAACCCTCTACTGCTTGAAGAACACCAGTGGCTCGTGGTAGTACCAAGTTCCTTATTCTCTTTGTGAGTCAGCCACTAAAGGACAACATATATAACACCCTCATACACACCAAGTCAGTACATTACTATAGTAGTCATTTCCAAAAGCAAGCTATACAACATGAGCTCCTCCCAATGTCCTCAGGATAGGAGTTAGAAGTCTTTGACAGAGAGCACCTGACTCACACAAAAGGTTAGTGACTGTCAGAGGAAAACACTCCCTTCCCATACCTCAAATTGACAACAAAACCAAGCAACAGCATTTCAGCAATAATGTATTGATGGTTTTGAAGACTAAGAGGTGTTGTATTTGGTACAGAGTCGTATGCTTGGAAGGAAGCACTGGAAATTTAAATGTTAGGCCAAATTATGCTCTTATGTATGGAAGAGGTTTTAATGATGCTTTCTGTAACTATGATGAAGATGGCTTGTCCCTAGCTACAGTTGCAGTTCAACAGTGTTCAATTGCACCCTTTACTGACACCCATTGCCAGCAACAGGCAATTTTGGAAGTGTGGGAAGGCCAGTAAGGGAAGGATGTCAATGGTAAAATACACATCTACCTTTAATCTTTCTTTTCCCCATTTCTCCACTCTAAATAATTCTAGTTCAATTAGCTAGTGATACCACAACTACTGCCTCTACAGAGACAGCATTGGCGCTGTGTGAAATTTACAACCCTAACAACCAAAAGTTTTTTTTTTTAATCAATTGGATATATATTATCAAACATTTGTCATCCCCAAAATTTGACTCTGATATATATTGCACCTTTATTGCAGCTTTGTTATTTTTCTGAAAGCTGTAAAAGTTTTGATCCTCCCCAAAATTGTCAGAGTTCTTCTAAGATAATACATGATAGGTCACATACATTTCATTTTGTTTATTATCATTAGGTTGAAAATAAAAAGGAGAAAAATTGTAAAATGGATAAACATGGCAATATTTTTGGAACATATACACTAGGCTGATTACCTAAAATAGAAGTTTAACCAATAAATGTTTATAAAGGATAAAAAACAGCAAAGGCTGTGAAGTTATCTGCATGGGATGTATTGTTTTTCTATTCCTGCACTTGTAATTGTTTTCAGAACTAAGATGGTTTTATTCTAAATAAATCTTAACCTGCTAGGAAAAATAAGAGGAAAAAATAGGAGCCTACTTACACTGTATACTAGAGTATTTGTGGCTAACCCTGGAGTTGTTGTTGATTGACATTGGCTGCAGGGGAGTTCACAGCTACTGCAGTCGTAACCCCTCTCAGAATATTTGCTGTCAGCAACAGTGTAGAAGCAGCACCTAATTTGAGATCTCTCAGGAGTGGAAAGCATAAGAGAACAAAATTACAGTCATTTATGCTTTAAATTGAAGCAAAAATGTCTGTAACTGGTAAGGTTTTGAGAAAGATTTAGTGTGAAAGTATAAAGAATCAAAGGAAGACTATAATAGTTTTTCTTTAAAGTGATCTTTCAGTGGTAAAACACCTGTCAACTTTTTCAATATCCTAGGCTAACTGTTACTGACCTCAAAACTGCACCTAAATTCTGCAGCTTTTAAAATCAAACACAATTTATAGCTCCTTCTTGGTTAAACTAAAGACCAGTTGGGATAGGTTTCAGTGGGATAAACTAGAATTTCACATGATGATGCTTAATAAGGTTAAATGAAGTTTCATAGCTTTAATTCTTTCATGTACTTCTAAAAGTGTATCCCTCCCTTGTTCATTTTTAATATAAAATTGCATCTAAGATCTAACATTCAAGGGGATCAAATTTAATCAACTGATTTGAGTTGATAAAGAAAGAATATGGATCAGATAATTAAAGTGCAATAACAGACTTCTTATCCTCTGATCTTTTAAGTTTTATTAAGGGAGAATCAGAGCAGCTGGGCTGTCAGCAAGCAGGGCTATAAGCAAGAGCCACAGTTTTTGCAAGATGAATTAAAAATACAGAAACACTGCATGGAAAGTATTTAATACAGATAAGCTAAAACCAAACAGATTTCCAAGTGACAAGAGGAGATTTCTGTGAGAAGACAAGAAGTAAGCCTTATGGTCAGAAGCTCAAGAAAGAAAAGATCTCTCTTCTCCCTCTGTTGGTGAGAAAGTTCTGCCAGAGTGCTTCATTTGCAGTGACTACCTACCCACAATTCCCCTAGTGACACTTCATGACAATACATGATTCTGGGGGATAGAGGGTTCCTTGGGAGGTCCAGGGAGAGGGTAAGAGCTCTCACCTTATGGCAAAGAGCTCATTTCCAAGTAGCCAGGACTCTGTTCCAGGGTTCAAAATATACTTGACTCCCCCTGTCTCCTCTCTGTGAGGGGCAATGCAGTCTGAGGACTTCACAATGAAAGATGGTACAAACTGAGGACTTTGATGTGAGAGCCATTGCAGAGCTGAGTGGATTCTACTGAGGCTCTATCTGCCCAGCACGTTAATAATGCTTCTGAATTGGATTAGGTGGTGCCAACTTCAGGCGGGACCAGGAAAGCAGCTTTCTTGAGACTGGAGACAGACCTGGAAAGGGACACTTGAACTACTGCTACCCACCGATCCTAACCAAGAATGGGGATTTAGTGGATGGGTGAGATGGTGAAGTCCAGGGACTTTTTCCTGTAGGACATTCTCAGCAGCGGGTTGGAAGAGAGTTGGATAGGCTTCTGCCAAAGTTATTGGAAAGTGGTCAGAGGGGCCATAATTTACTCTATATTTGCATATCTATTTTGTTGCTGTGTTTTCCCAAATTTATGACTATGTTCTCTTTCCCCATAATAAAGATTCCTTTGTCTTAGAGTGCTGGTGAGTGGGAGAAGTTCTGCCGGGTAAGGTCACTCAAGAAGGGTGTTTAGTTTTTTTATGTGGGGGACTAAACCAGTTCATTTTTTTTTTGTCAAGAAGAAGCCTAGCTATATTGAACTCCTTTTTGCTCCCATTAATCGCTTGACCAAAGGTTTACATAAATACATAACACCTCTGTAGGCATACCTATAAAAGAACAAAAGAAGAGTAGGTAAACTGACGTTAGAGGTTGATAGTTAAGATGCAATAAGACGCAAGTTAAAGTCCTTGTTCTGCCTGATTCTATAGAGTCAGTCTTCCTCAAATCAGGCAGAGCAGGGATTTGGACCTAGGTCTCCCAATCTCTTCTCTTGGAGCACTTATACTTTATACAAATAACTAAATATTTACTGAGCCAGAGAGCCTGAATCTATAGCCTGGTGGTGAGGGCACTCATCTAGGACATTGGCAACCAAGGTGAAAGTTAATGCTCTGAATCAGACAGAGCAGCAACTTGAACCTAGTTCTCCTACATCCCAGATGAGTGCTATTGGCAGGGTCTTGAAGCTCCTCCTTGGACTGAGAAACCTTCCCAATGAACATTTTGTTGAAGCTGGTATCTTTCCATGAAAAGTTTTGGTTTCAACTACCAGAATTTTTGAACAAAAAAAAGTTTAGTTGAAAGATTCCGGATGAGCTCTATCTGTAGCAACATTTCTAAAAGTATGACTTTCAAAGAAAAGGATGATGCACTATGTTGTAAAGAGCATATTACAGAGTACAATTTGCAAGGCAAATAGCTATCCAATCTATCTCTACCCAAGGGATGGTCAACAAAAGGAAATTGCAATCATTTAAGTAAAAATGGTTTCTAATTTGATTTAGTTTAATCTTACACCACCCTCTTGGGTTGGCAATCTTGGTTTAAGAGTGACTAATACTGATTTTGTTTAATTCAGTTTGTTATCAAAGTAAGCTAAATGGACATAAGGCATTTGGATTTAAGAGTGTCTACACAAAGGGGTAGTGTCAATTTAATTAAATCAATTTAGAAACAGATCAAGTTAAATTGTGAAGCTTCTATAAATACAGATTGGACCTAACTTTTTATGTGTGACCTTGTGACTTTTCTGGTTAGAAAGCTATTCCCATTTGCATTCTGAGGGGAAACATTATATTTCAGTACAAATATATGCAGTATCTGAGATCTTTAAATTACTGAACTAAATGCATTGCACTTTCCTTTTAAATCTCCCTGTTATATACAATCCACCAAGTCAAAGGTGTAGTATTTTGGAAGCTGTGTTGATCGTCACTACAAGTGCTGCATTAAAATACTGCTACATTCCTCTCAGAGGCGTAGCGAGCGCCCTCCATAACCTCCAACCGGAGGGGGCCCCGCAAGGAAGGGGGCCCCTAAAAGTGGCAAAAAAAATGTAAGGTATAACTAGGTAAGTGACATTTATTGACGCTATTGCACAATCCATGTCGGTTTTACTGACAAAACCGTGAAGTCATTATGATACATCATAATGCTATTGGCTACATCAGTTGTCTGTCGGTCAGTTTCGAATTTTAGTTGGACCCATTCAAAGAATGTGTATTTGCGTTCATAATGGCGGTCGGTGGATAAATGTTATTAATTTAGTTGTTTAATTTTTTATCGTTTGAAACTATTAGTTTCCAATGCAGAAGCGTGCTTTGTGATGTCTAAGAGAACGTATAAGAGCGGAGCTAGTAAACGAAAGGCAGCAAAAGATGCCGAGAAGGAACTTGAGAAAATTCCAAAGTTGTCAACGTATTTTGTGCTGCAAACCAACGTACAGGTACAGGCACATGAAACGGACAGCGCTAGCAGCGACGAATCGTATCCAGAAGTATCCAGAAGTGCTTCAAGTGAGGTCGAAGGTGAAGCCAATTGTTCTACCAAACAAACTGACAGATATTCCGGCTGCTGCCGGGAAAGAAGTATCTGAATCTGAACCACTGACTGATGATCCAGGAGATTGGCCGTCTATAATATCGGACAGGCAAGTGTGTGACATTGTTGCACGTGGCCCACCGCAGCAGAATAAAAGTTACGAATTTCCATTTAACAAGGAAAGATGGAGGTTCACAAGTACTCATTTCTATCGAACCATGGCAAATGGCAAGAAAATAAGACGTTCATGGTTAATGTACTCAGTTCAGAAAGATGCCATTTTTTGTTTTAGTTGTAAATTATTTGGCACTGACGACATACCGCTACGTCGTGGAACATCTGCTTGGAAAGCACTGTCAAAAAGACTTCAGCAGCATGAAACAGGCAAAGGTCATCAAGACTGTATGGTGAAATGGTTTGACCTTCGGTCAGGCATAGTAAACCATACATCTATTGACCAACTCGAATTGCAGGCTTTTCTGAAAGAAAGAGATTTCTGGAGAAATGTTGTCAAACGCATGGTTGATGTCATTATTTTCTTGTCCAAAAGAAACTTGGCATTTCGAGGAAGTAATGAAAATCTCGGCGATCCTTCAAATGGCAACTTTTTGGGACTGTTTGAATTGCTTGCAAAGTATGATACTGTCCTCAGTGAACTTTTACAGAGGATTAAGAAGGCAGAGACACATGTTCAGTACCTCAGTCCACAGATCCAAAACGAGCTGATTCAACTTGTTGCCAGTAACATTCAAGAGACCAACATAGCGCAGCTTAAAAAAGCAAAATATTATATTATTCAGTTATTTTGGACTGTACTCCCGACGTGTCACATGAAGAACAGATGTCTGGGGTGTTACGCTTTGTTGAATGCAACGGTGAAGATGGTGTCAATATTCGTGAAGCATTTGTTGGTTTTTTTTAATGTTCATGATACAACTGGCGAGGGCTTATTGGAAGCGTTCCTTGAAAAGGCAAACAACTTAGGAATAGACATTGCTGACATGAGAGGCCAAGCTTATGATAACGGTGCAAATATGAGAGGAAAGAATAAAGGAGTTCAAGCCCGCATGCTAGAAATAAATGACCGTGCCTTGTATGTACCATGTGGAGCTCACACTTGGACTCTTGTGATCTCAGACGCAGCAAAGTCATCGAAATATGCCGTTGACTTTTTCGGTCTGATTAACAGAATATACGTTATCTTTTCTTCTTCACCTTCATGTTGGGATATACTTCAAGAACATATGCCAATACCTGTTAAAGGGTTATCGGACACTCGTTGAGAGTCGAGAATTGATGCTGTGAAGCCATTGCGTTATCACCTTGAAGAATTGTGCAATGCTTTGTCATCTTTGCGAGAATATGCGCTCGAAAAGAAAGATGGCAATACAGCAACAGAAGTCGGTGCGCTTTTAGACCATGTTACTACGTGGCCTTTTGTTCTGACTGTGTACACGTGGTACAATATACTATTTCACGTCAATAAAACCAGCAAATTAATTCAGTCACCAGATGTGTCAATTGATGTACTGCAGGCAGAAGTCGGTGCTACAAAGAAGTTTTTGGAAGACTATCGAAATACAGGATATATCTCTGTGGTCACAAATGCACGTGAAATAGCAGAGCATATGGGTATTGAGCAGGTGTTTCCAGAAACCAGGGTGCGATGTAAGAAGAGAATGTTTGATTACGAATGTGCTGATGATTCGAGTCATCTTTCTGCCGAAGAAAAATTCAGATCGCAGTTCTTTCTTGTTCTCACTGATCAGGCCATATCTTCTGTTTCGTCGCGATTTGACCAACTCGTGGAGTGGTATAAGTTGTTTGGATTTCTGTACAACGCTAACAGCCTGAAGCAGTGTCACAGAGAAAATTTACTGGAGAATCACAGCAAAAATTTTGAAAGAAAAATGGGAGACATTGATGCCAACAAACTCATAATGGAATTGAATCATTTTATTTATGTCATCGAGAAAGAGAGAGGACTTGTCATGGCAAACAATTTTTTAACGTA
This sequence comes from Chrysemys picta bellii, assembly GCF_011386835.1. Taxonomy (NCBI): domain Eukaryota; kingdom Metazoa; phylum Chordata; order Testudines; family Emydidae; genus Chrysemys; species Chrysemys picta. The sequence continues at coordinate 59,656,828 of NC_088791.1, forward strand.
CATATACAAGAACAGCCTTCAGTAGATATATCCGAATCTTTGCATTTACATCAGAATTCTTCTGACCACACCAGTTACTGTCGCTGGTGCTGAAAGGAGCTTCAGCAGAATGAAACTGATCAAGAATATCCTGCGCTCAACCATGACAGATGACAGGCTTTCTGCGCTTGCAGTTATCTTAATCGAAAACAAGATTGCCAGATCTCTGGACTATGACACATTGATTAACCAATTTGCGGAGAACAAGGCTCGAAAGAAGCGCTTTGCGTAAATACGGAATACATGTACACTGTAGGCCTATGTATACATAATATGAACCCTGTATATTGTATAAAATAAATACCGCATTCCAGTTTCTGCATTGTAAGGGGCCCCGCCCGGACATATGTTCGGAGGGGGCCGCGTTCTTTGTTGCTACAGCCCTGATTCCTCTATATTCTTTCTATAATGTACAATACAAAAGCTTTGAAAAAAACCTCTTTTACTTGGATGCAAAGGTGACATATTTAAATTAAAAAAAAAAAGAATTTAAAAAAATGAAAGCTGTGCTTGCTTCTACTCTGTAGTTGCACACTCCACTCCCAGATGTGCCCTGTTTATACCACATGTATGTTTGCGCAAGTTCAATACCTTTGTTCTGACTGACTATGCATTAAGTAAAGAACAGGGCTTTGTTGAACGACAGTTTATGAGCACATGCTGTTATGACTTTAAATTATGGACTCAAGCTGAATGTATACTCCAGGGCAGTTTTAAAAAGAGATTTTTAAAACAATTAAAGCCGATTTTCTTCTATTTTGTCAATTATTTAAAAGATCTTTTTTGTAGTGTATATGGAATCTAAATTACTACATGAGGCAATCTTTTATATATGTTCTCATTTTGGAGGGAGGGATGTTGCTCCAAACCTGACAAGGATCAGCTTTATGGAATCTACTACATGCATACCTGTGCATTAAATTACCTGATGTGATCACAATTAAAACAAAACAAAGCAGTTGCTACCCTTATATGCAATATACTGTATATATTCATTTATGGGTAATGTCTTCATTCCCTACCACTCTAAATTAAAGAGTGGAGAGTGTGGAGAAACGCACAAGGCACAAACAGATATTGTTCTATTGGGCTGTAACCCATAGCCTGCTATGTCAAGTGCTGATGCTATGCATCATTGCCTCTGGGAGACTGCCTGAGGCTGACAGAAAGCCTTGTGGACTGCAGGGTGTGCACAGTCACTTACACCATCCTTTGGCAGAGTGCAGCATGTGTTCCCACATGCGGCCAACTCTGCTGGCTAGTTCGGACTCGCTTCCTGTTAAGGGCAAGAGTTCTGAGATTCGAGCACCCCAGAGGAGCTAAGCCTGGGAATGCAAGTTCTGTGATTATAATAGCCCATGTACCACAGGCACTAATGTAGAGAAGAGGAAGGGCTCCTTTCACCTGCTTTACCTCTTTTTTTCAGCTGCATGGGATGGGGCACAATCAAGCCCAAAAGAAACAAACAAATTTAGCACTGGGAAGGCTCATTCATGCCCAGTACAGCGCAGGTGCACAGAATGGGAGGGAGGTACATGGCTGTTGGCTGTGGACAGTGAAGGAGGGCCAAAAAGGTGAAAGATACATAATAATGGGTTATCTAAGAAGTGGGGCACTTGCTCTGCCAGGAGGCTATGCACCTTTAGGATTTGCTTTGATGATGAAGTTGCGTAAATAATACAGTACTTATACCTATTGGAATACATACATCTTGTTTTAGTCATCAACTTGCCTGTCACACTGATTTATCCTTTCCACAAATACCACCTTCAGAAAAATTGATGTACTATTTCCAGTGAGTCAACATTTCTCTTGCTACATTGGCATTCTGGGGCTCCAAAGCAGAAGTGTTTCTAGCAATACAGATCAGTGCAGAGAGGTATTATCTGCAGGGACAAGTAGAGGTGATAAATATATCAGCTGGGTCATATATAGAGTGCCCTACTATTTGGATGTAACTGAGTTTTCTTGGTAGTATAAATTCTATTCCTTCCTGTTGTAACCACAATGCAAATGTTTGTTCTGAATTTGGTGCATGGTTAAAAATGAAGTGCAAAGATACATGCATGAGAGTAGGTTAGATGGGGATGAGATTTTACTATATACATCTATAAATCAATAGATGGCCACCTTCCTAAGAGATATTTGTGATGTTTACCTGGGGCTTTTCTGAGCTATGTCTTCCCCTATTCAGTGTGAGTTCATTAATGACAATGATAGAAGAGTGTACTCCAGACCAGTATTAGACAAACTGCTTATCACATTTGGGGCATGGATTAGGGATCAAACAAAAGATATATAACAAGGAGAACTCTCTTTCCCTTGTATAATCACTCAATAAATGCAGGGTTCCTCTTCCATTTGAAATATGCCACAGAGCAGGCTAGAAAATAGAAAACTTTTTTTGACAAAAATGTTTGTGAATCACACCCCCATTTTTTGTCAAAGTTTTCTGAGCAGCTTTTATTCCACAGATGAATTAGAAGAGGGTGGGGTAAAGTTGATCTCAGTCACAAAGAAGACAAATATTTCAAGTTATCCTGTACTTACACAATGTCCTATTTATTTCTAAAGTGTTACATAAAGTTTGATGGAAGTGAAGTCAACAGTTTGCCAGGAATTCAAAATTCAAACTCTGTCAGACAAACCCTCCAGGCTCACTTGGAAAAGACCAGCAGCTAACTACCTTTTGGCTTAAGATAAGAAAAACAAGTATGAAAGCTGCCAATATTCATATATTTTATTCAGTTGTTTAATATGACAGTTAGATTAGGCAGAGTGGAGAAGAAAGAGATTTTTCAGCCCACAAAAAGAATATGTTTAAGTGCCTAACTTTTATTGTTTAGGGGATTTCTCCATTGACCCGAATTAAGCTCTTACTAGTTTCACAGGTGTGGAAAGCTTCTTGTCAGATAGGGTTTGTTAATCTACCATTCCAAACTACCGTCTGAGCAATGTGACCTGTGCATACTAACCTAACTTCATTGTCTCAGGGCATGGCTATACTTGCAGATGTAGAGCACTTTGAGTTAAACCAGCCTTCGGAGAGCACAGTAGGGAAAGCGCTGCAGTCTGTCCACACTGACAGCTTCAAGCGCACTGGCATGGACACATTTGTGGCACTTGCAGCAGCATTGGGAGCTGTGCATTATGGGCAGCTATCCCAGCATGCAAGTGGTGCATTATGGGCAGCTATCCCAGCATGACTGCAACATGCTTTTCAAATGGGGGGCAGGGGGTGGAGCATGACAGGGAGTGTGTTTTGCTTATGTGAGGGGAGAGAGTGGATTTTTGGGGGGCTGAGAGCTGTCAGCATGCTGTCTTGTAAGTTCAGACAGCAGCAGACCGCCCCCCCCCGCCTTTCTCTCTCACTCACTCACAGCATTCCACACTAATGTTGCTTTGTCTCGGGGGAGATAAGCAGCCAGCTGTCAGAAACGGAGCTTTCAAAGGGCATATCCGCATTCCTGCTGCGATTCAAAACAAAGACAAGAGTGGCCACTTGACTTAAGGGGATTATGGGACGTTTCCGGAGGCCGATCAGAGCGCAGTAATGCAACACCTCATTCACACTGGCGCCACGGCGCTCCAGTGGGGGCGCAGCAAACATTGTTCCACTCACCGAGGTGGAGTACCAGCAGCACTCTACGTGCCTTGCCACTGTGGACGGGTAGTGACCTAGTGTGCCCGGGGCTCCTTTATTGGACTGTAACTCGCAAGTGTAGCCAAGCCCTCAGTGGAACCGTTCTAACAGGGCACACCTATTCATTGTTTCCCTCAGAAAGAATAGGGCCAGCTTTTGCCTTCTGTGATCCTGCACTGTTAAGGCACCACTTTAGAAGTAGTGTTACAGTGCATCAGGCAAATGGCTATAATACAGTGGCAGGACAATAGGTATTATTATGATGGAGGTTGGGTGAAGTTGGTGGGTCTGACAGTATCTTTCATTTAGAATATATATTAGAAACAGTGCAATGAGGCATTATCTTCAGGAATAGTAGAGAGGGTCTGGAAGTAAATAGATCAGTCATAGATGGATCATATATAGAGTTCCCTCCTTTTGGAACAAAATAGCTGAAACAATTGGAGCCACTGCCCAAAACACAGGCCAAATGCATGGCTAGTCAGAACCTGAGCTATGTGGGAGTTTTGCTGGGGACTAAATGGAAACACAGGTGGATAGGTAATGTTTGGTGAAGGTGTGTTTATGGCAGAAGCACCCAGAGAATTGGCAGAGAGAAGCTGCCAAATAAACCAAGGAGAGAGCCAGAAAAGTACTGGGAGCATGACAGAGAGAAAGCTTGTTGGACAGAGTGCTGACTGGAAAGAGGCTTGGAACTGTGAGCAAAGAAACTGCCTCCTTTTTTTTAATTCGGTGTTCAAGGAAACAGATGTTGTGAATAAGCAGGATTGCATCGAAGAAATATCTACTATATCTCCTTGTAATGGAAACAATTCACAACATCCCAAATATTGCTTACTCAGGTCAAAAGGAGTAACAATATGCAATGATAAAGCCAAGTAAGCAATTCAGAAAGTCACATCAGAAGCTGTACAGCATAAGGGAGGCAGAAATTTCACACCATTTCTCAGAGCTCTGCAAACATCTGCAAAACCAGAATTCCAGTCACAATAGGAACAGTAGCCTAAACAGCCTGGGGCATTTGTGTAAGCAAGGGCAGAATTTGGCCCCATATCTTAAGCTGAAATTAATTCACTGTGTTCCCTTCCAGAGGGAGATTTACTGTAGGCTTTCAAGAGCTCCTCCTTAGGAGGAACGATTTGGAGGTCACTTCATGTTCCATTGCCACCAGCACCAAATCCCTCAGCTGAAGTTCCCCTGCATCCACTTGTTCTGCAAAATACCTTTTCAGTAAAGCTATACAAAGTTTTTGTAATGAAACCTGAAGCTGATGAAACTCACCTAGTAGTTGTATTACAAGCCTGAAATGTGGGGCAGGTTTGCAAACAGCTAAGCAAGCTCGAGTCAAAGTACTGAGATTTAGCTGTCAAGGAGAGACTTATGTTTATGAATAGTAACCAGGTAAAATTTCATTATTTTGCATAGTTTTAGACGAAACTCAGGGAAAATAACCAATTCTGGCTAAGTTTCACTTCTGCTCAAATCAACATTCAGGAAATGTGAACCAATTGGAACTGAACTGAAAAAATTGTGTTAAATCCCTACAAACTGAAACTTTTTTCTCATAGTCAACCATATATTTTGAGGATATATAATAATTGTATAGAGGGCATCTGCTTGATGGTAAATAATATTCATTACAAGAATGAGATTTATAAAAGAGTGTCCTATGCAACCACACATGTTGTTTTGTAGGGCTAAGACTGACTATATCATATCTTCCAGCTTGATGAGCAGTAACATGGAATCCTTGGTAGCTTGTATTCCAGTACAAGTTAATTGATCCAAAACGTAAATTTTTTTTAAGCATATCACATATAAACTACAGAATTCAGTTGTTGTGAGACTAATTAAAATGCAGATTTCTTTTCTTGTTTTAAAACACCTATAACCAGGCCCACATACATTTCTATGCTAAAAGGGAAACCACAGTTTGCTGTGCAAGCTGCAGTAAATAGCTATAGGATAGATAATTATAAATGATACGTTTGTCAGGAAGGTTTTTTTTTTTTTTACACGTTTACAGGATGGGTTGAAAGAGGAGTGAATTAGTAGTTGAAATCTCTTCTATAACCATTGCGAGGATTTATTGGTGCAAGGATCCTTCAATCCTTTTGGAATTTTCCCTCGAAACTCTCTCTTATGACAAGAATTTCCCACCTGCCATTCATAGTTTAGTTTTAAAACAGCTTCCCAGATGTTGTAGGTGGACCTTTGGAATTTTAAACTAAAAGTGCCTTCCCTTTGTAGCCTCAAGCTCAGTTTGCTGTCTGTTGTTGTTGTTCTCCATTATTTGATAAGAACCAACAACATGCTTGATGCTGCACAGATCACAAGTGTATAGACAGTCCATGTCCAGGACATTACAATGTAAATGAAATGATTCTGAGAGGTGCTGATTATTAGAAATGAAGTCAATGAGGCCTAATTTACATTACAAAATTCAACTATTACTGAGCACATTTGTCAGCAGTCGGTTTAGCTACATCAGCATAGAGCAAAATTAACCCAGGTAAAGAAAAGAACAAACCATTTTCAGCATTGTTTCAGTTAACCTTGATCTGATCAGGGTTTAAGCAAGTGCCAAACACTGTTTGTCCTTGTTTCCACTTGCAGCCTAATCATACTCACTACTGAACTGGTATGTCTACTCTAGAAACACTTCAGTGGCACAGTCATTAACCCTGTGCTGGAGTGTAGACATATACTACAGCGATGGAAGGGATTCTTCTGTCACTGTAGTAAATCCTCCTAGCTGAGTGGTGGAAGCTAGGTCAACAGAATTCTCCCACCAATCCTGCAGTATCCACACTGGGGCTTACTCAGATTAACTCCATCTTTCATGGGTGTGAATTTTTCACACCCCTGAGTGATGAGGTTATGTCAACCTAACTTTCTAGTGTAGACCAACCTTCAGAATGCTAAAAACTACACACCGTATCAGTTTAGTTTTGCAGTGTAAACAAGGCCCGAGCATTGGGCGAACTCTGCACTTCGGATCCCAAAATGGGTTGGTTTAAGATTTGGGTAGATACTGAACTCAATTCTTATTTTACCCAAACAAGTTCATCCATCCTTCATTCCTAATTTTTATCCACAATGATTAAAAAACTATAAAATTTAAGATGATTTTCTTCAACAATGTCTGTGGTAGTTCACTGATAAATACAACTGATTTTTTAAATGTAATTTAAATAAAATCATAGAAAAAGTACCATAAAGCCAGATGCCGCTACTCCTCTTCCAAATATAAACAACTTAATTTCAACATTTAAAGCAGTTTGCTTCCCCCCCCCCCCCAAGAGTGTATGGATTAAAGTAAAGTAAATTAAAATATTGGCTGCAGATTCTGAACATACATCAGACATGATTTAAAAATTAATGTGTGACTTCTGGGTCATCATCTATATAATGTGAAGTACTTTCTGAATAGGGAAATCCCAGCGTTGGACAGGATTTCGCTACAATTGGTCACATAGTTTCCTCAATAGTTCTGGTGATGCCTGAGGGTGGGATTTTCAGAAGTGCCTAAGAGTATGTCTTCACGAGGTCTAAGCATTGGGTTAGCCTACCTTAGGTGTGGGCATCCCTCACAGCAAATCCATACCTGTGTTATGATGCGCTCACTAAGCCTGCTCTTCCCCTGTGTGTGGGACAGCATATCCATGGTACTTAAGTGCTGAAACACTCCGGTACTTTCCCAGTCAATTGTAGTATGCAATGTAGTTGTATCCATGTCAGTCCCAGATATTAGAGAGATAAGGTGGGTGAAGTAATATTTTTTTTATTTTTATTTTTTAGGTTGGTTCAATAAAAGATATTATAATCAGTTTTGTCAGTTGCGGGAGAACTTGTCTATCCTTCAAAAGGAATTGTGGAAAGTCATTGGAGGACTATCAGCCCTCGAGCAATTGCACCAGCAAACTCACAGTAAAGCTGGTGGGTTCCAGCCCAAGTGAAAACAGAGCCCAGGTTCTATTCTAAACTCCCAGCTGCGTAAACTTGCTCAGGCTTAAATCCAAATCCAGACTGGAGGTTTTTCTGTGTAGAGAGGTTTGGGCTAAAAACTAGGTAAGAGCCCTTGTGAACCTAAATGTTTGTCTACGCTACAAAACTGTACAGTTTTAACAATATCATTATAATTAAAGTATTACAGCCTACCTAGCATGGACACCATTATATCATTATCAACATGCTTTACACAGGTATAGTTATGCCTCTATGGGAAGGGGAATAATTATATCGATATGTCACCTTCACACCAGTATAACTGCATCTACACTAGACTTTTCACTGGTATAAATAACTCAACTGGGAAAAATCATCTCCTTAACCAGTAGAGTTATACCAGTATAATGTTTAAGTGTAGACCAGGCCTAAATCATTTAGCCACGTTAGAAAGTCCCACCCTAGACCACCTCATCCCATCAAATCCTAGCTGAGCAAAAGACAAACTGCTTATAGAATGTTCATTTTTATTTAAAAATGTCTTTTCCTGGTTTAGCATTTATATGCAATGCACTAAAATATCCCTCCAAAGGAAGCCTTGCCCCCAGGGTCTTCCTGAGGCTAACCTGGTTTGTAAAGAATAATTGCCATTTCCCTCCTCACTCCCCTCTGCCCTTTTTATTTGCAGCAGAACTCACAGATCCTGCAGCAGCAGCTGCTGCCTCCCATTCAAGGTTTATATTCCACCTCTTTGTGTTAGCCCTAGGAGAAATGAGCAGGAAAGGAAATGGTCATGTGAAAACAACACTGCCCATCCCCCGCCAAATCCTCTTTACAAACTTTTCTCATTCCCTTGCAGCTTGGTGGGGGGGGGGGGGGGGGGGGGAGTGGAAGAAGAAGAGAGCCTCATTTCACAGTCAACACCTGTGAAAACACCAACAGAGTCGAGATTTTCATCCCCTTAACAAACCTTCACCAGGCCTTTGTTTGGCTGCCTCCAGACACAGGCTTTGTTTATCTGTCCTCTCAGGCCACCTCAGCTGTGACAGTTTGAAATTAGGCCATTATTTGCTATTCATATAGAGTGCAAAGAATACATAGAGTAGAGCTCACACAAAAAAGGTGGGGGCAGGGAAAAGCCTAGAATGGGGAAGAAAGAAGCAGCTTCCCTGGAGGACCTGTGAACTGTTTTTATCCCTTTACTGAATATTCCCCTGAGGCTTTCTTTGACTCACCAATGGGGAGAGATTAAAGGAAGCCCTGAGAGTCCCCTGTGTTCTCTATTGATGCTCTAGATGTTGCTCCTCATGAGACCTTTCACTTACATTGATGCAACACAGCTGAACTTCTGAACCACTTAAGTGTTCATTAACACTTAGCAAACCTGCCTTCCTGCACCAAAGTTTTGCATAACTTGTGAGCCAAAGAGACCTTGTCACATAGTTCCTGTTCCCTATGGCTGACACTGCCACAGAGTTCTGTAATTATTGAGTTTCAAGTTTGACCCTTAAGGTTTTATAGTCTGGCCTTTGTTAATTTAGTCTGGAATTGTGAGCTTTCCTGGAATCTTTGTTCAGGTATCACCTACGTCTTTGAACCACATAGTGCTATCATTTTTATACAGAATTTTTCATTGATTTCAATGGAGATTTCTGCTCAAAAACTGATGTGTGATATGGCTCTTTGGGATATTAACCATCACTAAACGTAAGCTCCAGTCAAACAAGTTATTGAAGACTTGTCTAAAAAGTAAATTGAATTCACCAAGTAATTCTTTTTGTACAAATAATAACTCTTCCTATTTCTGAATCATTTGCAGCTTGAATTCTAGGCTTGCAACTTATTTGGGAAAATAAGTGACCGACAAAATCCCTATATTGTATCTCTTCACACATTACCACATCATTCAGATTTTTTAGAATAATAGAATAAAAAGCAGTAAGAAACCAACTTCAGAAACTTTGAGTGTTTGGTTTAAATAAGAGGAAGGATGGTCCAGTGATTAAGGAACTTGTCTAGGACTTTGGAGAGCTTGATATAAGTTCCTGCTCCACAGTAGATTTCCCAAATGCCTATTGGGAAATGACTTAATCTCTCGGGGCTTCAGTTCCCAATTTATAAAATAGGGATAATAGTACTTCCCTGCCTTACAAGCAGAGCTGGATTAAGGTTTCCTGGGGCCCAGGGTCCCACCGAACCCCTTCCACCTGTGGTCTTGCCCCCATTTCACCCCCTCCACGTGTGACTCTGCCCACGGCTCCACCCCTGTTTCACCCAGGGTCCCCCTCATTTTGCCCCCCCACACACACTGCAGCCCCAAGACTGGAGAAGCTCTGTCCAATTCTGGGGCTGCAGCAGGGAGTCAGGGCTTCCCCAGCCCAGAGGGTACAGCAGGTAGCGAGAGCTCCTCCAGTCCCAGGTCCGCAGTAGATACTGGGGCTTCCCCTGCTGCCCCCCAGCTTTTGCCAGGGTTGGGTTTGGGGGCACTAGGGGCTTCCCCTGCTGCCCCTCTGCTTCTGCCAGGGTCAGAGTCAGTGAGGCGCTGGAGGCTTCTCCTGGGGATGGGGGGACACTGGGGGCTTCCTTTGCTGTCCCCCTGGCTTCTGCCAGGGACAGGGTTGGAGGGGCACTGGGGGCTTTCCCTGCCACCTCCAGCTGCTGCCTGGGATAGGATCCGGGGGTGCTGGGGACTTCCTCTGCCTCCCCATGGCTGGTTCCGGGGACAGGGTCCGGGGGCACTGGGGGCTTACCCCACCACCATGCCTGGCTGCTGCTGGGGTCATGGGGGCACTGAGGGCTGCTGCCCAGGAGCAGGGTCAGGGCATGGGGGCTTTCCCCACCCACCCAGGGCTCTGGGGCCCCCCAGTTGACCAGTGCCCCTGGGCATGGGCCCCGTAGGCCCAGTGGCTAATCTGGCACTGCTTACAAGGAATTGAAGACTGTGAGGTGATCAAATACTACAATAATGGGGTGATGGGGGGTTGTATAAATATCTTAGATAGATAAATAAGCACCCAGAAGTTTGAATGTTTATCCTAATGATAGAAACCTCTTATAGTGGGTCTGCAAAACTGAACTGGAAATCTCACAAGAACAGGCCCTTGTGAGAAGTCTGATACCCTCAGCTTCCTGTCAGGCTGGAAATACCACAACCTCTCTCAGGCACACATTTTAATACTCCCGTGTGTGGTCCCAACTGGAGCCCAGAGTTTAGTCATGAAAAATGAAAAATAATTGGGGGGAAAAAAGTGATGTAGTTTAATACTGTGAGAGTTAAAATGGTTTTAGCTATGACTGTCAAAGATGCCTAAGAGAGATGGGTGGCTAATTCCCATTGAAATTCAATGGGATTTTGACTTTTAATTTTCTAATCTTTACCTGAACTCTGCTCTGTGTAACTCAAAAGCTTGTCTCATCAACTGAAGATGGTCCAGTAAAAGATCTGGCTTGACTGATGGGAGTAATGTTAATATGTTATGCAATTCTGCTATGGAAAAACAAACAGCTAAAGCTGGGCAAGTAATTCATAATGAATATCTTGATTAATTTTGCCTATTTTTCTGGTCATGAACTCTGCTAATTTTCTTAGAATTATTTATAAATTGAAATTATTCTCTGATGGATGGATTCTAGCACCTTTCACTCATTAACTCTGTAAATAATCCCATTGAAGTCAGGTACTATTCAAAGTGAGTCAGACTGGCTAAAACTGCCCCTCAAGGATTCTTATGAATAATTTTTGGTCCATTGATTGTTTGAGAGCAATTTTTTCTCAGTGTTTAATTTATATTCATTCTGTTTTGGTTAGAAACACAGATTACATGGATATTTCTGATCCTTGACAGGATGAGCATAATGGTTGGAAATCAGTTTCCCAGTAATAATGCCTGCAATTTTAAGTCCAAAATTAATAAAACTATTTATTCAGTTCAGTCAAGAATAAAAGAGTCACATGAATCCCTGTCACTCAAGCCCACCAAGTTTCACATGGGTCCATTTCATAAAATCTTTTGCATTATTCTTGCTCTGTGCTGATCTAATTAACTCCCTCCTGCTGCAGATTCTAATCCTGATCTCTTTTCTTCCCCATGTTCACACAAAGAATATATCAGGTCAGATCCCTGAGATTGATACCATCTGCCCTCCAGTTGTCAAGATGGGCTGAAGTCCTGGCTTTCATGGATGCCCAGATAGTAACCCCCAGACATGCCTTATTCAACCAGTGGGGGAATCTAGCTGCAGTAACACAGGCTTTGAACACCTTTAGGCTTGATTACAGAAACTTGACATAGCTTTGCTTGGGCCAGAGGCACAGCTGGTCCAAAAAAACAAAAAAAACAAAGTTTTTTTTTAAAACATTTAATACAAGTTTTCTGAACAGCCCTGCCCAGAAGCCCATCTGCATTGGTAGTGGATAACATTGCTAAGCTCTGAGTGACCAGTCCACCTCCATGATAGCAGACCTATATTTCAGTAATGGTAGTGACTAGAGCTAGGCACATTGTTTTGGACCAATAGCTCATTTGATGAAAAATGCAGTTTCAGTCAACCTGAATGGATATGCTAATCTGACACAAATAATTTCAGATATTCACAAATTGGCTAGAAGAAGTGGAGGCAATGGTGATGCTATCTTTCCCTGTGTGGTTAGGACACTTTTCTGGGATGTAGGAGACCCAGGTTTGAATCTTTGCTTTAAACCACACACAAAGTGCCCCTTTTCAGTTAATCAAATTCTGAAAAAATTTAGATTGAGTTCAAACCGAAGTTTTTCTTTTCCAATATTTTGGAACTGCCACCCAACTGAAAAATTGGTCATTTACCCAACTCTAGTGGTGGCAGACAGAAAGGGTCTATTTCACTACCTTGTATAATCTGCACACCTCCTGGGTGTGGTGTTCTGTCCAGGAGAAAGAAAGACTCATGTGTTTAGTTCCAGAGATTCCCAGGTTCAATCCTGCCTGCTGACCACTTAGGTCTGTCAGTGTTACAACTGGAGGCTTGTCTGGGATTTCAACGGGGAAGTCTTTGAAGCTTGGGAGGTGCTTCCTCAGCTAGGGGAAGTATGTAACCCACATACCTTCTGGGTGTGGTGTTCTGCCCCATCTAGTGTCACTGAGACTACTTAGAGAAAGATTATAATCTCATAATTATGAGTCTGCTCTACAGTCTTAGCTAACAGGCAGTTGGCTTTTAGCTAATGCACTAAGTTCCTGAGGCCCCAGATTCGATCTCGCTCGCCGATGACAACCACTGTCTATCGGTGTTACACTTGCACTTTGTATAGTCATATGTCTATGCAATTTGAGTACAAAATGGGTGTAAAATGCTACCAGATCAAAATAATAGCACTTTATAATCACTTTGCATGTGTGTAAATGACCACCAAAGTGCCAGACAGTGGAGAATTAGGCCAAGGCTATTCTCTGCTTGAGTTTCAGTAATTGGCACTGGAAGTGCTTGGGGAGTGCTGTCTTTTACTATGATTTGCAAATCACACTCAGGTCTTTCTTGCATGGTGATGTACAACTGGGTGGTACTTTATTCAAGGGGAGAATTTCAATGACTTCCTTTGGGAAGTCAGGATGTCAGTTTAGTTTAAAGAGGTGTTTGTTCAAACTAAGAGAAGGTGCTGGACAATCTCAGATCCCCTTTTGGGGTAAGTTTATCAAGAGGTTTGCAGTATTGTGGCAATATCTGGAGTCCATCTGGTCTTAGGCCTGGTCATAGCAGAGAAATTAAATGGTTGTGTTAGTAGAGGTTCTTTTTTTTTGGTAGTGGATGAACAGACCAGGTGACCCTACTGATCCTTTATGTCTGATAGCCATCTTTAATACCATTACCCAGGATATGTTGTTGACACACATGCAGACACTCAACAGAGTAGAGTTTTGTGTGTTTCCATTCCTTCTTTTCTAAAAGGTGATTGTTCTAGGTGATTGTTCATCTGCCTAAGTGCTGTCACAAGCAAAGTTCTATTCTGTCACCTGCTGGAAAAGACACAAGGTATCAAAACAAGGACCCAGTCCAACAGCCAATAATGATGTGGACCCATCAATCTATAATACCACTGAGGTGATTAAATCCTCCACATTTGGGCCCTAGATGATATAGAATTATTCAAACTATTGCAGTGAGGCAAACACTCACAGGTGAAAACAAGATACAAACACAAAGACAATTTCTACAACTCCTTCTCCCTTCTGCTCCTTTTTTAATGAAACAGTGGGAAAACAACATTTCTGACCCTCTCAGTTTCCCTTATTCTTTGTATGAGGATAAAATCAAAGCACATAAATAAATAAGAAATGTGACACACTTGTTATGTCTGCATCGTATAGAAAGTTCTATAGAAACATAACACCCCCTTTGATAATTCCCATGAGAAGGAATGAAAGGACTGAGGGGTTGGATCAGTATGAATCATTCCTCTTTTCCTTTGACCTCTCAGAAGCCTCTGTGCATGAAGATTATGCAACCAGTCTTCCGTAGGCTTTCAAAATGTATGTTGGGGGTAGGTCCCAGAGCAAGACACTACATGGCAAATCTCATTGGAAACCTGTAGGGAACTTTCCCTTATAAATTAATACTAATAATGTACCCAAATTCCTGCTCCATGTCTTCAGAATCCCACTAAAGGAAGCCAGGAGTGGGGAGGCCATTATGGCACTGTTATTGAGAAACTTGGGACTCAGGGACTTGGGAAATACCACTGAGAATCTGGACCTCCTTGCAGATGTCTCGCAGTCCATAGTATATTCCGGATTTCCCCACTAGTGTTAGCAATAGCCACAGGTTATGGGGGTAACATACCCTGGCTGCTTCACAGGTGGGCAAACCCTGTTACCCCAACAGCAAAAGGCAGTGAAAATTCCATGGTCTTAAGGCAGTTAATGTTTCTGCCTAATGCTGCCTCTCCTATGGGTTATTCAGCAAAACTGCATGTAAGAGTGCAACTTAATTGGCACAGGTAGTGGAAAATAACTCATCAGATACTTTCTTTGTGTGTGTGTGTGATTAGTTTGATTAGGCTCAGGTTACTTTTTCAGTTTTCTTTTTGTTACAGTTGAACTTGATTTATCTAGCCACTATCAGAACTACAAAACTACTTTGTTACATTTTTGCCATTTCAGAGAAAGCTATGCTTCACATGATACCAAAACAAAACATATAAAGATATTTCCATAAATGTTACTGAGCTTAATTTTAGTTGATTAAAATCTTACAACTTTGAGTAGCCCCAAAGTAGATTAAAAAAAAAAACAACCTACATATTTTCCAAAACATGGTTATGGGAATAGTGAAACACTATATTTTGTTGGCAAACAGTTACAAGGATTTAAACCTTTAATCAAGCCTGGCTAAATGCTTCAGTTTATAAATTGTTTATGAGTTAACCAGGACTTTCCACACAAATTTGTTTTACTTTAATAATAGTCTGGAACTTTTCTATAGAGTATTCTGTACAGTACAATCTTCTACTGTTCAGATTTGGCTACTGTTATGGTCTGATCAGAGTGAGTCTCACATGCAGAAAACCTTAAATATTATTAGAGTGAAGTCAGTGCTATTAATATTCAGTTTGCTCTAGAGTCCAGAAATGTTTTAAAATGTATTTTATCTTCCTCCTTGTTTCCCCCCTCCTTCCATACCTCTTGCATAACATCTAGATGCCTCTAGGAGGATAGGAAGGCACAGAGCTTGGATTCAAAGCCAATTTCCCATCATTATTCTACTGTAAGAGTGCCACTTTTATGCAGCTATTTATCTTTACAAGCCCAGGAGTGAATATCCTGAATTTGCTTCCAGTGGTCGACACACCAGTTCAAAGGGCTACTTCTTCTTCAGCCCTACCATCAAGGTAGATTAGTCTGCTGTAGAAATTAAAACTAAGTCTGTCTGGTGATGGGATATTGCCATGTTGCTAATCATGCCACTATGTGATGTTACAGACTTACTAACACATGGTAATATCATTAGTAGGGAGTTAGCTTCTGATAAAGCCAAGATGAAGCATTCAGTGGGTAAGCTTGTTTTATAAGTATTACTGCCCTCTAGTAGTAAAACAGCCAAGCACATCACAAATTCAGAAATGAACAAACATATGTTTAGGTCAAAGTTTTGAAATTAATGGGAACTGTGGAGTTGCCATAATTCTGAAAATAAGGACACTTATGTACCTACTTTTAGGCAGTCTAGGTACCTGACTTCATCATCAATTTCTCCTCCTGACTGGGACAATCTACAGGATCCTAAATGTTTGGCTGATTGGGGCAAAAGGGGTAACACTTAAGAAGGAGAAAAATATTTCTTCATAATAGTCCAAAGATACCTGAATAGGGATGAAAGGCTACTTCATATAAATGGAACTTTTGATCACTAGGTGGCCTTTGGCTTGATTCATGCACTTGTTGAGCTTCTTAATAGTGCTGCTAAGAGTGAAATAAAATATTTATAGTGTTCTTGCTCCCAGACATTCCAGAAGTTCTATAATAATTTCATAATTAACAACAAAATCATTATAAAACACGAACACACACAAAATAACACTGAACTCAACATACAAACAAGAAAAAAAAGTCTGCAATTTTTTTAACATTGTCTGCAGCCTGCCGGCAGCCTTTCCTGTTGGATTCAGGAAACCATGTTCGTTTTCAGCTATCTCTTTGAATTGGTTCTGATATGTTTTGGCTTGTAAACATCTGAAAAACATGTGACTTCAAAGTTATTGGGGCCACATTCTGCTTAGGAGAGGGTGTGAGAGGAGGCACAGGCTGAGAAAGGGGAGAGAAAAATTCAACTATGAAGATAAATGCAGTGCATATTCCATATGAAGAACTCACACTTCTGCCAAATTAGTTGTTGGGGGATATTCTTATATCTGTAACACATAGCGCTGGCTTTCCTTCCACGCCTTCCAATCAGGCCATTTTAAGCTGTCAAGGGGGGAGGGATAGCTCAGTGGTTTGAGCATTGGCCTGCTAAACCCAGGGTTGTGCATTCAATCCTTGAGGGGGCCACTTAGGCAACAAATGGGGCAACAATCAGTACTTGGTCCTGCTAGTAAAGGCAGGGGGCTGGACTCTATGACCTGTTGAGGTCCCTTCCAGTTCTATGAGATAGGTATATCTCCATATATTATTATTATATTATATTATATTAAGTTCAGAACCCAGAAATTAAGGCACCCAAAATCATTAGTTGCTTTTCAAAATCGTGGTCCATACATTCAGATGATAGAAGAGAGATGTTTGAGAAGTCATACTAGCTTTACAAGCCCTATTAGCCCCAAAAATGCTTGTAAGGTTTGTCAAACTTTTAACTCCATGATGTTCCCCCATCCCTGGTTTATAATCATTATTAAAATGCAGATTTGGTTTATCCTTTAATGTTTTATTTGCTTTGATTAGTTACTTTAAATCATGAATTTGCATTCCATTTTAGATTCACTAGGCCTTCCTTTTTACTACGCAACACTATTTTTTGGTAATTAGTTTTAATAGAAAAACACACTTAAAAATTGTCATTAACACATTCTTTTTGTTTAGAATCACTAAGGGTACATGTTCTTTTTCATTTGCTTTATTCTAATGAGCCTCATAACCTCATATTGTGTACATCAAATGAGTTTGTTATTTAAAAATAGGAGATCAGACAAAATGCTTGCTGAGTGAATCTTCCTCAGAACAGGAAATGCTAACCATTGTAACATATTGGCATATGTATGATTATCTCCTGCTGGGCAGAATCAGAATTCAGACTATTGTCTAATAATGGAGAGAATTCATAATATTAGCCCTGTATACTATTGCCCTCTGCTGGATAAAAAAATCAGACCCAGATCTGATACTCTTGTCCTCTATTGGCAAGATTCACATGTTTGCAATTATCTTGCCTTCAAATGGATGGCACAGAGGATAAAAAAATACAAGCCCTAATACTTCTGGTAGCTCATGAACTGAAATTCTCTCATAGCTCAAAAGTAGAGCTTTGGGGGAGTTTGGAGAGTCATTGAGAGTTCTTTGCTCTATAATGTGTGTATGCGAATCAGGGTGTCTATGTATTCCTGTACTTATAATAGCTGACTGTTGTTTTGGATCTCTGAGAATGGGCTCTTGAGACTAGAGTGACTGAACTGGAGGAGCCAGCAGAGATAAGACTTTCAGGAACACAGTAAAGATGGCTGCCTGACAGTGACCGGGGTGGGGGGCGAGGGTGGAAAGGAGCCCACAGCCGCTGTTGCTCCTCTGGGTCACCATGATGGATGGTCCACTGCTTCGGCAGCAGACTGTCACCGGCGGCTCAGACTGCCGAATGGACCTGCCGCGGCTGGGTGAGAGGTGCCTACCCTGCGGCCCCAGCCCCTGAGCTGCTGTAGGACCATTGGGAGAGGAACCTCTTCCCCCCAGCCCAGGTGCTGCTGTGGGAAGAGAGAGCTGAGGGGAGCCTCTCTCCCAGGGCAGCCTGCACCCCAACTCCCTTATTCCTGGCCCCACCCCAGAGCCCACACCCCGAGCCAGAGCCCTCACCCCCTCCTACACTCCAACCCTCTGCCCCAGCCCTGAGCCCCTCATTCCCAGCCCCACCCCAGAGCCCACACCCACAGCAGAGCCCTCACCCCCTCCCGCACCCCAACCCTCTTCCCCAGCCCTGTGCCCCTCATCCCCGGCTCCACCCCAGAACCTGCACCCAGAAAGCCCTCACCCCCTCCTGCTCTCCAACCCTCTGCCCCAGCCCTGAGCCCCTCAGTCCTGGTCCCACTCCAGAGCCCGCACCCCCAGCCAGAGCCCTCACCCCTCTGCATCCCAACCCTCTGCCCCAGCCCTGAGCCCCCTCCTACACTCCAAACCACTTGCCCCCCCATCACATAAATTTTGTTATGTGCACCAATATGGAGGTGATGTGTAACACATGACACATCACCTCCATATTGGTGCACATAACAAAATTCATTCTGCACATGGGTGGGAAAAATTAGAGGGAACACTGTTCCGAACTATATAATAATTTGAATAATACTGGGCCTAATCTTGAGGCTAGAACTTGCCAATCCTCAAAGTCATAACTGGGGATTCTTAAGCAATCAATATAATTAATACATAATCTAAAGATCAGGCAACAAGGTCATAGAGGAGGTTTTAAACTAAGGCCTGGAGTAAAGCTAACAGGTTCTGAGAAGCACTCGGCTCAGAGACATCCCTTGTGGGAGGATTTATCAAAGGGGATGCTCTATTGTCTAGAAATGTAAGGGACCGGGGCATAGGTGATCTGACCTATGGGTCACAACTGGGCTGAGATCTGCTTACTAGATTCAGTAGTTGCCAGACAGGAGTAGGAGGAATCTCAACAGCCAGGTTTTCTGAGCAACAGTCAGGCCCACAATCAGGCCAGGGTAGGAGATCAGCAATAGTACCAGGCTGGAATCAGAGACAGGGGATCAAGAAAAGTCTGGCATTACAGCAGACCAAAGTCTGTTTAGATGCTCAGACAGCTTCCTGGGCCAATCCATGGGGTTAAATAGAGCACTTGGTCAATCTAAGGGCTGTAGGATACCATCACTCCGGATCTTTTGGGTGATGCATCCTTCAGTGCCTAATCTCCATACTGCTCCATGGGTAGGCCTTTGTATAGTCTCCTATTGGCCCTGTAGGAATCTAAGGTGTCCCAAACTCTGCAGACCTGGGTTCTAGTCCCCAGGTTCTTCATAAGTAAAAGATAGACATTGATACAGTACATGTAGAGAGAAACAGTCAAATGAAAGAAGGCCCCATTCAGTTGCATCTTATGAAGGCAGACACCTAAATATTGACAAATTTTATATGTGCTTGTATACAAATGTTAGACATCTAAATACTAAAATGGGTGAACTTGAGTGCCTGGTATTAAATGAGGGTATTGAGATGATAGGCATCACAGAAACTTGGTGGAACGATGCTAATCAACAGGACACAGTAATACCAGGGAACACTGTGGAATGATAATAGTAGGTCACGGTGGTGGGGGAGTGGCACTACACATGAAAGAAAGCATAAAAATCTTAAATGAATCAAATTGTGCCACAGAATCTCTGTGGATAGAAATTCCATGCTTGATAATAGGAGAATAGCAGTAGAAATATACTACCAACCATCTGACAAGGATGGTGACAGTGACTGAGAAATGCTCAAGGAGATTAGAGACCCTACAAAAACAGAAAACCCCGTACTAATGGGGAATCTCAACTATCCCCATAGTGACTGGGTACATGTCACCTCAGGACAGGATGCAGAGAAAAAATTTCTAGACACCATTAATGACTGATTCTTGGAGCAGTTAGTCCTGGAACCCACAAGGCGAGAGGCAATTCTTGATTTAGTCATAACTGCAGCATAAGATATAGTCCAAAAGCTGAATATGGCTGAAACATTCAGTAATAGCAACCATAATGTAGTTGAATGTAACATCCTTGTGCCAAGGTGTTCTACAGTGGCTCAAGAGTTTAAGCACCCACCTTAGGGCAAGCAGTTCAGAAACAAGGCACAAAGCCCAAATTGTTTGTGAGTTCTATACTTAGGTTTCACCAACAAATTATCAAGTGTAAACTTCTCCTTACTATGGAGTCACAGACAATCCACTTGGGTATTCCAATCTATCTTATCACCCAGGTAAGCTTACCTTTGTGACAGATGGTCTCTTATACCAAAGATCATAGCAGTATTCAGGTTACTACCAGTCACTTACCCAGGCCACTTGCACCTTAGATCTCACATCAAAGACGCCGCTAATAGCCAATCCTATAATAATCTATCTGAAGACTTATTAACTAGGAAAGAAAATAAGGGTTATTTACAAGGCTAAAGCAGGTAAACGTATACACAAATGAGATACAATCTTAATTTTCAAAAAGTAATAGAAGCTTCTATGATAAGCAAGCTCCATATTTTATTTAGGGCTAACCAAGACCAAGCACTGGGGATCTTTTGTTTATGGTTAGTAGTCCTTTCCCCTCAGAGTCCGAGCAACATACAAGATACAGTTCCTCCTTGTTAGACTTTTTATTCCTTCCCCGCTTCTGCTTTGAGTTGCAAATTCAACTGTTGGGAGCAATTTACTTGCACATCTCCTCTTCATGGGATGGGGGGAGCAATCAACAAAGTCTGTTGTCCTCTGATGTTCCACAATAGTTTGTCAGGTGCTGATGGTCCTCCTTTGTTGGGCAGAAGAGTACATCTCCTGTTGGAAATTAGTATTTCACACTTATTATCATTCTTATAATTCTAATACGTATTTGAACAATGTTAACAATCAGAAGAGCCTGACTGGTTCAACTATGTATTTGTCAGTGTTCAATTGAGACCTAGGGGCACTGGCATGAGTTGGCACTTGGTCTGCCAGCATCACACCTGGTAGGAAAATACCAAAGAAACCCACCACAGTAGCATTTAGTTTCAAAAAGGGGAACTATACGAAAATAAGGAAAATTAAAAAGGAAGAGTCACAAGAAATGGCTGCAAACTGCATGGAAACTATTTAAAAACACTATGATCGAGGTTAAAATTAAATTTATACCCCAAATAAAAAAACAGTAAGAGGAGCAAAAAATGCCACCATGGCTAACCAACAGATTAAAAGAGGTAGATAGAATCAAAAAGACATCCTCTACTAACTTTAAGTCAAATCCTACTGAGGAAAATAGAAAGGAGCATAGAATATGGAAAGCAAAGTGTAAAAAATATAATTTGGCAGGCCAAGAATGAGCTTGAAGAGTAACTACCAAAAAAACCCCAAAGCTAACAGCAAAATTGTTTTGAGTACATCAGAAGTAGGAAACCTGCTAAATAATCAGTGAGCCACTGTATGATCAAGGTGCTAAAGGAGCACTCAAGGAAGACAAGGCCATTTCGGAGAAGCTAAATGAATTCTTTGCATCAGTCTTCATCGCAGAGGATGTGAGGGAGACTCCCATACCTGAATCATTCTTTTTAGGTGACTAATCTGAGGAACTGCCCCAGAGAGAGGTGGTTTTGGAATAAATTGATAAATTAAACAGTAATAAGTTACAGTAACAGATGTAACTCACCCAGGAGTTCTGAATGAAGTCAAATATGAAATTGCAGAACTATTAACTGGGGTAAGTAACCTATCCCTTAAATCACCCTCTGTACTAGATGACTGGGGGATAGCTAATGTAATGCCAATTTTTAAAAGGTCTCCAGAGGCAATTCTGGCAATTACAGGCCAGTAATCCTAACTTCAATGAAAGACAAATTGGTGAGGCATGATTTCCCTTTATAAAAGCCATACTGAGTCTTTCCCAACATATGGTGTTCATCTTTGTGTCTGCTATTTCTGTTCTTTACTATAATTTCAACCAATCTATTAAAATTATTTGAGGGAGTCAACAAGCATGTCGACAAGGGTGATCTAGTGGATATAGTGTACTTGGACTTTCAGAAAACCTTTGACAAGATCCCACACCAAAGGCTCTTAAGCAAAGTTAACAGTCATGAGCTAAGACGGAAGGTTATCTCATGGATCAGTAACTCGTTAAAAGATAGGAAACAAATGGTAGGAATAAATGGTCAGTTTTCACAATGGAGAGAAGTAAATAATGGAGTCCTCCAAGGATTTGTACTGGGATGTGTGCTGTTCAACATATTCATTGTCATAACTATAAAGGGAAGGGTAACAGCTGTCCTGTGTACAGTACTATAAAATCCCTCCTGGCCAGAGACTCCAAAATCCTTTTCCCTGTAAAGGGTTAAGAAGCTCAGGTAACCTGGCTGGCATCTGACCTAAAGGACCAATAAGGGGACAAGATACTTTCAAATCTTGGGGGGGGAAGGCTTTTGTTTGTGTTCTTTATTTGTGAGTGTGTTCGTTCTCGGGACTGAGAGGGACCAGACATCAATCCAGGTTCTCCACATCTTTCTAAACAAGTCTCTCCTATTTCAAACTTGTAAGTAAATAGCCAGGCAAGGCGTGTTAGTTTTCCTTTGTTTTCTCAACTTGTAAATGTACCTTTTACTAGAGTGTTTATCTTTGTTTGCTGTACTTTAAACCTAAGACTAGAGGGGAGTCCTCTGAGCTCTTTAAGTTTGATTACCCTGTAAGGTTAATTTCCATACTGATTTTACAGAGATGATTTTTACCTTTTTCTTTAATTAAAAGCCTTCTTTTTAAGAACCTGATTGATTTTTCCTTGTTTAAGATCCAAGGGGTTTGGATCTTGATTCAACAGGAGTTGGTGGGAGGAAGGAGGGGAATGGTTAATTTCTCCTTGTTTTAGATCCAAGGGGATTGGATCTGTGTTCACCAGGAGTTGGTGGGAGGAAGGAGGGGGGATGGTTAATTTCTCCTTGTTTTAAGATCCAAGGGGTTTGGATCTGTATTCACCAGGGAATTGGTGAAGGTCTCTCAAGGCTATCCAGGGAAGGAAATTAGCCTTGGGATGGTGGCAGCGGACCAGAGCTAAGCTGGTAGTTAAGCTTAGAAGTTTTCATGCAGGGCCCTACATTTGTACCCTAAAGTTCAAAGTGGGGATACAGCCTTGACAGGAGTCCTCCAAGGATTTGTACTGGGATGTGTGCTGTTCAACATATTCATAAATGATCTGGAAAAGGGAATGAACAATGAAGTGGCAAAATTTGCAAAACACAAAATTACTCAAAAATAATTAAGTCAGAAGCTGCTTGCAAACAGTTACAAGGGGATCTCACAAAACTGGGGGCTGGGCAACAAAATAGCCGATTAAATTCAATGTTGATAAATGCGAAGTAATACACATTGGAAAACATAATACCTAATATACATATAAAATGATGGGGTCTAAATCAGCTGTTACCACTCAAGAGAGGTCTTGGAGTCATTGTGGATTGTCCTCTGAAAACATTTGCTCAATATGCAGGGGCAGTCAAAAAAGCTAACAGAATATTAGGAACCATTAGGAAAGGGATAGATAAGATGACAGAAAATATAGTGTCACTATATAAATCAATGGTATGCTTACACCTTGAATACTGCATACAGTTTTGGTCATCCCATCCCCAAAAAGATGTATTAGAATTGGAAAAGGTACAGAGAAGGGCACCAAAAATGATTAAGGGTATGGAACAGCTGCCATATGAGGAGAGATTAAAAAGGCTGGAACTATTCAATTTAGAAAAGAGATGGCTAAAGGGGGTACGATAGAGGTCTATAAAATCATGAATGTTATGGAGAAAAAGAGATTAGGGCAGTGGCTCTCAACCTTTCCAGACTACTGTATCGCTTTCAGGAGTCTGATTTGTCTTGCGTACCCCCAAGTTTCACCTCATTTAAAAACTACTTGCTTACAAAATCTGACATAAAAATACAAAAAAGTGTCACAGCACACTATTACTGAAAAATTGCTTATTTTCTCATTTTGCCATATGTAGCCTGTTGTAAAACTAGACAAATATCTAGATGAGTTGATGTACCCTCTGGAAGATCTCTGCATATCCCTGGTTGAGAACCACTGGATTAGGGAAGTTTTATTTACACCTTCACATAACACAAGAATCAGGGGTTAGCCAATGAAATTAATAGGTATCTGAGGACTAGTCTACACTGGCAACGCTAAAGTGCTGCCATGGTAGCGCTGCCGCAGCAGTGCTTTAACGTTGCTTGTGTGGTCGTAGTGCAGTGCTGGGAGAGAGCTCTCCCAGCGCTCTAAAAAACCCACCTCCATGAGGGGCATAGCCACAAGCACTGTCTATACTGGCACTTTACAGCACTGAAACTTGCTGCACTCAGGGGGGTGTTTTTTCACACCACCGAGTGAGAAAAGTTGCAGCGCTGTAAATTGCCAGTGTAGACAAGCCCTAATTTAGAAACAAATATATGGACTATCTTGACACAACACACAGTTAACCTGTGGGACTCATCGCTATGGGATGCTGTGGAGGCCAAAAGTGTAACTGGGTTCAAAAAAGAATAAGATACATTTATGGAGGATAGGGCCATCAATGGCTATTAGCCAAGATGGTGAGGGATACAACTCCATGCTTCAGGTTTCCCCAAACCTCTGACTGCCAGAAGCTGGGACTGGATGACAGGGGATAGATCACTCAGTAGTTGCCCTGTTCTGTCCATTCCCTCTGAACCACCTGACACTTGCTAGGTTAGAAGACAGGATACTGGGCTAGATGGACCATTGGTCTGACCCATTATAGCAATTCATTTGTTGGCTGTTCTTACGTTATTATTATTTATTTACAAAACATCACAAAATCCTGTTATCCCTCTGCTGAGCAGAAATTTCAGGATCTTTTAGGTATGTTTCCTGTTGGAGGAGAAATAACTAAAGTGAAATCTGAGTATTTTCTCAGTGTAACTTATTATATTTATACTCTAGTCACCTGTCCTTGAACAGTGATGGACAGTCAGCATTCAGGTAGTCCCATTGTTTGGGAATCTCAGCCAAAACACCAATGCTCAGGAAGCCACTCTGCCCGAAGAACAGAGTCTAGCTAGAGAGATTAATACAGAGCAAAAATTCTCTTGCTGTTTGCAACTGCTCTCCCAGGGGGTAACAATAATATAGCATTTCTCCAAAGACTGAATCATTTATAAAACTGTGTAACAGTGCCACCTGGTGGCTCCTGCCATAACAATACACAAAATAAAATGGATCTCTGCTTCTAAGGATTTACAAATTAAGGATTAATTTGCAGTTTTTGAAGCAATGCACACAGTCCCACACCAGAAAAAGCCAAGGAAGCAGACTGTGACTCGGAGTCAATATACCTTCAGCTTCCCCCTTACCCCATAAGGGAAGTATTCTGTAACAGGCCTACACCTGGCACAGTATACTTCCTCCAGCAACTCTGCTAGCCTTCTGGTCCTGGAATGTCAGTGGAGACTTCCAGTTTAGCTTTTCCTCCAATATAGCTGTTGAGCAGTAGGTTGGAATTTTGGCTTATTCCTGA
This sequence comes from Chrysemys picta bellii, assembly GCF_011386835.1. Classification (NCBI taxonomy): domain Eukaryota; kingdom Metazoa; phylum Chordata; order Testudines; family Emydidae; genus Chrysemys; species Chrysemys picta. Next base: position 59,682,388 of record NC_088791.1, read on the forward strand.
TGACAGGAGAAAGACTTGATTTAAAAATTTTATTAAAGTTAATGTTTAAAATGAACTATACACAAGTTAAGAGGCAAGGTACTGTACATCTGGGGTCAGGCTGGGGTTATGGAGGGTTACAGGTATCGTTTGCAAGGATGAAAATATACATACATATCGCATAACCTGCATAGACCCAGATTGGGGTGCAAGGGTTTTTAAAGTGTCAGTGGATAAGTGGTCTCGGGTACACCACCCATGGAACGAATAAGGAGTCCAAGTCAGTATCGGTGTAGCGGATAAGTACATGGGTGGGGCACGTCCCTTGGTCCTTCAGGGAAGGAAGTGGGTTAATTCCCTGGTCGGCGGTCTCGGTTACTCAATGCGGTATTGACGGTGTCCTGTGATGTGTTCCATATAAATGTCTCTGGACCACCTGATGGTGTCGGACACCATGAGCTGTCTCATGAGCCGGGCGTAGCGTCGACCGACTCCGCACGCTCTCAGAACTGGCTCGTTGTGGGGGTCCCACGAGCCCAGGGCTCCCACGATCAGAGTGTGTATCTGGACCTCGTAACCCTGGGCTCTCAAGGTCTCGGCCAGCGGGGTGTACTTCGATGCCTTCCGTACTTGGGCCTCGTGGAGGGCCAGTGACCGGTTTTCAAAAGGCATCGTGGGGCCTACGATGAGGACCTTCTTCTTTTCTGCATCTGTCACGATGATGTCGGGTCGCAGTCTGCTGTCTGTCCCGGGGATGGCGGAGTTGAGGGTGATCTTCCCCAGGGACGGCGGGATGGCTTTCATCAGCCTGTTCTGGATGGCATTGTGGCAGTGCCGCCAGGCTCCAGAGTGCTGTTTGCATCCACACGGGATGTGGGGCAGGGTCTCGTTTGCATAGCCGCACTTCCTGCAGCGCTTGTCTTGGTTGCTGTGGTGGATGGCTCCGTTGAGGGGAACGCAGTTGAGTCGGGTTCTGTGGACAAACTGCCAGTCGGCGAACCTGGTGAAGCTGCCCCAAGGGAGGAAGTGGTTGCTGGCATCCCACTTGCTGGACACCTTGAACACCTTGCCCTGGTCCAGCTTCCACTTGAGGTTCTCGGCATAGTGGCAGCGGATGGTGTCCTTCAGGGTCTTTTCCAGCATAGCTCTGGAGGTCGGGGTGACGATGGTGTGGTCCGGGGTCTTTAAGCGTGGTACCAGTATTCCCAGCTCCCAGTGCTCCTCGCACCACTTCCAGCAGCAGCTGATCCTCTTACCCAGGCATCTCAAGGCGTTGTGGGCATGGGACCAGAGAGAGGATAGGTCTCCCCACTCTCTCCCAAACTCAGCCTCCAGGGAGCCGCTGAGGTAAGTGGCGATGTCCTGCTCGGAGGGGGCCCTGGCGATGCGTTTCCTGTCCACGGCCCATATGGCTTCCTGTGCGATGCTCCTCACCGTCGGGTCCGGGCATATCAGGAGGTGGAAGGCGTGGGTCATCACCGCCATGTCGCACAGGTCACCCATCTGAGGTACATTGGTGCTGCCCTGCCTGTGGGAAATGTAGATGATGTCGATGCTGGCCCTCTGGGGAAGATAGAGCCACTTCTTCACCAGCTGCCTGATGGTGTTGTCGGCCTTGTTCAGGGGCACCTTGGCTACGGCCGATCCCCTGAGGACAAAGGAGATGCGGGGGATCAGGAAGGTATTGAGGGCGTTGATCTTTTGCCAGGGGGCGAGCAGGGAGGAGTCGATTTGGGTCGCGTCTTGCAGGATCTCCGCGATGGTGTCTTCAGGGGTCTGTCGGACGTGGACTCCTGTGGGTGTGCCGAGGTGTTGGTATACCTCTCCCTCTTCGAGGGAGGCCATGGGCTCGCCCTGGACCAGGAATCATGATGGCCGGACCAGAGCCCTGGCGCTACCGTCGACATGGAGGGAGGCACACTTTTTGGGGTTGAAACGGAGGCCCATCCACTCAGTGGCTCGGCTGGTGACGTCAAGCATTTGCTGGAGGCTTTCCAAGCTGTTGGCAACCAGGGCCAGGTCGTCCACGTAGGCCATAATGCTGATTTTCTTGCCATGCAGGTTGAAGCCGGTCGGGCTGCTGGAGATGGCTCGGATGAGCGGTTCCATGGCCAGGTTGAAGATGCTGAGGGGGCATCCTTGTTTCACGCCGCGGCGGATGAGCATGGCATCCGTCTCTCTGTCCGTGGTGCGGATGGTGGTGGTGCAGTCCTTGTAGAGGTCCTGGAGGATCTGGAGGAAGGTTTCTGGCATCCCGAACTCTACCAGGGTGGCAAAGATGTGATGGTGGGGTATGGACCCGAAGACGTTGGTCAGGTCAAGCCATGCTATGGCACACTGCCTCTTGGACCTCCTGGCTTCCTGGATGGCCATCTGAAGGAGGAAGTTGTGCTCGTAGCATCCCTCGCAGGACATGAAACCCTTCTGTACTGAGCTGATGGGCAGCTCTCGGTGTCTCCGAGGCAGTGCTGGATCTTCCGGGAGGGAGTGGGGTTCTGGAAGCACCAGTGTTGGGCTTTGTGGGGGCACGGTCATGTTTGGAAGCGCTGGGGATGGTTCTGGTTCTGCTGTGGGCAGTATCCAGCTGGGGGGTCCTCGGTGGGGCATGGGGTTTTTGGCTGTCGGAGGCTCATTGGGTAACCTTAGAGGAGGTGTTGGGTCTCCTGGGGGTGGGGTCCAGCCGTGGGATCTGGGGGCTACGGGAGGCTCCTCTGTTGGCTGGGTCTCGCCGTGCAGCCTGGGGGGCGGTGCTAATTGCTCCTACGGCAGGGTGGCATGAGGTGACCTGTGGGGGAGCGCTGCACCGTCTCATATCCGTGCCGGATGGTTTTTATGAGGTCGCTGAGGCGTCTGGTGAGGTTGTTGACCTGGGAGGTGGCGATGGTCCCCCTCACAGCGGGGTCCAGCGTGGGGATTCTGGAGACAGGACTGGTCCTTTTGGTGGCATCGTCAGTCCTCGAGGCGGGGGTTGCGCTTCCTTCGGTTGGTGGTTGGTCCCCCCTTACTTGCTGTGACTCTGAGGATGCTGGCTGGGGTGCTGAAGCCGGACCATCGATGCGGGTCGGGGTTGGAACCCGCAGGATGTCAGTGGGATTCACCTTCGTGGTTGTGAGGGGTCCCTTGCATGTGGCGTGATGGGACTTGCATTTCTTTTGAGTCTCGAATGGTTCATTGCAGCGGCTACACCAGAAAGCAATCCGTTTGTTGTAGGTTTTACGAATGTGTTTGCTGAGGGCCCCGAGGGTCTGGACTCCATGGACGGGGAGGCAGAAGGGGCAGAGGAGGAGACCTGTACGGAGCGGGTACTGGAGGTAGATGCAGTTGCCTTCCCCTGCCTCACCCTCTGTGGGGTGGACCTCTGTTGTGCCTGCAGACTCACCAGGTGATTCCTCTGGGTCTGGTAGAGAAGCTTGAGGAGGTGAAGTCACTCCTGGGGAAGTGCTGGACTCACTGGCCACGATGTCTCTTTGCCCGGAAGGACCGCGTGCGGCATCGAGATCCAGGGCTCTGGAGCACATTCCCCTTCGAGCGGCCCTCCTCCGGACAGGTGGGTGGTAAGCGGTTTTGGGGCCTGGGGTTGAGGAGATGGTTCCTTCTGGAGTATCCTTCTCTGGAGCAGCAGAGGGGTGGTCAGCAACCTGGTCCCTGGTCATCAGGGGGGGCTTCCCCGGCACCATCCTTCCCAGCAGGGCAGCGATCAGCATCCTGGTCCTGGGTCATCGGGGGGGCTCCCCCGGCAGCATCCTTCCCAGCGGCACAGCGGTCAGCATCCTGGTCCTGGTTCGTCGCGGGGGCTCCTCTGGTAGCATCTTTCCCAGCAGGGCAGCAATCAGCATCCTGGGTCATCGGGGGTCTCCTCCCGTGGTATCCTTCCCAGCGGGGCAGCGATCAGCATTCTGGTCCTGGATCATCGGGGGGGCTCCTCCAGTGACATCCTTCCCAGCGAGGCAGCGATCAGCATCCTGGTCGTGGATCATCGGGGCGGCTCCTCTGGTAACAGCCTTCTCAGGAGCAGCAGGGCAGTGTTCAGCATCCTGGTCCTCGGAAGTGGGCGAGATTCTCCGGGGGTCCTCCTCCTGAAGAGCTGTTGAGGTATTCTTGCTCCTGGATGGGAGGTCCTGAGGAACTGTCCTTCTGGTGCTAGTTCTCCCTGCAGAGATATCCACGGGGGTTTTCTTCGGCCAGCTCCTGATTTTTCCATCCTTGCTGGTGGTCCGGGTCTTCCATGAGGCGGCAAGGGTGGTCTTTGGGATAGGCTTCCGCTGAGCTTTCCAGGAAGTAGAGAACGCAGGAGCATCAGCAGTCGAAGAGAGAGTATCTGAAGGCAAGAAACAGAGAGAATTTTCCTCCAATGTAGCAGCAGTGGAGTGCATATGCAAATCAGCAGCAGTGGAGTATATATGTAAAGCAGCATCAATTTTTTTCAAAAATGGCTGCAGGAGATTCCATCTTCAGGATGGGTGTTTGCAGATGTCCATCAGAAGAAATTAAACTGATAAGAACAGATACTACACTTGACCAGAGCACAACCATGAAACAGAGGTCAGCATTTTGTTTTCCTCTATACGCACAGATGTGAGGATTGGTCCATGGCCCCAGCCTCTGTGTACGAGCAAGCAGAGCTGGACAAGTGCATTGTGCCTTGTAAAAAATGTGTATCCTGGGGGAGAATGCTTATGTGAGCGACCACTAGGGGATTGCACATCTGCACCTCCCTACCTGGCTGTAATAATTACAAATTGCTAATTTAATTTCCATTACACAGATAACTGTATGTATTTTGCTATTGATTCCAATGGGAGCAATGGGGCTCCAATTTTTTTAAGCCATTATAATAAGTCATTCCTCAATACTGTTAGGAGCTGGATGAAACCTTGTTATGGGTTGAGTTAAAACCCTGTTGAGCTTGATAGGTGTGAACTCACCCTTCAGTTAAAATAGCTGTAATCATAAGCTCCACCTAAGACAAAAGGACTGTGTGAACCCTCCTCTTTGGGGGTGTGGGTGAGTGAGTGTCTGTGTATGAGAGAGACTGAAAAAAAAGAAAAGAGCAGAGGCAAAAAGCAAGAAAACCAAACATTAGCCTGTGACCAGTGTGACCCTGGAAAAAGCTAGAACGAGAGCTTTTTGGGTCTGTTGGCTTAGGAGGCTTGGGGCTATAAGCTCTTCCCCAAGGAACTGCTGCCTTTGATCCTGGTTCCTCCTGTTTTTGGAGAAGCAGGACTTTGTACATCCTTGTAAATAAACAAGATTGCAACAAAGAAAATACCAGCGTACATCAATTTCTACTTGCATCTGGAACATCCCCAGGGCCCTGAAATTTGACTAGCCACATGGGTCCAATTAATCTATTAAAGGATTGGACAAAAAAGTGCAATCCAGTGGGATGGAGAAGGCAGAGGCTTATTCTGTATGGTGAGGAATGTGATCAGTTATGCACTGCCAATGCACTTTGTCACATTTGCTGCAATGTAACTATTATTCTATAACACTTGTTGCTATTACACTTTACTTATGCCCTTCTAACACACATTATCATATGCATTTGTGTATGTTTTATAAAGCCAATACAATCAACAAATAAAGCCACTAATCATTGCTCATTTAAAAAAACATACTTTTGCACTGCAAATGCACTTTATCATAAGGACCGCAGTATATATTGCAGTATAATTTGTGCATGGCAATGTACTTTGTTATGTGCAACTAGGTAAGACATCTATCAAAAATAAAGTGAGCAATGGAAACTTAATATTGTTCATTTTTGTCTGTCCTTTATCAGAATCTGTTAGTCCCCTTCTCATGGTGTATCTTATCAGCTATGTTTAAGCAGTGGAACCTTACTGAATACTTTCAGTACCATAGGCAGCCAAGCTGGTACAATATATGGCAGTAAACAAGTTTCCTGGGTGAGGAAATCTCATGAGGACTGAGATTTTTCTGGTCATTAACGTGGGAGTTCACAGCAAATGGATGACTTTAAGTACAGGTTTCACTGTCTATTTATACTATCTGAATTTATTATAGCTGGTCAGAAAATTGGCTCCCCCACCGCCCCCCAATGGAAAATTCTCACTGTCTAGTGAAATTTTTCAGCTCAACCATGATTTTTTAAAAAAAAATTTGGAAATGCTGCCATGGTTTCTCATGGAAATTGTAGTTTGGGAGCAAGAGGCACCGGGTTTTCTCTCTAAGCCAGGCTGCCTAACTGGATTACATTTGCCTTGTTGCACCATTGTCTCCGCTCATGATGAGGGCACATAGTAGCATCATGGGAGTCAGGCTGTGGTGCATCATGGGAGATGTAGTCTGGCTGGAGAGCCCAGCCCATAAAGAAGAATGTGCACATGAGGAAACTGAACAGCAGTTACTGTGAAGCATCATGGCAGGATAGCCATATCCAAATATTTTGGGTTCAGGCATTTGTGTTTTCTGACAAAAAAAAGAATCCATGGAAAGCTGATACATTCTGTAAAATAATTTTTGTCTTGTCAAAACCCAATTTTCTGTCATGACACTTTTTGGTGACAAATTTTGAATCAGCCCTAAATGTTATTTATAGTTATGGGCAATAAATAAATAGAATGAAACATTTTTATTGATATTTGCTAAACTGAAATGGAATGGCTGCCAGAATGTTAATGAGATTTTTTGCAATACACTGAGTTACTTGTCTTGTTTTGATGCAGGGAACACAGAGAGGTAAGGTGCTTTATCAGTAATGGCCCTGAAGTAACATGGATGAATCAGTCCTACTTCCAGGTGTAGTGGGGCCAACATCATTAACCTGAAAGTATTCTCAAGCAGAGTACTGATAGAAGACACCAGGGCAGGGCCTAGATCACACTTTTAAAATATCAATTAGCTAAATAGACATGGGATCTCCAATTTTATTAATATCAGAGGAAAATCATTGTGGGATGTTTCAAATATCGCCTTTGTTGTTATTAACTTTAACACTGTAAATGCATTGCCACTATTATATTTAACTATATAAGTCTCCAGGATAATAGATGGGAACTGGAGTAGTAATTGTACCTTATTAACTCATCATAACTATTGATACCTGTGTGTATGTAAGTGGGGAATGTTGGAAAACGCACAGCTAGAGAAATAGGGCAGGAGATAAGGTAGAGAGAAAGATGCATCTGTTGAAATGACTGATATTGATATGTTAAATACAATTCCTCTTTATTGCAATACACTGTGTGTATTAACATCCTTATGTATTATCAATATGATGAACTAACTACATAATAGCAAAAACTGTAATACACATTTTTAAATATATACATACAGAGAGAGTATACTTTCTCATGTCAATAATTCTTGTTTGTGATGAAAACTCAATATATTCCCATTTCTACTTACTTAATTTAAGTCTGTAACAGACAAAAATAACAGAACAGATGCAAGAACTTTAATGTGCATTCAGATTCCTTATATTTTACTCTGTTATGAATTCTGATTCTTTTGTATTTGTAATTAGAAGGTAAAACAGATGGTGAAGGCTTAGTGCAGAGTGGCATAATCTGTGCTGCCAAGAGATGGTTTGCTGTGGGCCAAATCCTGCCTGCTCCCGTCTGCAGTTTCAGATGGCCCTTAGTGCACTAGATCTGGGCATTTCCACTGTGTAGGGAATGGGATTCCAGGACCCCACACAGAGCGGTCCTCCTGTTTCCTCCTGCATTCTGAAAATTTTTGTTCAGTGGGATGATCACAGATCCCCAACATACCAGCTTGGTTTTTGTTTAAAAGGTGGGTCAGCGGAAAAAGGGGTTAGGTCTGTGGATCTTCAACAACAACAACAACAAACATGACTCTTGCTCTTGTAAAAATTGGCATGGTTTTTAACAGATCCTGAGGAGACTTTGCGGTCTCACAGCAGAGTGTTCAGTTAAAGCAGACAAGAAGTGTTTCTGGAGTGCTCATTGTTCAAGGCACCTCTGGATGAGGTGCACTAGGTAGACTTCCTCCCTCAATAACAATTCTGTTCTATAGTCACTCCTTCAGCATAACTATTATCAATCATTTGTTAAGCTCTAACAAATCTGTGCAAGGCAAAAATGAAGACATGCCCCCCCCCCCCCACCTTACAGACAATAGGCTGGAATCTCAGCTGGTGTAAATTGGTGTACTTCATTGATGTCACTGGAGCAACATCAATTTACACCCACAGAAGAACTAGCCCTATGAGTTCAGTACTAACACTTCCATATGTGCTTAACTTTATGAATCTAAGATCCATTAACATTAATAAGACTACTCACGAGCAAAAGTTAAGAGTGTGTGTAAGTATTTTAAGGACAGTGGCATCGAAAATAATAATTTTCTCCAGTGCAGCAGATGGAATGAGTCAGCATTTGGAGCCTAAGGCTTTTGGACAAATTTTCAAGTTACAATGAGCTGTTCAATAAAATTAGCATAATAAAATGTTTAGTAGGGTCTATGCACTATATAAAATCAAACCCAGAAATAAATTGAAGTCTGTGATTACTTCTTTGGATTACTGTAGTCTCATAAACCACTTATACTTCACTCTACAGGTTTATCATAATGTCAAAAGACCTTCCTGACATTATTACATCTTTATAATGCACAATTCCAAACCTTTCAGAGGATTCTGAGCCTACTCAGATTTCTATCAAGATCTCTCCTAGATAAAAACATTTCAACATGATGTGATCAGACATACCAAACCCCTCAAAAAACCCAAAACAAACCAAACAAACAAAACAATGCAGAAATTGGGCTTGTTTTTGTCTTTATTGGTTTGTGAGTTGCTTGTTGGCTAGTTTTTGGCTTGTTGCTTGTTTGGCTTGTAGCTTGTTGCTTCTTTTTTTTATCGCCTCCTGGCAAGCAGAGGCAAGCGGGGGCAAGCAGGGGCAAGGAACAAGCAGGGGAAAGAGGGGGGAGAGAGTCAGGGGTGTACAGCAGGCCCATCACAGTCCCAGATTGCACACCGGGGGATCTAGTCACATAGAGTATTGGGGTTCGTAGGGATTGGCTTGTTCTGGCCTTGTTTTGAAATGGGATTAGCTTGATTTTTGGCTTATTGTGAAAGTCAGGGTGCTTATTTAGCGCGTGAAAGTTGGCAACTGTGGATGTGATGCTTTCTCAGCATGTCCAGAACTATAAATTGTTATCCCTCTGCCTCAGTGAAAGAGATTTGCAGATACTAAACTGTGTCAGCTCCCTGACGCTCCAGCCTGTTAGCTAGCCCAACAAACCCCTCAGGATTCTGCCAGCTCTTACTTTGCCTTGCAGGTAATACTTGGTGCACCTCTGTTCCTTGACCGCTATTGAAGAGCATTGTCCTGCAGCATCCAGCCTCTGTCAGTGAACACTCACAAAAATTACCAAGTCTGCTGTACCAAAGCGAGAGGGTACACCCCAGCCTGTTAGGTGGTGATGCTGCAGTTACACCACAGTTACAATTACAATTTTCTACATCTATATTCATACATTACATTCGTAACCATAACCTGTACACATATCTCACAATGACCATCAAGTTCAGAACATAACAAGCTTTCATGAAAGATCTTACATGACATATTTTATACAAAATAACATTATATACAACCAGTTGATTCAATTGTTTATTCTTTGGGGGCTCAGACCCCTTCTTCTCCATTTGGGTGTCTGGACCCTGATTGTCACACACCCCTTGTGAGTTTGATGCTGGAGTTTTGACCACTGGCCATGACATAAACTTCACCTCTGCCCCCTCTTTTTAGCATCAGCTACCTTCTCCAACCCCTGAATATGTTTAATTTTCTTGGAAATGGCTGCCTTAAACACATAGATTGAGGTGTGCCTTTCCCCCTCCTTTATATCCACATTTCCCCCAGCAATTGCTTTATGACCCTGTTGGCTTTTCCCATCCTTTGCCGGGTCTCCCCTGCTCCCAGCAGAGTTCTCCCCCACAGCTATTCTTAGCTGTGCCAGTCTCTCACCACACACACCAGTTTTTCCCTGCTCCCAGTAGAGTCCTGGCCCACAGCTATTTCCTAGCTGTACCAGTGACTCACTGTTCCTAGCAGATCCTGGGATACAGTACCTTTTAGTTGTGCCACAGACACACTCAGCATCGACTCAGTTTCCACAGTGAGGGTTTTCCCCCATGACCACTGAATCTGCCAGATCCTCAGGCTCAGACCTATTACATCATTACAAAAAAATCCACAGCAAGAACAATAATTTCCCACATTCCCAGTCAGAATCCCAGAACAACCTTTAGTGTCCATAATGACTCAGGCTACAGGCAGTGTGTTGGGGTCCATCAATTGACATCTGTTTATCTGCTAACCCTAATCAGGCACCCCCTTATGTCCTTCCTCCTGGGCTTCAAGGGTGTGACTTGACCTTCTTCTATTCAAGCTGTCTGTGTTTGTCCTGGTCAGCAAGCTTCTGTTGCATCAGCTTTGTCTCCTCCTTCTGGCACCTGGCTTCCAGCTCCATCTATCTCTTCTCTAAGAGCAGCCTTTTCTGCGACAACCTTCACACAGCCCTGGACCTCTCACCATCATGGTTGCCTCTCCTGCATCATCTGGGGGGGACCCTCTCTTGGTTTCCTGCATGTCCTGCAGGAGAACAAGGGACCCTTCTGATACATGGTTTGGAGCAGGTGCCCCATCCTGCCTCAGGGCATATGAATGCAGCATGGCCACCAGCTCCAATATCTTCTGATCAGCCATTGATAGACCTCACTGCATGCATAGCTCTTCTAACTGCTTCTTGCTGAGTTTAGCATATGTTTCTTTGCTCACTCTGCCTTTTGGTGCTTTATTCATCTTAGGGCATGTCTACACTATGAAATTAGGTCAATTTTATAGAACTCGATCTTTAGTAACCGATTTTATACAGTCGATTGTGCATATCCCCACTAAGTGCATTAGTTTGCCAGAGTGCGTCCTCAATACCGTGGCTAGCATCGACTCACGGAGTGGTGCACTGTGGGTAGCTATCCCACAGTCCCCGCTGCCCACTGGAATTCTGGGTTAAGCTCCCAATGCCTGATGGGGGAAAAACATTGTCGTGGGTGGTTTTGGGTACATGTCGTCAGTCTCTTCTCCCTCCCTCTCTGAAAGCAACGGCAAACAATCGTTTTGCGCCTTTTTTCCTGGGTTATCCATTCACACGCCATATCATGGCAAGCATGCAGCCCGCTCAGCTGCCCACTGCTTTTATGAGCATTTTAAACACCTCGTGCATTATCCTGCAGTATGTGCAGAGTCTGGCTAGGAGCCGCCAGCACGAGGACGATTGTGAGGAGGACATGGATACAGACGTTCCTGAAAGCACGGGATGTGACAATTGGGATAGCATGGCGGCATTGGGGCATGTTGATACAGTAGAACTCCGATTCTGGGCCCGGCAAACAAGCACAGACTGTGGGACCGCATAGTGTTGCAGGTATGGGATGATTCCCAGTGGCTGCGAAACTTTCGCATGCGTAAGGCCACTTTCATGGAACTTTGTGAGTTGCTTTCCCTGCCCGGAAGTGCAGGAATACCAAGATGAGAGCAGCCCTCACAGCTGAGAAGCGAGTGGCGATAGCCCTGTGGAAGCTTGCAATGCCTGACTGCTACCGGTCAGTCGGGAATCAATTCGGAGTGGGCAAATCTACCGTGGGAGCTGCTGTGATCCAAGTAGCCAAGGCAATCAATAACCTTCTGCTAACAAGGGTAGTGACTCTGGGAAATGTGCAGGTCATAGTGGATGGCTTTGCTGCAATGGGGTTCCCTAACTGTGGTGGGGCGATAGATGGAATGCATATCCCTATCTTGGCACTGGACCACCTTGCCAAACAGTACATAAACCGCAAGGGGTACTTCTCAATGGTGGATCACAAGGGCCGTTTCACCGACATCAACATAGGATGGTCGGGAAAGGTGCATGATGCTCACATCTTTCAGAACTCTGGCCTGTTCGAAAAGCTGCAAGAAGGGACTTTCTTCCCAGACCAGAAAATTACCATTGGGGATGTTGAAATGTCAATAGTTATCCTTGGGGACCCAGCCTACCCCTTGCTCCCATGCTCCTTCCCTTACCCCTTGCTCCCATGGCTCATGAAGTCTGAACAGCTGTAAGGAGCAGTTCAACTATAGGCTGAGCAAATGCAGATGGTGGTAGAATGTGCCTTTGGATGTTTAAAAGGGTGCTGGCACTGTTTGCTGAGTAGGTTAGACCTCAGCACAACCAATTTTCCCATTGTTATTGCTGCTTGCTGTGTGCTCCATAATATCTGTGAGAGTAAGGGGGAGATGTTTATGGCAGGGTGGGAGGTTAAGGCAAATCGTCTGGCAGCCAATTTTGAACAGCCAGACACCAGGGCAATTACAAGAGCACAGCTAGGCGGGCTGCACATCAGAGAGGCTTTGAAAAACAGTTTCATGACTGACCAGGCTATGGTGTGACAGTTATGTGTGTTTGTCCTTGATGCAAAGCTGCCCCCTTTGGTGAATGTACTTCCCTGTAAGCCAATCTCCCTCCTCCTTCGACCACAGCTGGCAAAGTAAATAAAGTCCATATTGTTTTGAATCCATGCATTCATTCTTTATTTATTAAAAAAAATTGAGATCACTGACAAAGCTGACTAGTAAAAGGAAGCCCGGGTGGGGTGGGGGAGGAGGGCAGGACAAGGCCACATTGCTTATTGTAGCCACAATACAAATCAAAGCTGTTTGAATGACAGCCTTCTGTTGCTTGGGCCATCCTCTGGAGTTGAGTGGCTGGGTGCCCGGAGCCTCCCCCCTCACATTCTTGGGCATCTGGGTGAGGAGGATATGGAACTTGGTGAGGAGGGTAGGCGGTTACAGAATGGATGCAGCGGGAGTCTGTACTCTAGTTGCCTTTCCTGAAGCTCCACCAGATGCCTCATCATGTCTGTTTGCTCCCCCGTTAGCCTCAGTATGTCCTCCTGCATGTTCTGATCACGCACACTGTATGCTTTCCTGGCCCCTGCCACCGAATGCCTCCATGCATTCAGCTGTGCCCTATCAGTGCGGGAAGACTGCATGAGCTCTGAAAAGATGTCATCGCGAGTGAGTTTTTTCCACCTTCTAATCTGCGATAACCTCAGGGACAGAGTTGATATGGGGAGCATAGAAACATTTGCAGCTGCAGGGGGTGGGGAAAGGGAGAGTAAAATTTAAGAAGATACATTTCTGAGAACAAAAGGGAGACTCTTTCATAGTGAATCAAGCAATTCATAGCCGACAGCAGATGTGTTTTAGGTACAAGGTCGCATTTTGCCTTTTATATTGAGCGCCTGCCTGTATGGTGACACATCACACACGGCTGGGCAACAGAATTCCGTTTCCAGGCAGCCATGGTAAGCCAAAGGATACACAGGGTTGGCTTCTTCCATGTTCATAACATGTGGGAATGGTTTCAAACTGCAGCGCCCTCCTTTCCCATAGCAACCAATGCTGGTTGGATTTGCCGTTTAAAAGGAGGGCCTGCGGTTGCCGTTTAAAAGGAGGAGCTACGGGTTTTGGGGTGGATATGCAGCACACCCTTCCCACTCCCCCACATGGCTAGTCTCCCAGATGATCCCTTTTAGCCAAGCGCAAACAGCCCAGCACGACCAGGGCCTTATGCGCCGGGGATCACCAAACAGAGGGGATTACTGTTCCCTTACAAAAATTCCCCTATTTCAACCAGGTGATCATGAATGATATCACTCTCCTGAGGCTGACACAGAAAGATAAAGACCGAATGTTGCATGAATGCAACCAAAACCCAGGACCAATCGCTGCCATGCTTTGTGCTGCAATGATTCCAGACTACCTGCTATTGGCTTGGCATGGTAAAGTGTCCTACTGTGGAGGACAAAATAAGGCAGCCCTCCCGAGAAACCTTCTGCAAAGGCTTTCAGAGTACCTCCAGGAGAGCTTCATGGAGATGTCCCTGGAGGATTCCTGCTCCATCCCCAGACACGTTAACAGACTTTTCTAGTAGCTGTACTGGCCGCGAATGCATCCGAATTGCACAGATTCTTCTCCCCATACAGCAATCAGATCCAGTGTCTCCCGTTCACTCCATGCTGGAGCTCGCTTGCAATTCTGGGACTGCATGGTCACCTGTTCTGCTGAGCTCGCCATACTGACCAAACAGGAAATGAAATTCAAGTTCCCGGGGCTTTTCCTGTGTACCTGGCTAGTGCATCAGAGTTGAAAGTGCTGTCCAGAGCAGTCACATTGGAGCACTCTGGGATAGCTCCCAGAGGCCAGTACCATCGATTTGCACAGTGCTGCATCTGTACTACCCCAAATTCGACTCAGGAAAGTCGATTTTAGTGCTACTCCCCTCGTCGGGGAGGAGTACAGCAGTCAATTTTAAGAGCCCTTTAGGTCGGCGGAATGGGGTTGGTTGTGTAGCCACATTGCTTATAAAGTCGACCTAACTGGCTAAACTTGACCTAACCTCGTAGTGTAGACCAGGCCTTATACTTTGCTTTGTTCCATTTCCTTTATCCAAAATAAACAAAATAATAAACCATAACTTTTACATTGCTCCCGCACATTTGGATCTGTTAGAGTCTGTTTAACAAGTGTTGGAGCGTGAACCTTAATTTGTTGATATCTGTAATGATGTCCAGAACTCCAAGTTACGTTATAACTCCTCTGCCACAGTGAGAGAGATTTGTGGGTGCTAAACTCTGTCAGCTCTCCAATCTGTTAGCTAGCCCAACAAACTCATCAGGACTCTGCGAGCCCTTACTTCACCTTGCAAGTAACACTTGGTACATGTGAGTTCCCAAACCCTCTTGAAGGGCATTGCCCTGCAGTATCCAGTCCCATCACTGGCCTCTCACAGAAATTCCCAAATCCACTCTCTCCAAAGAGACAGTGTACACACAAGCCTGTTGTGAGGTGATGCTGCAGATGCACCCCAGTTACAATTACAATTTTACAACTATATATACATGCATATATTCATAACCATCACCTGTATACATATCTCATAATGGCCATCAAGTTCAGAACTTTACAAGCTTTTCATGAAAGACCTGACGTGACGTGTTTATACACAATAAAATTGTATACAACCAGTTGATTCAATTGCTTATTCTTCAGGGTTTAGACACTCTGTTCTCCCGTTGGGGTGTCTGGACCCCCATGTGTCTGGACACATGGGCTGCTGCCAACTCATTTGCTTTCTATGAGAAAAGACTTCACATTCTCAAGAGTTTTTCTTTCTTGGGGTGAACTCTGATAATTCTTCAATGTAAAGAGTAAAGTCAGAGGTGATTTTAAACTACAGATGGGCATACTGGTTCAAATGGAAAAAGAGCCAACCCAAATCTTCCATCAAAGTTCAAACCAAATTTAAAAGCAAAATATTTTCAAGTTAGATTAACTTTTTCTTTTACTGACTAACAGTTATTTTCTGATATCATGACAGATCTAACAATAGCCTCAAAACTTTCCCCAGTGGGAAAAGTGGGTAAGCACCACATAAGCTGTAAAAGGAATTCCCTCTCCACAAGGGAGTTCAGAAGCCAAGCACAAAAATAGAAGAATAGGAAGAATCAAATGAACTGCAATAACAGAATCTTGATAATATCAAGAGAAAGGTGTAAGGAAGTATCTGAATAGAACAACTCTCAAGATCTGTTCAAAGCAAGGCCCTTTATAAATGATCTGTGTGTATTTTTTCTTAGATTCAGATATAAAAAAGGCAGAAAAGTTTCTTTATTTTTTGTCCAAGGTTGTAAAGTGCTCATCTGTAACAATTTATCTTGCTGATCTCTGACTCGACTCTACCATGTAAGAAGGAAGCCTGTTGTGATTGCAGAAGCATTCACACAAAAGGTCTTAACAAGTGGTTCTATTCTGAAAAGCGACTAAGTAAAAACAGCCCCTTATTATTCACCAAACTTGCTCCCACTGCGCATCCAGTCATATCTGCTTGCTCAAGTGATATAAATAAGTTTTTACTCCTGCAGAGCCAAAACAGCTAGGAAAGACTAAGCTGCAGGTCCCTGTTCCATAAGCAGAACTGTTTAATGACTTCCAGCCAGATACACCTGTGTGAACCTATAAAGGCAATGGGGTTGCAGAGTCATCACTGAGGACCTAATCTGGCAATGCGGTATCGCACAGGAGTCTAGGAGGGCCTAATTTGGATTGCAGAACCTTAAGTACTGGCAATGATGAGTGAAATGAAAAAAACTCAGCTTGACGCTACGAGCTCAGGCTGACTTTGCAGTTAGAAAGAAAACTACTTTTTATTTGTAAACTGAGCACATTTGACACAGAAATCATTCAGAGCTAATAGCATGGAACCCCACAGTCTTATTATTACAGCAACTTTCCAAAATACAGCTGCACTTTCAGAGAAAATAAAGAACTACAGATTAAACTGGACTATACAAAATGTCATTCCTCCCTGTAGCTGAATAGCAGGAAATTTCAGCCTGGAAATAAGGTGTACGTTTTTAACAGAGAGAGTAATTAACCATTGGAACAATTCACCAAGGGTCATGGTGGATTCTCCATCACTGACCATTTTTAATCAAGGTTGGATGTATTTCTAAAAGATATGCTCTAGGAATTATGTCGGGAAAGTTCATGGCCCATGTAACACAGGAAGTCTCTGAATCTACACAGATGGGGCCATTTCAAGGATAACTTTAGCCTCCAGTGCCCCATCCAGACTATGTTACTCACATAAGACTAAAATAATTAGATTTAGAAATTTTGTCTACATTTCACCATCATTTTATGATGATTTTTTTGTTGTTTGCATTGATCACTTTCATGAACCCCCAGAATCCAAACACTCATGTAAGGGGGAGTCATGTCTGAAATGAAAGACTAACTTCATGTCAGCTATTGTGGGTGAACCCTACTGGAACTATAGGTTCTACCACAACCAGCTGACTTCATGTTAAAAATAACTTTTTCCAATGATTGCAAAGTCAGGTTTAACATCATGTTAGTTAACCTGACTTCTCAATGTCATGTTCTAACACAATCTTATTTTCCAGTGAAGACAAGCCCTCAACAGGCAAACAGTTATATGTGGTAAAAGGCAGTGATTTGTCCTCATTTTATACCACATATGAATTTAGCCCACTGTGTTCACTGCATCTGAATGGGAAGTAGCAGGGACCTTTAAAGACTGCATTGTAACTAACTGTCAGATTTATTCTACAAGGCCAAATATTTGGTTTAGATGTATTAATTAATGCATTCACGTATATTATTTATATCGTGGCTCCTTCTAATCATTTTCCTCTTCGTATATGTAGGAGAGAAGGCTTTTGTGCCAGACACTTTTATTTATTCTGTCTTTATTTCAGGGGATTTTTGTGTGTGTGAAAATATTCTTTCAAGCAGATGGAACAAAAGAAAGAGAATACTTTGGTACTTGTAGAGTTCTCTGGGTAATAACAGGTCTGTACTATATATAGTATGTTGTCTATGTCATTAAGCCTTTTTGCACTAAATAAGAGGTCCCCCATGACTCTTTTACATACCTAAGCTCACTGTGGCTCTTACATATTATTTACTTATATAATGCAGTGAGATTTGCCTTGCAGATTGTCTGAGGTTTCCGAAGTGAGCATTGGCCTGCTAAACCTAAGGTTGTGAGTTCAATCCTTGAGGGGGCCACTTGGGGATCTGGGGCAAAATCAGTACTTGGTCCTGCTAGTGAAGGCAGGGGGCTGGACTCGATGACCTTTCAAGGTCCCTTCCAGTTCTAGGAGATGGGATATCTTCATTACTTCAAACATGAAACCTTCAGCTACTTTGGTTAAGGGCATGGTTTAAGACCCTCAGTGGAAAGATAATCCCTCATTTGCAAGGTATTATTATTATTTTTTATATTTATATTAGGGCTGTCGATTAATCCCAGTTAACTCACGCGATTAACTCAAAAAAAGTAATAGTGATTAAAAACATTAATCACGATTAATTGCAATTTTAATTGCACTGTTAAACAACAGAATACCAATTGAAATTTATTAAATATTTTGGATGTTTTTCTACATTTTCATATATATTGTATTCTGTGTTGTAATTGAAATCAAAGTATACATTATTTTTTATTACAAATATTTGCACTGTAAAAATGACAAATAGTATTTTTCAGTTCACCTCATACAAGTACTGTAGTACAATCTCTTTGTCGTGAAAGTACAACTTACAAATGTAGATTTTTTTTGTTACATAACTGCACTCAAAAACAAAACAATGTAAATCTTCAGAGCCTACAAGTCCACTCAGTCCTACTTCTTGTTCAGCCAATTGCTAAGACAAACAAGTTTGTTTATATTTACAGGAGATAATGCTACCCTCTTCTTATTTACAATGTCACCAGAAAGTGAGAACAGGCATTTTCATGGAACTTTTGTAGCTGGCATTGCAAGATATTTACATGCCAGATATGTAAACAATTGTATGGCCCTTCATGCTTTGGCCATCATTCCAGAGGACATGTTTCCATGCTGATGACGCTCATTAAAAAAATAATGCGTTAATTAAATTTGTGATTGAACTCCTTGGGGGAGAATTGTATGTCCCCTGCTCTGTTTTACCTGCATTCTGCCATATATGTCATGTTATAGCAGTCTCGGATGATGACCCAGCACATGTTGTTCATTTTAAGAACACTTTCGCTGTAGATTTCACAAAATGCAAAGAAGGAATCAATCAGTGTGAGATTTCTAACTGAACCAAGGTTTAAGAATCTGAAGTGCCTTCCAAAATCTGTGAGGGACAGGGTGCGGAGCATGTTTTCAGAAGTCTTAAAAGAGCAATACTCCAATGCAGAAACTACAGAACCCGAACCACCAAAAAAGATAATCAACCTTCTGCTGGTGGGATATGACTCAGATGATGAAAATTAACATGCATCGGTCCACACTGCTTTGGATTGTTATTGAGTAGAACCAATCATCAGCATGGGCACATGTCCTCTGGAATGGTGGTTGAAGCATGAAGGGACATATGAATCTTTAGCGCATCTGGCACATAAATATCTTGCGATACCGGCTACAACAGTGCCATGTGAACACCTGTTCTCACTTTCAGGTGACCTTGTAAACAAGAAGCAGGCAGCATTATCTCCTGCAAATGTAAACAAACTTGTTTGTCTTAAAGATTGGCTGAATAAGAAGTAGGACTGAGTGGACTTGCAGGCTCTATAATTTTACACTGTTTTATTTTTGAATGCAGTTTTTTTGTAATTCTACATTTGTAAGTTCAACTTGCATGATAAAGAGATTGCACTACAGTACTTGTATTAGGCAAATTGAAAAATACTATTTCTTTTGTTTTTTACAGTGTAAATATTTGTGATAAAAATAAATATCAAGTGAGCATTGTACACTTTTTATTCTGTGTTGTAACTGAAATCAATATATTTGAAAATATAGAAAACATCCACAAATATTTAAATAAATGGTATTCTATTATTGTTTAACAGTGTGATTAATTGTGCTAAATTTTTTTAATCGCCTGATTAATCGCGATTAACTTTTTTAAACGCTTGACAGCCCTAATTTATAATTGTGGGCTTTTCTTTTGACAGAAAGTATGAAGTCATTGCCTTTGGGTTAAAAAGTTGTTCAAGAGAAAGAACCCATCTGCCCCCATCAAGACAAATAAATAAATAAAATAAAAATCACTCTTCAGAGGTCTCTCTTCACTTTATTTCACTTGTAATATGATTATTACAATTGTTAATTAATTAATACAAAATTGTTATTTTCTGACCTTTTAGTAAGATTTATTTCCACGTACATGGCCAATTGCTACCATTGCTACGTATTGTACTAGTATTTATCTTACATCCAGTAAAAGCAGAATTCTTTTCCCCATATTGCATGGACAGATTCCATTCTTTGCTTTAAATTTCAGCAATATTAGTTTTATGTTTAACCTACAGAAACAGCATGTGTGGTTAGGACAGCAGCAGCAGAAAGGACTCCGGTAACAGTTCTCTTAAAAAAAAATTGTTTTAAGGGTGAAATTCACAGTGTTGCCAACCCTAAAGGCTACCAGAAGATAACTTTTAAGGGTATGTTTATTTCCAAAAATCTCATGATTTTAAAGCTAGTCTTATGATTTTGGTGGGCTTGATTCATGATTTTTGAACATTTATTATTTGTATTTGGGGTTGGCAATACTGATCTACACAAGACCTTCACACCATGTAGTGAATTAGGGGTAATTCCTTATCACACTGTGATAAGGATTGGAACCTTTGACTGCTAAATAAACATTTACTGTATAAAGTTTTGATCCTGGAAATACATATGATGGGGCACCCAGAGCAACATGATGGTAGAAATTCTAGCCCTGGGTCATGATGTGGGAACAGATGGTGAATTGCATTTCCTATCCTTGAAAGTGATCTAGGATAAAAATTAAAATAATTCTTCTTTGGATATTTTTGAGGGTTTTTTAAATTAAATTAATCTAACTAATTATTTGACTAATATATCAGTGAATTGCTCACCCTTGTTTATAATATGGATAAATAAAACCAACAAAATTAGTGGAATAATTTATTCTATAAAGTCACAACATTAATGGAATAAATTTGTCAATTAATGTTCTCCAACCAACTCTAAGGCTACGTCCTCACTACGGGGGGGAGGGATCGATTTAAGATACGCAAATTCAGCTACGCGAATAGCGTAGCTGAATTCGACGTATCCGAGCAAACTTACCCCGCTGTGAGGATGGCGGCAAATCAACCTCTGCAGCTCCCCTGTCGACGGTGCTTACTCCTACCTGCGCTGGTGGAGTACAAGTGTCGATTCGGGGATCGATTGTCGCATCCCGACGAGACGCGATAATTCGATCCCCGAGAGATCGATTTCTACCCGCCAATTCAGGCAGATAGTGAAGACGTAGCCTAACCTGACTGTACTCTGCTGCCTAGCAAGAAATCCCATCTAATGAAGTATCAGCAAAATGCAAGTCTTTACAAAAAACACTAGCATTATGCTAAGTGATGAATATATTTGAAAGAATGATTTATTTAAAAAAATTGGAAGAGTGATTCTTAACATACACATTATTCAATCCCAATTCTTCAGCTAACTATATGTGCGAGTCCCCCCGCATTGAACTCCATGGATTTACTTATGAGTAAAGTCACTTATGTGCATGTTTCCAGGATCCTGGCCTTATATAGTAAATATTTATTTAGCAAGTGAAGCTCCCAATCCTTCAAACACCTTTTAATAGGAATAGTATTTATGACTATGAATTGTCCCATTATAGCAGTGGTCTAAAAATTATATCGGGTAACAGCAATTTGTAGTAATGAATCTAAACATGGCAGTAAGCACTATGGTCCAAATATAGGAAAGCACGAAAGCACATGCTTAGATCCATCCCTTAAGGAAAATACTTAAGCATATGCTTAATTTTTAGGAAGTGCTTAAATCCCATTGTTTAAGGGGTTTCTCAAATAGGAATGTTTTCCTGAATCAGGATCTGTGCCTAAGAGTGTTTGCTGGATCAGACCCTAAGGTTTTCTAATGAATCATTGAATTTTTCCTTTAACTTCTCCAATTCTTCTCCAATTTCCTTTTCTCAAATCAAGTTTGTGGGCCACAAGTACTGTGAAGAGGATCACTAAAAATTGACCATGTTCTATCTTTTCACTTCATATTGAACTGCTGATAAAGTATAGTAATTTGCTGCAGTTTGATATATAACTCAAAATAGTAATTTGGGAGCAACATACAGTATATTACCTTGTGGTTTAAGATATCAATAGACAGTCTGTGGTTTCCTAGAATGGATTTTTACTAGTAATCCTTGTATTATGATTTTTTTTCTTGGATTCTTCCTTTCTGGGCCTAAATATAGTTTATTCTGTTTGCTATTTTCACAGCATATTAGACTGAAATATCCAGTTGAAATAAAAAAATATTACATGTCCATATCATCAGTGTGGTTTTGGTTCATATCGGCACTATGGGGTGTCAGTTTGATCCTCACTTCAGTCTAAGTGCAAGTATTTTTATAAACACATTTAGAAATAATATTATTAAGAACTAGAGAAAGGGAATATTGCAACTACAGAATTTTCTTGCACTTTGGATTCGGTCATGTTACTTTTATCAAATACTGTAGCACAGAATCTCTTTTGGATCTTTTATGTTGCCCTGAAATAAGACACATCAAGTCTTCCTTGATGTAGCTTTGTTCTTAAAGCATCAAGGTAACTGAAATTTGGTACAAAGATTAAAAGTTACTTGCTCGTTTAAAAACAAACAAACAAAAAATCCCCAATGCAATTATGTAACAGAAATGTTTCAGGACACAGGACAGATCAGTGCTTAAATAGAGGATTGAAGTAATTTTACAATACCAAGGCTTTCTGGTCACGCTTTATCTTTAGGGTCCATAGAAAAAGTTTATAAAGGGTTAATAAATGGTTAATTATTATAAAGTCTTATGGGGTCCAACTCGTCAATATATTGCTTAGAACCATGGTGTATAATTATATATAACATCTTCAGCATGGTTTGTAAGCATCAACACATGCCACTCATGTCTGTACCACGATTATCACATCTGTTAATCATTTGTTAACTCCATATAAACCATATCTTATAAATTGAACTTTAATATAAAATGTGACCAACTTTCTTTTTACTAATTATTGATGAAAGTGTGTGTGTGTGTGTGTGTGGGGGGGTGAATAGAGTTGGAGAATGTTTAATCTGGGGGGGGGGGGGAAGTAGGAGTAATGTGGCTGAATACATACCAAGAAGAGCAAATGCAAAATGTCAGGGTGGTTTGTAGGTATACAAAAGTTGGAATATGAAGCCAGTTAACTGAAGATGATTAATAGATTCATATATTTTTGTCATCAGAAGGGACCATTACAATCATCTAGTCTGACCTCCTGCATAACACAGGCCATAGAATTATAGCACCTGGTTCCTTCATCAAGCTCATCTGATTGAGCTAGAGCATGGTTTTTAAGAGGAGATCCATTGTCTATTTAAAGACTTCAGGGAATGGAAAAATCTACCACAACCCTTGGTAAATTGTTCCAATAGTTAATTACCCTCACTGTAAAATATTTACACCTGATTTCTTGCCCGAATTTGCCTAGCTATAACTTCCAGCTACTGGATCTTGTTATACCGTTCTCTGCTAGATTGAAGAACTCCATACCATCAGAAATAATCTCCTTATGTACTTATAGACTGTGATCAAGTCATCTTTTCACCTTCTGATTGTTAAGGTAAATCGATTGATTAGCTTTAGACTTTCACTGCAAGGTATGTTTTCCAGCCCTCAAACTATCCTTGTAGCTCTTTACTAAACCTTTTCCAAATGGGCTAAAATGAGGAGTTTGCCTGAAGAAGGATTGAGTAAAGACTCCATAGGGTCTCCAATCTCCCCTGTGTAGGAATATCCTGACTACAAGAGAGAAAACTGAGCTTCCAGCTCACAGAGATGCCTATGCAGTCTTCTGTGGGATCATGTCTCTGTCTCTCACTCTCTCTCTCTCTCTCTCTCTCTCACACACACACACACACACACACACACACACACACACACACACGGTGATGAAATCAGGTTCTCTTAATCCACATATATTATAAAATATAGAGGAACTGAAGAATGCAGTTTGGCTTTGATCTACTGCTGAGCCCCTTGCTCAGGTGAGGGTTTCACAGCAGAGAAGAAGAAATGATAAAAGTTAATACACTCACAAGCAACATTACTTGCACTAGTTTCTCATGGATTGGAGAAGGGGAGAACCCAGAGATGCCACCAGGCACCCTCATTCTCTGCCTCCTCCAGCTCTACAGAGCCGAACAACATGGGCCCCCGTTGGAAGAGCATGGAGTCAGCACAGGGTCCTCTTTGTGTGATTATGGACCCTGTGTAAGGAATTCAGGATTTGCCTCCATAATAGATGGAATTGGGAAACTGTTCGCTTTTATATTAACCTCCCAGTCGAAGCAATGGTAAAGCAGAATAGTTAAATATATCAGTTGGAAAAGGGTATGAAGAATACCTCTCCTTCCAAAAGTAATATTTTCTAGGCCACCCAGGAATTCCCCTAAACAGGAAGAATAATCAGGGAGCCAAATCTGCCAGCTTTATGGTTCTTCTGTCCCTCCAGAGCAGTTCAACATAACCTGGGGGTTCAAGATCTGGTCCTATACTGGCTATTTACACTACAGATATGACTCTTTAGGGAGACTGCTGGGTCCCAAAACACAGGGTTTTAACACTTCAGTTAAAGGGGAAGCTCTATTAACTTTCTGTAGTAATAGAACTGTACTTCACTATTCATTTTGCCTTGATTCTTTTTTCCAAAGATATAGATTAAATAATGTATTCCTTATCCTTATAGCCATATACAATGTTTATATTAGTGCCTTATCCTTATATCTATATACAATGCTTACAATAGTGCCTATCGTCATAGTATACGACTGTCTCCTAAGGGATAACCAAAATAACAACAGGGCCAAGCTGTAATTGTTTATTTTTTTAGTGTGATAAAATATTTTGTTTTGTTTCTAAATTCACTCATATGAGGTTTTCTTTTCTTTTTCCACTGTACTTCACTCGAAAGGCAAGGCACCCTTTATTTCATCTTAAGCTACAAGAATATGACTCTGTAGGAGAAACAACCCATCATTTAAAACAAATGGTGAAAATATGGATCACCTATATTTCTGTAATTTAGGATGAAAATTCATATTACACATACAACTCAATATATAAACAAACTCTTTTCCAATTTTTGCAATGATCTCTATGGCTCCATCGTTTCACATGAAGACTCACAATTATTTAATGGGCTTCAGTTAGATAAGATTGTGCCAGATGATTATGCAATACTCAAAGGTCCTATCTGACTTGAGGAAAATTAGGAAGCAATCAAAGAACTCTCATATGGGTAATCACTTCTCCTGACGGATTCCCCTCTTAGTTCTGCAGAATAATACTTGATAGCGTACTGTAAACAATCAGGAATACTATCCCCAAGAGTGAGATGGGCCCTGATTTCTTTTCTGCTGTAGAAAGGAAAGTCTGTGCAGGTATGTTGTTGATACAGCCACTATTGCTGATTAGCCAGCACTGTAAGATCTTGACCAAAGTGTTGGCCATGGAGTTTGAATGCTGTTTCCCTTATCTCATTCATCCCAAGGGAATCAATTGTGTAAAGAACCATTTAGCTGATAGCCTTAGGTAGTTTATTAATTACTTACATAAATCTCAAGACCCTGACATCTCCATTGTTACTTTATTCCCTTTACTGCCCCCTCTCTCTTTAGAACTGTGGGTTGTTCTCTTCAGCTATTCATTATTCCGAGTATGGTTAGTCACTATTAGGCTCCTAATTTCCATTGATTTCAATGGAAGTTAGGACCTAAATACCTTTGTGGATCTGGGCCCTAAAGCCAGATCCACAAAGGGACTTAGCCACTGCAGCACTCCAAGTTTGCATGCCTAGCTTTTATGTATCTAGAAAATCACAGGACCACTGCATTCCAGAAAGCTGGAGTTAGGTGCCTAGGCTCCCTGTACATTGTCTAGGGACACAGAGGTGCTTTAGCATGTGTGCCACAAGGCCAGCCCACTAGGCCAGGAGCTGCCTAAACCAACCAATGGGAGATACCGATAAAAGGGATGTGTCCTAAGCCCTGTCCCCTCTTGGAGTTAGATGCATAGGGAGGCACTTAGCTCTGCTGAGTGATCCATGAATGGGAACATGCTGGCTGGAGTTAGATGGCTTAGGTCAGACGTGGGCAAACTATGACCCGCGGGCCACTTCCGTACCACGGGACAGTCCTGCCCGGCCCCTGAGGTCTGGCTGGGAAGGCTAGGCCCCTCCTGTGCTGTCCCCCCTCCCCTGCAGCCACACCGCCGCGCGGGCCACGCTCTGGCCTGCCGCTCCCACTGGTCAGCGTGGGGAGCACAGCTGACTCTGGCTGGGTGTCACGGCTGCGAGCTTCTGCTGCTGGTAAGGGGGCAGGGAGCGGGGGGGTTGGGTAAGGGAGCAGGGGAACCTGGGGGGGCAGTCAGGGAGGAGAGGGCGGTCAGGGGATGGGGAACAGGGAGGGTTGGAAGTGGGAGTCCCGGGGGGCCTGTCAGAGGGGGTGGATGGGGTCGGGAGGGCAGTCAGGGGACAGGGAGAAGGGGGGTTGGACGGGTTAGGTGTTCTGAGGGGGGCAGGAAGTGGTGGATAGGTGGCTGGGGCCAGGCTGTTTGGGGAGGCACAGCCTTCCCTACCCGGCCCTCCATACAGTTTCCAACATAGACACAGATTCCAACATAGACTCATAGGATTGGAAGGGACCTCAGGAGGTCATCTAGTCCAACCCCCTGCTCAAAGCAGGGCCAATCCCAAGACAGATTTTTGCCTCAGATCCCTCAATAGCCCCCTCAAGGATTGAACTCACAACCCTGGGTTCAGCAGGCCAATGCTCAAACCACTGAGCTATCCCTCCCCCCGCAACCCTGCTGTGGCCCTCGAGCCAAAAAGTTTGCCCACCACTGGCTTAGGTGATATGTGCCTGCCTCACTCACACAAAACAGCCTGAGGAAGTGGTGTCTACCTTGTAACTTTTAGCCTAGTGGGTAGAGCACTCATCTGGGATGTGGGAGACCCAGGTTCAATTCCCCCCTCTCTGCCAAAGAGGGAGAAATAATTTTGAACAAGGAATCTCCTACCTTTCAGGCGTGCCTTAACCACTGGGCTATGTGATATTCTGTTGTGGGGGCTTCCTCAGCTTCTCTTGTTGAAACTATTCCACTATGGATACATAATGAAAGAGTGATGGAGCAGAGGGACAGGACCTGGGTCTCTCACCTCCCAGTGGATGGCCTAAGGACTGGACTATTTATACATAGTTGAACAGCTTCAACAGGCAAGATTGTAGGACCCAACCCCCGCACATCAGAATATCGCATAGCTCAGTGGTTAGAGAACTCCCCTGAAAGGTGGAAGATCTCACTCAAAAATCCTTTCTCCCCCTCCGCAAGAGGAGGGAGAATTGAATCTGGCTCTTCCACTTTCCAGGTGAGTTCTCTAACACTGGGCTAAGAGTTATAAGGTGGACACCACCTCCACCTATGACAGGGACTAGATTTTTGAATGAGACCTGAGCTGATAGACATGGGAGTCATACTTGCAAATCCATACTCATATGAATATGCTTTACTCTCTCAGACAGTGGGTGAGTAAGAATTACTTGTGTGAGTAAATGTTGCAGGATTGTGCCCATGGTCTTCTCACTGCTCTACTCACAACCTATGCCTTTTCAGTTCTGACAACTGAATCCTGTGTGAATCTTTTTTTTTAAACTGAAAGAATGAAAACAATTTTTTCACTGAAATAAAGAGGTAGGATTTATAAAGCCTAACAATAATAAAAAAGTTTTTGTGAATTAAAACAAACACAAAAACCCTAACAATCAATTTTTGTTTTGATTGAAACATTCTCCTACAGTATTCACAAGCTAAACATTGCAGCTGTGTGCTAATGCATGAAGAGCAGAAAGTGAAACTGATAAGAAATCTAAATGAAATTGTCTAATCTATTATCTTTCTGAAGCTGAGTGAAATCCATTAGGTAAGAAGGTGACAAAATCAATTTTAAGTTCTAGTACATAACATAGTAATTAGTAATATAGGCAACTTAGGTAAATAGCATAAGAAAGGTAAGGGCCCTTTTCAAATATATGGAGCCTCATTATTCTCTGCCTTGCTTCTTGTGTAATGATTTACATCTTTATGCCCGACCGGTAGAGTGATAGTGTTTTACACACACATTTTGCATTTACAAGATCAGGCCTATGATTTGTCACTTGACAGCATTCCTTAATCTGAATAAAGTTGTGTTTAAATCTACTTTAACCCTTTTAGTGCTACTGTTGAATGCATCACACTAAATTCCACTAATATAAAATGTACATTACAAATCCTCTATTAATGAATGTTTGCTTTTGTTAGTGGGTAAGTAACATGTCTTCTGAGTATTATACTGTCTACACTATCACTTATATCAGCAAAATTTATGTCACTCAGGGCTGTGAATATTTCACCCTCCTGATTGACATAAGTTACGCCAGCATAAGTGCTCGTGTGCACAGCACTATATTGGTGGGAAAGCTTCTCCCGCCGACATAGCTTCTGCCACTTGCATGGGTGTTTTATTTATGCCAACAGGAAAGCTCTGTCCCGTCAGTATACAGCATCTTTACCACACATTATAAGTATAGACGTGCCCTTAGTTTTGATAAACACACAGTTCGTTTTTATTTGTGATTGTTCTCTGAAAGACAAGGTACTATGTGATCTCTCAATTCCATTTCACAAATGTGATTTTTATACATTTCATTCAAATCCAAAATCCATTTGAATGTCCAGATTATTTACAAGTCTTTTCTGTGATTTCCTACACTCAGTTTACTTCACAAATATGAAGAAAATGAACACATATGAAGATGTCTAAGCCACAGATGCTTCTGATTTGTTCAATATCATTCCTGAGAATCAACTAACCATTATGTAGTAGAAATTAATTTTATGGTCTCTTTTGTCATGCAAACCAGTCAAAGAAAAACAAAAAGAGCACTGCAAAGGGAGCTATGTGAAATGCTTGTAACTAAACCTGAAACTAGGTGGAAAATGGCTGGTTTCCTGTTTCTCTGCAAACTTGAAACACGGCCCAGGTTCACTGAATAGTTCACAAACCCTTTTAGCAAACCTGGGCATGGATTCAAGTGAACCTGAGCCTGTCTGTGGTTTCAGATTGAAGCCATGAGAAACATTTCCATGTCCTTGAAACTGATCCACAACATTCTACATAGCCCTAATTGTGAATCCTTTAAAAAGTATAGAATATTATCATCACTGTGTCTCTAGAAGAATTCCATAGCCATACCCACCATACTCACTCAGCAAGTTAAAGGAATGCACTTAATCATCTAGTTACCTGGCCATGTTCAATTACCTAGTCAAACTGTATCACAGAGGCATGGACTCCCAGCCATTGCGAGCCACATGGAGTCATTAGGGCCTACATCCTCCAACTTATTCAAGCATATCACCGCCACAAGAGTTAGACATCTAAGTATCTTTGAAGAACTGAACCTAGATGCTCACAATCACCCTCACCCAGCCACAATAACTCTGCTCTTAGTGACTGAAAAGGAGCAGTTATGTAGCTATGTGGGACAGGAAGGGAACTGAGAAGGAGCCAGGATCCCGGAACTAGGGTGACCAGATGTCCTGATTTTATAGGGACAGTCCCGATTTTTGGGTCTTTTTCTTATATAGGCTCCTATTACCCCCCACTCCCTGTCCCGATTTTTCACACTTGCTGTCTGGTCACCCTACCCAGAACTGGAGTTACTCCTCTAGCGACAAGGAGAGCTGTAACATAAACTGACCATATTTTCAAACTAAAAAAATGAATGTGTTTGTGGTGACCTATTTTAGGGTTCTGAAATTAAGAATGTACTTTCATTTGACTAAGTGGTACACCTTCCTGTTTTTGACTCCACTGGAGTGGAAGATTTTTTTCAGTAAAAGAGTGCTCTGGATGAGTTTATCACAAAACACCAAAGAATATTCATTTTGGCCAAAAGAACTGCTTTGTTAGTATCTACACTCCTTGGACTTTTTTCTTCACTGTAAGCACTGTTTATTTCATTGAATACTCATTCCACATGTCTCTTTGTTCTTGGTAAACAGAGAGCTAATTCTACTTGGCATAGCAATCCAGTTTGAACATTCATTTTGTAGTTACCAAAACAAATAAACAAACAAAACAAAAAACACCACTACACCCACCAAGTATTTTGATTGATGAAATGAAAAACTAGGACATTTCAGGGGGGTCTCAAAAATGTCATGGGAACACTAGTACATCACATGAAAATCTGGGACAATCCCAGTCAAATAAAAATGATAGTTACTTTACTCCAGTAAGAATAACATTTCTATACTACCAGTATCTCAAATAGAAAGTATCAGTGATGTCTCTGTAAATAAAAGAAGTGAAAAAGAATTGGGGAGTCTTACTTTGTTTAGAGAATTATTATATGCAGAATATTGGAGTGCATATTATCATTTATTTATCTAACTATAGCTTCTAATGGTATCTTAATAGAGAAATTATGAGAGCACACACAGACCAAACTTTTATTTTCTTACATAACAAACTCACCTTTTGTAAATAGTCCTCTTCATAAGACAGATGTATAAATGACCAAAGGAAATTAATGAAGTAGCAGTTGACCTCAAGTTTTCCCCCCTGAAGTTAATGAAGTTAGAATGGTGTAACAGACTCCAAGCCCAGGGAGCAGGAATGATATATACCAACTAGTAAGAGTGGTGGTGGTTTGGATTAACAGCCCAGGTATATGTTTTCACAGAAGGATTTTGATATGTTTGGGGAGGAGTTAAGACACACATTTCTGGAATCCAAATATTTCCTGATTGCCTGGAAGCCAGGACAATATGAATATATAGAAAGAGATGTAGGCTGCTGGCCTGTCTCCCCAGCCCAGGAAGGATTACATACCACATCCAGACCTCTTTCAGGCCCTTTGCTCAGGGCACACTTTATTAATTCTAAAAACAAAACAGACAAAAAACCCCAAACCAGCCAACCAACCAACACCACACACCTTGCAAATGAACACAAAACAAAGCTATTCCCTGAATAACATAGGCCACAGGGCCCAGAAGCCTTTCACTCATCACCTCTCTCTACTCCAGCACCAATCACAGGAGCCAACCTCCTTCCTACTGATCTCTCTCAGCATCTTTATAGGGACCACCTAACCTCTTCCAAGCTCATCTGATAATGGAACAGGGCTAGCTAAAAGGGCCAATTAGACCTGTTACAACAGATGTGTTAATATATAATATCATGATTGATCATTTATTTTTCCAGATTCAGCACCATGAAGGTAGATAAGGATGACTTTTTGCAGATAGAAACTGTAGATGATCTACTGTCCTTCCTTGGCTTACTTGTCAAGGTTACTGAGATTCACAGCAGTTTTGAAAGGCCAGAGTAAGAATTTTGCTTTCACCTATATAACAGAATTACATCAGTTTCTTAACATTTGTAAAATGCTTTCTGGGATCATTTGGATTAGATATTACCTAAGTGACAACAGGATAGAATCTGAAGTTAATGGTACCTTCAGTGGACAATCACTTTTTCACCACTTCAGCTTTAAGTCTTAGATAAGAAAAAGAGTGCATGACCACTATCAATATGGCTCCAATACACTGTTATAGCTTAATGTGCTGCTGTCACATTGCAATATGGATCTGATCCAGAGCCCAGAAGTCTATGGGAATCTTCCCATTGAGTTCATAGATTCAGAGTTTAATTCCAGAATGTCTGACTCCCTGTATATCAGAGGCCACTAAGGATATGTTGAGACTTTGAGCTGGAGTGTATTTCTCAGCTTGAGGAGACATATGCACCCTAGCTCTGATTGAGCAAGTACACTAAAAATCAAGTGTAACCCCAGCAAATCTACTGCTATCAATTTCCCTTTTTTCCATTTGTTATAGTCTTCTTCTCCTCATCCCAATGCATCTTTACAGACACATGGAGAAATACAGCATCAGCATTCATTCCTGTCCATGGCTTTTTGCTTCAGTAAACCCAGCTTGGTCATGTCCTTGTGTACAATGTCCTGCCACCTAGTTGTCCTCCAGGTCTGACTGACCTCAGGTTGTGTCTGCATTATTTTCCATTGGCATCCTATCATTTGTTTGTCTTCTACAGTGTGTCCGCCATAGTTTTTGGTCACTTAATAAATTCTTCTTGAAGATGTTCTCAAAGAACTCCAAATTTTCACATTTTTCTATTTTTTCCCTCTCAATCAATTTCACTCAGTTTTCCTCAGCGTGGGAAATTAGCCTCTTTGAAGCACCAAGTAGTTATATTGGTGGTTGGGGCTTGAATCAGATACTATATAAAGACTAAAAAGGTGTATGCCCTAAGCTCTTGGCCCCCTCCCCCTGCACACTCTTGCTTCTCTCCCACATAAGTATCTTTTGTATTCTAGTTGATATACCTCTACACACACATGCCATAGTTTACAAAGTTTTAAGGATTTGCCAATTAGAACCCCATGCTGTAATTTCTACAGAATTTTGTGATTTTTGGAGGAAAGTCTTTTTTGCTCTGAAATTAGTTGTTATCCCAAAATATTTTTAAATTCCTGGGGAAAGAAATGACTTCAGAACTAAAATGACCTTTCTGAGCCACACTACAATACTGTATGCCTCATTTCTGTATTCTGTGACAGGGATCTGGAAAGATGGAATATTTTTTCTTTGACTTTAATGAGGCAAGTAATAGTAGGACACATGATGAACACATGAATAATATTTTCCCAGTGACCATTTCCCCCTCCCCCATCCCCAATGCACAATGCGTTACTTCCCTCAGCAAGGCAATAAATAGATCTTACAGGGAAAAACCAAAGAACAGAAAACAATAATCAAATATCCATTCAAAAAAATCCAATGGATTTTAAGGGATTTATTTCAACGAGTCCTATTTTTCTGATGGCAAAGGAAGGCCTAATAGTCTTAAAAATAGAAAAGAAAATATCTTTTGAAATCTGATGATGACAGCTAACAAATGTTTATCCCTCTCATCTCTAATAGAACCTTCATGACTATAACCATGAAGACAAAAAAATACCTACCCAAAATAATAGATGTAGGAGAGAGAACAACAAATTTAAAAAGAGGTCTTGAGTTTTTTGAAGATAGGATAATAGGAAAAAGCTATAAAAAGCAAATTAAAATACATTACAATTGAATAAAACAAAGCAGATCATTAAGCACTTACTTTAGGAACAATTTTAAATTCTATGTGTTTTACAAATTATTGATACATACTCTTCTTGAAGGTCACAAATAGCTTGTCTCATTCAGTTGGCTATGATGTATGTGTTTTTCTCCTTAATTCTCCTTGTACTCTGAAATGGCTTATATTACCATTAATAAAGGTAACTAAAAACATAAAACAAAAAGACACAGCAATACTTGATTTTTGTAGTGCTTTCCCACACATTTCAGCAATATTACTGCAGTGGTGAAACCTTACATCACTGACAGAAACACCTGAGCGGATGCAACTGTCTCTTAAACAGACCATGAACCATAGTTGGATCGCTGCTTATTTTCAAAATGACCAAGGAATAAATCTGATAAAGAATTTAAGTTGTTCCATTTGGTAGCAATTGGTATTCAATACCCCATCCTAGCTACCCACAGAGATCTTTGCCTTTTCGGGCAGTATATCTTCATTAAAAATGAACTTTTCCATGTCTCCTTTTGTTTTGTTTCCATGCTTCATTGTAATACTCTTTCCCCCAAACTTCAGCAAGGATAAGTGGGCAAAATCCCCATCATCGTCAAGGGTAGGATGGGATTTACTGCCACATATGGTCAGATGAATTGGTATGAAAAGGATCCAATCCTTACATAGGACATAAAATTGAGGAGAAAGCGGTGTCACATTCTGGGGTGCAATCCAGACCAGTGATGGGTTGTGTCACTGCCTGCCCTGTTACCCAGGGTGCCTTAAATGCTGTGCTGCTGTGGCTCACAGCTTGGGCACAGACAGCCAGCGGACCAGCATACATTGAGTGTCTGACTCAGCAACTCTGATCCCAGCAGCCTGTTTGTTGCACCATAACATCCCCATTCTAGTGTCTATCAGCCAGTTCCCTTATGCATGGGTGAGCTCAATACACTCCCAATCCTGAATTGACCTAAAACCATCTGCCCTGAAGTGTCCAGCCTTCTCCCGGAGCATTCAGAGAAATAATAATGTGTGTTTGCTCCTCTAAAGAGATAGCTCAGTGGTTTGAGCATTGGCCTCCTAAACCCAGGGTTGTGAGTTCAATCCTTGAGGGGGCCACTTGGGGATCTGGGGCAAAATCAGTACTTGGTCCTGCTAGTGAAGAAGGCAGGGGCTGGACTTGATGACCTTTCAAGGTCCCTTCCAGTTCTAGGAGATGGGGTATCTCCATTAATTTATTTATTTTATAATTTAAAATGCCCACTTTATCACTTTACCTAGAGTTAACGATCACTTTAAATCCAACACAGCTTGGCTTAGATTAAAAGCAAAACAAGTTTATTAACAAAAGGAGATAGGATTTTAGGTGAGCTCAAGTATAAAGGACAGAGTTAGAAATGGTTACAAGCAAATAAAATTAAAAATGCTTTCTAGTGGCTAAGACTTAACATAACAAGGTACAGCCTTTGTTCAAGGTAGTTTCAAGGTGGCAGAACCACATTTCTTTGTCTAGGTTGGAATAACTTTAGCCCTGTCTGGCAGAGACATTTTAAGAACATAACTCCCAATATGTTTGTAATTTTGAATTTGTCCTCTGTACATACACCACACACTAATATTAATTATCAGTATGATATTAGCTTTCTATTGATCTCTTACATGTCACCTTTGAGATACAGGTTATGACATTAGTGGGTTGGGGTACACTGAACTCATGAGGATGGCTGACACTACCAGACAGCAGCGAGCCCCTTGCCCAATTGCTTTGGGATGCTGTTATGGTCACAGGTTTCAAAAAATGTTCTCTATACACCATTTTTGTCTGTTTTTTTTTTCCTTCTCATTTGTCAAACACTGACTGCTGACCTCACACTCACATCTCGTTTCTGGCAGAACTTGAAGATAATAGCATTTCTATTTGTATTTACTTCTGTGGGTGTACACCAGAATCATGGTGACATTAGAATACCTCTCAAATAAGACTAAAAGGTCTAAACTCCCTCCACTGACTTTCCAGCAGAACAGCATAAACAATATACATAATGAATAGCTTCTATATATACTCTAATTCTCTTAGTTAGACTTGATTTGAAGAAGTGCTCAGCACCCAAAATTCCAGCTTAAAGCCATGGGACCCGTGGGTTATCAGCACTTCTGGATATCAGTCCCCAAATCTTGTCTAACTTAAAGCAGTAATAATCTAAGGGGAGGGGAGGGAGATGGTGTATCATGAATTCTAATTACATGCTGAAAAACTCCACTGCTGTTACTAAAAGAAAAAAAGAAAAGAAAATTCTCCCTTCCCCATCATTTTATGGGGACAAACCAAACTACAATATGTGAGCTCCTCCTGCTGGTTTGGAACCAACAGTTAATGAACAGACAGCATCCTAAAACTGTACATGTGTCCACAGACATCATTGCTGATAAGCAAAGGAAGTAAAGAAAATGATCTTTAAAAGGTTTTGATACCAGACAGCTCTGTGTTCTTGGGGAACCAGCACGCAGTATCCAGCCTGTCTGACTCATGAAAGACACTCTCCCCCCGCCCCCCGCCGAGCCTCTGCTTGAACCAAAACCGATCAGAGAAAAGACTTGCAGAGAGCAGTGAAGGGTGGTGGGAGACACACCTAGACCCCTCCTGACAAGGGTGACAAGATTAAAGGCAACTCCCCTAGCCTCATCTGCATCAAAGTTGGGACAGGGAGGCATCTCCATTAGCATACAGAATGGAGAACAGAGATTCCAAGGCAAGAACCACACTGAACTCTGGGACCAGAAAAGGAGGGAAGCACTGCATCATGGGGGATCTCTGTTCCATATGTTAATGAACCTACGCTTGTACACACCCAGCTCAGCAGTTATCAGACCAATTCTAGTAATGAATCCTTGATTGATATCCAAAATACTGAAGCAGCCTAATTGCATTGTGAGCTCCCTGGAAGGAACACCACCCATAGCTAGGAGTGATCAGCTCCTATTGTTTAGCCTAAAGAAAACCCTTGAGTCATCAGTTAACCCCCATAAACAAATCTAGTGTTCTCCCTTGAACCATTGTATTTTCCCTACAAAAATCCCTACCCATGGTCCATTAAGTGTTCTGACGCATGGATTCAAACTCTGCATCAGTTCCACTGGGACTTCATCTCCTGACTGATTGTGCTGGGGGCTCTGCCTGTCTCCAGCACTCAGGACCCTGAGCTACCACCATCACCTGGGAACCCCGACCAGTTCAAGCTTCATGGAGTGGTGAGAACCAGCTTGCTCACTCTGTTTTCTTTTCTACCTCAGGTATAACTTTGTAAACCTGACTTATTTGATCAGGTATAGTTTTCTATATATGACTTTTGTAACCTTTAATAATGTAACCCTGACTAACCTAATTGCCTTCTATGATGAGATAACTGGCTCTGTGGATGAGGGGAAAGCAGTGGATGTGTTATTCCTTGACTTTAGCAAAGCTTTTGATACGGTCTCCCACAGTATTCTTGCCGCCAAGTTAAAGAAGTATGGGCTGGATGAATGGACTGTAAGGTGGCTAGAAAGCTGGCTAGATCGTCAGGCTCAACGGGTAGTGATCAATGGCTCCATGTCTAGTTGGCAGCCGGTTTCAAGCGGAGTGCCCCAAGGGTCAGTCTTGGGGCCGGTTTTGTTTAATATTTTTATTAATGATCTGGAAGATGGTGTGGACTGCACTCTCAGCAAGTTTGCAGATGACACTAAACTAGGAGGCGTGGTAGATACACTAGAGGGTAGGGATCGGATACAGAGGGACCTAGACAAATTAGAGGATTGGGCCAAAAAAAACCCTGATGAGGTTCAATAAGGACAAGTGCAGAGTCCTGCACTTAGGACAGAAGAATCCCATGCACTGCTACAGACTAGGGACCGAATGGTTAGGTAGCAGTTCTGCTGAAAAGGACCTAGGGGTCACAGTGGACGAGAAGCTGGATATGAGTCAACAGTGTGCTCTTGTTGCCAAGAAGGCTAACGGCATTTTGGGCTGTATAAGTAGGGGCATTGCCAGCAGATCGAGGAACGTGATCGTTCCCCTTTATTCGACATTGGTGAGGCCTCATCTGGAGTACTGTGTCCAGTTTTGGGCCCCACACTACAAGAAGGATGTGGAAAAATTGGAAAGAGTCCAGCGGAGGGCAACAAAAATGATTAGAGGTCTGGAGCACATGACTTATGAGGAGAGGCTGAGGGAACTGGGATTGTTTAGTCTGCAGAAGAGAAGAATGGGGCGGGATTTGATAGCAGCCTTCAACTACCTGAAGGGGGGTTCCAAAGAGGATGGAGCTCGGCTGTTCTCAGTGGTGGCAGATGACAGAACAAGAGCAATGGTCTCAAGTTGCAGTGGGGGCGGTCTAGGTTGAATATTAGGAAACACTATTTCACTAGGAGGGTGGTGAAGCACTGGAATGCGTTACCTAGGGAGGTGGTGGAGTCTCCTTCCTTGGAGGTTTTTAAGTCCCGGTTTGACAAAGCCCTGGCTGGGATGATTTAGTTGGGAATTGGTCCTGCTTTGAACAGGGGGTTGGACTAGATGACCTCCTGAGGTCCCTTCCAACCCTGATATTCTATGATTCTATGAATGTAACTATTATGTTTGTTTAGGCTCTCCTTGTGTGATTATCACTATTATTCAATAAATAACTTTTATCGTTAAGCTGGTTGTTTCCCTCTCTCTCTGAACTTTACTCTTTTGTGTTTTTAGCTTCCCCATTCACTCTGCAGCAACACTTCTCTTACCTAAGCTAAAGATCCCCGTAGCGCCCAAAAATACTGTGGGGTTTGTTCATCAAGTGTGTTACTACCAGTACAATTGTGAAACGAAATTGGGGATAGGGATGTGCTGAACCTGTGACATACAAGGGTGGCAGCTTGAAAGTGCTGCTTGACCCAGTCCGCTGAATCCAGGGACATATAAAGGGTCAGCTTGAAAGTGCTGATTGACCCGGTCCACTCAGACTTACTCTGTTAATGTGTGTGTGTGTGTGTTTGTTTATCCAGTTCTGGGGCTGGAGAAACCCAGCCCTGGGGAACCTAGGTCCTGCAGGATAGCTCCATTGGGAGGGGACTTACAGAAGGGAGAAGTAGAGCTCCATATGAAAACACAAATGACACAAGCAGTACATTGATAGAATTACAGAATACCCCCCCCAGAAGAGTAACCCTAATAAATGAGCGTACCCCAACATAACAGGCAAATCTAGTAACAGTTTAGTGCACACAGACGTACACACACAAAGGAAAAACAAAAGAGGTGGGGAATATCAAGGTTTACTAACAGAAAAAGGGCAAAAATGGTAGAAAAATGCATTTTAGTTTAAAGCTTCTAAAAAGATATGTCAAGCAATGAAAGATAAGAACAAAACAAAAACTACACATGCCTGCTTGTGAACTGCATAGATCCGTTTTACCACTGCGTCTATAGAAAATGTAACCACATCTATATAAAATGGAAATAAAGTATTCTTGCACCTGCTATTTTTCATACTTGTAGGAGATGCTAGGTAGAGAAGCTGCAGTGCTTTGGAGGTCACACAAGGCCTGATCCTCAAAGCGAGCACAGATTGAGGTTATAGGAAGGTTAAGCAGTAGAAAAGGAGAACTGTAACTTGTAAGGATATCATGCTTGCTGTTACACATTGGAGGTAACTCTGTGTACTCCTATCATAGTAATTTAAAAGTGTACTGAGTGTGAGATGAGGTCACATCTCTTGGGGGGTGAGTAACAATCAACTGATTTAGCAGCTAACTCAGGGTCAGCCAGATTTTACTTACTAATATCTAACACGTGGAATAGTCTGACATAGTACATTTGTTTTGATAATACTCGATCAAATGTATCCCTGAGGTCTTTTTCGTTCCTGTACAATCTCCCGCTACTCCACATCCCCTCCTTTTTTTGGTGCCTCTGCAGCACAGACATTTCTATAATTGGTTTCTTACCCCTTTTGACCCAAGTAGTTAGCCAATATTTGGGTTCTTCTTGTTTACTTTAGGGGGATAAATTGATGATGGAGTCAAGTATTTTTGATGCAATCTTGTTCGTTTTCAAATCTCAGTTCCCCACTCAGAGTAGGAATAAAATAACAGGAGGCAGTTTATTTACTCACAGTTCTAAGCCTCTTTCCCGCCAGCACTTCCCCCCCGAATATCTCTTTATTAGCTTTTTCTCAGGGTCATGCTATAAGAGCTTCTCTGTCTGTCTGTCAGGCTTCCTTGATGCCCTCCCATGTGCATTATTGGTGTTTTCTGCTGCTTCTCACTCCTCCTTCCTATCAAATAATACCCCGCTTGCTATATTTGCATTCAGTTCCTAGTGAAATGCTTCCACCCACCTTGATTAGGTTACTAACTGGCCTTGCATGTGGCCTGTATTTTGGGCAGTGACTTCTGTAATTTAAGCTCACTATTCCAGAAAGGAATTTTTACATTTATTTTGACTGAAGGGCAGCTGTTACATCCACCAGTTCCAATGATATTTCATCCAGCCCCCATCATAAGATATATTTTTATTTCCCCCTCCCCACACACACTCCTTTTTGATGCATCTGCAGCACAGACATTTCTTTAATTTGCAATAATAGATTAAAAGAGAACCGCAAATCTGCGTCTGACTGGTTAATTTTATGCAAAGTAGCAAAACATATCCAGACTACTTTAATTGCTGAAGTTCATACTTCTGTTTTTCATTTAGTACAAACTGTAAGTCATTTTCACAGAACTGTTGTTATATAGGTCTCCTTGGGAAAACATGGGTACGAAGCAAGAAGATTTGAACTATTCCACCATTTGCTTGGTTACTTTCCTTTTTTACTGCATTAGTGCTGCCCACTAGTGGCATCTGAAACACCTCTCATTATGCATCCGAAGAAGTGGGCTGTAGTCCACGAAAGCTTATGCTCTAATAAATTTGTTAGTCTCTAAGGTGCCACAAGTCCTCCTGTACCTCTCATTCCATTATTCCTGAACAGATGTTTACTATGAACCACATTCATTAGGCCAGATGATTTTGAAATAAATATACTACTTACATTTCAAGTTCTTTCATCACTGGAACTAAATTATTTTACCTTTAACTTACTTTGAGGTGGATGAATTTACACAGAACATAACCATAGACTCAAAGGATCATTGCACATTCTTGATTTAGGACAGTGACTCCATGCAAGGGTAAATTCATGCATTGTGTCAACTAGGAGACAATTGGTTTCCTGCAAATGTTTCAGGAAATATTAAGGGCCTATTCTATAATAAACCAGTTCCAGTTCACCATCAAAAGCCTTTGCCTCTTAAGAGCTTATAGTAATTGGAAAAGACATGGTCACATGTTAATCTTAAAATCCTATCACTGAAAAAGAAGCATTGAGGGAAAGACATGTTTGTTCTATATTCCCCCTTCTGCTGTGTGACAGACTAGGGAGCTTTAGTCTATTCACTCAACAGCCATGCAGGTTTCAAATGACTATTACAGGGCTGCTGCTACAATCCAAATTCCTGTTTGTGCTGCTGTTATACTGATTATCAAATATATGGGGTTCTTTACACAGTTACTTCCTCCTGCTGTTTCTGTTTATGCTATCATGGGCCAAATTCCTCTGAAACTAGCCTCAGTCCAGGCCTGAACTGCCTTCTAAATAGAATGCTGTAAGGCCATGGAAGGAAGAGAAATCCATAGGGCTGTGCAAGTAGCCACATTTAATCCAGGGCCGCAGTAGCATGCCCCTTGCATAAACCCATTTCTAGAAAGTGCCAAGGCAGGCTTGGCTCTAAGAACTTGGTCTGGTTATGGAAGTTAACCCGGAAGCCTCACCTACAATGAAATTAAAATTCTCAGTTGTACCAATAATCCTTATGTGGTAAGCTTTGAAGAAAAGAAAAAGTCCAGAATGATTGGGAACTAGAAACAGATGAGATGAAATATGCATGTTCTTTTTGGACCAAATTCAGCAAAGTACTTAAGCTTGGGCCTTACTTTAACTATAAGAACATAAGAACATATTAATGGCCATACTGGGTCAGACCAAAAGTCCATCCATCCCAGTATACTGTCTACCGACAGTGGCCAATGCCAGGTGCCCCAGAGGGAGTGAACCTAACAGGTAATGATCAAGTGATCTCTTTCCTGCCATCCATCTCCACCCTCTGACAAACAGAGTCTAGCGACACCATTCCTTACCTATCCTGGCTAATAGCCATTAATGGACTTAACCTCCATGAATTTATCTAGTTCTCTTTTAAACCTTGTTATAGACCTAGCCTTCACAACCTCCTCAGGCAAGGAATTCCACAGGTTGACTGTGAGCTGTGTGAAGAAGAACTTCCTTTTATTTGTTTTAAACCTGCTGCCCATTAATTTCATTTGGTGGCCCCTAGTTCTTATATTATTTATTATATTTGTTGCCCAATCACTTAGTTTTGTGAGATCTTTTCGAAGTTCTTCACAGTCTGCTTTGGTCTTAACTTGAGCAGCTTAGTATCATCTGCAAACTTTGCCACTTCAATTTTTACCCCTTTCTCCAGATCATTTATGAATAAGTTGAATAGGATTGGTCCTAGAACTAACCCTTGGGGAACAACACTAGTTACCCCTCTCCATTCTGAAATTTTACCATTTAGTCCTACCCTTTGTTCCCTGTCTTTTAACCAGTTCTCAATCCATGAAAGGATTCTTTCTTATCCCATGACAACTTAATTTACATAAGAGCCTTTGGTGAGGGACCTTGTCAAAGGCTTTCTGGAAATCTAAGTACACTATGTCCACTGGATCCCCCTTGTCCACATGTTTGTTGACCCTTCAGAGAACTCTAATAGATTAGTAAAACATGATTTCCCTTTACAGAAACCATGTTGACTTTTGCCCAACAATTTATGTTCTTCTATGTGTTTGACAATTTTATTCTTTACTGTTGTTTCAACTAATTTGCCCGGTACTGACGTTAGACCATCTGTAATTGCTGGGATCACCTCTAGAACCCTTTTTAAATATTGGCATTACATTTGCTATCTTCCAGTCATTGGGTACAGAAGCCAATTTAAAGGACAGGTTACAAACCATAGTTAATAGTTCCGCAATTTCACATTTGAGTTCTTTCAGAACTCTTGGGTGAATGCAATCTGGTCCCGGTGACTTGTTACTGTTAAGTTTATCAATTAATTCCAAAACCTCCTCTAGTGACATTTCAATCTGTGACAATTCCTCAGATTTGTCACCTACAAAGGACAGCTCAGGTTTGGGAATCTCCCTAACATCCTCAGCTGTGAAGACTGAAGCAAAGCATTCATTTAGTTTCTCCGCAATGACTTTATTGTCTTTAAGTGCTCCTTTTGTATCTCGATGGTCCAGGGGCCCCACTGGTTGTTTAGCAGGCTTCCTGCTTCTGACTACTTAAAAAACATTTTGTTATTACCTTTTGAGTTTTTGGCTAGCTGTTCTTCAAACTCCTTTTTGGCTTTTCTTATTACATTTTTACACTTAATTTGGCAGTCTTTATGCTCCTTTCTATTTACCTTGCTAGGATTTGACTTCCACTTTTTAAAAGATGCCTTTTTATCTCTCACTGCTTCTTTTACATGGTTGTTAAGCCACAGTGGCTCTTTTTTAGTTCTTTTATTATGTTTTTTAATTTAGGGTATACTTTTAAGTTGGGCCTCTATTATGGTGTCTTTGAAAAGTGTCCCTGCAGCTTGCAGGGATTTCACTCTAGTCACTGTACCTTTTAATTTCTGTTTAACTAACCTCATCATTTTTGCATTGTTCCATTTTCTGAAATTAAATGCCACAGTGTTGGGTTGTTGAGGTGTTCTTCCCACCACAGGAATGTTAAATGTTATTATATTATGGTCACTATTTCCAAGCAGTCCTGTTATAGTTACCTCTTGGACCAGATCCTGCGCTCCACTCAGGACTATATCAAGAATGGCCTCTCCCCTTGTGGGTTCCTGTACCAGCTGCTCCAAGAAGCAGTCATTTAAAGTATCAAGACATTTTGTCTCTGCATTTCGTCCTGAGGTGACATGTACCCAGTCAATATGGGGATAATTGAAATCCCCCACTATTATTGAGTTCTTAATTTTGATAGCCTCTCTAATCTCCCTTAGCATTTCATCATCACTATCACTGTCCTGGTCAGGTGGTCGATAATAGATCCCTACTGTTATATTCTTATTAGAGCATGGAATTACTATCCATAGAGATTCTATGGAACATGTGGATTCATTTAAGATTTTTACTTCATTTGATTCTACGTATTCTTTCACATATAGTGCCACTCTTCCCTCACCCCCCACACGACCTGGTCTGTCCTTCCGATATATTTTGTACCCCAGAATGATTGTGTCCCATTGATTGTCCTCCTTCCACCAGGTTTCTGTGATGCCTATTGTATCAATATCCTCCTTTAACACGAGGGACTCTAGTTCACTCATCTTATTATTTAGACTTCTAGCACTTGTGTACAAGCACTTTAAAAACTTGTACTGTTTATTTGTCTGCCCTTTTCTGACGTGTCGAATTCTTTTTTATGTGAATGTTTCTCGTTTGATCTGGCCCATACTTTATCCTCTTCTATCCTGTCCTCCTGACTAAAACCTAGAGAAACTCTATCAATAGACTCTCCTCTAAGAGAAGTCTCTGTCCGATCCACATGCTCCTCTGCAGGAATCGGCTTTCCCCCATCTCTTAGTTTAAAAACTGCTCTGCAACCTTTTTAATATTAAGTGCCAGCAGTCTGGATCCACTTTGGTTTAGGTGGAGCCTATCCTTCCTGTATAGGCTCCCCCATCCCAAAAGTTTCCCCAGTTCCTAATAAATCTAAACCCCTCCTCTCTACACCATCGTCTCATCCACCCCTTCAGACTCTGAAGCTCTGCCTGCCTACCTGGCCCTGCACGTGGAACTGGAAGCATTTCTGAGAATGCCACCATAGAGGTCCTGGATTTCAGTCTCTTTCCTAGCAGTCTAAATTTGGCCTCCAGGACGTCTATCCTACCCTGCCCTATGTCATTGGTAGCTACATGTACCACGAC
Source organism: Chrysemys picta bellii (assembly GCF_011386835.1). Lineage (NCBI taxonomy): Eukaryota > Metazoa > Chordata > Testudines > Emydidae > Chrysemys > Chrysemys picta. Next base: position 59,726,221 of record NC_088791.1, read on the forward strand.
CACTGGCTCCTCCCGAGCACTACACATAAGTCTATCTACATGCCTCGAGAGATCTGCAACCTTTGCACCAGGCAGTCAAGTCACCATATGGTTCTCCTGGTCATCACAAACCCAACTATCTATGTTTCTAACGATTGAATCTCCCATTCCTAACACTTGCCTTTTCCTAATGACTGGAGTTCCCTCCCCTGGAGAAGTAACCTCAGTGTGAGAGGATACCCCAACATCATCTGGAAGGAGGGTCCCAACTATGGGAAGGTTTCACTCTGCTCCCATTGACTGCTCTCCTTCCCTGAGCCTTTCCCTAAGCACAGGGGCTGTCTGACTGGAGGTGGGTCAAATCTACAATGTCCCGGAAAGCCTCATCAACATACCTCTCTGCCTCCCTTAGCTCCTTCAGTTCCGCCACCTTGGCCTCCAAAGCCCATACGCGGTCTCTGAGGCCCAGGAGCTCCTTGCACCAAATGAACACATACGCCACCCGCCCACAGGGCAGGTAATCATACATGCTACACTGAGCACAATAAACAGGATAACCCCCACTCTGCTGCTGGGCTTCTGCCTGCATTCTCTCCCACATCTACGTAAGTTAGTGATAGGGGTTTTGTTTAAATCAAGAAGTTTTGATTACAGTTTAGTTTAAAGAGTTTAAAGAATGGCAAGTGTACCTCGCCCCCTTCCCACTTCCCTTCCAAACTCCCTCTCAAAACTCCCTGTTAGTGGCCCCTGTTCACAAACTATGTTGGTAACCTTTGTGTGCTTGAAGATAGGGACATGCTCAAGTGAACTGAGCCTTTGCTCTAAAATGGCCACCTTTTATCTAATAAAGTTCATCTAAAAGTTTGCTTCTTTACCTTTATTTCTGTTTTCTTGGAGTAGAATATGACTTGTTCAGTATTTCTCCCTTTACACACCATAGTAGACGGCATGGCTTGTTGCCACCAACACTCAAACAATGAGTGCACAAAATTATAATTTGAATGAATATTGCAGGGAGGGAGACCATTGATCAGGGTGCTCAAACACAATATATTCCTTTTGTAGCAGTCAGTTTCTACACATTACTTCACTAAAAGTAGAGATCGACTGTACCCGGGACTTTCATTGTACCTCATAGTAAATGTATTTTCTCAACATGACTCCAATCCATGCCTATTGAGAGCACCGGAAGTCCTTCCATTGACATCAGTGCACTTTGGATCAAGCCCAGTATGAGATCATTATGGACCTGTTCCTGTCTGTGATCTGTACATCAAACTCATTTACTTCATTGAGAGTTCCACATATGGCGCTTCTCCAGTGCCCGCAAATGGTTTTTATTGTCAATCTCTGCTTTTCATTGTTTACTGAGAGCCACTACTTGTCAAAAAGGAAGCATGTAGAAATTATTAGCCAACAGGTATCTTGGGGCACATGATGCTAATGGAATAAATACTATACAATTTATTAGAAGCGTCCATTTGGGAATTGTCACAAATAACTTCACAAGCTTGAATAGCATATTTAGCAACCTCTAACAAGTTTCCTGGAGAGAGATTATTTTGTGACTCAAACAGGATCCTTGATATACTGCCTAAATTAGACAGCATATTAAAAAGTAATACCAGGGACACTTTCCTACAATTATACATGTATCTGGGGAACAGTTTGTTCCTTGTTTGCATGATGCTAGTGCTTATTGGCTGTATTCTTATTTACTGCTAACACTGACATCAGTTAGCCAGTGAATTCTTTTCACACATGAGCAGGTAAATAAAACTGATATGTCTGGAATGGTATAGATCAAAAGGTACATCTGATCAATCTTAACTTTAATTTTAACTCCAAGAACCACAGCAGGGCAATTTCCAAAGACAGCTGCCAATGCAGAGATTCTAAAAACTTATGAGGAAACAAGCAGAATTTTGTACAGTAGTTCCTCATCCCTCATTGTTATAAGTTACACCTCTACCCCAATATAACACGAACCGATATAACACGAATTTCGATATAACGTGGTAAAGCAGCGCTGCAGGGGGCGGGGCTGCACACTCCGGTGGATCAAAGCAAGTTTGATATAACGTGGTTTCACCTATAAGTGGTAAGATTTTTTGGCTCCCGAGGACAGCGTTATATCAAGGTAGAGGTGTACTTCATTTATATGGTTGAAGGCTAGATCTGGTCAGAATTTTTTCATTAAATCATTTATTTTGAGGGAAAGTGCCATTTTTTTCAAAATCAAAATGTTCTAAAAATGTGTCTCTTTTGATGAATTTTCATTTAGAAAAAATGAAAAAGTATTTCATTTCAACATTTTTGGAATGGAAATTTTCAATTATTCATTTTGACTTGAGTTTTGGAAAAAATAATAATTGTTTTTTATAGAAAAAGGAATTTAAAAAGTTCAAATCAGACCAAAATGTTTTGACTGACCCAAAACAATATTTCCCCCCCTCCACCCGACTTTTCTTTCACAGGAAATTTTGAAATGTATTGTTTTCATTCCATTTTGGAACAATAAATTTCAAAATCATGGAAACAGAAAATTTCCACCCACATCTACTGAGGGTTACTTTATGTCAAATGTAAGGCTATATGCTATATAAAAGTACAATACTTTGAGAACTAGTTTGGTCAGTGGACACTGAAGAAACTGCGTTGCTCAGTCAGGAGAACTGAGCAGATTGTGCCAACCTTACTTCTGTTGAGTAGTACCTTACTCACCATGCAGTCCTATTGAAATCAGTAGGTACTATTCCACATAAGTAAGGATGCACAATCTGATCCTTAAATTGTTAGCTCTTTGGGAAAGAGATCTTTTCTTATTGCTCCTGGGGTGGCACAGCAAGGTCTTAAGGGAACAAGAGTCTCATCTTCACTGCTAGAATTTCAGCCAGTGATTATCACATCAGCACTGCAGATGTAGAGAGAACTTCATCCCACCCAGTGCATTGGATCCATGCAATTCATGGCTGGTGAAGGCCAGGGGGTAAGTACTAGGTCTCATACTTGTGGAGACTGTCAACTCCTCTCTTAGAGATGGCAGGCTGCCTGTTGCTTTGAAGGCCTCTCTGGGAGCACATGACCCCAGCACTCTGAGATATACACTAGAAGCCATTATCTCCACGTAAAAGTTAAAGAGATTAAGATAGAGCAGGGATTGCCAACCTTTGGCACGTGGCTCGCCAGGGTAAGCACCCTGGCGGGCCGGGCTCGTTTGTTTACCTGCCATGTCCGCAGGTTCGGCCGATCGTGGCTCCCATTGGCCGCGGTTCGCTGCTCCAGGCCAATGGGGGCTGCGGGAAGCGGCGTGGGCCGAGGGATGTGCTGGCCGCCGCAAGACATTCTGGTATATCAACTTTATTTTTTCATAACAGTTCAGGCCGGAAAGTTGAAATATTGAAATGTTTCTTGGAATGAAAAGGTCTGAAAGCTTTGATTCAGATAAGAGCAAATGTTTAATTATTTTCAGTTAAGAGAAAACCTTTGTTTTGGTTTGTTGAACTGCCCAGAATGTTTTGTATTTGGCGGGTTCAATATTAAACTGCATTTCCCTCTAGGCCAGTAGTCATTTGATTCCCAGGATGCACAACTGGCTCAGTCTGATTGGAAACTGCATTGCAACATGAGTGGTATAGTTTGGCCCATAAGAAAGAGTGGGAGCATGAGATTCCTGAACATGAAGCAATGTCACCCACAGGTCCATGCAGTTTTATATTGAACTAATTATAAATTAAACATTTTGGGGCAGTTCAACAAATAAAATATTGATTTTGTTTTCCCATCCAACACTACCTGGCTCCAGCCTGTCTGAGGGATCACCTCTCATTCCAACACTGTTCTATACTTGTAAGAAAAGGTTTCCAGGAATGCCCATATTGAACGAGTGAGGGGAGGAATAATTGATTATGCTTATGTCTCGTGCTGACTGGGTAGTAGATTTTATGCATGTGACCAGATCCCTGATGATAGAAAATAACTCTCAGTGGAAAAAAACCCACCAAAAAACGAAGCCTGAAGTTTGATCACAGGAGCAGTCTTTCACATTATCTTATGTTAAATAGACCCCTATTGGCCCAACTGCTATTTTAGAGAATTTCATTTATAAAAAATATGAAAACACTTTTAGCTATTATTTTGCAGATTTCAGATTTTAAACTTGAGTATTTTTATTTGTTTTTTCTGTCCCTCTAGAATATGAGTTGCATGGGGTATTTGAGGTCAAACCAAACAAATCTTACTGCAAACATTATACTTTGAAAAAATTCTTCACCTGACAGTTATTTTTCATTTGTGGCATTTTATTAGGTTCAAGTTTACTTACTTTGCCTTGAAATGTCCCATCTTAATTAAAATGTCTGGCATCTCCTTGAGTTTTGCATGTTCCGTGAAAATGAAATCTGAAATGACTCAGAGAAATTTAAGGACAGGTTACACAAAATTAGTGAAGCCCAGCTTGCCTGGCAGGGATTCCTAGGGGTGTGTGAGAGTGCTCTTAAAAGAGGAGAGGGGAAAAGGGGGAGGTGTTTCCAGATGCATGTGATGGCTGGTACCTCTCAGCTGGAAGCAATGGCAGTTAAAAAACTACAGTAAAATAAAATGAAGGGAAGATCTGATACCTCAAGGCTATTCCTTGCTCCAGTGTCTGGTTAGCTCCCCTGAGACTGGGGAAAAGTGCTAAACATAGCTTTGAGAGAGGCTAGTGAATAGCAGTTGGGGGGGAGTAAGTTGCTTCCATGCTACAAAAATGCTTTCTAACTGGAGCTGATCTTAAGAGGCAGAAAGTGGTTGGATGGTCCTTGTAAGTAGAACTGATTGAAAATCAGGATTGTCATCCCATGGGCAATTCCAATATTGTCACATTTGTTTCTATTCTGGATAGGGATGAAAAGTTGAAATATCAACATTTTCTGTGGAATGAAAAGTTCTGACAAATTTCAATTTGGAAATATCAAAAAGGTTCATGTCAGATGGGTTTGATATGAAACTGCATCCACCTGCGCTTCCACAGCTCTTCAGCCTCTTCCAATTCCCTTCTGTGGATTGGACTTCCTGGACAGACTACAGCCATTTAGCAGACACCATGTTTTCCATTGAAAAAACATGTTGATGGAAAATTTCCAACCAGATGCTCACTCAGTGTGTCTGTCCTCTGTTCCTGCAGGGTAACACAGGAAACGCAGACACTGGTGTGACCAATTCCCATGTGTCACTTATACAACTAAAAATCAGCGCTAATTCCACTGAAGTCAATGGCGTTAAGCCAGTGTAAATGTAAGCAGTGTGTGTGACAGTGTTGTTATTCTCCTATTAGATGGCCAAATCAGAACTGAGGCCCTATTGCTCCTAAACCCAGTACTAACACATAGCAAGAGACTATCCGAGCCACAGACCTTACAATGTAATTCTCAGACAAAGCATAATAAGCAAGTTCCACAGACAATAGGCAGGAGATTGAGAGAAACATCTCAGGCTCTGTCTATACTGGAATTTTAGCAACCAGTGTATTTGTGCTAGTGCAAACCCCTAGTGTAGATGTATTTTGTGCTGGTGCAGTTTATTCCGGTTTGAAATCGGGAAATTCCTTTATAGCAAGGGGATGGTGTGTTCCACAGCCTAGCTCCAGATTTGGGATGCAAATGTCAGGAAATGTAATGGAAAAAACAATTGTCCTGTATTCACTAGCAGAGCTAAGCAAGAAATAGTGCAATAGGAGTAGGAGTCTCAGCTGATGGAACATCTAGGGAAGAAGACAGGAGCTCAAGTGCTGGCAAGTATGAACTTTGGCATAAGTCTGAAAAATCCTCAGAGGCAAAATAATAAAGTATTGCTCATATACTCAAAATGTATGTCCACTCTTACTTACTGCCCTCCACCCTGTGGTATGGGTGGCTCTGCTTTTATCCCAGAATACCTTCCGTTTGTTAGGACCTGCAATTCCCTGTGGAATCAAAAGTTGAAAACCTATAGGCAAAACTCTCTTTGAAGACAGCGGTATTTCATCTTGTGTAAGGACTGCTAATTCAAGTCCTGTGTTTTGTACATGTTATTAATGACACAAAACCCACTTCAGATATGTAAGAGTAATTGCTAATGTAAGAGAGCAGACTGAAAAAGGCCTGTCTAGCACTGACGTCTTAATGCCTTGTTCTTTACAAGGTGACTCTACTGGTGTTTTTGGCAACCCAGCCAAATTTATTACTTTAGTTTTCTTTTTTCAGCATAAAAATATGGCTGCTGTTGCAATCAGTGTTGAATTTACAAATGGCTGCGTGCGAAGGAACCATGTTATAGTGTTCCGTGGAAATGCCCACTTCCAAAATTAATGGCCAGCTTGACAATATTTTTTCCTCTCTTAATATCCATATGTAGGAAACAATGGGGGCAGAATTGAATATTGGCCTGTCCCTAAAACTCTGTGTGTGTTTTCAAACCGCTCATTTTGGAAATGATGGAACACATGAATATTAAAGCCTTGTCCCATATGATTGTAAAAGCCTGGTTACTAGCCATTTACATCAAAAGGGAGTTTCTGCTGTAGCAAAATGGGATTTATTATTTTTATTGCTGTCTACATACTCATCATTTAAAGTTTCCTTCTAGACTGCCACATTCCCATGCTAAATAATCTTGACTATAGCTTATTAGTGAGTTGCATCAGTATGTAACAACACTAGATGTTCTCTAGTAGACTGAAGTATGGCATTCATTGTCCTGCAGACTGCAGGAAGACAAGACACCAGAAATGTAGTATAACTAGGCTGCAACTTTATTAACTAACAAATCTAGGCACTATCCAACAATAACTCATCCACTGCAGGTCACCGTTCTTTTGTAATTCATTATACCCACAGACGGGCTGCCATCAGCCCCTACTCCTCCATTCCACCTGGTCCTAGCACCATTGCTAGGATCCCCTGTCCTTATGACGGTTAAAAGAGTGGGGAGAAGAAGAGTTTGTCTCTTCAGTGTATCAGACATTAGGGATCCCAACAATCCCATTGCACACCTTCTTTAGGAGACGCTTCTCTTAATCTTCTTCCCATTTTGTTTTATTTGGGAACTGGACCCCTAGGCAGCTGCCCCTAGGAGACACCAGCAATTTGCTTGGTGACCTTCCACTTACCCCTTCCAGATTCCCAGACAGTTAACAATTCCTACAAAGGCTAGCCCAGGGTGGAATTTGTTATTCGTTTGTGGGTTTGCTCTCTGTTTTGTATCAGCTTAATGTTTGTGCAAGCAAGACAGTAAAAACACCTTTTTCTCTTTTCTGTTCCTAATATCAGACAGTCCAAAGGAGAAAATGCCAGGCACTTGCTCTTAGTACTGGGATTACCATGGCGCCAGAGGCGCCATGGCACCGGGCCCACAATCAGAAGGGGCCCCGGCCAGCCCAATCCCCGGCCAGAAAAGCTGCCCCGCCCCTGTTCCACCCTCACCCCGCCTCTTCCCCAAAGGCACCGTCCCTGCTCTGCCTGGCCTCTTCCCACCCCTGCTCCACCCCAGACACCCCCCCACTCCGCCTTTTCCCCCCCAAGCCTCCTCCCCTGAGCTACGCATCCCAGGGGACTGCAGCAGGGGTCGGGCGCACCCTCACCAGGTGGCAGGAAGTGGAGCAACCCAGCCCCAACCTGCTATACTCTGCCAGTGAGTGCTGGGGGGCAGTTTCCCCTTGCCCCCCAAGCCTCAGAAAGAGATGTAGCAGTGGGGAAGGGACATGGGATGAGGAAGAGAAGGGGGCGAGGGAGAAGTGGGGGCTGGGGAAAGAGGCAATGGGGACGAAGGAGATAGGGCAGTGAGGAAGAGGTATGGGATGGGGAACAGAAGGGGGCTGGGGAAGCGGGGGCAGAGGGAAAGAGGCAGTGGGGAAGGAACGGGGTGGGATGAGGAGGAGATGGGGCAGTGGGGAAGGGGCATGGGATGGGGAAGAGAAGGGGACAGGGGAAGCGGGGGCGGAGGGCTGTAAGCAAGACCTGGGGGTAAGAGGCATTGGGGATGAAGGGGTGGGGTGGGATGAGGAGGAGATGGGGCAGAGGGGAAGGGGCATGGGATGGGGAAGAGAAGCGGATGGGAGAAGTGGGGGCAGGTGGGAAGCTGGAGCCCAGCATGCGGCATCCCCTTGGCAGAAGCTGGGGCTCCCCTCTTAAGCAGGCCCATCGAACCCTCACCCTGACAACCCCCACCTCCCCTGCATCTGTACCACCCAGATGAGCCCCCCTAGGCACCCTCCCCACTGAGCCCCAGGCACCTGCACGTGGACCCCCACCCAAATAAACCCCACCATCCTGCCCCCCTGCACCTTGCCCCTTGGGGGCCCACAAATATGTTTGGCGCCAGGCCCACAAAAAGTTAATCTGGCCCTGCTTGCTCTTGACTTTTGCTCCATTGTCTGGATCAGGATCTTTCAAAAACAATAGTTGCCTGTGATGGAGAAAAGCTTCATTGCAGTACAGTGACCACCAGCAGAGTGCCCAGAAAAAAGCACCACAGAAAAGGAGCCTTTTAGCTGCACATATGGTGGATTTGTTCGCATGGGGATGCAATTTCTATGTAAAGGAACAAAGTGGCATGAAATCAGTTTTGTTGCAAAGGGGAAAGAGCGGCAGAATTCTCCAAGCACTTTGTAACTGCTTCCCCAAAAGCCCATGTGGGGGGGAAAAAAAGATGATGAACTCTTAGTTGAACTCGGTCTTTGCCACTATTTGTTAGCGGCAGAGTGAAAAGAATGCAGATCAAGCCAATATTTCTGCAGGTAATGGCACTGAGGTCAGGCTGGATAAGATGATTTATGGAATTGTTAGTAACCCTGTGTGATTAGGATTTGCCCTGCTCCTCCTCTCTCTGCTTTTGTCTATTTTTGCTTCTCAATTTCTCTTTCCTTATATAAAGTTAGACTAAAACAGTGCTAAAGGGACCTGCACTAGAGAAACCCAGGCTGTATACCAAGAAAAGATTGAACAGCTCCTTTTTAATTAATATGATTTATTAGATCTGAAACTAAAACAATCCTGCTCTAGATTTTGTAGTTCTCTCATTATGGGCTTATTTTATTGAATCTCCCTTTCTTATTTTCCTTGTTAACTTTGATAAACCTCTCAAAAAACAGTAAAGCCCTGTGGAGTAGAGAATCTCGGAGTTCTAAACCTATTTATGAGGCTGTTCACTTTTCCACCCTTATTATGACAACATTTTCAGGAGACAACGATATAATAAGAAAGTTTATTATAAGGAGACTGAAGGATAAGGGGGTTATTTTTGTTAGACTTCAAGGTAGCCATTGGCTTCTATCAATGTGTCACTAAACCATATTGTTTTCCTAATTAATGGAAAAAATAAACCAGCTGTTTTGTTTTGAGAAATTAATCATATCCTAAGCTACCTTACAAAGAACGGTTACACCTGATTTGCAACCATGCAACTCCACTAATTTCAATGGAGTTACACTGGGAGAAAACTGAAGTAATGCAGTTGTGAATCAGACCTGAGTCTCTTCACATTCAGCCTGGAAATATGGCATAATTTTAAAAAGTGCAAGTAATTAACCATTGGAACAACTCAGCAAAGGTCATGGTGGATTCTCCATCACTGACAATTTTAAAATCAAGATGGGATGTTTTTCTAGAAGCTATTGTTTGGAAATTATTTTGGGGAAGTTATATGGCATGTGTTATACGCACTGTATCATCAGACTAGATGATCACAATGGTCCCTTTTAGCTTGGAAATGTAGGAAACGTCACTTCCATTCTTCAGCCAGCCTCTAAGAACTGGTAAAGACTAAACAAAGTTATATCTAGAGCTATTTTATTTGGTATGAACACTTAACATAAAGTTGTTGAGGTAAGCTAGGGTACACTTATTTAAAAGTTATGTCTATTCTTGTAGATCAAGAAATATTCTGGGAAAATTACCCATATTCTTTTTAGCTTTCTTTGTAATTTCCTCCTCTGAAAATCAAAGCAAAAAATAAAAAATAAAATAAAGTACACATTTCCCTTTCCCACAAGCCCAATTCCTCGTGCACAGTTAGCTCACGCCTGTCTTTGCCTATCCTACTGTGACTATTCAAACAAAAAGCTGGCCTGAAAGAAATATTTGCTCCTGAAACACGTAAAAAGCATTTGCTCATGCAAAAATATTTTTTTCAAAACCTGGTTTAATGCATTAGTGACACAAACCTATAGCAACATTTACCCAATGATTATTCCTCTAAACTCTTTGTAACTGGAACTCACTGCATTTTAAATAAATCTACCATTGACAGAGAGGTTGATTTGGAAGTTGGTAATGTTGTTCATATAACTGTTTCAGGGAAATACTTTTAATGCAGTTAAAATCTTTTCAGTTTCTTCTTATTCATCATGACATTACCTATTACACTTTCTGTGTAAGCCCCTTTATCTAAGATGCTTATATGGCCCCCATTACTTTAGTCTCAAGCACCTCACAATCTTTAATATATTTATCTTCACACACCCATGTTACAGATGTTACAAGGCTAGGAAGATGCAATTTTCTGCTTTGTCTAGACATGTACATAGTTTTCTGAATGGTTTAAATGATGGACTATAATTTTGTGAGCAACATGCTCACGCTACAAGAAGAGCAACAGCAAGCAGTAGTCAGAAAAGGATTAGTGCTCAGTTGCAACCAACTGTTTTCATTTTCTAGAAGAGCATTCCATAAATGGCTTATTTAAAAACATCCATGAAAAAAATGCTTTTAATGAAATAATGTGGTAGCAGTACTATATTTAATATTAGAGAAAATCAGACATTTTCAATGGGAAGCTAACAAGTTACTATCTTTAGTTCCAATCATGTAAAGAGCTTTCATGAAAGGGCAGACTCTTGTGAAGCTCATTGCCGGATCAGTGTCTTCAATAATCTTCTCCCTCAATGCCCTAGTGTGGTAGTTAAGCTCATAAGGGATGCAGCACCTGGCAGAGTCCTGGGTGAAGCTTTCGGAAGCTTAGAGCAGGGCAGACTTAGTAGAAGGCCCTCAGTCAGAGAATTCCTCATCCCCACAAATAAGGATGAACCCAAACCTGACTATCTTTGAGGCACAGTGAAAGCAAACCTCTCAGCACTAGCAAAGGCAAGAGAATGGTCAATCATTATATTCTCATGGATATTTATAAAAAATAATTCTTCTCTCCCAGGAAATAACAGCCAGTGGGCAACAGTAAGGATATGTCTAGGGGTGTGATTCCCAGCTCGCACCAACATATTCACGCTAGCATTGTGCATTGTCACATGGTCGGCAGCAGCATGGGCTAGCCATCCTGTGTATATACCCATGGGGTCAAGACAGGTTTATACTCATGGAAGCTAGCCTATGCAGCTGCTAGGGTTGTCAACTGTCCAATCGCAAAAAACCCAAACACCCTTGCTCCGCTCCTGCCCTTCCCCTTCTCCGAGGCCCCAGCCCCTGCTCACTACATCCCCCCCTCCCTCCATCGCTCACTCTCCCCCACCCTCACTCACTTTCATCAGGCTGGGGTAGGGGTGAAGGAGGGGGTGCGGGCTCTGCATTGGGGATTGGGGCCGAGAGGGTCAGAGTGTGGGATGGGGCTCCGGGATGAGCCTGGGGCTTGGGGTTGGGGTGCAGGAGGGGTTTGGGGTGCAGACTCCGGGAGGGAGTTTGGATGCAGGAGGTCTCAGGGCTGGGGCAAGGGGTTGTGGTGCAGGAGGGGGTTTGGAGTGCGGGCTCCAGCTGGGCAGCGCTTACCTTGGGTGGCTCCCGGGAAGCAGATGACATGTCTGGCTTCTCAGCTTGGGAGGGGCCAGGTGGCTCCATGCACTGCCCCTGCCTGCAGGCACCAGCCCCGCAGCTCCCATTGGCCAGGAACCAAGCACTGAGGGACAAGGAATAGAGAATAGACAAGTTCCATGAGGTAGCTGGGAGTAAGTCCATGGAGAGTTTTGAGATCAAGGGCTACAGTTCTGCCCCCAAAAGCCCGTTCCCACTAAAGTCAATTTATATGTTGAACCAGGATTTTTTTCTGAACAATTTGTGTCACTAAGATTAGGAAGGCAACTTTACTAGAATTGTGCCCTCTTTCCCCTTGCCTCAGGGATGGATGCAACACTATTCTATCAGTGTTCTAACAGGAGAGGTGCTGTTAATGCTTAATATGTTTTAGTGCTCCTAGTTAGCTTATTCTGTTGCAGATACTCTTCTATTTAACTTTTAGCAATTAATTTCATAATCTAGTTCAAAACTTCCTTCTTTGGGCCAAATTCTACGGTCAGTTATTTCATGTGACTCCCATGGATTTAGGGGGAAGCAGTACGGATAAAATAAGATTCTCCTCATGCAACAACCATAAATGAAAGAATTTCCTCCCTGAACCTTCACTCGCTGAATCTTCACATATGCCCTTATCCCTTCAGATATAGTTCTTCCTGTGCAGATTTATTCTACATGTTCATTTGTGCCATTCAAATGAATAACTGTTAATGAGGAGTTGCTCTAGATGTTAATGGCATTTAATATGGGTTAACATAGGAATAAAGTTAATTGTTTGCTGGCCCACATTCTCTCCCCTGGTGTGTATCGCACTTGGAGGACAGTGGTTCCTCATACAGAAAATAGCTTTATTTACTTATATAACTTCCCATGCAGAAACCAATTAACTGTGCTGTTTCTTCAAAAAGGATTAGGCCCTGTGAAAATGTCTAACGTACCAAACTAAACATAGCTGACACTTCCTTACTTTGATAAACCTTTGCTTATCTTTGTGCAGTGCCTTTGTGTCATCACAGATATTCTCATTATGTCACATCTGCAATGAATTATTTAAACATTTTAATAATGAACTACCATACATCTGAACAAGTAAATAAACACACTACTTCTTCAGACCGAAAGTAATTCAACACATGAAGTTACTTTACTTCTAGAAATAATATGGGGCTGGATCATACTCCCAAGATCTGAACGCATAGGGCTTTGCCTGTGCATGGATTACCCCCGTCCTGTGTGATATCAGCAACCTCCACTGCATTGTTCATTCCTCCTCAGCTCCTCTTCCTCAGGCCCCATGGAGAGCCCTCTGTGGGGTCAGGATACACAGGGGAACAAGCCAGGCAGTGAGTGATGCTGGGATGACATTGTTTTCCTACCAGTCCCGTTCAGATTATTCAGAACGTGATACAGCTGCAAGCTGTGGAGCACCTCAGTGCTGGGGAATCTCCTCATTATGGGAAGCCCTGGTAGCATGGCTCCAGGAGACTCATTCTGCTCTTATTTACACCATTGTAAATAAGGATGATCTCCAATAAATTAAGTAGAGTTATACCAGTGTCAAACTGGTGTCAGATCAGAAGGGGGGCTGTATGCTTTCACATAAATGTACCTAAAGTAATGGAAATAAATGTAAAAAGAACGAGGAGTCCTTGTGGCACCTTAGAGACTAACAAATTTATTTGAGCATAAGCTTTTGTGGGCTAAAACCCACTTCATCGGATGCATGCAGTGGAAAATACAGTAGGAAGATAGATATATCTATATATATATATATCTATATACACACACACACAGAGGACATGAAAAAATGGGTGTTGCCATACTAACTATAATGAGATAAATCAATTAAGCCCACCTTTATATATATATATATATATATATAATCTTCCTACTGTATTTTCCACTGCATGCATCCGATGAAGTGGGTTTTAGCCCACAAAAGCTTATGCTCAAATAAATTTGTTATTTTCTAAGGTCCCACACGTACTCCTCGTTCTTTTTGCTGATACAGACTAACATGGCTACCACTCAGAAATAAATGTGGTTCCTTCTCATTACATTAATTAATATTTGTACAGTGCTTTGCAACTGAAATGTGCTTTAGAAGTGATCAGTATTAATAACAAATAATAGCTTGACACATTGCCCAGTGCTCTGAGATCATGTAATTAATAAGAAGCATTTAATGAAAACATAAGTCAGAGGATATAGACGATACTAATTTAGTGGATTAGTATGAGATAACATGGCAACATTACTATGCAGTTTTCTGTTGTTTACAATACAGTACTGCATACTTATTACAAATTACTACTTTTGTCCCCACAGTAGCAACTCAGAAAATAATTCACATCAGTGCTGGAGGTTACAGACTACTGCAGAGAAATACTGCACAGAGACATCATTCACAGATGGCATAGGCTTCTGGCTCTCTGCAAAAAATGGGCATGCTGCAAACTGTAGAGTAGCCAAACACCAGCTAGTTCAGACATTGCTGTTAGTTTCACGTGTCTCAGCTGGCATCCCTAGCTGGAGACAAATAACTTGGTAAAGACATTCCACTTGTAATTCTGTCCAATTTTTAAGTTTGTCTCGGTTTCTTCGCATTGTTGGCTATTAGGCAGCCCAAATAATAAGAACAAAATATTCTCTTGGTTTTCATTTGCTTAGAACAAAACAACCTAAGAAAGCCAGTGAATTAATGAACAATAATTAGATCTTGGACGTAATTCAAGATTTATATTGTATTTAATTCAGCTCGGTAATCAATTAAGCAAAACCTTAGATATTTAATGATTCAGAAAATCCAAGACAGTAGCCACATTTTTCAAGTAAAAACTGCAAAGAAAGACTAATGCCAAAAAAACCCAACAGAAGCCATGTTTTTGGACTGTAGAACAGCAGAAAAGAGTACTATCAGAGTACTGTACCTTTGATTCAATGTGGCCCAAGTGCTGGTGCTGACAGTGGTTGTGACAGTTTGGTGAATTATATGTAAAACATGAATTCTGGCTGATTTTATGAAATTGCTGTATGATTGAATGCCTCAGTGTATAATGAATCACCCATTTGCTACTGGGGTTGGTGTCACTTATCTCCCAGACCAGGAACAATTGAGAATCATTAACCTGTATGGCTTTCTATTCAAATGGGAGCACCTTAGAACAATGGAATGACTGCAGCATAGGTGAAGACCAGTTGTACCTAGGCTTATTATAGGAGGTTTGGCACACTGTCTTAACTGGTGTTCAATAACCACGACATCAGAACACACACTAGATTTTTAGTTTATAAAGTAGTGGTAATCCCAACTCTCCTCTATTGCTACAAGACTTGGGTGACTACAGAAAAGACCTGAAAAACCTGGAACACCAGCACTTTCTCCGGAAGATCCTCAACATAAAGTGGGAGGCTAGCTGCACTAACATCAGTGTCCTTACAGAGGCCAACACCTTCAGTAATGAGGCCCTGATTATCCAGCACCAGCTGAGGTGGAGCGGGCACTGTGTACACATCTCTGATGCACGCCTACCAAAACAATTGCTGTGTGCCCAACTCACCAAAGGAGAAAGAAAATGGGGAGATCAAAAGAAACCCTTCAAAGACACCCTCCAGACATACGTCAAGAGATGTGGCATCAATATCATGCACTGGGAGACAGTAGCCCAGGACAGGGCTAACTGGCAAAGACTTGCCAGAGAAGGAACAATCACTTTTAAGGAAAATCGCCTTGCCCTTGTCACATAAAAACTCCAGAAAAGCAAGGACAGATGACTGTCATGCAGCAATCATGACCCAACCCTGCCTTCCAACATCACATGCAATGTTTGCCAAAAGTTTGCAGTTGAAGGATCGGACTCCTCAGTCACCGAAAGACCCATAAAAAATAAAAACCTGTGGAAGAGATCATCCTCAACCTCGAGGGATCGCCACCGTCGACAACAGAAGTTGGGGTTGGAACAATGCAAAATCCCATCAAGGAAAGGGAACAAAGAAACCAGGTGTTAGAACTGGCTTTTACAAACAGCGTCTGGGAGGTTCATGGAGCATAGTGGGTTGTGCTCTCTGAGTGAGGGGAACCTTTTGACTACTGCATCTGAACAAGCTCGGTGGAACTTCCTGCAGGAGTCTGAGGAGAGAGTCTGTGAGCTGGAAGAGAAGACTAAGGCAAGAGAGAGGGGACCTGAGACATGTGAAGGTACTGACTAAAACCCAAAGAATGCTCAAGAGTAGTGAGGACTCTGAGGGAGGGAATTACATCCAGGTGTTTTTTACTTTGCCTGGATCTGTGTATCTCTTATGATTTCTCTGAGTAAAGTGCAATTGATTTAGTAATTCCTCTGCAAAGTCTATGCATTACTTGCTTCAACTATCACGTGACTCCGAAGTGTTGATCTATAAGCCAAAGTACCCATAGTGGTGGAACTCTGGGGAGGATGTGCTTAAGCTAATTGGGAGACTTGGGAGGGAGGTCAGGGAGGGACCAATGGTCCTGGGGGACCAGGGTAGCTGGAACACAGGGTTCCATTCCCTATACTTGGTACCAGACAGTTTGTGTCCACAAGAACAGAGCCTATGACTGGAGACTGCCCAGACACTGGGGAGCTTAGAAGTGCACGGACTGAGCACTTGGGTCACAAAGAGAAGCTCAGCCAGGACTGTGACATTATGTGCCACTTTGGGCCTGATCCAAGTGAAAATATCCATTGCCTTTGAGCTGTCTGATATCCAGGAGGCTTTAGATTCTAGCTCCACACTATGCCAGCGTATTCAAGAGACAGAGAGCTCAGTCAGCCACAAACAGCTCAAACCAACTCCAGGTCCCCTGCTACACACTTATATAGTCCCCGCTTTATGGTGATGAATTGCAGAACCACCTGGGAAGTAAAGTGATCTTGCAAATGATCTTTCCCATTCCTGTGCTTCACTGGTCCCAGTTCCCAGGACTTTCAATCCACCATGTCTACCCACCAATTCTCAGTCAAACACAGTGAGTCCGTATCCAAGACAGAGTAAATCTGCATGCCTGGGAGAAGACAGATTTTGCCTATCCTCTGCTGCCATATTCTTAACACAAAAAGGTAGGTGAGAATGGGGCCAAGGGTGGGAGATCCCCAGCTCCGTGGTCACTAGAAAAGTACTGGGGGCAAGATGAATGTTGGAATGAGAGCTCTGCTCACTGTCATTATGCTGGTGCCTCTTTTTCTCTCTTCCTTGATCCTCACATCTTCCCCCTTTTTCTGGCTCATCCTTCTTTCTCTCTCCTCTGCCTGTCTTTCTATACCCCTAGCACTGTATCTCCCTATATTTTCTGGCTTCTGTCTCCCTCTCTTCCTTTCAGGACACTGAGAGAGCTGTATACACCTTGCAGGCACATCTGCAGATGAAGGCAAAGCATAGCTTTAACACCCGGAATCCCCTCCGCTCTACTGATGTGCTATTAGGGCTCTTGGGGGTTCCTGGAAGTCCTTATTAAAATTTTGCCACAAAACTGAAAAGAAGGTTGTGATGACTTCCCAGTCACTGATGGAGTGCAACCTTTCTTTGAATACTGCTGAATAATCCCTGCCAGACCTGACCACGCCTGAGACTCATACAAATATTATTGATGCACTTTTCTTTAGAATGCATCAGATTGCATTGAAATGTTGACAACTTTCCAAAAATATGTCCCTGGGAAGAAACTCCCAAGACCCACTCCTAAATGGGTGTTTAACCTCAGTCTTCACTTCAGATTTCACTGGGCTGTACTAGAAATGGTCTTGATAGATTTTCCAAGAACCGATATATAAATACGCGTAGCAAAAGTACATCTTACCATAAGCCTGGATGCCAAGTTGTGTTGCTTCCTTCTATGGCGATGAGAAATAATTTAAATCAATGCATGGATCCCCCAGAATTGCACCCTCTTCTCCCTAAGCACAGGCCCTGGGGCGGGTTTCTTCACAAAGGGGAATTTGTGGAAGCTCTTGGTTAGAGTATTGGCAGCGTGTCTCCGTTCCTGTGACTTATCCAATGCAAGCAAATTCCAATAGCAGCGGTACTGGCCTATTGCCACTGGCACTGCTGCACAAAGCTGGATCAGTGACAGTCTGACATTGCACATCCATTATACTGTGAGAAAAGGACTCTCAGCCACATCCAGACAATTATGAAAAGCTGAATATTATGTATGACCATCCCCAAGTTATGGGAAGTGGTATGAGTGTGAGCACCTGCTGTACAGTGGGCAACAATAGCACTGCTATGGTTTATTGTGTTATACACTGGCTTAACCATAAGCTGCTAAGATAGCTGTAATTGGTCAATGTTAGAGGGGTTTCATGAGTGACTGAGGTAATGGCTACTTGAGTTTCTTTTAACTAACACAAATTGTTTTAGTTTTATGGCAGCACTGTTGCTCCCAGGCAGCTGACCAGTATCAAAGTGCTAACATAACCCACACTGGTTAAGTATCTTAAGAGGCCTCCAGGGTTTTTGTTGGGTTGTTTCCTTCTCCCTCTTTCCTCATGGTTTATGTTATAGGTTTGGGCAAGTATAGTCCAAATACATACACCTGGGAAGCAGCTATTGTTACCACTGAAGACTGCAGCAGCTACAGCAGGTTAGTTTACTCAGGCAACAGGAAATTTCTCCTCTTTCGTAAACCACGTGGACTTTTGGAAAGAAACTGTAAGGGGGAAGCCAGCCAGAGGCTGAAGCAGGCTCAACAGCTGCAGCAAGTCATTCAAGCAGGGGGAAACCAGGCTGTTTTCACTCTGAACATTCCATCCCCAGTCAGGCTGTTCACTTCAACCCTTCCCACCAACTCCTCCCTTCCTTTTCATCCAGCTAATTCCTTCCTAACATAACTCCACTGCAAGGATTTAAATAAGAAAACAAAAACAACATTGTTCACTCTCCTCCCTCTTTCCGGTACCCTGCAGTGGGTGACTTTTCATGTCAATTGAGCAGGATTCTTTATTAAAAGAATTCCATTGCATTACATGACATTACTGGGCAGGCCTATGCAGTTGGGAGGAAACCCAATTGCTCTGAGCTAGCATTTGGGCTATTGCCTGCTGCCTACCCGGGGATGGGTGGTTATGAGATGCCTGGCATGGAAGAAGTAAGCTATCAGCCAGGAACAATCAGTTGTGAAGCATATCATGGCACTTCCTGTGCATATCATCACTAAATAGGAAGTGAGAGATGTTACCAGAAGAGGGAAAACAGAGAATAAAAAGAGACAAGCACCACTAAGTCATCTAGAGGCATCCAGGGTGCCTCACTAGATCCCTCTGAGGTAGGTATTTATTATTCCCCTCATTTTACAGGTACAGAAACCGAGGCAGAGAGATTAAGCGACTTGCACAGTTCTGTGCATTAAATTACAAGACTATCCCACCCCAAGTGACACGACTGTCCTAATTATGCATCATTAGGCTTTTGATGGGAACACACCAATGTGGAGGAGATTGGATGATGATAAAGAAAATGCAAATAAGATTTTCCAACTTCTGACTGTGTGCATTTAAAATACAATATGGCGTTCACCCTGAGACTTCTAATGTAAAATTGACAAATGTGATGAAGAGTAGATTTAAAAAGGGCTTTCAAGATTTTGCACTATGCCAAAAGAGACAACTTTTCAGAATTGATCACCACCACAGAGAAGCCTTCTGAAGACCTTCAAAGTGACCTGGTTTCGTGTCTTTAAGTTAGCTTTTTCAGAAAAAAAAAAACCAGATGACACAGCAGGTATGAATCATTTCTCATAGGTGCACAGCTTGAACTGTACAGCTTTATTTGTTGGTAGAACATTTCTCTTATCAGCAAGATCAGCAAGTTTTACCCCAGTCTGATGGCCCCGTGTTGTATGACTGATCTGCTGCCACAGAGAACATGCAATAAACAATCTATAAAATTTGTAGAGAAAGGTACACAAAGGCATAAAGATCACTTGTAGGCGATAGCTAATAGGCAGTTTGGAGAGGCTGAGAACTCTTTGTTGATCTGGGAGTGGAAAGAAGAGTCTTCCCCTATAACTAAAGAAGGTGCATTGAACTAATGGACCTATCACCCCTGAAAAAATGTTATTCAGGAGTGAAAGTGTCCATTAAACTGCTACAGTTAAAAGGGCTTTAAAACTGTCCTCCATGAAAAAGCACTGGCTGCTGACAGTAAAGAGCACTGCAACTTGTGGCAGATGTGAATATTGCCCTTCTGTGGGCCATCTTACTCCATTTAAAAGATCCATATCTGCAGCCCAAAGAATTTTGATTCCTCTTAATCAAGCTTCCAATGGAAATTTAATTAATTTGTGAATAAGCTTGTCAAAATAATAATACTCTCAGTTAAAGCCCTTGTAATAAATGTGATATTGGAGAAAAAAATAAGATATAGTGTGTAGGAATGATTAATATTTGTAATATGGAAGACCAACAGACACTAATTTCACAATACATTTCTTTAGTAAGCCCAAAGGTCAAATGTTATTTTATACTATTGCTCTAAACATTCCTAATAATCTAAAAATAAGCAATCAGTACATCCAATACAGTAACAAAGTATTCATAAGCATGTGTAAGCAGGGTCTAAATCATTGGTTCCCAAACTGGGGGGGGGGTGCGCTCCCCTGGGGGGGGCGTGAAGAAATTCCAAGGGGGCACAAGGCTGCCAGGCCCTTGAGCTCTCGGCCGGGGAGGCTAGCCCGCAGCCCCTCCTCTCCATTCCCCCCTCCCCCGTAGTCACGCCACCATGTGGGCAGTGCGGCTTGTGCCCGTCCACCTTCCAGGCTTTCCAATAAGCCAGTCCTGCCACTCTGAGCAGCCTGGTAAGGGGGCAGGGAGCAGGGGGAGAGGGAGTTGGATAAGGGGCAGGAGGTCCTGGGGGACAGTCAGGGGACAGGAAGCAGTTGGATGGGGTGAGGGGGGGCGGTCAGGAGACAGGGAGCATGGGGGGTTGGATAGGCATGGGAGTCCCAGGGGGCCTGTCGGGGATGGGGTGTGGATAGGGATCGGGACAGTCAGGAGACAGGGAGCAGGGCGTGGGGTCCCGGGGGGACAGGAGGTCCCGGGAGGGGGTGGTTAGGGGACAAGGAGTGGGGGGGGCTAGATAGGGGTGAGGTCTTGGGAGGGGGCAGTCAGGGGACAAGGAGCAGGGGGAGTTGGACAGGGAGTGGGGTCCCGGGGGGGCAGCTAGGGGACAAGGATCAGGGGGCTTGGATGATTGTAAAGGAGAGGTGGGGGGTGTGAGGGTTTTTTGAAAATTTAAAAGGGGGCATGATGCCAAAAAGTTTAGGAACCACTGGTTTAAATGAACTCTCCACTGACAGCTAGTTGAGGAGGGGGAGAGACTTCAGGAATAAACTATATTTACATGAACACACCTACTCTGCATTGGTTTCCAGCAGACAAGAGCTGTGTAGCTCCAAGTGATCAACTTTGGCTGGTGTTGAGTTACAAATCACTTTAGTACTGAATGTGGGGTAGTGAAAGGTTATCAATGCTGTTGTCTTTCTTGTATGAGTAAAGGGGAGCAGAATTGTGCTTAACCTGTCCCAAATGAGGAGGTCACCCTCAGCTGAAACGACCTAGTTATGCCTGGGGCTCAAATGACAGCCCCCTATGAAAGTAAGAGAAGATGGGAATAGATGTCTCTGTCAGGTGGTATGGCTGCTTCCTAAGAATTTCTGGTTTGGTTTAACTGGTTCTTCCTCACTATTCAAAGATAGAGCTAAATAGGCTCCATTAGGAGTCTCTTGTTATTTTAAGTGCTCAATAAGAGCTGAAATCATTTGTGGTGGGATAATGTTTCTGCCCGGCTTGCTAAGAACTGAAAATCACTAAGGGCTGATAATCTGTAAGAAACTGACCTGCAGAAGTCACAGCTGAGAGGTAGGTGGCAGCAGAAGGTAACTGATGGGCAGCTGGCAGGAGTGGGCCAGAGCAAGTGCCTCAACAGCAAGTGAACAAGGTGGCTTTTACCTGCCCCCACCCCCTTGTGGTGGGAGGAGAATTCATGCAGATGCACCTCTGAACTCTGGGTCTTCACTGACTATGGACAACAACTGTGAGTGGGGTGTTGAGGGGGGAGGGGCATGCTACAGGAACTTTGGTGTTGGATTCAAGAACCTGAAGCAAAAGACACTGCCCAGCATACTCTGTGGTGGGTGTTTTGCTCATACTTTTCATGAATCCTGCTTGTGCTGTTTTCCCAGATTAATGTCAAGTTACATTTATTAAAGAAAAACTCTTTCTACCTCAGTATTAGTTACTTTTTGAACCACACATCCTGCCCACGCTATAAGTACTACTACTTATTATTCTCAGATTGGGGGCTTTTCCTTACTAGCAACAAACAAGAAATATACTGTTTGGGATAGCTCAGTGGTTTGAGCATTGGCCTGCTAAACCCAGGGTTGTGAGTTTTCTTAACCAAATTTAAGCTAATTTTAATTCTTTTAATTTCATAATTATCCCTACACACTAATTTCAAGGCAGCTGTTGAATAGTCTTCATTTAATTCAAGCTATTTTAAAAGGAACAAGTGTCATATAAATTGTAAACTCCTATTGACCATCCTAAAGGTCAAAAGACAAAAATCAAAAAGGAATTATTTGCACAAAAGAAAGTTGAATTAATCCTTAATCCCTACAGCAGTGAGAGAAGTCGGAGATTTAAAAAAAGTTAAGATTTTACATGTTTCAGCAACTGAATAATAGGTTATTTAAACTAGGGTATATAATGTTCGAAGTTGCTTTATGGTTTATTATTCAAATGTGTCTGTAGCCCAAGGTTTATAAATAAACTATAAAACAATCCATAAACTTTTCCATAACTTATTCCATTGATCTTGAATAGATTGCTCCAATCTATCTTTGTTTACATTGCATAAGCATCTATGTTGTGCACGATAAGATATCACTAATATTTAGAGGAGGATGAATGTGTACAAGGTGAACTGCTAAACAAGTTTCTTTTTAGTCTGTCTCTTACTGCTCCTTTGTTGTACAAAAGCAGCTTCAACATTTAGAATAAAATGTTTTATTTTTTCATTTACGTTAGAAATAACAGGAATGTCAGGTTCTGAATTCCCTCTTTCGGTTAGTTGATTTTGGCAATCTTTGGAGAATATGGACAATGACAGTTTGAAGTGGAAACCTAAGCTGAAATATAGAGTGCCTAATGTAACCTGGGATGAAGTGTCATTTTCTGCCTCATTAGGAAGCTGCTTTTCAGGTTTCAGCCACCAAATTGTGACATTGCCAAAAATTATTAATGTCATTTGGAAAAAAAGAAAAGTGAAATGATGACTTTGCACTGTGTATGAAGTGCCAGTGTTAATTGTACTTTGCACTTAGGATTTCTGTAGTGGCATTACCTTAAAATACTGTGAATGAAGTTAACAAATCCCAACTCTAAAACCACCCTCACAACAATGAAGATTCACATGCTGATGTTACAACTTGAAAATCTTATCTTGGTTCTATTGGAGTCAATTAGTTTTTGGAATCGAGTCATTATATACAATTTACTCATAGCTATGGTCCTTGTTCTGTTTTCAAAATGTCCCCCAAGTGTCTGATTTTTCCTGAATTTGCTCATGATTTATTTTGATATGTTTGGGCCTGTTTGTTTTTCATGAACTGTTCACAGCCAGTGCTCCTTAGAATATTTGACATGCAGAATTTGTTTCTTGGATCTGTGATTGGTCACCTAAATCACATTGTATGATTTCTGCTCCCCGATTGGATTACCTTACCTTTAGAACAGAGGCCACATAAATCATTGGGGGGCAATGGGCACTAATCTTCCAGTAGGAGAGCAGCGAGTGAGCACATTAGGGACCGTAACAAAGCAGGAAATAAGCAGAACAAGGAAATTTAAGGTACACTAAATTGTAGATTCAGGTACTTCTCTTGCTGCTCTAATGACTATTCTTGTGGTTCCGGCTTCCTCCCTGACTGTTGCTATTACTTGCTGGCTGCCATATCTCCCAGATGACTGGAGAAGGTAAGGTTCTGCTTCTCTTCTTCACAGTGACAAATGACTAGCTGGCCACAGGATTGTATGTCTCTTCCTATGCTAAAACAATGAGGAGTCCTTGTGGCACCTTAGAGACTAACACATTTATTTGGGCATAAGCTTTCGTGGGCTAAAACCCACTTCATCAGATGTGAAAAATACGTTAAGCAGTATATATATACACAGCACATGAAAAGATGGGCGTTGCCTTACCAAGGGGGGGGGGTGTCAGTGCTAACAAGGCCAATTCAATTAAGATGGAAGTGGCCTATTCTCAACAGTTGAGAAGAAGGGGTGAATATCAAGAGAGGGAAAATTACTTTTGTAGTGTTAACGAGGCCAATGCAATCAAGGTGGATGTCGGCCATTTCCAACAGTTGACAAGAAGGAGTAAATATCAGCAGAGGGAAAATTACTTTTTGTAGTGACCCATCCACTCCCAGTCTTTATTCAGGCCTAATTTGATGGTGTCCAGTTTGCAAATTAATTCCAGTTCTGCAGTTTTTCACTGAAGTCTGTTTTTGAAGTTTTTTTTGTTGAAGAATTGCCACTTTTAAGTCTGTTATTGAGTGCCAGGGAGATTGAAGTGCTCTCCTACTGGTTTTTGAATGTTACAATTCTTGATGTATGATTTGTGTCCGTTTATTCTTTTGTGCAGAGACTGTCTGGTTTGGCCAATGTACATGGCAGAGGGGCGTTGCTGGCACATGATGGCATATATCACATTAGTAGATGTGCAGATGAACGAGCCCCTGATGGTGTGGCTAGCTCCTATGATGATGTACCTTGAATAGATATGTGGACAGAACTGGCAATGGGGTTTGTTGCAGGGATTGGTTCCTGGATTAGTGTTTTTGTTGTGTGGTGTGTAGTTGCTGGTGAGTATTTGCTTCAAGTTGGGGGGCTGTCTGTAAGCGAGGACTGGCCTGTCTCCAACTCTCTGACACCACATTCTACAGGCCTAGGGTGACCAGACAGCAAGTGTGAAAAATCGGGACAGGGGGTGGGGGGTAATAGGAGCCTATATAAGAAAAAGACCCAAAAATCAGGACTGTCCCTATAAAATTGGGACATCTGGTCACCCTATACAGGCCATTAACCTCTGATCCCACTGAGGGTTACCAAAAGAAACTACACCATCTGCTCAAGAAACTCCCTGAAGAAGCACAAGAACAAATCTACACAGACACAAAGCCCTAGAGCCCCGACCAGCGGTATTCTATCTGCTAACCAAGATCCACAAACCTGGGAATCCTGGACGCCCCATCATCTCAGGCACTGGCACCCTGACAGCAGGATTGTCTGGCCATGTGGACTCTCTCCTCAGGCCCTACGCTACCAGCATTCCCAGCTGTCTTTGAGACACCACTTACTTCCTGAGGAAACTACAATCCATTGGTGATCTTCCAGAAAACACCATCCTATCCACTATGGATATAGAAGCTCTCTACACCAACATTCCACACAAAGATGGACTACAAGCCATCAGGAACAGTATCCCCGATAATGTCATGGCAAACCTGGTGGCTGAACTTTGTGACTTTGTCCTCACCCACAACTATTTCAGATTTGGGGACAATTTATACCTTCAAGTCAGCGGCACTGCTATGGATACCTGCATGGCCCCACAGTATGCCAACATTTTTATGGCTGACTTAGAACAACACTTCCTCAGCTCTAATCCCCTAGCGCTCCTACTCTACTTGCACTACATTGATGACATCTTCATCATCTGGACCCCTGGGAAGGAGGCTCTTGAGGAATTCTATCAGGATTTCAACAATTTCCATCCCACCATCAACCTCAGCCTGAACCAGTCCACACAAGAGATCCACTTCCTGGACACTACAGTGCAAACTACAAGCATTTACAAATAATTCCTATTATAACACAGGTTTAAAAATAGTGAATTATGATTTGCTAGAGGAGCCACGTGACAATGTAGTTAGTTAACACTAAAATAATTTGGACATGCTTTCCAAATAAGGAACCCCATTTCAATTATAAATAAAATTATGGATAAACTATATTCAGTGATGTGGCTCAAAAGCTATTATCTCCAAATAAGGATGTTCCCCCCCACCCAAAAATCCACCAAGGGCAGTTACAGCAAGGATGAGTTTGACTCATGCATTTTCATAGATTTTAAAATGAGAAACAAATTACCATCACTGATAAAATTGTAATCCTTATTTCTAATAAGAATTTGTCTTGATTTAAATTCCAGCCATTGGTTCTTGTTATGCCTTTCTCTGCTGGATTGAAGAGCTCTTTAGTTCCCATATTTTCTCCCAGTGAAGATAGTTATAATCAAGTCACCTCAATCTTTTTAATATGCTAAACAGATTGAGCTTTTTATGTCTCTCATTCTAAGGCATTTTTTCAGCCCATTTTTGTAGTTTTTCTTTGTAACCACTACAGTTTTTCAACACCCCTTTTAAAATGTGTATACTGTCTTCCTTCCTGCTTCCTCTTTGTATATCTAATCTTGCTTTCTGTCCAATCTCCTTATCTTTATTCTGCTCTCCCTTAAAGCTCAGCTCTCTATGTTAAATGCTCCAAGTAAAGAACTGCACCCAAGAAGCCACTCACAGTGCTCAAGCAGAAGGTTTAATTGTCTTTAAAAAACCCAGGAAGTATGCTAAATAGTTTTGAGCACAATCTACTGCCACTTTATTGTGATATTGTTGCAAATATCTGTATTACTTTTATGAATGTTACATCTGTACATTAGGTGATTCTGTTGCTGCCTAAAAGGTAACAAAGGGTTAAATCAGTCTTAAGTAGCTTTGGTCTGCAGGAACCTAAAGATAATGCCTGTAGACAGTCCCAATTACCAGTGTTCAAATGGACAATACAATGAACCCACTATTGGAAGCCCGCTTCCAACCCACCTGGGAGGACTCAGAAGTCTGATTGACCAGATTCAGGTGTCCCAGCCCAAAGAAAGGGACTCTGAAATGTGAACTCAGTAGGGAGACACTGCATGAAGGGTCAGACTGATAGGCAGAGACTGCAGGATGCAGTCTGCTTTGCCCAGCCCAGTGCTCGGGGGTGGGTGGGTGGAAATGACTGGGATAATGGAGATCCTACCTTAATTTTCAAATGAAGGCTAAGGTTTAGGTACAACAATATACATACAGGCCTTTTGTTATTTAACCCTTTTCCTCGCTGTTGGATTCCTATGGATAAATAAATGCTATGTTTTGAACAAGTTGTTCTCAGTCACTGTACTTTCATACTGGTCACAGGCTACTGGAAGAAATCTCTGGCAGAATCAAATGCTGTTGGATGCCTGACAACACTGTTGGTGAACAGGGAAGCTTAAAGCTGGAGACCCAGTCTAAAAGTGAGATGAATCATGAGATTCAATCCTGAGAGAAGTGATGGCCCATGGTTGTACTTGGAAAAGGTACCCACAGAGAGACTGAGTGAGAGTCAAAGGTACAACTCACACTGAAACCATAACATATAAAACTATTTACATGGCACCCCTGTAACATTCCCCTCTTCCAATGCTGGAGTGCTCCTTGCTCCTCACTTCTGGTCACCTGGTTTCCTCCAACCTTATGATGCTCAAGAGCTGTAACCTCTTCCTAGATCAGGGTTGGCGAGCAATCTAGCATACAATGGGTATGCACATTGTTTTAAACCCCCTGGCAATGAATCTCAGAGCCTGGGTTAACAGACTTGGGCTTGTGGGGTTTGTGCTAAGTTGCTAAAAAGAGCAATGTAGATGATATAGATATCTACACTGCTGTTTTTAGCACCATATATGAGCCCCATGAGCCCAAGTCTGTCCACCCGGGCTCTGAGACTCGCTGCCACGGATTGTAAAATGCAATGTAGACATACCCTATGTATTTAGGAAGTACAAGGATCACTTTGTGATTAGCATTTCCTTCTTTCCTCCAGGAGGCTTTCCTCTCTGATCCCCTCCCAATGAGGCTGCACCCCTCTACCCCCTGATTCTTCCACTCAATTACATTTTGGCAATAACTTTTTATTTTATTTTAGAAATTGGATCAGGGCCTGCTGCTTTGGCTGTTGTGTGGCTGGCACAGCAAGGGGTGGAGAGGTGTTTCATTCAGACCTCCACAGGGCTGAAATGGCAGAAACAAAGCTACAGGATTTCCCAACATTCCATACTCTCCTCACTACCAAACAGTTGCCCTTGTTTCTGCCACTGCTTGTGGGGAGCAACTGTTTGGCAGTGAAGAGAGTGTGGAATGTTGGGAAATCCTGTAGCTTTGTTCCTGCTATTTCAAATCAGCACTTCCCCCCCTTTCCTCTCAGGGAGCAGCCAATGAGCCACTCTACTCACCCTGTCAATCAGCTATCTAGGTTCTCTTTGTACTGAAATATTCAATCAATCAGGAGATGCTTGTTTATATTAACATGTTCAAGGTAAAATGAAATTAAAGCAGATGCTTGAACCATGTGAGAAGCTGGGATGAGGATATTTGGTTCCCCCAAAGGCACTCTCCTTGTGGTACTGGCACCTGTTTGTTTTCAGCTCTTCTCCTCATGCCTACCTACATACATGAAGTGTGCATTAATCAACATCATCACACGGACTATTTTGTCTCATTGCCTCAATATCTGCTCTATGCAATCCAGGGGGAAAATATTTCTTACTCAGAATGTGGTGTTGTTTTTTTACCGATCTATTAAAAAAATCAGTTTCTTAAAAGAGTATCAATTTGACACTAGCATCTGCCACTCCTGTCTAATTGACTGTTCCTGGATCAGAGAAGAGGACACATTAGACAGGTTTGCACAGTGACATTATGAAGTGTCTCCAAGGTTCCATTTCATTATTACAAATGATAGCTGTAAAAACATTTTGCATCACAGCACGAATGGAGAAAAGTTGTTCTGTAGGAAGTCTGTCTCAGGCTGAATAATACTGGCATGAGAATCAGAGTCCCACTGATGATTCATAAATCCTACTCTTTAAAAAAAATTCTGTTTATACTGAAAAAATGGAGAAAGATACAAATATTCTATTTCTCAGGCTATAAGAACTTATCATTCAAGTGCTCCATCTGTTCCTGCTGCTCATTCTATGCAGGTCTAAATTCAGAGATGGCAGTTCCTAGAACAACAGTATGTGTGCTCTTGCAGTATGAAGTCCAAAATGTTATACTGCAGTTGGGTTTAATGTTTCATTTACCTGAATGCCCAGGAGATAGATCTTGGAGAAATGCTTATTGTTAGTTGTGGTTTTTAGAAGCTGGACATATTGTCAGTCACGTCTGTTCCTTGTCTGATCCTCTAACACTATTTTTCTCTTTTATTTGTTACTGTTACTTATGTATTAAACAAGCAAACAAAACATTACATGATGCCAAAGCATGCCAAATAGTGGAGGTGTGTAACTGGGACAGAAGCAAGTTTAATAAGAATTACACCAGTGTATATAAGGAACTGAGGAGTGTATGGATTCAATTAAAGAGGAGGATGATTGAATGTGCCATACCTGATCGGTGTCAGTACCTCTAAGTTGGCACAAGTGGATGTTATGGTGAAGTATAAAGAATTATGTATGTAGGGCCCAATTTACACAAGTGGTCTCTGGTTTTTCACACAGCAATAATTGTGCACACAGTTAAATGCAGGTGCAAAAGCTTGTATTTAGACATCCAACTACATGACTGCATCTAATCCGGTAACTAGATGTCTAAGTGCCCACATTTGAACCTGCAATTGAATTTAATAATTTTACAATACAGACAGAATATTTTCCCCAATATTAGGGGCCAGTTTGAGGCCCTTTTCAAAATCTCAGGCTTTTCTGCTTTGAGTGAATGTAAGGAGTTCATTCAGGGCAACAGGCAGCAAGTAGATTTGACATCAATAAAACCATAAAGATATTTTCAAAGGAAAGCAGCATAGCACTGCACATTAAACAGAAAATGTATTATTCAGATACAACATGGGATCCAGTCAAGTCTTTATTTTAGTAATATGCTTTCAGTACACCTTGCCATTTGTAGACACTAGTCACCCACTAGAAACATAGGGCCAAATAGTGACTTGAAAGCACTGGCTTGCATTAGGGACTGTGCAGAGCTATAAATTCCTTGGGAACTTCTGGGACAGATTATGCCTCCCTAGCCCAGGTCAGTTCTGAGTACATGCATGAAAATGTATTCACAGGAGGCATGCATGGGTCATGCCTTTTTCCAACCTACCTTAGGTAAATGATCCAAGGGACACTTGGAAGGAGCAATACTTGTTTGCAGTAGAGTGCAGGAACTGCAATTCTGTCTAGCTGGTCCACTGTGTGTGTGTGGAGAGGGGGGGCGGGTGCGCAGGGGGAATGGTACAGGGAAAGCAGTGAAGGAAAGCTTTTTGCACTCTTATCAGTCATAACATAATCCTCAGCACCTAAAGGAAATTGGGGCGCAGATGGGTGTTAGCTCCCTGGGACTCAGGACAACTGAAGTCCTAGTTGACAGAATGAGGAAAGTAAAAACGTAGCAGAGATTTTATCTTCACCTTTAATTTGGGGGGACTGCCTGCCATTTCCATAGCTTCTCTGGGATATCAAGATAGCAGCACCTGGCTGGAATGCTTTTAACATTTACCTGTGTGCTTGGAAAGGAGATTGTTCTTTTCTTCTGGATACAGACATCACACTCCATCGTCCGTGCCTTTGTCACCACAGTGATGGACTGCTCTATATGGGCCTGCACCTTAAAACCATCCAAACTGTACTTAGTACAGAATGCAGCTGTCACTTGATTAGTGGCATGTCTTGCAGGGAGCACCTTGGAATTGTGATCTTTGATATACATTGGCTAACAGTCAATTTCCAGATGAAATCTAAGGTTTTGTCCTATACAGACCTATTGCAAATGATGTGTGTTCTGCTTAGCTGGGAGACTACTTCTCCTTGTGTGATGCTACAGATGCTGCAGTCAGCTGAAGGGGTTGTTCTGGGTTAAGGGGTACTGAACATGAACGCATTTCCTTGATCTGCCAAAGCCTGCATTTGGTGACCTTCAGAATACACTGCAAGAATCACCGCCCTGCACTTTAAGTGGGGGTGGGCGTGTCTGGCTGGCTGGGAGAAGAGGGCAATGCTTTCTGGCTTGGGGGAGGAGGGGAGATGTAAAACTATGGGAAGCGCAGTCAGCGTGGTGGATGACTCACCACCTAGGAATGAGGGGTTTAAAAAAGGTCAGCCTGGGCCTGGCCACTCCCCTCATTAACTCAGGGCCACCCAGAGGATTCAGGGGGCCTGGGGCAAAGCAATTTCGGGGGCCTCTTCCATAAAAAAAGCTGCAATACTATAGAATACTATATTCTAGTGGGGGACCCTGTGGGGCCCGGGGCCTGGGGTAGGGTTACCATTCGTCTGGATTTACCCAGACATGTCCTCCTTTTTGTGCTTAAAAATAGCGTCCGGGGGGAATTTGTAAATCACTCAAAATGTCCGGGATTTCCCCCCCTCCCCCGGCAGAGCAGAGCGAGCGGCTGGGAGGGCTGCAGGAAAGTCACGGGCTGGACTCCGGAGCAGCTGTAGAGGAGCTCCTCCCCCCCTCCCTCCCTCCCTGCATTCTGAGCCGGCAGCCCAGTGCCCCACTCCAGCAGCACTGTGCAGGGCCAGGGACCGGGTTGTGTGTTGTGCTGGGGAGTGCAGCCACGTGTCCGGCTCGCACAGAGCCCAACACCCTGTTCTGAGCAGCAGGGTAAGGGGGCCAGGGGGCAGGAGAAGGGGCAGGGAGGTTCTGGAGGGGGCAGTCAAGAAACGGGGGGGGGTCAGGAGTTCAGGGGGGGGCTTTTGGGGGGGAGTGGAGAAAGTTTTGGGCAGTCAGGGTACAGGTAGGAGGTAGGGTCCTGGGGGGCAGTTGGGGGGGGTCTTAGGAAGGGGCAGTTAGGGGATAAGGAACAGGGAGGCTTAGGTAGGGGGTGGGGTTCTGGAGGGCAGTTAGGAGCAGGGGTCCCAGGAGGGGGCAGTCAGGGGACAAGGAGCGGGGAGGGGGTGGGGGGTTGGGAGTTCTGGGGGGAGCTGTCAGGGAGCAGGAGTGGGGAGAGGGATCGGAGCAGTCAGGGGACAGGGAGCAGAGGGGTTTAGATGGGTTGGGAGTTCTGGGGGGGGGGCTGTCAGGGGGTGGGGAGTGGTTGGATGGGGCGTGGGAGTCCCAGGGGTCTGTCTGGGGGTGGGGGTGTGGATTAGGGTTGTGGCAGTCAGGGGACAAGAGGCAGGGATGCTTAGATAGGGGGTGGAGTCCTGGGGGGCAGTTAGGGGCAGGGGTCCCAGGAGGGGGCAGTCAGGGGACAAGGAACGGGGGGAGGGTTGAGGGTTCTGGGGGGGGCGGGAAGTGGGAGGGGCAGGGGCGGGGCTAGGGCGGGGCTCCTCCCGTCCTCTTTTTTGCTTGCTGAAATATGGTAACCCTAGCCTGCGGCAAATTGCCCCACTTGCCCCCCCCCTGGGCAGCCCTGCAATCACTCAGAACAGGCTGGGCAGCAAACTCCAGTGCATGGCTTGCTGCAGGACCACGTGCAGTCAAATGGTGAGTGGGGATAGTGTGGGGGAACCCTTCCCCACAGGACATAAAAGTAGGCAGCAGTTTGGGACACGGCAGCGGGGGGAGCAGGCACTGGTTCCCTGCTCCATAGAACTCCCCACGTAGCAGGGCCGGCTCTAGGCACCAGCTAAGGAAGCAGGTGAGGAAGCAGATGCCTGGGGCACCTGGGGAATAAGAAGTGCATAGGGGGCTACAAGCCATTCCCTGTTTCAGTCAAGGAGGCAGAAGGGGCAAAAGCCAGTAAGCAGTCCCTGCATGGCTCCAGGGGGACACAAAAAGGGGAAAGGAAGGGGTGCACAAAAGGGAAGGCTTAATTCTCCTTTTCCTCTGGTACCAGAGGAGCGGGGTAGCAATAGGAGAACAGATTCACAAAGGGAGGTAGAGTTCTTTATAGAGGGTATAGGTACAGGAAGGAAAAGAGGTCGGGGGGAGTGGGCCCCTCCCATAGCAGTTGCAGTGTACATGGATGTTTAGGGAATCATGGTGCAGTTATTCCCTGCTGTAGCAAGAACACAATGGGATGGGGGGAATTTGCATCACCCCCACCAGTTAGTTTCGTTACCACAGGAACCCATAAAGCAATCAAATCACACACAGGGTGGACCCAGTGCAGTTGGTTGGCCCCAGGGCAATCCAGGGGCAGAGTCCATATAGAAAGGGCAAGTGGCTGGGGGAGCCTGGGGTAGTGCACCGGAGTATCAAAATCAACCTATCAGGCTTGGGGAAATGGGGGCACCAGGTGCAGCATTTGCTCACCCGAGTGCATTGGATTGTCACAGACGACCTATCGGGCTTGGGGAAGTGGGGGCTCCAGTGCAGCTCTCACTCACCCAACTGACCTAACGGTGTCTGATGGGGGGCCAGTTAGCATGGAGCTGCTACGATTAATTAAATGTATAGCATATGAGGTTGTTTCCACAGCACCACACGCTGTACAAAGCGGAACAGGTCACACAGATCCAGGACATCCCGCTTATGAGGGGATCACTACCCACAAACACAGACAAATGCTGTTCATGGTAGGGAACCTTGGCGTAGGACATTGTCAGTGTGGCCCAGAGATCAGTGGCACCACGCACGTGGCACAGCTATGAGAAAATTTTTAATGAATTCATATAATTTCAGGAGCAGGAAGGCCAGTCGGCCATGTGGCCCCTTATAAAGGAACAGGTGCTGTGATACATGCTGTCATTGGCAACCCATCAACTGGCATCCTCCACAATTTCAAATCGCCTTTTGGACATTACATTTGTCAGTAGGCTAAATGGCTACCCAGATCCTTGCGGGGGTTTCTTAGTTTGAAGGTTTTTGGCGGGATAGTCATGTAGTGGTGCACCCAAGGAGGAGTCTTGTCGTCCCATCAGGGTTTCTACACTCAGGGACCTCCTTCACATCCTCAGTGTCATGTGTAATAGTGCACAGGAAGTGTCCCTATTCAGGGCAGCATTCTTGATAGCAATTTTTGGTGCTTTCAGGATCAGTGAGCTAGTGCCTGGGTCCATCAGGGATTCTATGGGAAAGGCTTTGGAATTTTGTGACAGAAGCTGGCACAAGCATGCACTGATATTACACTTGCGAAGGTCAAAGACTGATCAAGTCGGCTGGGGTGCATTCGTTACCATATGGGAGAGTGGCCAGCCTGGGGTCTGCCCTGTTCAGGTGCTGAGGGCCTACATGGCAATACAGTGGAAGGGAGAAGGCCCCCTTTTTTGTACATGGAGACGGGAATCCCCTCATGGCATATCAATTGATTATCATGTTGAGATGGGGGCTAACGAGGTTGGGGCTGCCAGCCCATGAATTTGGTTCCCACTCATTCAAAATAGGGGCGGCAACGGCAGCAGCGCAGATAGGTATGCAAACAGAGGCTATTCAGGCAATCGGACGCTGGTAGTCTAATGCATACCAAACGAAGACCGCAGGTGGAAAATCAACATTATTCGGTTGTGTTCTCATTCCAGATATGGGACAGCCAGCTATACACATGAAGGTGTGGATCTGTAGGCACAGTGTTTTGGGTGCATAGGCCCTCATCCAGGTTGCCCAAGGGCTCTCAGCTGGGATTCAGGGGCGAAGCATTACTCAGGTGGCACGCATGGAGGGGTATGTTACGGGATCAACTGATACCGCTGTTGTATGCTGTGCGGGCACGTCAGTGGACACTGGATATATTGGTGATACACCTGGGAGAAAATGATCTGGGAACACTTAAAGGGGTGGAGTTAATGCTTTGAACTAGGAGGGACCTGATGCAGATCCTGGCAATTTTCCAGGTGTTAACATTGTCTGGTCGGATATGCTTCAGCGGAGGGTCTGGCGAGGAGCCATGAACCCCGCCAGAGTAGATAAAACCAGGAGGTATGTGAACAGGGAAGTGGCCAAATTCTTGTTGCCCTTGGGGGGGACAGTAATTTCACATCCTGGCATATTCTATGGGGCACCACAGTTATTTCGGGAAGATGGGGTGCACCTGTCAAACTCAGGTGCTGCCATATTTTTGGCCGATATAAAAGAGGGAATTGGTAGATGTCTGGGAACCCGGCTGGGTGTGGGGAGGAGGCAGCCAAGCTAATGGCTTGTGCCTCCTTGTGGCGGATGTTCAGTACAGGTATTCCATAAATTAAGGCAGAAAAGAACGGAAAAATGGATTGGAAAAGGAATTAAGGAGAGGTGCTTGGTAAATGAGCAAGCCAGGGGCAGTTGGGGACTCCTCTGATTGGTACAGCAGGGATCCAACTCCCCCATCATTATAGTCCACCTTAACCTCTTCTATGAGGGTTGATGGTCAGTAAGGTCCCGGCAAGGGAATTGCTGGAGGAACCTGGATGAAAAGGGGGGAGCTGGTGGAAACCCCTCCCTCCCCCCAAACTGGCTGGAATTGGAGGGTCCTGGCAGTGGCTCTGCTGGAGGGACATACATTTTGCACATGCACTGCACATTTTATCTTCTGGGTTAGTCCCAGACATCTATCTAATAATAAAGTTGTGGCCTGATTAAACCCATATCTGATGTCTCCTGCCATTCTTTCGGCATAGCCAGACAATCACTTATTTTTCTATTTTTCCCCAGGTTTTTGGTTGGTGGAGGAGGCTGTTGGTTAGAAGGTGGTTGCTGGAGAAAAACTTAATAGTGAGGGTTGAGGAGAGAGGGTAAAAAAAAAAAAGACCAGAAGTTATCTTAGAGATCTTATTGTTTTATACTACCACTTATCACCATAGTATCTGAGCGCTTTCTATGTAAAATCAATAGTAATTGCAACATTCGTAGTAAACTTGATTGAGTCACTGGCACTTCTCCCTTTCTGGGGTCAAAACCTTTTAAAATTATTTTATTTCCTCATGTGTTTTTTGGGGGGATGTGGGGAAGGGAAGGTAGGTGTTTAGAGAGAGCTGGGGGTGTCACTCAGTGTTCTGAGTGTCATTCTTCTGGAATTGCTGGGGGATGTACAGCACCCAGACACCTGACTGGAATCGTTAAATGGGAATAAAAAATAACCCCTTAGATCTGCCATCGGCCCATGGCATTAGAATGGTATCGCTGTGGTATACACATCCATATGCTATTTAGACAGCATGTTACCATACATACGACTTATTAACTGTTGTGCCATAGTATAGAGTAATTTCTCTGGCAGTATCTGTGCTGTAAATTTTGTTTTCTCCTGAATTCTATTGCATACGTGCATCACTTGACTAGAGTATCTTAGATTTTAAAGGCCTTTCAGCGTACACTCTGAATCTGACTCATAATCCTCAATTTGAAATATAACAATTAGCTTATATGAAGAGGATTTTGCTTTCACAAACCATGTCATGTGAGGAGTAAGCAGCAGGAACAGATAAATTCATAAACAAAGAACCTGTCTTTATGCAAATATCCTTAGTAATTGAAACAAGAAAGAAAATATATCAGCAGAATTGTTTTTAAATAGAATATGCAGATTTTCCAAGAAGCATAAACTATGAGTGTGCAATAAATTCCATGTGGGCATGCGTATGCTGACTGAACAGGGTCTGCTTACCACATCACTTGCCTGTTGCACTGTGACTCAGCCTTCTGCTGGTGGTGGTGTGAATGTTGATAATTTGAGTGCTTTAGGTTGATGTAGCCATCTCGCTATGTAAAAAGTTTTTCCTCTCTGGGGATAAAGAGTCAAAATGACTAACATTGAAGGTAATACAAAAAACATCTTACTACTTCATTTCTATCGCCTGGTGTTTGTGTTCCTTTAAGAAGGTGTTCAGTAGCTCACATATTGTAAAATTAGCATTTATCGGGGCCTTTTTTCTGTGAAACCAGAGTAAACAGGTTTATAATCCTACACTAACTGCCTGTACAGAATTGACTGCTGTTTTGGGTCTGCAGTCGCTTACACATTTACCCTTGCTGGCATTTACCTGTATTTCTATCTAGTACTATTAAAGTTTGGGAAAATGCATTTGATCGTGTATCTACGGAGAGCTTAATTAAAGTCATTTGAGTTAGTTTGTGTACATCAGATACTCAAGAGCATAGGCGCAGGACTAAGAGTGCAGGGGGTGCTGCATCACCCCCAGGTTTTGCACAGGGTCCCGGCTGCCAGGCCAGCTGCTGGCCCTTGTCCTGGCAGCTGGCCCGGGGGCTCCCCTGTCGGCCCCGCACCCGGGACTCTGCTCCCGGCCCACATGCAGGGTCCTGGCTGCCAGTCCCGCGGCTGGGACTCTGCACCCATCCCCAGCTGTGCCCCCAGCCTACCCTCTTACCCCATCTGCGGCCTCCCCTCCTGAACCTACAGCCCCGCTCCCGGCCCCAGCTCTAAGTGGTGGTGAAGGGTGCGGACAGGGGTAAGGGGGTGCAGCTCAGCACCCCAACTCTAAAAGCTGTTCCACTGCCACTGCTCAAGAGAAAAATGGATCAAACAGTGCTCTTTTGGGGCTGAATTGATGCCTCTTATTTCTTTACTTACAGCCTCTCTGATATTCAAGGAAGGCACTTCAAAATGCTCTTCTGGGGGCACTGTCCACACTCTCACTCTCTTCTTTTAACTCTTAGCTGAAGAAAGCAGCCCTTTTTTGAGGCTCAGTCTAAGCATGTTGACTGTGGGAAAGGCAGCAAGGGAAACAAGACAAAAATCATTTGAAAACATTGTTTTGGGGCTTAATCAGGGATGTTCTCAGAGAAGAGAGATGAGATTTCAAAAGAAGATGAGCTTTCATTGAAGTATAGGCTCTGATTTTGTAAAACTGGTCTCCAGTGTCACAGGCACAATTTTTCACCCTCAAATAGTTGCAGGAACAAGTTACATCAAGTATGTGTCTAGCTACCTGGTTACGCAGATAGATAGGCAGATAGATGCCTAATTATAATTTTACCTCAATTAATTATGGGCACAGTCTTAGGTACAAAACTGTGTAAGAAAAATTAGAGATTTAGAGCAAATTAAGCCCCAAATCTATCAGCTCACTTTTTTTCATTTTGTCCAACTCAAGTTATCCACTTATACAAAAAGGTTCCCACACAGAATCATACCACGGTGTAGTAGTGCCATTTTTTACAACACTATGGAGATCCACACTCAAGAGTGTACTAAAGTTTCCTTGGGAATGCTGAGGTGCCTGTTCTGAAATGGTGAATCTGATGGATGGTAGGTGCCAAATCCATGGCTAAACTAAAGCCATATTCCTGTTATTTAGTCTAGTATATCAAATTCTTAGCAAAGCTCTAAGCATTTTTCAGAAATATATAAAGCACATACATAATATTTACATCCAAAGATTTCTCCATAAACAAAAATATTAGCCTCTTCAAGCAGTTCAACATCTCCAAGAGCATCCTGCTCAAACAATAAAGCCCCTCTCCCTTCAATCCTCCACAGCAAGAAAGGCTCGGGAAAACAAATAAGCCTTGCCACAAGACAAAGTAAGTACAGCTGGATTCTACCAGACAATCAAGGGAACAAATTCCAGAGGCGCGGGTCTTCTCCAGTACCTGAAATGTCACCCAGAAACAAACTAGAAGCCAGTACAGACTATGGGATGCAGGTATAGCGTTTTCCCTGCATGAAAGACTATTCAATAAGCAAGCAACTGAATTGTCAAAATGGTCTTCAGGTGTAGCTCAATGTAGAGTGCATTGAAGTAATCTAAATATGACAAGGGCATACATTACTGGAGTGAGACCCCTATCCAGAATAAAAGGCCCAATCATCTAAGAACCCCAGACAAATAAATCAGTCAGTATCAGCTGAACTTCCCAGCCCACATATGCAATCTGAACAACACATGCAGACATGAGAAAGGATCCAACATGCAAAGGGGTAGTTACACTACTGCTTCCTGGAACTCTCAATCAGAATAGAGCCAGTTGGAATGGGTGAAATGTTGCTTCTGGTCCAGGAGAACCAGCATGTGCGGTTGGATCACATTGTTTTGGAAATCAGGAATGGGCAGCAGTGGCGTCAGAACTGCATGAGAAGCTTGCACCAACCCTCCAGTGCCAGAACATTCGATTCAGGGAAGCCATACTGCTGCAGGGACAGTTGGCTATCACTAGGATCTACAGATGTCAGAACATCACTGTTGTATGCGATATCAAAGGAAACTGATTAACCTAAAAGGATCAGAATGAAACACTTAATTTTCTTCTGATGATAGATGAAGATAGATCAATGCAGTTTCTATACTATTCACAGAACTCAAAATAATCTGACTAGGGTCAAGTTAATTGGAGTACAGATATTGCTGGAGTTGCCTTTTCAATGGTTGATAACTGGTAACACTGCTAACATGAAGGCAAATATTTCTTGAGCTATGGCCTAACAGTCACCTCTTCAAGTGAAACCAGTATCCTGCTTTCCTGAAAGGGATTTTCTAACAAAGCTGATATTTCCCTGCTGGCACTTACCAACCAAGAACATAGGTCTAGATCTCAAATAACCTGAAGCACCTCCGAAGGAGCTGAGACTACTTTGCCACCATGGAGGCAGATAGCCCATTCTGGGTCTTTATGATTCTTTTGCACAATATGCCCAGGTGCATCAGCCTACTCACCATTTAGGACATTTTTGCTGATTAGGATTTAGAAGGAGTAGGGGCAGATATTAATAACAAAACCTCTTTTCCTCTTCCACTGCCACAACATAGGATTTAACAAGTCTTAATGTCTTCAGCTCTCTAGACCATCTTCCCTCTGACTTTGTCACAAGTCATCTGCAAGAAATAGAGCTGCATACCAGTGGCCCATGGGATACAGCTAGGAAGAGAGTGTTTAGGAAACACTGTATTGAGAGTAGAGGACAAAAGATCATTATGATTATGATGCACTACTAAGGCTATGTCTACATTTGCACAGATACTGTGTTATTTGGCCATGTACATGCTCATGCACATTCGCCACAGATGTGATGAGTGTCCACATATGCTGTGCTAGAGATGGGTATAATGCTGCATACATCTGCATCCACACCAGTGGTGGGCAGCCTGGGACGTGCTGGCCACCACTTCCCACAGCGAGCTGCGGCCACTGAGAACTGCGGGCGGCCGTGCCTGCGGACGGTCAATGTAAGCAGTCTCATGGCCTGCTGGCGGATTACCCTGACGGGCCGTGTGTGACCCGCAGGTGCCCACCACTGATCCACACTGATGCTGTTATGCAAAGTAAATGCTACTATTTCAGGGGTGGTATCACTGGGTTCTGTGCATCACAGGAGACACTCTAGGAACTACTTTGCTGTGTGTTGTTGATACTGTCACCCACCTTCGCACATTGATGTAGTTATACTGATATAGTTCTGTAGTGTAGACAAGATCTTAATGTTCACACTTAGCACAGCCAACAACAAATGGTCGGGGTGGGGGGAGGGGAGGAAATGGGTGAACACTCTCCCATCCCAAACCAAGCTTATTGAGATTAAGTGCTCCTGATAATGGAGGTTTGTAAACAAGTGTGAACATTAAGATCTTGTCTATACTACAGAACTATATCAGTATAACAAACCTCCATTATCAGGAGCACTTAATCTCAATAAGCTTGGTTTGGGATGGGAGAGTGTTCACCTGTGTTTTTGCCCCCACCATTTTTTGTTGGCTGTACTAAGTGCTCTCAGTGGCATATACCTCAAGGATGAAACTGGTAAAGGTTTGGAGGAGGGAAGGAGAGGGGCCTTTTAGTGACTGGGTAGTGGCAGATGCTTGTATTGTTATTGTAATTGTGTTTAGTTCTATATATGAACCAAACCGCAAAGATGTTTATCTGCCCATTTTCTGTGTTGTGAGTTCTGATGCTATTAAAACTACAAGTGATCTTGAAGCACATAATAATGCACTTTCCCCATTTCTCCTGAGTATCCTTGGGACTTCAGATATTAATTGGCGATCGGGGGAGGTCCCGGATGATTGGAAAAAGGCTAATGTAGTGCCCATCTTTAAAAAAGAGAAGAAGGAGGATCATGGGAACTACAGCCAGTCAGCCTCACCTCAGTCCCTGGAAAAATCATGGAGCAAGTCCTAAAGCAATCAATTCTGAAGAGGAGAGGAATGTGATCAGGAACAGTCAGCATGGATTCACCAAGGGCAAGTCATGCCTGACTAACCTAATTACCTTCTATGATAAGATAACTGGCTCTGTGGATGAGGGGAAAGCAGTGGACTTGTTATTACTTGACTTTAGCAAAGCTTTTGATATGGTCTCCCACAGTATTCTTGCTGGCAAGTTAAAGTAGTATGGGCTGGATGAATGGTCTATAAGGTGGATAGAAAGCTGGCTAGATTGTCGGGCTCAACAGGTAGTGATCAATGTCTCCATGTCTAGTTGGCAGCCGGTATCAAGCGGAGTGCCCCACAGGTCGGTCCTAGGGCCGGTTTTGTTCAATATCTTCATTAATGATCTGGAAGATGGTGTGGATTGCACCCTCAGCAAATTTGCAGATGACACTAAACTGGGAGGAGTGGTAGATCCACTGGAGGGTAGGGATAGGATACAGAGGGACCTAGACAAATTAGAGGATTGGGCCAAAATAAATCTGATGAGGTTCAACAAGGACAAGTGCAGAGTCCTGCACTTAGGACGGAAGAATCCCATGCACTGATACAGACTAGGTACCAAATGGCTAGGCAGCAGTTCTGCAGGAAAGGACCTAGGGGTTATAGTGAACAAGAAGCTGGCTATGAGTCAACAAGTGTGCCCTTGTTGCCAAGAAGGCTAACAGCATTTTGGGCTGTATAAGTAGGGGCACTGCCAGCAGATCGAGGGACGTGATCATTCCCCTGTATTCGGCATTGGTGAGGCCTCATCTGGAGTACTGTGTCCAATTTTGGGCTCCAAACTACAAGAAGGATGTGGAAAAATTGGAAAGAGTCCAGCGGAGGGCAACAAAAATGATTAGGGGGGTGGAGCACATGACTTATGAGGAGAGGCTGAGGGAACTGGGATTGTTTAGTCTGCAGAAGAGAAGAATGAGGGGGGATTTGATAGCTGCTTTCAACTACCTGAAAGGGGGTTCCAAAGAGGATGGATCTAGACTATTCTCAGTGGTACCAGATGACAGAACAAGGAGTAATGATCTCAAGTTGCAGTGGGGGAGGATATTAGGAAAAGCTTTTTCACTGGGAGGGTGGTGAAGCACTGGAATGGGTTACCTACGGAGGTGGTGGAATCTCCTTCCTTAGAGATTTTTAAGGTCAGGCTTGACAAAGCCCTGGCTGGGAGGATTTAGTTGGGGATTGGTCCCGCTTTGAGCAGGGGGTTGGACTAGATGACCTCCTGAGGTCCCTTCCAACCCTGATATTCTATGATTCTATTCTATAATTCTATGGTTTTGGAGGTGGGGGCCGATGTGGATGTGGGACAGACAGAAAAGTGTTTGCAGTGTGATGGCACCAGAAAGTTACGGTTCCAATTCATGTGCTGTGAATTGTGGGGCCTAATCCTGAACCTGAAAATATCTTGCATTCCTCATACTGAGGAAGGAAGGTCCACAGACAAGTCAAGAAACTTTTAACATTTATTAAAACTAGTATATCGAATGTGTAACTGACATTTTTAAAAAAGGAAACATAAACTAACAAAATATAAAGGGACTGAATCCATGATCCAGGGCCAAATGTCAAGGTCTGCACCCTCCTCCTTGCACTTCTCCTCCTCTTCCCCCTGACTGGGAGGTGGGGGAGAAGAACCACTGTGGAAAAGTATTCTTGGGGACAACCGGGGATGTCTCCTGCACAGGGTTTGAAGGTTTCACTTTGTGGGCTTCAGGGACTTCTGTGAACTCATTGTTCCCCTGCTGTACACTTAGGGGGATCCCCCTGCGAGGGGTTTCAGTTGCCAGTTGAAGGTGTTGTCCTGGGAGTCCGGCAGGCTTCTCCCAGCCACTCTCGGGGGGTTGTGTCCTCCACCTCATCACCCTGGGTGGCAGCTGGAGGAGTAGGATATGGTGCTTGTTCCGGAAGAGGTGCAGAGGCCATGGCAGCAGGCAGATTCTGAGCTCATTTGGCCATCAGTTCTACGAGCTGCTCCATTAGGACATGCTCCCGTTCCCTGTGGTGTGCCTCCTGCTCCAGGAACTGGTTCATCAGTGTCTCTCCCTGCTGAAGAACCCAATATTCCTGTGTCCTGAGGAACTCAAACTGTTCCTGGTTCCTCCTGTCCATTCCAATAAGAACTGCAGGTCCTCCAGAGTCCCTTTCTGTCTGCCTTTGCTGTCTCTATAATCCTGCTCCTTATCTCCCGGAGTCAAAGGTCCTGCCAATTCAAAGACAAGGGTAGCATTTTTTTTCCTTTGGAAGAAGCTGAGAAATCCCCCCACATAACACAACTTTGCTCCAGAAGGCCACAATATTGATGCTCCTCAGCATTGCAGCAATACGCCTGTTGGACTATCCTTGGTTCTCAGGCAACTTTTTCAGCCCCCAGGGAAGGAGCAGAGGCTTCTAACAGTCAGATATACATATTGTTTTTGAAAATTTAAGTTTTTCATAATATCTCAAGAGGGTGGAGTGGCAGTTCCTTCCTGGGGTAATGTTACCAGTTTGCCATTTCTTCTTCAAAGGCTGGCCAACATTTGGAGAACATAGTAGTTTTCAAGGTACCATAATGGAAAAGGGTTCTCTTTCCCTTTGTGAACATATCATCTGCTCCACCTCTACCCTGTCCCCTTTCATGCAGCTCCTGTTTGTAAGGGGATGGTAAGATGTAGGGGGCCAACTCTGTGTAGTCTTCCAAGGAACAAAAATCAGTGGTT
This sequence comes from Chrysemys picta bellii, assembly GCF_011386835.1. Taxonomy (NCBI): domain Eukaryota; kingdom Metazoa; phylum Chordata; order Testudines; family Emydidae; genus Chrysemys; species Chrysemys picta. The sequence continues at coordinate 59,769,713 of NC_088791.1, forward strand.
AGTAACTTTTACAACCAACTATACGTTTTCTACAACTGTCCCATCCCCAACCAGGACCTTTTAGACCCACCTCCTCCCTTTGTCCACTCTGTTCCCCCTCTCCCCACAACTTTCCCTGCCTATGTGCTAGCTGCAAAATGCACAGACAGAGGAGCACAATGATTGTTACTTAATCTGTTTTATAGCTTCCATCGAATGCATAATAGTGGTCATGGGAATTCAATAAAATCATCCATTTATAGCCATGACTTGCTCTGGACCATTCTGGGATAGAGGTCAGTGGGGGCTGAGCTTAAAATCAGGAATGTCACATCAGAACAAGAGGTGGGGTCCATTGTTACTTACCAGCTTGGATTCTGGTTTCTGCTGTGGTTTGGGATCCTCCTCAGGTTTGTCACAGGGGGCTTCCTCAACCAGGTCCTCCAGGTAGGAGGTACAAAATGTTCCTCTTCTTCTGGGTCTTCTGGGACATCCTCTGCGGTCTCTGCTGCCTCCTTGCTCTGGCTCACATTGGTATCCCATGGGACAATGATGCTGGTAGGGCTAAGCAGGGGTCTTGAGCCACTTCAGGGTCATGAGTGCACAGTCAAGCTCATAGTAGAAGGAGCATATATGGCAATCCCTCCTGGAGCGACTGTTGGAGAATTGGCTCCAGCTTCCATGAAGTTTCCCAGTATAGCTGATAGTGCCTGCCACTCCAGGAGAAACTGTGGAGGAAAGCATACTCCAACCACACGTTGATCAGCACCCATGTGTGGTCGGTGGACTGGGCAGCTGCTCTTGGAGTAGGATCATGTTCACCTGTATTGAGCTGTAAAGCGTGCAGTGGAAAAATGTTCTGACATGGTCAGCACAGCTCACTACTACTGGTGACAATGGGGGGGGGGGAGGGGGCAGGAACCTTTATAGATGGGGTAAGAGTCAGGCAGAAGAGGGTTTAATACATTATGGGAATAGGTGGGGGAGGATTATTCAAACTCAAGACCTGGTAGGTGCCCCTTGCCCCATCCACCCAGGACATTAGCATGGTGTGTACTTACCCACAGGCTCAGGTGTGTACTTACTCACATTCCTCAGGTGTGCTAGCTTATTTGTCCTCTACTTGCCTTCAGACATGTGCTTCAGGGCTTTAGATGTGGACAATATGGGGGTTATGGCACAACCATGGGCATGGACACATGCAATCGCTCATGTAGCGGTACCCTCAGGCATTGACACGAGACTCTATAACCAAGTGTGTTGCCACATAATGCAGTAGGTGAGCATTCATGTAAAAAGACAAAGATAAATCAAGTGTGATTGTGAGATGCATGTAATTATAGCTGTATTCATCCTAGCATGCACTTTTTGGGGGTCTGTTACTATTGGAATCTCACGGGGATAGTTTTGCCAGGATATGTCTAGCACTGCATGGACCCCATAGGGCCTGTTCTCAAGGGCTGGTCCATGACCAACTATTGATGTTTCACTTGGAAGCTTTATTTTTCACCTGTATTTGACTGGCTCCTCTATGAAGATTTTGCATAGCCCTATTTGTGTCACCTGCTGAATATTATACAAATTAGTGATCAGTGACCCTGAAGTGGTTTGGAGGTCTGGTTCAATGTTGAAAAGAATGTATGAATTTGATTCTCTCTACTTTATCTAGGTATTTCCCATAATTGTAGTATTTAAACACCACATGGTTATTCCTTGTCTGAAATATGCTCATCCAATGTGGAATCAGACTGACAGCTCTTGAGTTATTTCAGCAACTGAGCATTGGAAATCAAATACAAGTAGGGCTGTGTAAGGTAGTTTGACAAATGATGGTGAGATGTACAGACCACAGGTAAAGATGGGGATGATTATTGGAGGTATCTCAATCAACTGGGATTTATGCCATGAATTAAGAACCTGAAGATTTTCTCCTTTATAGAAAGGGTTGCCTTTTTCAGAATATTTTATCATATTTGCCATAAATTATAATATGCTACTTTGTGTGTTAATTAGCTGTATTAAAAATTAGCATTTTTAATTTTTTAATCTGCTTCCTAAGCTCTGAAATGCCACTCATTTCCTCATGTATTGGATCACATAATTAAATTTGCATGGGAGCCAATTTTACTTGTCTCTTGTTGAAACACTGAAGGTTTGTCTGCCCCAGAAACATGGAATATTTTTATTTTTGTGTGTTGACAATAAAATATTCATTAATTTTAAGCAGGGTAACAAAGCAATACAAATGCTGCCATTATAAATATGATTGCCTAGTAACATCATGTTCCTAAATGACAATGTGAACTAACTGAATAATTATGACTGTGTTGCTGCCCACGTTTTTTTTTTTTTAATGTTGTCCTCATCCCCAGGTGACCGTTGCCTGTAAAGTGAAGGCATTTGATCTAACTATTATTCTACTCCATAAATTGTCAATGTAATCAGTCAGACCCACAGCAGTGTGTGATTAATCACATAATAATTGGATCATTCCTTCATTGTCAATATATTACAAACTGCATGCTAGGAATTCAATAAGACTGTTTACAAAATCCCAGTTTCTCTGGAAAAAGTTCACATTTTACAATGAATAACACAACAACAACAACAAAAATACTTGTTCTCTATTCTAATTAGAGATCTATATCTAGATCTTAAATGTTTACTACGTGTTTTATCTATGTTGGGGAAAAAGTCACAGTTTGCAAGCAATTAAACCTATTAGGGACCTAATTCCACCCTTAGACAAACTTGCACAACCCTCACTGACTTCAGGAGGAATTGATCTGTAAGGACAGAATTTGGCTCAAAACAACATAGCTCACAAAGATTAGAGTTTACAAAATATAGTGATCAAATCTTTCACACTGAGCCTTTGATTCATCTGCAAACCTTAGCCCATGCTTACAAAATTTGAAGTACACGAGGTAAGGTATTTGTGATAGTATATCTGTATGGAATGGCAAAATCTGGCCCTGTGTGATACAACATTGTGTGACAGAGGTTGGAGTTTGAAATCAAGTTCATAATTTCTTTGACAAAGGATTTCTGATGATAATCTGATGACGTTCAACAAGGACAAGTGCAGAGTCCTGCACTTAGGATGGAAGAATCCCATGCACTGCTACAGACTAGGGACCAAGTGGCTAGGCAGCAGTTCTGCAGAAAAGGACGTAGGGGTTACAGTGGATGAGAAGCTGGATATGAGTCAACAGTGTGCCTTTGTTGCCAAGAAGGCTAATGACATTTTGGGCTGTATAAATAGGGGCATTGCCAGCAGATTGAGGGACGTGATCATTCCCCTGTATTCGACATTGGTGAGGCCTCATCTGGAGTACTGTATCCAATTTTGGGCCCCACACCACAAGACCGATGTGGAAAAACTGGGAAGAGTCCAGCAGAGGGCAACAAAAATGATTAGGGGGCTGGAGCACATGACTTATGAGAAGAGGCTGAGGGAACTGGGATTGTTTAGTCTGCAGAAGAGAAGAATGAGAGGGGATTTGATAGCTGCTTTCAACTACCTGAAAGGGGGTTCCAAAGAGGATGGATCTAGACTATTCTCAGTGGTACCAGATGACAGAACAAGGAGTAATGGTCTCAAGTTGCAGTGCGGGAGGTTTAGGTTGGATATTATGAAAAACTTTTTCACTAGGAGGGTGGTGAAGCACTGGAATGAGTTACCTACGGAGGTGGTGGAATCTCCTTCCTTAGAGGTTTTTAAAGTCAAGCATGACAAATCCCTAGCTGAGATGATTTAGTTGGGGATTTGTCCTGCTTTGAGTAGGGGGTTGGACTAGATGACCTCCTGAGGTCCCTTCCAACCTGACAGTCTATGATTTGCAGACCTCCACTTTTATAATTTACTATTTTTATATTAATATGTTCCATTATTATGGAACCTTCTTTGTACTTAAGAATAGTTAAGTGGTCTGAGTATTTAGGTAGCCAACACTGGATTCTAAAATATTTTAATAAAAACAGGATCAATTTTGCACCTCTTAAAAAACAGGATTTATTTTCAGTTAAATCAGGTGGCATGAGTTCAGTGAAGGTATAATGGAGTGTTCAACTCATATTGGGCCAAATCCAGGGATCTTTATTTAGGCCCCAATCCTGAAAATTGCAACATATGGCAGACCCCTGTATCCACATGAAGGCTCACTGATTTCAGTGGAGCTGCACATGAATACTGGGGTACTGGTCCTTAGATTTTACTCAAGGCAAATCCCTATCAAGACATGATATTAATATACATTTATAGTTGAGATTTGGACATCCAATTCCCATTAGAAATTAATGAGAATTGGGTGTTCAAATCCTCTATCTGGCTTTGAAAATCTCATCCTATATCTGTGTGTGTATGCATGCCTCTGCATAGAAATACACTGACGAGCGCATACACACATGCACGTTACTGGTAGGTACACCTGCAACATGGTGACTCGAGAGCCATCATTCCCAAAATGGGGAAGGAGGAAGAGGACTGACAATTTAAAAAGGAGAACTCAGCATAAGTCCCTCATCTAGGTCATTGAGACAATTATATACTTCCATAAATCAAAAATATAGGTTTGCTGTTTTAATCTCCATTGATTTTAACTAGGGCTGTCGATTAATCACAGTTAACTCAAAAAATTAATCATGATTAATCGCATTGTTAAATTTCAATTGGTATTCTATTGTTTATTAAATATTTTTGGATGTTTTTCTACATTTTCAAATATATTGATTTCAACTACAACACAGAATACAAACTGCATAGTACACTTTATATTATTTTCATTACAAATATTTGCACTGTAAAAATGATAATTTTTTTTCAATTCACCTCATATATGTACTGTAGTGCAATCTCTTTATTGTGAAAGTGCAACTTAGAAATGATTTTTTTGGTTACATAACTGCACTCAAACAAAACAATGTAAAATTTTAGAGCCTACAAGTCCACTTAGTCCTACTTCTTGTTCAGCCAAACACTAAGACAAACAAGTTTGTTTACATTTGCAGAAGATAATGCTACCAGCTTCTTGTTTACAATGTCACTGAAAGAGAAAACAGGCGTTCGCATGGCACTGTTGTAGCCAGTGTCGCAAGATGTTTGCATGCCAGATGCACTCAAGATTCATATGCTTCTTCATGCTTTGGCCATTGTTTCAGAGGACATGCTTCTATGATGATGCTTGTTAAAAAAATAATGCATTAATTAAATTTGTGGCTGAGCTCCTTGGGGGAGAATTGTATGTCTCCTGCTTTGTGGTTTTACCCACATTCTGCCATATATTTCCTGTTATTGTAGTCTCAACTGATGACCCAGCACATGTTCGTTTTAAGAACACTTTCACTGCTAATTTAACAAAATGCAAAGAAGGTATCAATGTTAAATATCTGAAGATAGCTACAGCACTCGACCCAAGATTTAAGAATCTGAAGTGCCTTCCAAAATCTGAGAGGGATGAGGCATGGAGCATGCTTTCAGAAGTCTTAAAAGAGCAACACTCTGATGCAGAAACTACAAAACCCAAACCAACAAAAAAAGAAAATCAGCCTTCTGCTGGTGGCATCTGACACAGATGATGAAAATGGATATGTGATTGTCTGCATTGCTCTGGATTGTTATCGAGCAGAACCCATCATCAGCATGGACACATGTCCTCTGGAATGGTGGATGAAATATCAAGGGACATATATGAATCTTTAGTGCATCTGGCACATAAATATCTTTTGATGCCATTTACAACAGTGCCATGCAAATGCCTGTTCTCACTTTCAGTGACGTAAACAAGAAGAAGGATCTTCTGCAAATGTGAACAAATTGTTTGTCTGAGCAATTGGCTGAACAAGAAGTAAGACTGATTGGACTTGTAGGCTGTAAAGTTTTACATTGTTTTATTTTTGAACGCAGGTTTTTTTTTTTAACATAATTCTACATTTGTAAGTTCAACTTTCATGATAAAGAGATTGCACTAGAATACTTGTATTAGGTGAATTGAAAAAGACTATTTCTTTTGTTTTTTTACAGTGCAAATATTTGTATTCAATAATAAATATAAAATGAGCACTCTACACTTTGTATTCTGTATTGCAATTGAAATATATATTTGAAAATGTAGAAAACATCCAAAAATATTTAAATAAAGGGTATTCTATTATTGTTTAACAGCATGATTAATCATGGTTAATTTTTTAATCACACGATTAATCACAATTAATTTTTTTAATCGCTTGACAGCCATAATTTTAGCCCATCTCCCCAGATGAAAAAGTCCAAAAGATTTGCAAAAAAAAGTTATCATTAAAAATCTATTCTCAAGCTTAACTCTGTTTAAAACAAAGATTTTTCTCCGAGACTATCTAAACACTCTCACTGCATTTATGTCGCTGAGCTGTTAACATCACAACTGTCACTTTGTTGGAGGATCTAAAACACTAGCAGAAGGTGCTAACTGAAGCAGCCAGAAGATAGGAGAGATGCTGGCACAATTAATTGAAGTATCCAGAATTGATGAGAGCTGTCAAGAGCTCTCTACGAGAAAGGCTACCAAGGGAGACTAATAAAGTGACTGGAAGAGATTAAGGACATTGTGGGATCTCAGGAAAATGGCTGGAAGCAATGAGAAACAGTGGGAGAGCACAGTGTGGCATGTGGAAGAGCAAAAAAATACTCATAAACCCAATTATGAATTCAGGAATGATTAGGGCGCTAGAAGGGATTTAAAAAATCCAGAGTAAATACCCCTCACTGCTTATCAGTGATCAAGCCACCGCTAATTTGTGAAGATAGAATCAGCATTCTTAGCTTTGTTATACAATATTCCATGTGTTTCCCTTATGTCTAATCAAAACTGTACTGGTAGAGTGGTTGCTTTTTTTTTTCTTTTTAGCTGAACCTTTGAGACATAGTAAAATAAACCTTATGCCAGTTCTGTTTCTAATGATACCATGCTGAGGATGTCCTTAAACTGAATCTAACCAGCTGAGATTTTACTGGAAACTGTAGTTGGCTGAGTAAAAAATAAATACTGTATATTTTATAAAAGGAATTTAAAATGGAAATATGGGCAACATGTGTAGCATTATCACAGAGCGAGACTTACCAAACACACTAATCCTTTGGATGAACACAAAAAATCCCTTAGCATGTTCACTGGGGTCTAAAGATTGATTATGTGCCCTAGTTCCAATGTACTACCGGTGTTGAGAATGTCTTTTTAAACTGCTAATTTCACAGTCTACAAAGGCTCTGAAGAGAAGAGGCATTGGCTGTGATCTAGATGCAAGAATGAAAGGTTCAGAAACCACCTTGAGAACATAAACGTTTCTGCTTCTCCCTGGCACTGCAAGGAATTGCAGGCACAAGAAGTTGCAAACTTCTTGATTGATAAGTAGCTCACCCAATATACTTCCAAGCTTTGCAACAAAAATTAAAGATCTATGAAACTAGAGGTCCACACTATTCAATTAATTTTATAATTGTTAATAAATTACGCATTAAAAATGTCCCCATTATTAGCCCAGCTTTAAGTTCCTGGGGAAGAACCTCAATGTTGTGAGTAGTCCATGTAAATTGTCCATGCGGCCAACAGAGCTATGACAATTTACACCAGCTGAGGATCTGCCCCCTAAGTTATATTTCTTGAGTAATTTGACAAATACTGAATATTTTTAATAAAATATTGACATTTTCCCTATTCATTCTAAACACTGGTGTAACTGACAACATTTGGATTTTTGATTTGTTTTGGCTTTAGATTGAATGACAGTGTTTGATTGCTATGGCAATCTCTTTTATTAAATTCTGAAGGCATCACTTTAACAATATTGCAGTTAACCTGTTAAATCAACATTCTGATTAGATTTTGTAATTGTAATTACATCCAGAGAAAAGAAAAGACAATGAAAAGTACAACATTAAGCTGGAAAAGGAGCTATCCATCAAACTAAAATCTTCCAGACAGCCAGTATCTCTATTTGTACACCTTGTAATGAACTACAGCATAAAGAGTGCTATACTATTCAGTGTCCTACTGATACCTTTTAACGTCTCTCAATTAATAACAGAACATGATGTTTCAGTGTGTTCTGACTTTCCATTTCTAAATGTTACTTGTGCCTTTTAAGAATCTCCCTCCTAAAATGTAAACACCAGATTTTCAAAAGGTGCTCAGCACTCATTGTTGAGACCAGATTTTCAAAAAAGTCCTGCTCCCATTTAGGCACCTATGGGTATGTGTCCACTGCAAGTGAAAAGTGTGATTGTAGCCTAGGTAGACATACTCCCATGCTATCTTTAAAGTAACTAGCACAGGTAACAGTAGTGCAGACATGATGGTTGAGGCTTCAGCACAGTCTAACAACCTCAGTATGTACCCAGGAACCCCGGAAGGCTTGTAGCCCAGATTTTTGCCTTGGTCATCTATGGGATTTGATCCCAGGGTCTTCAGTTCTGAAGTACAGGCCACCACCATTGAAGCTAAAGGAGTAGTTTCATTAGCTGGTAGTAGTAGTAGGCTGTTAGCATGTAACAGACCAGTCCCTAAAGGGGAATGTGATACACACTGTGATAGCGTATATTTCAGTGAACTTATTTAGTTCAGTTCTATGGCAGAGAAAAAGATAGCAGCCACATTTCCAGAAAAACTGGATTTATACATGCCAGAAGAGGATCTGAAGAGAAGCTGATGTAAATGAGTTTTGTGGACAAATTTGGTGACACAAAATCACTTACAGGAATTATGTGAACAGTGACTCTAAATCCATAGAGTCCAGACTGTGAATATTTTCGAAAGACAGAAAATAACTGCCATTTGATGAAATTTCAAGTTAGAATAGAGTGACCATAAGTTGATGCCAGATGGCCACAAATACTTCACATTTATCAGCATTAGTTTAAACCAGTTTTGAGATATGCAGGTTTTTATCTCAGACAGGCAACTTGACAGAGATTGATGCATCCATCTGAGAAGAATAAGAATAAAAATCTGTTTTATTGTGAGGAGAATGCAGGCAGCAGATAGGGATGAAGCAGTGGACATAATCTACATAGGCTTCAAAGAGACAGTCGACACAATATTGTAGAGTGCAATAATACATCTTCAGGTTAGCAAGTAACGCATAGAAGACACCATACCCTTCAGTCTGTCAGAGCTTCAATATGGGATCCTAAACTCTGAAGTGGAGCACATATGTTCTTAACCGCTACTTTTCTTTTCGTCCCTCTTGTCCTTTAACCCCTTGTTCCCTCTCTTTTATAAATTCTCTTCCTTTTACATCTGCCCGGTACTATAAATGTTCTTCCCTCTTTATTCCCACCTGACTTCTCCTCTTCCTTCCAGTTCTCTGCTATTTCTCTATCCCCTCCTACTTGCGGTGTGGGAGCCAGTGCTTAAAATGCTCTAAAACACTGTGTATAGAGATGGGGGGGAGTGTCTATCATCACCCCCACATCTGCTCATTGCTGCAGCTACCCATTCATTCTTCTCCTTCAGCCCCCCATCCATTCTGCCCCCTCCCAACCTCCACTTTGCACCTGGATTCTTCAGCCCCCTCTCCCATATCTGAGGGGTGTATGGCAATGGAATCTTCTCTTCCCCCTTGCCAGGTGATGAATTGCAGGGAGTAGGATAAGAAGGGAGGGGAGGAGCCATCCCTGTTGCTCACAGGAAGGGAGGGGGAGGAGGGAACATGAGACTGGATTTGGATTCTGAGGGGAGGAGAGAGAGCTCTGCTTGCTTCCTGCAGCAGCCCTGAAGATCTGTTCTTCATAGTGTTAGAGGAAAAAATGAACAAAGGAATTAATTAATTGCAATGGTTACCTGAAACAGAATTATAAATTGACTAGAAATAAAGGTCACAAATGGCTGCAGCTGTAATTACGCAGCTGGGTGATACCAAATCATCTCTGGAGCCTACTTTTTAAGATTATGTGTTTAAAGATTATCACTGATGTACTCCAAATGCTCCCCTCCCCCCATGACAATGGAGTTTGATGCAGAAAAAGTAAGTGTCATTGAGGCCACAGAGCAGCACCAGAGACTTCACAGCTGCAACTGTATGTAACCCCTCTGGGGCTTAAAGAGCATTGCCCTTTAATTTTTTTTTTAACTGAGATGAAAGTCACTGAGGAGTTTCTTTGCTCTGTGAAGGAGAGCTGAGGGTGTGCAACTTAGGTGTGTGAGTGTGTGTACTGCAAAGTCCCCGTACAGGCCACCAAGTGTAACTTTAGCGCTCCCATGGCCAAGATGGCGTCTGCTCTGCAGGCAGCTTTGGCCAAGGGAAGGCGAGCACAGGAATGCAGCAGGAGAAATCCCTTCCACCCCAGGGGCACCTGTTCCAAACCCCCCAGAGTGAACACACACACACCGGAAAAGTACAATGAATATAAGAAAGGAAAATATTTATTTAGGGTTACCATTTTAAAATAACAAAAAGAGGACACTCCAACCCCAACTCCGCCCCCTCCCCTGAACGCTCCTCCCCCTGCTCCTCCCCCTCCCCTGCTTCCCGTGAATCAAATGTTCGCGGGAAGCCTGAAACAGGGAGGCAGGCAGCAGGTAAGCTGGAGCGGGGAGGCGCAAGGCGGCGCGGCCCAGTCTGGCCCCCTGGCCGAGTGGCTCGGGCCCGGCTTGGCTCGGGCCCTGGGGCGCAGGCCCCGGTTCCGGCGGAGTGGGCCAGAACCGGCCCCGGCAGTTCCAGCTCGGCTCTGGGCCTGGGGCACCGGCCCCGGCCGAGCGGCTCCGGCCCCGGTGGCTCCGGCCTGGCTCGGCTCAGGCCCCAGGGGCGCCGGCCCCGGTTCCGGTGGAGCGCGCCGGCCCCGGCAGCTCCATCTTGGCTCAGGCCCCGGGACACGGGCACCGGACCCGGTCGAGCGGCTCCGGCCCGCCCCGGCCCCGGCGGCTCCAGCTCGGCTCGGGCCCCAGGGCACGGGCACCAGCCCCAGCCGAGCGGCTCCGGCCCCGGGGCACCGGCCGAGCGGCTCCGGCCCTGGCGACTCCAGCTCGGATCGGGCCTCGGGGCACCGGCCCGTCTGGCACCGGCCCCGGCCCCAGCCGAGTGGCGCCGGCCAGCGGCCGAGCACCGCCGGCCCCAGCAGCTCCAGCTCCGGCCCCAGCGTGGATCCAAGCCCCACGACCCCTCCCTATTTTCCCGGACATGTCCGGCCTTTTGGAATTTCCCCCCGGACGGGGATTTGACGACCAAAAAGCCGGACATGTTCGGGAAAATCCGGACTCATAGACTCATAGACTCTAAGGTCAGAAGGGACCATTATGATCATCTAGTCTGACCTCCCGCATGATGCGGGCCACAAAACCTGACCCACCCACTCCTGGAAGAATTCTCTCCCTTGACTCAGCTGTTGAACTCCCCAAATCATTATTTAAAGACTTCTAGTCGCTCAGAATCCTCCAGCAAGCGACCCCTGCCCCATGCTGCGGAGGAAGGCGAAAAACCTCCAGGGCCCCTGCCAATCTACCCTGGAGGAAAATTCCTTCCCGACCCCAAATATGGCGATCAGCTGAACCCCGAGCATGCGGGCAAGATTCTCTAGCCAGACCTTCTGGAAAAGTTCTCTGTAGTAACTTTTAATATCCCATCATTGACCATTGTTATCGACCTATTGACTAAAATCACTGTTTCCCATCAAACCATCCCCTCCATAAACTTATCAAGCTTGATCTTAAAGCCAGAGAGGTCTTTCGCCTCCACTGTTTCCCTCGGAAGGCTGTTCCAAAACTTCACCCCTCTGATGGTTAGAAACCTTCGTCTAATTTCAAGCCTAAACTTCCCGACGGCCAGTTTATATCCATTCGTTCTAGTGTCCACATTAGTACTGAGCTGAAATAATTCCTCTCCCTCCCTGATATTTATCCCTCTGATATATTTAAAGAGAGCAATCATATCCCCCCTCAGCCTTCTTTTGGTTAAGGTAAACAAACCGAGCTCCTCGAGTCTCCTTTCATATGACAGATTTTCCATTCCTCGGATCATCCTAGTGGCCCTTCTCTGTACCCGTTCCAGTTTGATTTCATCCTTTTTAAACATGGGAGACCAGAACTGTACACAGTACTCCAAATGAGGTCTCACCAGTGCCTTGTATAATGGAACCAGCACCTCCCTATCCCTACTAGAAATACCTCGCCTAATGCATCCCAAGACCGCATTAGCTTTTTTCACGGCCACGCCACATTGCCGACTCATAGTCATCCTGCGATCAACCAGGACTCCGAGGTCCTTCTCCTCTTCCGTTACTTCCAACCGATGCGTCCCCAGCTTATAACTAAAATTCTTGTTAGTTATCCCTAAATGCATAACCTTACACTTCTCACTATTACATTTCATCTGATTACTATTACTTCAGTTTACAAGGTCATCTAAATCTCCCTGCAGGATATCCCGATCCTTCTCCGAATTAGCAATACCTCCCAACTTTGTGTCATCCGCAAACTTTATCAGCCCACTCCTACATTTGGTTCCGAGGTCATTAATGAATAGATTAAATAAAATCGGACCCAAAACCGAACCTTGAGGAACTCCACTGGTAACCTCCCTCCAGCCTGACAGTTCACCTTTTAGTACTACCCGCTGCAGTCTCCACTTTAACCAATTCCTTATCCACCTCTGGATTTTCATATCGATCCCCATCTTTTCCAATTTAACCAATAATTCCTCATGCGGTACCGTATCAAACGCTTTACTGAAATCGAGGTATACTAGATCCACCGCATTTCCTTTATCTAAGAAATCTGTTACTTTCTCAAAGAAGGAGATCAGGTTGGTTTGGCATGATCTACCTTTCATAAAACCGTGTTGTAATTTGTCCCAATTGGCGTTGACCTCAAGGTCCTTAACTACTTTCTCCTTCAAAAATTTTTCCAAGACCTTGCATATTACAGATGTTAGACTAACAGGCCTGTAGTTACCCAGGTCACTTTTTTTCCCCTTCTTGAAAATAGGAACCACATTAGCTATTCTCCAGTCAAACAGTACCACCCCCGAGTTTATGGATTCATTAAAAATTATAGCTAAAGGGCTTGCAATTTCCCGCGCCAGTTCTTTTAATATTCTCGGATGAAGATCATCCGGTCCGCCCAATTTAGTCCCTTTAAGCTGTTTAAGTTTGGCTTCTACCTCGGATACAGTAATGTCAATCCCCACTCCTTTATTCCCATCTGTCTCGCTTCTACTATTCCTCAGCCTTTCATTAGCCTCATTAAATACCGATGCAAAATATTCATTTAGATATTGTGCCATGCCTAGATTATCCTTAATCTCCACTCCATCTACAGTCTTAAGCGGTCCCACTTCTTCTTTCTTTGTTTTCTTCCTATTTATATGGCTATAAAAGCTCTTACTATTGGTTTTAATTCCCCTTGCAAGGTCCAACTCTACTCGGCTTTTGGCTTTTCTCACTCCATCTCTACATGCTCTGACCTCAATAAGGTAGGTTTCTTTGCTGATCCCTCCCTCCCCTCTTCCACTCCCTGTACGCTTTCTGTTTTTTCTTAATGACCCCTCTGAGATTCTTGTTCATCCAGCTAGGTCTAAATCTCCTGCCTACAAACCGTTTTCCCTTTCTTGGGATACAGGCCTCCGACAGCTCCTGCAACTTCAACTTGAAATAATCCCAGGCGCCTTCCGCCTTTAGATCCCTAAATATGTTAGTCCAATCCACTTCCCTAACCAGTCCCCTTAATTTATTAAAATTAGCCCTTTTGAAATCGTAAACCTTAGTCTCTGATTTAATTCTGTTAATCTTTCCATTTAGTTTAAACTGAATTAGCTCATGATCACTCGAGCCAAGGTTGTCCCCTATAACCATTTCCTCAACTAGGTCCTCACTACTCTCCAGCACCAAATCTAAAATGGCATCCCCCCTCGTCGGTTCAGCAACTGCTTGATGAAGGAATTCATCAGCTATCACGGCTAGGAAAATCTGAGCCCTATTATTGTTACTAGCATTTGTTCTCCAATCTATATCCGGGAAGTTAAAGCCTTCCATGATTACACAGTTTCTATTAGTATTTACTTCCCTAAAAACGTTAAAGAGTTCTCTGTCCATAGCCAGGCTAGATCTCGGCGGTCTATAGCACACCCCAAGCACTATCCCAGGGGAGGCTCTAGTAGTTCTTTTTCCCAATGTGAGTATTGCCCAGACAGACTCCGTCTTATCCATTCCATCGCTTATTATTTCTTTACAGTTTACCTCATTATTGACATACAATGCTACTCCCCCACCTTTACCTTTGATCCGGTCTTTCCTAAACAGCACATACCCTTCCATACCTGTACTCCAGTCATGACTACAGTTCCACCATGTTTTAGTTATTCCTATGATATCCGGTTTCATTTCTCGGACCAGGAGCTCCAATTCCTCCATTTTGTTACCTAGGCTTCTCGCATTGGTGTATAAACATCTTAATGTATGCCTTTTGGCCTCTCTCACATTCATTCTCCCATTTGATGTGGACACCGTACTGCTAGTATGACCTATTAGTCTGGTATCCATCCACCCCCTCCTCTTTATGTCCAATCTCTTCCCCCCGGCTGTATCAGTCCTTATCTCATTGTCCTCCCTCTCAATGTTATAATCTAGTGTGGAGATTAACTGGACATCTCCCAACCGTCTCCCCCAGATTCCTAGTTTAAAGCTCTTTTGATGAGATGAGCCAGCCTCCCTCCCAGAAGTCTATTTCCTTCCCTACTCAGGTGAAGTCTGTCCTGTGAGAACAGTTTTCTGTCCCCGAAAGCCTCCCAGTGGCCATACATCCCAAAGCCCTCTTTATAGCACCACTCCCTTAGCCAACTATTTATCATCACAATCCTTTCACCCCTTTGCTGCCCTTCTCTAGGAACAGGCAGAATCCCACTGAAGATGATCTGAGCCTCGATTTCCTTAAGCGTCTTCCCCAGCCTGGCATAATCTCCCTTGATTCTCTCTAGCGAGAACCTAGCCGTGTCATTCGTTCCTACATGAAGGATGATCAAGGGGTTCTTACCTGCTCCTTTTAGGATCCTTTTCAGCCGCAGGTCCACATCCCGTATCTTAGCGCCCAGGAGACAGCACACCCGTCTGTTCTCTGGGTCTGCCCTGGTCACAGGCCTGTCTAACCTCCTCAGTAAGGAGTCCCCAATCACGTAAACCTGCCTTTGCCTGGTGACAGTGCGATCTACTAATCTATCCTCTGTTCCCTCTAGTTCCACCCCCTGTCCATTCCTATTTTCCCTTATAGTCCCCCTTACGCCATCCTGTATCCTCCCGGGTCCAAGAATTGGTGCTGTCTCCATCAACTCCTCCCCTCTTCCTATGGGACTAGCCGCTTGTCTCTTTTTCCTCACCTTGCCCCCTTCAGTTACCACCTGCTGCACCCCTTCCTCGTTCTCCAAACACTCAAACCTATTCCTGAGCTCTATTTCTCCTTCACTGGCCCTCCTTTTCCTTTGCCTGCTTCTCACCGTCACATGCTTCCATTGCCCTTGTTCTCCCCCTGGCATTCCCCCCTCACAGGTCTTAGCCCCTGCTACCCCTGAGCATTCCCCTTCAGCCCCTCCTGGCCTTTGCTCCATCAGGTGCTCGAACTCCCTTCTAAACTCTATCAAGGTATCTACCTGCATCTCCAACCCTCTGCATCTCCAACCCTCTGATCTTTTCTTCCAGCAGTTCTATTAGGCGGCATTTCATGCACACATACCTCTGTTCGGGTACTGCTGCTAGGACCATGTACATACCGCAGCTGCCGCATGCGATCATCTGCATTGTGTCCCCTGCGGCTTGGCTCATGGCTGCGGACATATGGTAACCCTAATTTATTTACAGAGGGATGAGAGGACAAAAACATCAAGGGGAAATATAGGGGGAGCGGTAAAACAAGGTTGCATTTAAACCAGGGCCCCACAGGCCCAGTGGTAGCACAGTTTAAAAGGGCAGACACTAAGCAATGTGTCTGCACACAGAGTTCAAAAGTTTTAAACAAAGTTTCAGTTCAGTGGTAAGTTTTGGGTGCTCCTGGTCGTCTTCGGCGCCAGTAAACTTTTCCCTCTTTGGTGCCCTTTTTTGCCACTGTTTGCAAAGCCACACAGAACGACCACCTCCCCACTTAACTAGCTAGCAGCCCCCCTCCTTATTCCCAATGCAGAGTTACAAGTCCCAGTACTCACAGCCCCATGCAGGTCTGGGCAGCAGTAATACTGGGTCCAGTTTTGGCCTGTCCTTTTTGGGTAATTTCTCCCTGGCCCAGTGCTCCTCCTGGCTCCTGTCCTGGGGTGTTCCTGATCGGCCGCCCTGTTCTTTTCAGGCTTCAGGCAGGTTTTCTGCTGCTTTACTTTGTAAGGGCCTGTGGGCTGCAGCCCTTCTCTCTCTGGAGCTCCAGAACCACACCTTGGACTTTTCCTTTTTTTTCTTACTGCTCCCCCTCCCCCATGAGGAAAAAAATTTAAAGGGGCCATGCTCTTTAAACCCCAAAGTGGTCACATGTACTAAGGAGGCCTCAGTACGCCCCACCACTGAATAGTGAGTAATAGTGGATTTATTGGCCCCAGTCCTATCCCCTCCCCCCTCCAAACCTGGCTTTACATTTCCAACATGTATAGGATCAGAATACATACCTTATATTCCTCACAGTTGCACTATAATGCAAAACCTTCACTCAGACCTTGGCAACATTAATACATTTCGGTAGAGTATCAGTGTAATGGCAAATTTCAGAGTAGCAGCCGTGTTCGTCTGTATCCGCAAAAAGAACAGGAGTACTTGTGGCACCTTAGAGACTAACAAATAAGGTGCCACAAGTACTCCTGTTCTTTTTGTAATGGCAAAGTGCATGAAATGTTATTTTAGTACTGGGAAGTATCATGAAGTTATTGTTAGGCACTGATGAGGTACTGTGTCACAGAATGCCAAGGGAGGGGTGATGGAGACCTGTAGGAATTAATTTTTAAATACATGTGAAATATTTTGGCTTTGATTAGGTTAAGATGATATTTTTCTTTCCTGGCACTCTGATTTTATTAGGCAAAATCATTTCTGGAGCTCCCAGAGGAGAGGGTGATTGAGTCGTCTGTTATTTGGGGAGCTTATAGCTGGCAATTGTCATTCTCATGTTTTAGGTGCTTTGTAATTTTAGTTGTAAAATGTCTTTATATTAGTATTGTTACATTAATATTGTAAGCAATGTTTAGACTGCTTAGCTATCACAGTGATGCAACATGCCTTGATGAATCTTCTTTGGCCTTGAAAATACACTCCTCAGAACTGTGCCTTGAGAAATATAAAGATGTCTCTTTCCACTTTTACAAATACTGGTATACGAGTACCAGCATTTGGCAAGGAAAAAAATTTGGCCTTTTCTGAAATAATGCTTATGAACCTCACTGTCAAGCATCCTTTTATAGTAAAGAATGCCAATATAGAATCTATTTTAAGAATTTCCCTCAATGCATTAAACCTGCCCTTTGAAAAATGGTAATTGGTAAGTCAGATAAAATTCATATGAGTTTGCCCTTTCCACTACTGTCTATCAGATATTTGTCAAGAGTTTTATGTAATGGAATGAGCTTGGAGTTCTTCTGACACACAGTATGATGACCGAAACAACTCACCACCTAAAATTGCTGTCCACAAGTGTACAATTAGTTATAACCACAGTGACCTACTCTCTTATGTAATGTGGTCCAAGTTCTGCTCTTATTTACACAAATGAAACTGTGTTGGGATTTCCAGAAATGTGAAAATATCCAGAGATGTTTTCTTTGGTTGGTTTGAATGAAGAAGCAATTAGACAATGAACATGTGCAATGAGAAAGTAAGAGAGCACTATATCAGAGCAAGGATGGAATAAGGAAACTATAGATGAATTAAAGTCTTAGATGGGGCTCAGGAAGTCTGGATTCCGGTTATGAATAGAAAGCCAAAGTTCAACGTGTGGGTTCAGTTCACATAGGCACATCCATTTCAGAATAACAATATTTCCAATGGCACAGAAATAAGGTATTTATTGCAATGCTTGTAATATCTTAAGTGAATAGATTATAACAAATGGTAAATACATGGTCAAGTTCTGTTCTCAGTTACGTTGTAAATCTGGAATAAGGAGGTGGGGGAAAATGGCAGATGGCATGGGAAAATGCCATAGACACACACACTCTTAATCTGAATACTGGGAGTTTCTCCATGGATTTATTGAAGTTAATCTGGACTAACAACAGTGTAATTGATAGAAGAATATGACCCATAATTCATAGAAAGGACCATTTGATCACTTAGTGTTACCTCCTGTATTACACAAGCTATAGAATTTCCCCAGAATAATTGCTAGAGCATATGCTGTAGAAAAAAAAAATCCAATCTTGATTTTAAAATGGTCGGTTATGGAGAATCCAACATGCCCCTTGGTAAGTTGTTCCAGTGTTAAGTACCCTCACTGTTAAATATGTATGTCTTATTTCCAATCAGAATTTGTCTAACTTCAACTTCCAACCATTGGTTTGTGTTATACCTTTGTCTGATAGATTGAAGAGCCCATTATTAAATATTCATTCCCCATCTAGGTACTTATAAACTGTAAGTCTTCTCTCAAACTTCTCTTTGTTAAGCTAAAGAGCTGGCGCTCCTTGAGTCTATCACTATAAGGAATGTTTTTAAATCTTTAATAATTCTTGTGGCTTTTCCCAGAAACATCTTCAATTTATCACGACTTCAATAACCTTCTTGAATTGTTGACATAGGAATAGGACACAGTAGTCCAGCAGCTTCTCTACTTCTACTCAAGATCCACTGTTTATTCATCGTCACCACAGCATCATACTAGACCATTGAAAGATCATGTAAAAGTGTCATATTATTAATACAAACAAATGTTAACTAATGTATGCAGGACAGGTTTAATGTGGTACATTTAATTGGTGGCTTATTCTGATCCACATCTCTAGCAAACCTTTGTGTCCTTAAAAACCCAAACAATTTCCGGTTTCTGCATTCCATGAGTGTTAATAAAGTATTGTCATCCTTGGCTGAGCTGGGGTTGATTTGCTTTAGCTGAGTAATAGGCTTTTTCTAGGAGATTATATTTTTAATATCCTTTATAAAAATCAAACATTGGAGAGTGATATGCTGGATTTCTTTTAGAATAATTATGTTTTGATGGGAAACGGACCAGTGTACAAGCTGCTATCTTTTGGATCACTTGTGAGGAAATAGGGGGAAACCCACAACCCTGCTCACATGATCTACTTTTATGCCCAAAGAAGAAGTAGGTACAGCACAGAAAGCAGACCTAATTACTACAGAACAGATAGTGTAACTTCTAGAAAAACAAACGTGTGTGCTACTAAAATGTATGCAGCATATTCAATCTGTAATCATTCACAGCAAAATATATATGCTTCTCATTCCAGCATAGCTTTCCTATTACAGATTTCATAGCTTTATGTTCTACATTATAATTTCTGCCATATACAGCAAGTACACTAAGGACTAAGGTGAGCGCTTCTTAATAGCAACTGTGTGAAGTGTTGAACACTTACTGAAAGGTGCTGAGCACCTTTAGTTCCCACTAAATTTGCTTAGGGTGCTCAGAACTTCATAGGATTGAGCCCTTGGATTAATGCCCACTGTTTAGTGGTCTGGGGTTATAAGCAACACCACTGAAGTAGCTTTAACAGGATATTAATAGACAAGATGGTGGAAATAAGGAGCACACAGACTGACTAGGAAGGCTAATGTGGAAGGAGAAACTATGAATGTTGAGCTCTGTACTTCAGATTAAAGAAACACTTATTTTTGCTCACTGAACTGCATGAGGCCTCTGTAGCCAGTGTCTTTTTGCACAGTTTGGGCCATTCTTGGAATAAACTGACCCAACTCCCAGTGACTTCAGATATTGACTTAATTGGGAGTTGCACATGCTTAGATGAGAGCTGCGTTTGACCCATTATGGGTGCCTTGGTTGTATACAAGGTTGGAGAGTCAATATTTAGAATCAGTGCCCTCCCCCTCCCATAGCTCACAGAATTACTGTTTCCTTTTCTCAAATGGATCTTATTCTCCCCCCCCCACACACACAAAACTATGTAAAAAGCAACAGAGGGTCCTGTGGCACCTTTAAGACTAACAGAAGTATTGGGAGCAAAAGCGTTTGTGGGTAAGAACCTCACTTCTTAAGAAGTCTTAAAGGTGCCACAGGACCCTCTGTTGCTTTTTACAGATTCAGACTAACATGGATACAAAACTATGTGTCATCCACACAATCCTGTGGTGCCTGCATTTCAATAGATCCATTAAGTATGGACTCACACACCAAGTATTTGTGACATTTTAATACAAACTGACTGTTAGACCATGTCCCTGTATAGTAATAAGTCCCAGCTGAACAACTGAGTTACATAATTTGACAGTGAAGAAATCACTAGTGTCCTTTCATCCCAATGGACAACCCTGTAATGAATATGTAGGAAGGAGAAAGGAGCTGTTATCTGAAACTACAGCAAGAAAGGGCACTGATGTGCTCCAAATGCTCCCCTTCCCCCAAGACAGGGGAGTTTGATGCAGAGAAAGTAAGTGTCGTTGAAGCCACAGAGCAGCAGCAGAGACTCCACGGCTGCAACTGTGCTAAGGAAGCCCCAGTAGGCCCCACCACTGAATAGTGAGTTATAGTGGATTTATTGGCCCCAGTCCTATTCCCTCCTCCAAACCTGGCTTTACAGAGAGCCCCTAAAGCATTGGTTTCCTTTGGAGCTATGGAACTGAACCTGCTCCACTTTGGCTGGACCCCTGTGAGAGAGAGGTGAGGATTTTCTCCCTAGTAAGTGTTCATTAGTAAAGGCTGAAAGAAAGAATAGAATGAAGCAATTGTTTAGTCATGATGTAGAAGAATGAATATGGGACTGGAAACAAGGGACTTTTGAATTCTAATCCTGGGTCTGTCACTAACTTGCTGTGTAGCCTTGGATAAAGCACTGATCCTCCCCATGTCTCAGGTTCCTCATCTGAAAAATGAGTTAATCCTATTTCACTGAGTGCTGTGAGGGTTAATTAATCAACTTTTGAAAAGCAGGTTGAAAGTGCCTAGCACTATATAAAGACCACGTATTTTATTTCAAGCTAGAAAGCAGCAAAGATGCCAGTTTTGCTTCTAAGTTTTTATTTAAAGGGAAACAGAATTGTTGACAAGTTATTTTCTTACATAAGCAGCTATATTGAGGGCACTGGATATAATAAGTAGGTGCACATAGCAATTTGAGGTAGCTAGTTTTAAGATGACACATTAAGAACCTGAACTGGTTATATGAGACACCTGAGAGAATGTGTAGATTGGACATTACTCCTTCGGTATAGGCTGACACAATTCCACACAGCAGGGAACTTAAATTGAGATGTTCTGGGATGTGACAACGTAAATAAATTCTGGACAAGAGTGCTAGAGAAAAAATGAGCCACAGTTTTAACTTTCATGCTAGTGTGTTAGAGTCTCGGTGGTGTAATGAAAGATAAGATCACATTCAATACATTTTCAAAAGAGATCAAATGGATTACAATAAGATTTTGGAATCCTCTGTAATCCTTTGACAATGGAAGGATCAATTTCTTCCAATGCTAGAAGTATGGTCCCTAACCTTAAAATGCTGCTAATTAAGGTGGTCTTCTATTCTGGATTCTTGTTTAAGAGAAGTGTCATGAAATATGAGAGTCACTTCTAGATTATATGTCTTCAATAAAATGGAAAGAGACATAGGATTTTACCAAAGATACTGGGTTTTGTTCTTTTTTTTTAAATCCCAAGCACCTAAACGTCCTCTTCCTCTCTCTTAGCCGGTGATAGACCACTTGATCCATACAGCTATGTCCAGGGGGCACAGGCTGCACCACTCTCCTTTCACATTCCTTCCATAGTGAGGGAACACTGATAGTGGCCAACAGAGCTGGCTAGAAACAGAAATTTCAGTTCTGTGGGAAATTGTGACATTTCAAAGTCATCTTTCAAAATCTGAATGAAAAGCTGAAATTTACTGAAAAGTGAAAATTCTGAAAAAAATTCAATTTGGAGAAATCAAAACATTATTGAAACCATGTCAAAATAATATAAAATATTAATGTCATATTACATTAAATTTACTAATATAATGTAAAAGTCAACACTGAATTGAACTAATGTAATGTTTTGAGATCATAGAAATGAGAAAGCCAGAATAATTAGTTTAGACTTTTTCCTGTCAAAAATGTCATCAAAATTGACAGATACCAAGATCCACTCTAGTAGCTAAGAGCCACTGCACTGGAGATTGTTTGGCAGTCCTGAGGCTCTTCCTCCAGGTGGCAGCAGTATGCTTCACACGGTGCTGGTCAACCCTGCTCAGAAAATACTATTTTCTGACAAAAACAATTTTTCTCAAAATCTTACACCGAAATTGTCTAGTTTTTTCAAGAATATTTCGAAAGTGAAAAATTTCCACAAAAGTTACATTTGCAGTAAAAATGGCCATCTTTTATAAAAAACAATTCAAGCATAAATCAGTCAGCTGTCTCTGCTGGTGATATTTGAGATTGTAAAGGATGATGGCTTAGGAGGCCCAGAAAACCATGCCCATTTGCTGGCCCCTTTCTAGGTGAGAAAAGATGCCAGCTCTTTCACTGGAGAAGGAAAGCCCCTGGCTGGGTGCCCCTTTCCTCAAGCATTTGAATACTGACAAAGCAGGGGAACAAACTTCTTCCCACAATTACAAAGGCTATTTACAGAAACAGACATCATTTATTATTATTATTATTATTATTATTGTTCATATCCTGGTTGGGTCCCAAAAAAGGATCAGGCCCACACTGTGGTGGGTATAGACACATCAGAAAATATAAGCCTGCCCCAAAGCGTTTACAGTTGAAACAGCCAAGACAGATAAAACAGTAATACACAGGTTGTCAGGACCAAGCAGAAACACTTGGGCTATAACTAGGTTGGGTGGAGTTTATTTTTTTTTTAATGGCAACAAAAGACTCTGGTGAATTAGGATAGTCAGGATAGAAAATAAACTTTGAGGCAAGGAGCATCTCTTATTTATGTGTCTACAGTGCTCAGTACTACAGAGGCATATGTTATTATTAAATTCAAAAACAGAACATTAAAGTTGCAAAGTGAAGCTTTGAAAGGTTAGGAAATGCCAGTATGAAGGTTGCTTGTGCAACCTTATTTGGCCCCTTGTGTGTATGCATTATGATGTAATTTTTAAATACATGATCACATACTATTTTTTCCACAGGACCTCTGCCTCATTTAATGCACCGGATGGACATAATTTAACACAAGTGATATCCATCCAGGATTATATTTCCCACCCTGAATCTTAATTCTTGCTTTTCCTAACTTTTGAGTGCTTAATTTTGCAATCTCAGCATTCTTTTAATGTATTATTTTGTTGCTAATTTCCTACATTTTTTAAAAAGGCAAACTGAAAAAGAACAATTACAGCATATGGAAAATATTGATTTCCACATGGTTCATTAGCAGTGTTGGGATCTTCAGCATAGACTTACCTAGCAACTTGAAACAGAGTAACTGATAGGAGGTTGTTATCTTTTAGATCGACCAATCAACACCAGGAGATGAACAGTGCTTAATTTATAAAAAATTGCTGTGGCTCAAGCAATAAGGATAACATCCTCCCATGGGGTGACCTTATACACTCCATATGTGTGAGGTCACACCTTGCATGTCACTCACAAAAGAGGTGCCACAGCTGAGCCCCTGCAAGCCCTGGCACAAATTAAGCTCTGGATATGAGACATTTTGCAGTGGGTTTTACAGATATTTGGTGCCAGCAAAGTGATGTTGAGACTCAAATCCTGGGTTCAGGTTCTGGAGGGGAGTGATTACAGGTTTTTCCACTTCTATAATCCCCATACATGAGCTCTTCTACCGATGTTTCATTGTCCCTGTCATTACAATTAGCTGATGTGACTGTGTCAAGAAAACTGAATGTAAACCTTGCAGGAGAATTAATGAATCTGCCCTATAACTTTTTTAGTCCCTCAGTTAGGAAGGAACCCAAGAGTTCTTTAAGACCAGGGCCGGCTCTAACTTTTTTGCTGCCCCAAGCAGCAAAAAAAAGTGCCGCCCCGCCGAGCCCCCCCCACTGAGCGCCACGCCGCCAGACCCCCCCCCCCCCCCTGAGTGCTTGGTTGCCTGGTGTAGGGTTACCATATTTCAGCAAGCAAAAAAGAGGACGGGAGGAGCCCCGCCCTAGCCCCTCCCACTTTCCGCCCCCCCAGAACCCCCAACCCTCCCTCCGTTCCTTGTCCCCTGACTGCCCCCTCCTGGGACCCCTGCCCCTAACTGCCCCCCAGGACTCCACCCCCTATCTAAGCCTCCCTGCCTCTTGTCCCCTGACTGCCCCAACCCTTATCCACACCCCCACCCCCAGACAGACAGACAGACCCCTGGGACTCCCACGCCCCATCCAACCACTCCCCACCCCCTGACAGCCCCCCCCCCCAGAACTCCCAACCCATCTAAACCCCTCTGCTCCCTGTCCCCTGACTGCTCCGATCCCTCTCCCCACTCCTGCCCCCTGACAGCTCCCCCCCAGAACTCCCAACCCCCCACCCCCCCGCTCCTTGTCCCCTGACTGCCCCCTCCTGGGACCCCTACTCCTAACTGCCCTCCAGAACCCCACCCCCTACCTAAGCCTCCCTGTTCCTTATCTCCTAACTGCCCCTTCCTAAGACCCCCCCCAACTGCCCCCCAGGACCCTACCCCCTACCTGTACCCTGACTGCCCAAAACTTTCTCCACTCCCCCCCAAAAGCCCCCCCCTGAACTCCCGACCCCCCCCCCCGTTTTTTGACTGCCCCCTCCAGAACCTCCCTGCCCCTTCTCCTGCCCCCTGGCCCCCTTACCCTGCTGCTCAGAACAGGGTGTTGGGCTCTGTGCGAGCCGGACATGTGGCTGAGCTCCCCAGCACAACACACAACCCGGTCCCTGGCCCTGCACAGTGCTGCTGGAGTGGGGCGCGGGGCTGCCGGGGAGGAGGAGCTGCCGGCTCAGAATGCAGGGAGGGAGGGAGGGGGGGAGGAGCTCCTCTACAGCTGCTCCGGAGTCCAGCCCGTGACTTTCCTGCAGCCCTCCCAGCCGCTCGCTCTGCTCTGCTGGGGGAGGGGGGAAATCCCGGACATTTTGAGTGATTTACAAATTCCCCCCAGACGCTATTTTTAGCACAAAAAGGAGGACATGTCCGGGTAAATCCGGACGAATGGTAACCCTAGCCTGGTGCCTGGAGCCGGCCCTGTTTAAGACTGTGCTCCACATCTGTAGCCATCTAACAATCCTCTTTTGCAAAAGAGAAGAGGAAAAGATTTTGTCTTCTAACATTTTCTACTCCAGTGCAAATCAGGTTTGTCAAAAGACCCTAACCTGAAAATTCTGCTCTGCTAAACGGTTCTGTTGGATTGTATTCAGCAACAATGAGCAGGAGGAAAATGGCTATTGCATACTGTTCATAATAAATGTTAAATGTAGTTTGGTTTTCATTCCTCACACCCCACTTAAAGAAAATCCCATTAAGTCTTGTGCAGCTATAGTTGCCATATATTTTATGTGAGTTACTTATACCTTCCTGCACTTAGGTCTGTGTAGTGGCAGTAACAGCTGGTTTCTGCTACAGAGAGTGCCTGCAGTGTTTTAAACCAAGCATATGTTTCTAACGCGATTGTCCCACCTGAGTCCAACTCCCTTACAACTTGAGTTGTCATTGAAGGTTTGGGTTTATGAGCACAAGAGCTGTTGAAATGGTCTATGAATCCTATACTCCAGCACAGTCAAACTCTCTGGAGCCTAAGGAATCAACCTTCCCACTTAGTATCTGAGAGATGTCCTGAGTAATGAGTAAGAATCTCCCTCCTTCCCATCTGTCAAGCCCAGTCTGTGCCAAATTAGTTATCTGCTATAGGCAAGATTTATCCTATACCAGAAATACAGCTTGTTCCTAGCACTGCCTGTGTAAAAGGGTAGTGGCCACACTGATGCTAGAACACATCTCTTCACTAGTGTGAACACCAGCTCATCTCCTGTGAACTCAAAAGGGCTCATCTATGACAGAACAGCTAAACTCACAGCCTGGAGACACAAGTAAATATGTTTTTCAGCTCTCCATCTCTGCACAACTTGGCGCTGTGTGTCCTGCTTCCACAAGAGGATATATTAAAATGCTACAGCATCTTTATTATTGATATTGAGATCAACAGATACTAATTTATTTAGAAATATTTATTTAGCCTTAAGTTTTTTGAAGTTCCATAGTCTTTGGCAGTCATGGTCCTATGGCCCTGATCATGGGAGAAATAGCCGACCCCTCTTTTTCTATAAAGTTTTAGTTAATTTAAATACTATTACAAGATTACATTTACATCCCTGGTACACTAAATAGAATAAAAATAAAAACCTACCAGCACTGAAAGTATCCTGCCTTGTTATGCATTCAAACCACAACTGCAATTCTTGGGATGTGTGCTAATGTGGGTTTATCACACATTCAGTTATCTCTGAATAAAGGGGCATGTGGGGCAAAGGGTGGTTTGTTCTTACTGTGTGGAATAGCTGTCATTTTCATATAAGGATATGGGTGTGGCGATAAAGATCAAAGGTTATCCTCCATATGGGAAGATGGGGCCTGGACAGCATGGGGGCTGAACAGACTGTGTTGGCTACAGCATACATTGATGTAATGTATAAAGAAAAGTAATTTTGTTGTAAAATACAACCCCCTGTTTTAATGCAGAGACCACCACATCTACTTCTCTCCTCCCTAAGGAACTAACAGGAGCACTGGCCCCTAATGTATATGTCCCAGGACCTTCACAACAAGCAGAAGCATCTTCACAACAGCTCAGAGCCTTTATGCAGCTCCCATTTTAGGAGCCATAATGCCCTGGGGATCCTACTGCTATGAGCTGGATGTTGAAAGCCACCTGCACTACATGTCAGCAACAACATGGTTTTTTTGAACCTACTGACTTACAGACAATGCTACAGATTCTTAGGTGCTAGTAGATGGAACTCCTGCTAACTATAGCCCAGTGCACAGGGACTCAAGAGACCTTGCTTGAATTCCCAGCTCTATCATGCATCTGTTGGGTGACCTTGGGCAAGTCATTTCCCTGCCTGGTGCTCTGTTTCCCTATTTGTAGAAGGGAAGGGGTGATGATGCTGACTTCCTTTGGAAAGTGCTTTGAGATCTGAAGATGACAAATGCTACATAAGAACTAGGTATTATTACATATGGATTTCTCTCTTTTACAGAGAGTTATAGTACCTGTCAATGACTGCTTCCCCTCTTAGGGGCAGTGATGCCTGCAGTCATCAAGGGAGAAATACTGCTATTGCAACAAGCAGTACCTCCCAGATTTCTGGGCTCCCTAAAGACACAGTTCCAGAGTCTAGTATTCCTCCCTGATCCCTCCCTGCCACTCTCTCCACTTCCCTTGAAGTGCAGAGCCCAGGCCAATGGAGTGGCTTTCAGTGGGATTTGGGGGATGGGAGAGGAATGTAGCAGAAGCACTACTCATCTACATGGTCTTGGGGGCTTTTCAAAAACCTTGCGCAAAGTGGGAAGTGTGAGAGAGATGGCAATTTCCTGAAATATCCTAATTGTATTGGAGACCATGCTGTATTGAGTATTACTGTGGGCCAGGATTCTATGTAACCTCTCTAGGAGGCAGATGTGATATAAGGCCTAGATGATCAAAGGACTATATTGAACTCTGCCCAAGAGAGGTGATGGCTGAAGAGCCAGGAACCTAGAGCAGGTGGACCAGGGAGGGGGAATACAGGTAAAGTTGCCCTGAATTATGACAGGAGATAGCAGGTGAGGTCCCTGTGTGCTCTTTTATCTTTCTAGGAACTACTAGTAAAGCACTAGATCTTATTGAGACCATTCACAGCCTTCAGTCATGTCATTAACAAATCAGTGACTGATCTTTGTTGAGTGTTTTGCAAATGTTTTTATAGACATTCTCATTGGCTAAATATTTAACTGAGGTACCGCAACCAATCACAGTGGTTTGCTATTAATTGTAGTTTAATAAAAGATTTGACACTTGGAAGATGGGCAAAATTGGCAGGAGAGAAAGAATGTAAATTTAATTCTGCAGCCTGCATGGATACAACAGGTGCAATCTGGCTATGTTGTAGCTTCATGGAAACTCATTTGGCAACAGAGGGAAGGTGCTATACTGGCACTCAGGAAATCTCAGTTGTTTGATCTTTAGGAGTGGGTACCAACAAGGCACAGAGAGTGAGGGTAATAATACTATTTCATTGGTAATTGTAAAATCTTCAGGGCATGGACTACGTGTATGTACAACATGAAGCACCAGGAGTTCCTGATCTCAGCTGGGACCTCCTTGTGCTACTGTAATACATGGGGCAAGACCTCACAGCATATATAATAAGAATGCAATATGTACTTCTTGGCTATGCCTACACTTGGCAGACTTTTTTTAAATAATTGACAAAGTATTAATAGTATCAATTTAAATGTTCATGGTTGTGAGAAATTATGGGGGAGGGCAAATCAGACAATGATTTAATGACAACAAATCTTGAGACTCAAAAATACAACTTTATAACCATTAAAACACAAACTATCAATGTCAAAATTTTAGCCTTAAGGCAAACTCTAATAAGTTCACAAGCAGCATTTTTCTTATTTTGTCCATCAGTAAATTCTGATTGTCAATGGAAATATTTTTTCATTGGTTTCTGTTTATAGGGTAAAAATATTTACCAATAAAATTCTAATCATTCCAAGCCTAAATACAACAATTTAAGAGTTGATATGGAAATCATTTGTGACTTCATAATTCACAGATCCCAAAGACTTGTTTTCTTTTTCTACCTACATGCAGCAGACAAATCTAAATATTTCTTGGACCTGATTCTTACCTCACAAATTCAGCTTTATTGCAGTTACTCTTGCTTTACGCTGCTATAAGATCATAGGCTCCTTAGGTGAAATCCTGGTCCCATTGAAGTCAGTAGGAGCTTTGCCATTTAATTCAGTGGAGTGGGATTTCACCTCTTGTAATTTAGTGCTGTATATGCACTTGATATCTTGTTTGTGATATAGATACTGGGCTATTTAGAAGCAACATATCAAATAACTAAACTTGGAAGGATTAGATTTTTATTGGTAAGTGTCAGTAAACAATTTCACCATATACACCCAAACTGATAAATATTTCCATCAATAATTATGAAATGAACAGATAGGCAAAGTAAGAAAAATGCTGCATGAGAACTTAGAGTTTGATGTAAGTTTGATGTTGACAATTTGTGTTTTAACAGTTATAAAAAGTTAACCTTTTAAATCTCAATGTCTATCATTAATTATCTGAACTCCACCCATCATTTCCTGTAACTGAACATTTAAATCAATCTCAAGTGCTTTAAAAACATTATCTGGCAAAATTATTTAAAAAAAATCTAATTCTGCCATCTCTAGAAATAACACATCTGTTTGTTTTGAAAAATATGCTTTTTCTTAATCAGAAAGCTGCTTTCTATTTTACACTAATTGAATCATAGAATCATAGAATCATAGAATATCAGAGTTGGAAGGGACCTCAAGAGGTCATCTAGTCCAACCCCCTGCTCAAAGCAGGACCAATTCCCAGCTAAATCATCCCAGCCAGGGCTTTGTCAAGCCGGGCCTTAAAAACCTCCAAGGAAGGAGACTCCACCACCTCCCTAGGTAACGCATTCCAGTGTTTCACCACCCTCCTAGTGAAATAGTTTTTCCTGATATCCAACCTGGACCTCCCCCACTGCAACTTGAGACCATTGCTCCTTGTTCTGTCATCTGCCACCACTGAGAACAGCCGAGCTCCATCCTCTTTGGAACCCCCCTTCAGGTAGTTGAAGGCTGCTATCAAATCCCCCCTCATTCTTCTCTTCTGGAGACTAAACAATCCCAGTTCCCTCAGCCTCTCCTCATAAGTCATGTGCTCCAGACCCCTAATCATTTTTGTTGCCCTCCGCTGGACTCTTTCCAATTTTTCCACATCCTTCTTGGTTTACATATCTCATAATAAGTGGTACTGATGTACAACAATGTAAATAGTATACATGATTTAAAAATATTTCACTGAAACCGCATTTAAGATGTGGGTGGAGGACTTAGAGGGCAACATTTTCAAAAGAACACCAACCTGGCCTCTAATTTCTCAAACTGCAAACCAGTTTCTATCCCAAAGGGGCAATCGGGTAGTCAGTTATCTAAACACTATTGACCCTGAAACATTAGAGAATTTTAAAGAACGATCTAAAGTTTCAATTAAAAGATCAAAGGTGTTTTTGGAACTTGTATATAGTCTGTGTGGTACCATGAGTGGGGAGAATATTTTTGCATATTACACTTTAATTCAAGCACTGGTTTCACTGCAACAACAGGGGGCACTATAATTCTAATTTTTTTTCCATGAGTTATGATTAAAGGAAATAAATGTTGATATTCAATTATTTTCATATGAATAACAGATTCTGAAATGAACTCATTTGATTACTATATCCAGCACAGAAAGTAAGTTCTCTCCAATATCTGTTCTATTTGCCGCTAAAACTTTCAGTTACTTTTTAAGTGCTGTGCATCAAAACAAGCGATCTGTAAAAGAAGAAAAGCCTATGTCCCGTGGCTGTCAGGAAGTTATACAAATCTAAGAATTTTGTCTTAGCTAATGCAGGCAGCTCAAAAGCCTCTCATTTCTTGAAACAAAGACCAAGATTTCAAATGTTCAGTGACTCGGTGCATCCGTGTTTGCATACCCAATTGGAAGCATCTGAAAGAGATGGTCTGAGGGGGTGCGTGCTATGTAAGGCTGGCCAGGAAACAAGAATTCTGTTTAAGATCACTTAATCTGCACGTGATTAATCAGAGTAGAACTTTATCATTTTAGGAGAAAGCTGGTTACACTTTGTTTAGCTCAGAATTCTGAAGCTAACATGGTGCATGGGAGAAGCATCAGTCTATGAATAAATGTAAATATAAAAAGTAAGTCTTGCCAATCCTGGGAATAATAGCATACAGGCAGACTTCTGTGCCCAGGTGGAACCCCACAGACCTCAATCAGTTGGGGCCTAACATTTTATCTTGATACCAACATCAGATCTGGCCATTTTCCATTTGGTTTATACTATCACAAGAATAATATTTAGTGTTTAAATAGCAGTCTTTTGGTGTTTAAATCATTATGATAAACTCCTATCATCTCTGCCATTAAGAACTCAAGAGTCAAAGATGTCACATTTCCACAAAATGATCCCAAGAAGAAGTCAGAAATGCCAGTTTAGTTAAACCATGTAAATAGGTTGCATGCACAGTTGTTGTAGTGGTGTTGGTCCCAGGATATTAGAGAGACAAGGTGGGTGAGGTAACATTTTACCAGACCAACTTCTGTTGGTGAGAGAGACAGCTTTCAAAGCTTGTCTCGCTCACTAACAGATGTTAGTTCAATAAAAGATATTACCTCATGTAAGTAGTCATTTACAGTTGTTCTGCATGTGTGGCAAGTTCTCATCTTGTGAGCTTGCTAGATGAACAGCTGAGCAAAATTAATGCAGCCTTCAGATAAAAGTTCTATGACTCCTAATAGCAAAATACAATGAAAATGTTTGCAAAGCCATTCTAACTAATTGAGTTAGCTATATACATATGATTCTACTCAATTTAGGTTTGATTTTTACAAAACAAAGAATTAATAGATGTATTCTGATTTATATTTAAATTTCCTGAGATACTTGGCATTCATTATGAAATACGCTATCAAAATATGGAGATGGAGGTCAGATCTCTGAAAGGAAAGATGCACTGAGTGATAGGGCACTTCAGGACTCCCTCCCTTCCTCACATTTTAACAGTTACTATTAGCTTTCTCTCAAAATCTATTTTAAAAGATATTAATCAGCTATAGCATACAATTCATATGGGTACAAACAGACAAACATCAATTTCCCATAGCTCCAAATGATAAGCATTGTATTTTCAGCTATAAAAAATTGAGCCTGCTTTAAAAACAGGTTGATCTATTCTATTCTAGTTTAGCATTATAGTCAGGAAAATATGTTGATAAAATGGCATCTTCTTACTGTAGAAATATGAGTGCTGAGTTTGGTCTAAGTCTACTCTCCTTAATCTACTGACAAAAATATATTGTCACAATTCTTGTCACTGGATAGTCATCACAGCTATTGAAGAGTGAGCTGGATTTTCTAGCACCCTTATTACACTGGTCTACAATTGTTGAGAAGTCGTCTGCTTCAGAGATAAAATGTGCTATTTATTATGTATTTTGATGTGCTGAATTCAAATATGACAATTAAAACAACTGATTGGCTACTGTTTCTAAGATATTTAAGTTTTTACATTTTATGTCTATGTATATTATGTAGATAGTAGAGTTTTAATCATAAAATGTAAACCTAGGTCTTTTCATGTGTTTATGGTTGCTTTACATGATAATATTTCACCTGTCCTGTTTATATAACACTTTAAAAATCAGCAAAAGGGTTATATAAATAAAATTTATTATGAAACAAAAGGCAAAAAACTATTATGTACATAGTTTAGTCCTATTCAGTGTCTACTCGGAGCTTCTTGGCTTGTCTCTTGTATTCATTAAATGGAGCATCTCTTGTCACTGTCCAGCAATAGTCTGCAAGCATTGATGGGCTCCATTTGCCCTGATAGCGTTTCTCCATTGTTGCAATGTCCTGGTGAAATCGCTCGCAGTGCTCGTCGCTCACTGCTCCGCGGTTCAGTGGAAAAAAATCTAGATGAGAGTGCAAAAAATGTATCTTTAGTGACATGTTGCAACCAAGGCTTTTGTATGCCTTGAGGAGGTTTTCCACCAACAACCTGTAGTTGTCTGCCTTGTTCTTTCTGAGAAAATTTATTGCCTCTAACTGGAAGGCTTTCCATGCCGTCTTTTCCTTGCCACGCAGTGCATGGTCAAATGCATCATCTTGAAGAAGTTCACGAATCTGAGGACCAACAAAGACACCTTCCTTTACCTTAGCTTCACTTAACCTTGGAAATTTTCCATGGAGGTACTTGAAAGCTGCTTGTGTTTTGTCAATGGCCTTGACAAAGTTCTTCATCAGACCCAGCTTGATGTGGAAGGGTGGTAACAAAATCTTCCTTGATTCAACATGTGGTGGATGCTGAACACCATTCATCCCAGACTCCAATGACTGTCGGAGTGGCCAATCTTTCTTGATGTAGTGGGAATCTCTTGCACGACTATCCCATTCACAGAGAAAACAGCAGTACTTTGTGTATCCAGTCTGCAGACCAAGCAAGAGAGCAACAACCTTCAAATCGCCACAAAGCTGCCACTGATGTTGGTCATAGTTTATGCACCTCAAAAGTTGTTTCATGTTGTCATAGGTTTCCTTCATATGGACTGCATGACCAACTGGAATTGATGGCAAAACATTGCCATTATGCAGTAAAACAGCTTTAAGACTCGTCTTCGATGAATCAATGAACAGTCTCCACGCATCTGGATCGTGAACGATGTTGAGGGCTGCCATTACACCATCGATGTTGTTGCAGGCTACAAGATCACCTTCCATGAAGAACAATGGGACAAGATCCTTTTGACGGTCACGGAACATGGAAACCCTAACATCACCTGCCAGGAGACTCCACTGCTGTAGTCTGGAGCCCAACAGCTCTGCCTTACTCTTGAGTAGTTCCAAATCCCTGACAAGGTCATTCAGTTCACCTTGTGTTATGAGGTGTGGTTCAGAGGAGGAGGATGGGAGAAAATGTGGGTCCTGGGACATTGATGGTTCAGGACCAGAAGTTTCATCCTCTTCCTTGTCTGACTCAAGTGAGAATGATTCTGGTGCATCAGGAACCGGCAGTCCTTCTCTGTGGGGTACTGTGCGTATAGCTGATGGAATGTTTGGATAATGCACAGTCCACTTTTTCGTCTTTGACACACCTTTCCCAACTGGAGGCACCATGCAGAAGTAACAATTGCTGGTATGATCTGTTGGCTCTCTCCAAATCATTGGCACTGCAAAAGGCATAGATTTCCTTTTCCTGTTCAACCACTGGCGAAGATTTGTTGTACAAGTGTTGCAGCATATGTGTGGGGCCCACCTCTTGTCCTGATCTCCAATTTTGCAGCCAAAATAAAGGTGATAGGCTTTCTTAACCATAGTGGTTATACTGCACTTTTGTGATGCAAAAGTCACTTCACCACAAACATAGCAGAAGTTATCTGCACTGTTCACACAAGTACGAGGCATCTCTGCTCACTTTGGCTAAACAGAAATGTGTCCCTTTGCAAAATCAAACACTGACAAATAAGAGAGCACGACACTGTATGATTTCTAGAGCTGATATAGGGCAATTTGTTCAGCAGACTGATGTAAGCTTCGTTATGATTGCATCATCCATGACTTCTAGGAATAACATGATGCAATTCATATCATGTATGACGCAATACCAGCTTCAGATTACATCATTCATTGTTTTGCCTAAAAAGCAAGTACTGTCCAAACCCAGTCATAGATTTATTCATAGATCCAGTCAAAGATGTATTTTAGTCATTTCTGGTTTAAATTGAGATCCCTTCCCTTTATAACTCACTTATCCTTCGCCATTCCCAAGTCAAGGGTGTATATACTGACCCAATAGCATATCTTGAAAACTAGAGCCAATCAACAATTTTAAGCATCATTTTCGTTCTCAGTGACCCAGAATTAGTAAAGTTTGACTACATTTATTTCAGAAGCATTTTGGCTGTAGAGCAGTGTTATCAGTGAATTGCTATGTAAGACCCTGCAATCAAATTTGTGAAGTGAAGCCTCTTGCGCCTACACAGTCCCATTGAAGTCATTGGAGCTCCACATGGGAATCAAACCATTGAGCTCCTGTTGCAGAGTAGGGTGTTTAAGATATGTATATTCACTTTTGCAGGCTGAAGTGAGGCTGCACTGCACACCTGTGTTTGGAGGGAGGCAGAAGCAGCAGGTACAGGTCTCCACTGAGGTCTTCAGTAATTTATGATGCTTCTCCCTCCAAACTGTGCAACCTCTCCCCACTCTAACAGGATCCCAGAGAAGCCAGGAGTCAGGGGAGTCTGGAACCATGATTCATGAAGAAGATGTACTATCAAGGATGTGCAGAGGCAAGGGGTACCTTAGCAGATGTTCCTTCTCTCTGGCACATCTCCAGTGATCTGAACTACTTGCCTCATCCCTGGCGTGACAAACCCCACTCCCTGGTGGGGGAAAGTTCTATGTAAAGTTAGTGACTTAGCTCCTACTGTTTCCACTCCCCTGTGTGGGTTATTGCTAGGTAGAAAATAATACAGCTCTATGTTCAGTTTGTAGTTTCTTAAGTATCACTGGTGCTGCTTCACAGGCCAGTGAGCTGCCTAGGAACATGAAATCACACAAAGCTATATTTTAGAGTCACTTTTATAGTAGAACTGCACTTTAAGAGATTACTTTTGTACTTTAATATTTCAGTTAAGGTAATATTTTCAATGAATTTCTTTATAGATTTCTTTATCATTAAAGCTGTTAGATAATGAAAAAAATGTGATTTTGAATAATTTCATGTTTAAACAAAATATTTGAGCCAGATATTATTCAACCTCATTTAAACATGAAAAAATTATCCATGAATAATCTAGTAAATGAAAACTTCCTAAATGTGTTGAATATTTTGTTCACACCAACTAATTCAGCCAGACCTGACAAGTACAGCACTTTAGGGGGATCTTGCATACTGCATGAAGAGATCATTTAACACTCTTTCACTTTGTTCACCTTTCCTGCCCGCCTCCTCCTTTGCAATTCCAATAAGGTTGTGACATTACTGCAACGTAAACAACATTTGCACTCTTATTGAAAAGGTGCCAACCTTGCTGATCTGCCTACAGCATGCAACATAAACCAATATTTTAATTACATTACTAAAGGGACATTGGAACCACTTTGGAGAAAAGAAGTTACTGCACCTATAACTTCTCCACAAAACTTCAACTTCAAACCAAAACTGACCTGCTCTTGGAGTTTAAGAAATTTAACTTTATTTTCAATAAATAAGGTCCACTTTGCATTCTTATAGTATTCTGCGATGTGAGACAGTTAAGTGCTGTTATCCCTGTTTTACAGACAATAAAACAGATGAAATAACTTGCCAAGGTCACAAAACAACTTTGTACCAGTAATACAACCCCATGATTCTCAGCCTTATGCTCTAACTGCTAGATCATATTTTCTGCCTTTTCAGAAATCAATGTTTGTAGGTCTTTATGCTTCCTCACTTTAGTGCAGCAGAATGATAAGTATAGAAGCTCTGTGAGAGGTAATTTTGTGGTCCTTTGCAGCCTGAGAAATCCTAGGAAGTACTAGAATTTACCAAGATAATGATTTCCAAGTCAGATGTTTAGAGAAATTTAAGTGATTGATCCAAATCTTCAAACTAGGGAATGTCCCTAAATTGCAATAGCTTGGTGGGGTGTTCGGATTTATGGCATTTCAGGGATAGGACTCGGCTGAGAATTTCCAATCCAGATCTGACTGTAACTAAAGTTAAGGCAGTTTATGGATCTGTGGTTCTGATTCAGTTCCATCTCCAACAGCAAATGTTGAGGTCTGCCTATCACTAGGCTCTTTATTGAACAGTGATTAGAAAGAAAAATCAGTCAGGAACACAGAGTTTTTCCTTAAATATTATCAGAAAGTGTAAACGGTCATTTGTTACAGCATAGGACTGCTCATGCCCGACACATTACCTCTGTTAGCTGCGCCATGCCCCTTCAATCTAGCTTGTCTCCTGGCCTCATTGCATTGCTAACCTTAACAATAACCAATTTGCACATTTACTAATAGTTCCACTTTGTACTGCCACTACTTCCCAGTTGACATTCTATTTCTCCTCCTGACACACTACTTGCTATTGACTATTAGCAAAAGGACAGAATTGGCAGCCCTGGCATTTCTGTTGTGAGAAGTGGGATGGTGGCAGATCAGGTGCAATTCCACATATTGTAAGAAATTAGCTGTTATTCAGACTTTGAGAGCAGCTTTCTGAATTCTTACTAAGAATATCACTTTAAATGTTTGCTGATTTGGGGCCTACTCCTGGAAAAAATGTAAGTGAAGAACTTTATTCATTTGAATATTAGCAAGATTGGGTCTTCTTTGTATGTATGTGAGATAGCATCTCCAAGCAGAACTAGCATAAGCTAAGCTTTGTTCCCAATGGCAATGTGTGATTTGTGATGTGCTAAAGAGGATAAAGCTGGTACAGAATGATGTAATAAATAGCCAACCATTATATCAAAGAATATTTACTTTTCCATGGTTATATTTTACTGACAGAGCATAAAATACTGCACTATGTAAAATAGCCTCTGTGGTTGTAGGAAGTTATTATAGAGTAGCAGTTACCATAATTATTTAGAAGCTGGCTAGCTTCTAATAGGTCTAATTTTCTGCCTTCTCTTTCCTCCCCCGCACCCAAAAAGAGTCATTTACATTTCATCTCACAGCAGAATTTTTTTTTTCTGGGAAGTTTGAGGACAAAAATCATATCAGAAAGGAGTTTTAGTTACAGGTTAAAATCCTGTCCCCATTAAAAATCAATGGCAAGACTCCCATCCACTTCATTAGGGCCAGGATTTCACCTACACTGTTTAAAATAGGGTTGCATCCGGTTTTCAACCGGAATGCCTGGTCAAAAAGGGACCCTGGTGGCTGACCAGCAGAGCTGACCAGGCTGCTAAAAGTCCGGTTGGCTGCAGCGGCCAGCTCTGCGCGGCTCCCAGAAGCGGCTGGCATGTCCTGCCGGCTCCTAGGCACAGGGGCAGTCAGGGGCCTCCATGCCCTTCCCCTGTTCGCAGGCACCACCTCCGCAGCTCCCATTGGCCGTGGTTCCCAGACAATGGGAGCTGTGGAGTCTGCGCTCAGGATAGCGCCAGCACCATGGGCAGGGGCAGCATATAAAGCCCCCCAGCCATCCCTGCACTTAGGAGCTGGAGGGACATGTCACCGCTTCCTGGGAGCCACCTGAGGTAAGCGCTGCCCAGAGCCCACACCCCCAACCACTTCCCACACCCCAACCCCGTGCCCCAGCCTTGAGCCCCCTCCCGCACTCCAAACCCCTCATCCCCAGCCCCACCCCAGATCCTGCACCCCCAACTGGAGCCCTCAACTCCTCCCACACCTCAAACCTCTGCCCCAGCCTGGTGAAAATGAGCAAGTGAGTGAGGTGGCAGAAGTGAGCGATGGAGGAAGGGGGATGTAGTGAGTGGGGGGCGGGGTCTCAGAAGGAGCAGGACAGAGGCAGACCCTCAGGGGGTGGGGAATGGGTGTTCAGTTTTCTGCAATTAGAAAGTTGGTAACCCTAGTCCATGGTTTTGATTTAAATTTCTTTCTAACAACCAACATTTTGGCTCCCCATGTCTCCCAAATGACTTGGCCTGCAAACTCCACGTTTACTGTTGGTCTTGTTAATGAGATGTGCCTTTTAGTTATGTCTGTTTATTTATGCTAAGGGGAATCTAGAGGGAGAAATCAAAAGAGAGAGGACAAGATCATGAGGACTGGCCATTTGATGCTGGTGCTGCTCACTAGTGGAGCATGCTTCAAAATGAGGGGTAGCAGACAGGCCCAAGGTAGGCAGAGGCATAGCCAGTGGGTCTGATTTGCATGTGTCCATTGGCCACAAACCCTATGGAGGGAGTGCCTGCTGTAAAAGTGCCCTAATGCCTTGGCTCTATGTTGGGGTGAAGAGTTATCTCCCATGCAAACCCCAGTTAGCCAGGGAAAGGCAGACATTCAGACACCTAAATTGCATGCGGGATACCATCCAGGAGGCAACATCTGAGCACACCTACCAGATCAGGTCCCATTCAAAAACCCAGCTGGAGGAAGAGACTGTCGCCTCCTTATAACTCTTATCACAGCAGTTAGAGCACTCACCTGGCATGTAGGAGCCACAGGTTCAATTCCTGCCTCACCCCACCCACCCCCCGAAAGAGGTGGGAGACCCCTGTTCAAAGCCTTTCTTCGCCTCTGGCACAGAGGGGGGAATTGAGCCTGGGTCTACCCCATTCCAGGCAAGAGCTCTAATCACTGCGCTCAAGTTATGAGGTGGGCACTGGCTGTGTGCTGACTTTGTGGATCACATTCTCATAGACTCATAGACTCATAGACTTTAAGGTCAGAAGGGACCATTATGATCATCTGGTCTGACCCCCTGCATGCTGCAGGCCACAAAACCCTTCCCTGGACTCTGCCGTTGAAGTCCCCAATCCTGTGTTTTAGTGACTTCAATCGGCAGAGACCCTCCTGCTAGCGATCCCTGCCCCATGCTGCGGAGGAAGGCGAAAAACCTCCAGAGGCTCAGCCAATTTACCCTGGAGGAAAATTCCTTCCCGACCCCAAATATGGCGATCAGTAAGACCGGATCTTTCTCCATAGTCTGACCGGATCTTTCTCTCTCCATTCATTGTACAGGGAACCCAGACACCTCACTCAGCTTTTGGGCGTGCAGTATTATTCCTGTGATTTTCTAGGCAGCATGATGCTCAGCATTGCAATGCCTAAGTCCCCTCGTTCATCCACTCCACAGGATTTGCAAGAATGAGGTTTACTGACAAAGTCACATTGGAAACGAGGCATCATTTTTTTTAGTAGTGAGGGTAATTACCCATTGGAGCAATTCACCTGGGGTTGCAGTGGATTCTCCAGCACTGCCAATCGTTATATCAAGATTGGATGTTTTTTTTCTAGAATGGTATGCTGTAGCTCAAACAGGAATTCATTCAGGGAAGTCCTATGTCGTTCACTACACAGGAAGTCAGACTAGATGATCACAGTGGTTCCTTCTGGCTTTATAATATATGAATT
The DNA here is from genome assembly GCF_011386835.1 of Chrysemys picta bellii. Taxonomy (NCBI): domain Eukaryota; kingdom Metazoa; phylum Chordata; order Testudines; family Emydidae; genus Chrysemys; species Chrysemys picta. Next base: position 59,809,602 of record NC_088791.1, read on the forward strand.
TATGGAAATGTCTCCCCTATTACACAGCAAGTGATAAAGAGCCCAATCTCAGGAGAGTCTTAGCACCTTCAAGGGGTTTTGTGACCTCAGGCAAAGTCAGGATAAGATGAGGGTGTTCAACACCTTGTGAGAGAGTCTCAGTACCACATACGATCAGGCCCAGAGATTCACTTGGCTAGGATTTATTTTCTCTCTGACACTACAGGCAATGCTGCCTTCCCAGCAGTAAGCACATAGAGGCAGAGAGGTCTATTAGATCACAGCACTGCTCTCTGGGAATTGAAGAAAGGTTGGCAAGAGAGTAACTGTCACATTTCTGTATATTTGTCTTTTGCAGCTCTTCGCGCTGAAGGAAACAGTTGGGTTATATCTCCTTAGTCTTCATTTCATCTAGCAATTGAGAGACACTAAAGAGAATCTAAATTAACTGAGACAACATTCCTGATGTTCTGAAATATTTTTAATTTTTGTTTACTGCCTTTTCCAGTTATATGTTTATAGATGCAATATAGATCACAGTTATTACAGAAATCTCATTACATGCAATTGTCGACTGAACAGCTATTACAGACTGTTCTGTGAATGCAACTAATCAGAAGAAAAAACTGTCAAATAAAAACCAAGTAACGAGTCGGTTTTCTGTAGGCATCTTGTGACTGAAATCAAGGTTTAAAAGGGACACTAGTCAGTTTAAAAAAAACCATTGACAATGTAAAAAAAATCCTTCTTATTTCCTTTCAATGTATGCCCCTACCTCTTCAGTTTCACTGCTGCTACTATTGGTAAATATCCCCTTGCAGTGCTTGGGGAAGAGAATATATGTTAGCCCTCCCAGACCAGTGCATGAGTGCGATATTCTCATGCTAATGCATGAGACAGAAAATTTATCTAAACATCAAAAGCGTGAAACTGGAGTGCTGTCAAACGCAAAGAACAAGCAAACTGAAAATTCTGTACCATATATGATTTTGTACAACAAATAAAACATTGTGAGATGCTATTCATGCAGTCATATCAAGGCCTCTCCTAATGGCCACTACTTCTTGACCCTCATCATTTTGCCAGGCAAAAAGTACACACCAATCACTACACCTCCCTGTTCTCAGTATCTTAGCCCAGCCATATTCTGACAGACTCAACTTTCAAATCTTTGATACTTTCTCTACCTCTTAGCCTGTGTACAACATGCTAAATGGCTAGGCTAGAGGGAGAACTCAGCTATCACTCACCCTCTCCTACTTCAGAGTTAGAGGAAGGCATCTAGGCAGGGCCGGCTCCAGCATTTCTGCCGCCCCAAGCAAAAAAAAAAAAAGCTGCGGTCGCGACCGGCGGCGGCAATTAGAAAAAAAAAAAGCCACGATCGGCGGCGGCAGTTCAGCAGCAGGTCCTTCACTCCTAGAGGGAGTGAGGGACCTGCCACCCCCGAATTGCCGCAGGTACCGCCCCTCTCCGTTGGCCGCCCCAAGCACCTGCTTGTTAAGCTGGTGCCTGGAGCCGGCCCTGCATCTATGTGAAACAGAAACTTCAACAAGTGCTGGCTAGCACAAACAGAACTAGTTTTGAAGTGAACTAGTGAAAAATAGACCATTCCGTTTTTATGGAGAAGCACAGGGAATCTTGAGCTGCAGTCTCCTTTCATAGGATCTAGTCTGACTACCTCAGACTTTGCACCGTGGTAGTTAGCATTCATTGAAGTAAACAGTTTTCTCAAGGACCAAATATTGGATAAAGATTTTTACATCAGCCATCATTCAATAATCTTTCTAATGAGATTTCCATAGGAAGAAGGAAGGACTGCAGTGGAGAGTGCAACAACAACAACAGCAAAAGGCTGTTATACGAGCAGGAAGGAAAGGTGCCTACAATTCTTCTTTTCTAAAAGCAGCAAAATTGGTTAATAATGTTGTTCATTAGGCACAGGGGTGAAAGTAACTGAGAACACTTACTGGTGGGAGGGGGAGGAGGGTTTGGCCCCTGGAAGGGGTAGGGCCTCAGGCAGAAGTGGCAGGGCAGGGGGTCAGCATCCCCTAGCCAGCCCTTGGCCCATGCCACCCAGGGCTCCCGTGTTGATTTAAAGGGCCCGGAGCTCCGGATGCCGCTGCAGCGCTTTAATGTCCCTGCCCCTTTTGCCTCCCCTGTTGGCGGCTCTGCTGGTATGGACCCTACCGGCAGGGCCACCGACCGGGGCAGTGGTGGGGGGAAGGGGTAGCAATGCTAAAGCGCTGCCCCGGCAGCGCTTTAAGGATGGTCCTTTGCCGCAGTATGGAGTACTGGCCCGTACCGGCTCACTTTCACCCCGATTAGGCATCAGATTGTGACTGACCCTCATGTGGGCCTAGTAAGCAGGAAGTGCACAAAGAGCCTCACTTGTACCCTCCATTCACTGGCTATTGCATTGCCAGTACTAGTCTGGTGCCCACGTAGACATAAAGCACTGTGACCAGATCACATGTGGGTTCACAACAAATCAGTGCTGGATCCCCTGTTAGGGGGCAAAGGTTTTTTATTTGCCTATCACCCCTCCTTAGGAAGGCCACACCTGCAGCAGTCCTCCTCAGCAACAGACAAGTCACTGGTAGCAAATCCAAACCAATAGTCCCACACCAGGCCTACCTTCCCTCAGGAATGCTTTGGTAGGCAGCAGCCTCTACTCAATTCTTGACCGCAGCCAGGCTTGCTCAGATAGTACAATTGCTGGCTACTTGCTCTCCCTCCCAGCCAGCCCCTAGCTGAATTGGACTCTTGCTTATTAACCCTTTCCTCCAAGCCTGACACCTAGTGCAAGTGTAGTGGGGTGGTGCTGATTGAGCCCACAGAGACTCATTAACCCTTTCCTAGCCAATGTGGGGTCTGTATATCGCATCGCAGGCACTGTAGCCCTATTTAAACTATGTTCAGAAACAGAGAAGAAAAGAGATGTGTTCCCTTCGAATGATTCCGTGATTCTATGTGTATATTGAGTAATGGACTGTGATAAGGAATGGATGCTTTTTGGGTAAAGTGAATTGGCATGTCCCATGCTCCAGCTCTCCCTTTGTGAGCACGGTGGTTCACCATGACAATTGGTGTATGATGGTATCGCCCTCACATACATATGCTGCTGTGGTGATCACACGCATCATGTTTTTTACCTACATGACAATGTTGTGCCAACTGAATTGTTGCTGTCACTGCTGGCAGAAATGATATTCCACCAAGTTGTTGGGTGCAGTCGTATGACTGGATGATGCATATCTGTCTCACTAAGGGCTGGCTCTGGCTTTTTTGCCGCCCCAAGCAAAAAAACAAAATAAAACAAAAACTGTGCGGTGCAGATGTGCCCTGGGCAGTGGAGTGCGCACCCCGGCTAGTGGGGGGTAAGGGAGGGAGAGGGAGCGGGGGGGGGAGAGAGAGAATGGGGGCGGCCAGGGCTTCCTTCAGCGGGGCGCTCGCCACGCGGCCCCTCCTGCTGCGCCGCCTGCTGGGAGGGCTCCACGTCGCTCTGGTCAGCGGGCAGGGAAGGACGCGGGCTGTCCTGCCAGGCTTGCTGCAGACCTGGCACTGGCTGGGGCAGACGGAGCGGCAAACCAAAAAGAAAAAAAAACTGTGGGGCGGCGGAGCAGCGAGGCAAAAAAAAAAAAAAAAGGATTGGTGGGAATGCCACCCCTTAGAATCTGCCGCCCAAGTATGAGCATGCTCGGCTGGTGCCTGGAGCTGGCCCTGGTCTCACTATAGGCATGATCTGCTCCACTTCTGAGCTTCTCAGATGGATTCTGCAACATGAGGAGAGTTTCTGTATCACATAGAAACATAGAGTTTCTGTATCACAAACTCTACCTTTTCCTGCTGGTTACACATCCTCATGAAAACACCACCTGTGGAAGTGACTTTCCAAGACCTTTCAAGTATGCCAGGAAACCAGCTTGATGCTTTCTCATGCTCAGCTCATATTTGTTATTTTTACAATGGTTGGGCCTGAAAACCTTCCAGTTTTGCTTTTGATAATGAAACAATACTACCACAGTATTTGCAATATCCCCTACACTTAGCACAGGGAAGAGCTATGTAGTACCATCATAATGGCAGCTGCCTTAGAAAACCAATTAATAATGTTTTAAGCAAGACTACATCTAGACTTTTTCCTGAAATTATGCCCATAGACATCCCCAGCCAGGATTTGGCCCTCAATGCCATTATGGTTAGGCTTATTTTAATTCTACTGCCAACAAGCCATATGAACTGGCTTGAAGAAGTTAAAACAAACAAACAACCAACAAGGTATACATGGAGAAGTATTTTTTACAGTATAGATAAATAGCTAGTGATTCCTGGAGAGTAGCAGTCCTAATACCATTTCTGCTTTACTATCAATCATGCTGGCTTCTTTTATAGTTTCCCCTCTAGCCTTAAGTGAAAACTGAACTCTGAAAAGAGGAAAAATCAAGATAAAATGAGGAAGGTTGACCAGAACTCCTAGAGCTCTGTGAAACAACTTTCAAGCAGTCATTTGTGGCTTAGCCTCTATTTTACATCAGTTTCGAGTTATCTCAGGAGGGAAAGCATAGATCTTTTTATAACAAAGCTCAGGGTGACTTTGTGCTGCAGGTTATTATTCCATTTTAATCTCCAGATCAGATGCTCAAAACCTACAGCAAAAAAAAAATGAAGAGATGTACGTTGTTTAGAATAAGTGATAAGGGAGCTAAAGGTTAGTCTGATGGAGTTAAAAGAATTAAAAGCAACTCTCTATGTTTCACTGCTTTTCTTTACAAATAATTGCCTGAAATAATGAAAAATGCATGAGATGTGCCAAATACTTTCTCTCTCCACCCACTGCACCAGTTCATTTAAAATCCCCCCCTCACATGGGAGGAATTGAAATTACAGTAGTGGCTATTATTAGTACCAAAAGGGTTCTAAAGTAATTTGTCACTGGTAGGAAATCAAAGTCCACAAGTTTTTCCCCCAAGTAGGTTCTCTTTGAGTAAATTAGATGAAATAGCACATCATCTTGAATTTCAAGAAATGAGCAACGGCCACTCATCTACTAATGCTAAGAGAGGCAGGAGATAGTCGTGCACATAAAGCAGCATGAAATCCTAAGATCATAGTAAAATTGTTATAAAAGTAGTGGACAGAATACTCATGCCACTGTTGAAGGCTTCCAGTTATTTAATTGCAGCATCTAGACTGGCAGATTGTTATATTTTCACTCACTTTTTGAATAGATCTTTTCAAAAAGCACTGCATATTATGACATTACTCTAACATTCACAATAAATAGCTTCATGTCAGGAAGAGGGTAACTTGTAATTCAAGTGTACAGCACAGTAAATGTTTAGCATCTGGTTGTAAAGAAGAGTAGGGGACAAAGATTTATAAGGGATCATAGCGGACATTGATGTGTAGGAAAAAACTGAGCTGCAGAACTACACAGTCTGTCAGATTTTTCCCATTATTCTGAGCCAATTCTATATATTTTCCTGCCGTGATATCCAGGAGACATAACAGTTCTTCTAACCATTATGCACTATCCCAGTGAACAGAGCCTTATTATTATGATGGTAACTGATTCCCTCCCTTAACATTTCAGATTAAAATGATCTGCAACCTGAAACAACCAAATACACGCACACATCTCTTATAAAATATGTGCTGTCTCCTAAACTATAGAAGGAATTTACCATTTACTGTGGTATCACAGATAAAATGGTGTTCATCCCTCCAAGATTTAATTCATGAATATTTTGAGATAACACTTCATTTATTACTTTAATACATTCTTAGCTGGTTACAGGGAACTTTTGTTATTCAGATTCATAATATGAAATCGGGATACTTTCTTCCATGGAAACATTTTACTGCCTATTCAAAGATGCAAAATGAATATTAACATATTACATATTAATTTGCAGGGCAAAACAACTTGTAAATTGCAGTCCACATTTGAGATTTTATAAAGTAGCATCCAAGATTCACTTGCAATATAAGTAGAAAAAGATATCTGACTCCAGAGTGCAGTTTATGAAAGCTCTACTCCAGTCTACAGACATTTCCTTTGCCTCTGTCACACCTAGCTTCAAAACTTCTTGGTTGCAGATGTCCTTATTTGTTTCTCTTAATAGAGGCTTCTGCAAGCATGGCCCAACAGGAGGCACTTTAGAGGGCTGGAAAAAAACTACATTTTAGGAAAAAGCCCCATTAAAACAATTCTGTCCCTTTGAGCTCTTCCAATTTTATCATGAAAGATACTTCTCTTCTTTGATGTTGAAAACCACCTCCAAAACTGTTTGTACTTTGCATGTATTATTTACAAGTTTTGGTTCACCCAGAGGAAAAAAATATAACAAGAAATACAAACCGATCTTACAAACACTGATGTGTGTGCTTAATTGTACTCAAACCTAAATAGTCCTGCTGAAGTCAAGGCCTAAAGCAATGAGCCTGCATGGAAAGAACCTGGCATCTATGCCGAGCCCAGCTGACATCAGTGTGAATTCATATGAATGGATCCTCTCCAGGGCTGGCCTTATGGTTGGGCGCTGTGGTCAGGGGGGCACTGTGGTCAAGAGGCAAGGAGCGGGGTGGGCCTAGGGTGTGAGGCTGCAGAAGAGAGCTTGGGGCAATGGGTGGGGGGGGGGGGGAAAGACAGTGGAGCCTGGGGGCAATAGAGGGGTGGGGAGCCCGGGGAGGCAACATGAGTCAGAGGGGATTGTGGGGTGCCCAGGGAAGCAGTAGGGGCCAGAAGAGATGGTGAGTTGGATGGGAAGGCGTTGGGGGCCGGGGAATGGGTGGAAAACCTGGGGAGGCAGCAGCAACCAAGATAGATGAGGGGTGGTGAGCCCACGGAGGCAACGGGGACCAGGGACAATGGGGGGTGGGGTCAGGACCCCAGGGAGGCAATGGCGGTCAGGGCACCAAAATACAAGTTCTCCCATGGTACTGTTTCCCCCAAGGCAGGCTCTGATCCTTTCATTTGCATGGATTTTCACTGAAGTTAATGGAACATGGTTTCTGCATGGGAGTCCTTGAGAGGGGATCCAGTTGTAGGACTGGTCCTTAGAACTGGGGATGGGAAATCTGGCTTAATCTGCCTGCTTTGATAAACCTGTTCTCTTTTCTCTATTTTAGGTACAGTACTGAGCGAGAGTCTCTAAAGCTGGAAATCTGATGAATGTGGAGATTTTTTTTCCATAAAACTTAATAGTAGAGGTGGTCAGAAAAACTTCCATTGGAAAATTCAGTTCCGTCAAAATCAAGATGCTTTATGAAAACGTCAATTTTGCAAAAAAATTGTTTTGGAGAAAAAACTGGAATGAAAAGTTTTGATAATGCCAAATGTCTCACTTCAGCCTTTTTGACAGAAACATTTTGATTTTGTATTTCTAATTTTTTAAAAAAAATTGTATTCTAATAGAAAATGTAAAAAGTTGAAATCACAACAAAACAGCTTGATACTCTCAAAACAAAACATTAGCTCAATCCAGGATAATTTTTTGGGGAAAGGGGTTGGAGGGGAATTTTCTTACACGGGAATTTTGTGGTTTTCATTCCGAATTGAAATGAAGACTGGTTTTGAAATCTCAACATGTTCTGTGATTGAGAATTTCTGTCCTCTACACAGCTCACTTCATAGAGTTTTCAGAAATAATTTATATAGTACCACAGCCGTACTTGACATTTTACCAACAAATAAAATGCTTCTGACCCAAAGGGTTTACAGTCTGTTCAATTCTGCTACATTTAGAGTCAATGGGATTGGGATTGTGTTCCAATATAAAGCCATAACAAGTTCTAATATACAGTTGTGAGTGGTGAAAGAAAAAAACAGAGCGGTGAGATCAAGTGGTTGCTTTGGTTAGTAATACTCATCTAGAGGGCAACTACATTTTTTTCTGTTTTAAAGTTCCTGTGACTTTGAGGGGAATCTATGGCTTATGTGCCTTTGTATTACTTTCTATTTGTCAAATAGGTACCAACTCAATCTTCTGTAGGGCTGAGCTTCACTTAAGCAAAGTGGGTCTGGTTCTGTTCAATATCTTCATCAATTATTTAGATAATGGCATAGAGAGTACACTTATAAAGTTTGTTGACGATACCAAGCTGGGAGGGGTTGCAATTGCTTTGGAGGTTAGGATTAAAATTCAAAATGATCTGGACAAACTGGAGAAATGGTCTGAAGTAAATAGGATGACATTCAATAAAGACAAATGCAAAGTATTCCATTTAAGAAGGAACAATCAGTTGCACATGCACAAAATGGGAAATGACTGCCTAGAAGGAATACTGCGGAAAGGGATCTGGGGGTCATAGTGGACCACAAGCTAAATAGGAGTCAACAGTGTAACCCTGTTGCAAAAAAAGGGAACATCATTCTGGAATGTATTAGCAGGAGTGTTGTAAGCAAGACACGAGAAGTAATTATTCCGCTCTACTCTGCGCTGATTAGGCCTCAACTGGAGTATTGTGTCCAGTTCCGGGCATCACATTTCAGTAAGGTTGTAGACAAATGCAGCAAGTCCAGAGAAGAACAACAAAAGTGATTCAAGGTCTAGAAACATGACCTATGAGGGAAGATTGAAAAAATTGGGTTTCTTTAGTCTGGAAAAGAGAAGACTGAGAGGGGACATACCAGTTTTCAAGTATGTAAAAGGTTATTACAAGGAGGAGGGATAAAAATTGTTTTTCTTAACCTCTGAGGATAGGACAAGAAGCATTGTGCTTAAATTGCAGCAAGGAAGATTTAGGTTGGACATTAGGAAAAACTTCCTGTCAGGGTGGTTAAGCACTGGAATAAATTGCCTAGGGAGGTTGTAGAGTCTGCATCATTGGAGATTTTTAAGACCAGGTTAGACAAACTGCTGTTAGGAATGGTCTAGATAATACTTTGTCCTGCCACAAGTGCAGGGGACTGGACTAAATGACCTGTCGAGGTCCCTTCCAGTTTGATGATTAAAAAAATTAATCACGTGATTTAAAAAATTAATTGCGATTAATCAGTCTGTTAAACAATAATAGAATACCATTTATTTAAATATTTTTGGATATTTTCTACATTTTCAAATATATTGATTTCAGTTACAACACAGAATACAAAGCATACAGTGCTCACTTTATTTTATTTTTATTACAAATATTCGCACTGTAAAAAAGAAAAAAGAAATAGTATTTTTCAATTCACCTAATACAAGTACTGTAGTGCAATCACTATATCATGAAAGTTGAACTAACAAATTTAGAATTATATACAAAACCCCTGCATTCAAAAATAAAACAATGTAAAACTTTGAGCCTACAAGTCCACTTTTTAGAGCCTACAAGTCCACTCAGTCCTACTTCTTGTTCAGCTAATCACTCAGACAAACAAGTTTGTTTACATTTGCAGGAGATAATGCTGACTGCTTCTTATTTACAATTTCACCTGAAAGTGAGAACAGGCATTCACATGGCACTGTTGTAGCCAGCTTCGCAAGATATTTACATGCCAGATGCAGTAAAGATTCATATGTCCCTTCATGCTTCAACCACCAGTCCCGAATACATGCTTTCATGCAGGGCCGGCTCTAGGTTTTTTGCCGCCCCAAGCAAAAATATTTTGGCTGCCCTCCCCACCCCCGCCCTGGGTTCCCCCCCCCAAACGTGACCTCCTCGTTCACCACAGCAATCCCTGTTTACACTTGCAGTGGGGATCAAACTGTTTCTCCTATTTTTATTTCACTTTAGTATAAATCTTGCCCCCCCCTTGCAACCCCATCTTTAGTGCTCCAAATGCACATGGAAGGCATAGGGACTAACCCTCAAACCTTGTACCCGGAAAGGGATGAGGATCTAATAAAGAAGGTTCAGGCAGAGGAGTGGGTGTGCGTGTGCTTGGGGGCTCTACACTGTACTTGCGGAGTTGGGTGGAGGAGGAGAGGGGGTATCAGGAGGGTTGCAGGAGAAGAGGTGCAGGGGAAGGGGAGTGGCGAAGGAGTGATGGGGGAGGTACAAGTGAAGAGGCTGTGAGCAGGATAGGGGGTGCAAGGGCTGAGAGGGGCAGGCATTGATAGCTGCTTCCCTAGCCTCGTGCAGGCAGAGCCGAGAGGACGGACATTGACCCCCAGGTGCCCGAGCCACGGGGGTCCCCCGGTGGGGCAGTATCCCCCACTGCCCCGCTCGGAGCTGGGCTCTGCCTCTCCCCACCCCTGGCGCTGTGGGGGCCTGCAGCAAGCAGCGCGGGGCTGAGGCAGGGGAGGTGCATGGCTGGCTGGGTCCGGTGGCAGGAGGGGGCAGCTCCCTGGCAGCTCGGGCTGCCCAGCCACTCGCCCCATCAGCGCGCGAGCCGGGATCCGCCCCAAGCAAAAAAAATAAAATAAAATAAAGGGGTCTGGAGTGCCGCCCCTTGGAAAGTGCCATCCCAAGCACATGCTTGGAGCGCTGGTGCCTAGAGCCAGCCCTGCTTCCATGCTGATTAAGGGTTCTGCTCAATAACGATCCAAAGTAGTGTGGACTGACACACATTCACTTTCATCATTTGAGTCAGAGGCCACCAACAAAAGTTTGATTTTCTTTTTTGGTGGTTCAGGTTCTGTAGTTTCCGTATCGGAGTGTTGCTCTTTTAAGACTTCTGAAAACATGCTCCACACCTCGTCCCTCTCAGATTCTTAAACCTTGGGTCAAGTGCTGAAGCTGTTTTTAGAAATTTCACATTGGTACCTACTTTGCATTTTGTCAGATCTTCAGTGAAAGTGTTCTTAAATCGAACTGGGTCATCATCCGAGACTACCATAACATGAAATATATGGCAGAATGCAGGTAAAACAGAGCAGGAGACATATAATTCTTCCCCAAGGAGTTCAGTCACAAATTTAATTAATGCATTCTTTTTTTTACGAGTGTCATCAGCATGGAAGCATGCCCTCTGGACGGTGGCCAAAGCATGAAGGCACATACGAATGTTTAGCATATCTGGCATGTAAATACCTAGCAATGCCCGCTTCAACAATGCCATGCAAACACCTGTTCTCATTTTCAGGCAACATTGTAAATAAGAAGCCGGCGCATTATGTCCTGTAAACATAAACAAATTTGTTTGTCTGAGTGATTGGCTGAACAAGAAGTAGGACTGAGTGGACTTGTAGTCTCTAAAGTTTTACATTGTTTTGTTTTTGAGTGCAGTTATGTAACAAAAATATTTACATTTGTAAGTTGCAATCTCACGATAAAGATTGCACTACAGTACTTGTATGAGGTGAATTGAAAAATACTATTTCTTTTGTCATTTTTACAGTGCAAATATTTGTAATAAAAATATAAAGTGAGCATTATACACTTTGTATTCTGTGTTGTAAATTGAAATAAAATATTTGAAAATGTAGAAAAACATCCAAAATATTTAATAAATTTCAATTGGTATTCTTTTGTTTAACAGTGGGATTAAAACTGAGATTAATCGCGATAAATTTTTTAAATCGCAATTAATTTTTTTGAGTTAATCACGTGAGTTAACTGATTAATCGACAGCCCTACTTTATAGCATTGTGTGTTTCTAGGCATTGGAAGGTTGTGATTTGTTTTGATATTCTAAATGTTCCAAGGGCCAAGTGCTTTGGCAGAAGAAGGAGCGAAGGAGGGTGCTTTAAGGATTAAAAATGTTAGGCTATCAAACCCTGAGATACGTAAAACCTCATTCCATTTCCTTGCGCCAAGCTGTGTGTAGAATGCTGAAGAATACACAAGTTTTTAAAAGAAAAAACATGTGTTTGTTAATATTATAGTAGGATGCCCCCATGGGAAAGATGCGGGATCAGATAGCTGGGAGATAGGCAACCCTTGGGGTCCTGGAAAGAGTAGGGCAGGAAAGGGGGTGCCTCAGTTGCTCCAATGATCTTCTCCCCCTCTCATGCCCCCAGAACACACATTCCACTGTGGGATACAGGAGAAGGAGAAGAGTTTTTTTCTACTTCCTTTGCTGTCCATTAGCCAGGCATTTGAGGGAAGGAGAGAGCTCACTGGCTGTCATACCCTCAACCCTCTTGTGTGTAAAGGTCTTCCAGGCATGCAGCAGCCATCCTGCTGGTTTCTGCACTGCGTTCATTGCCTTATAATTAAGGTATAATTTGAACTGTGCTTCCAGCGTGCTGTGGGTGACACTCTGCCAGATCACTAGTTTTGGGAATCAAGAAAGAATTCCCCCTGAGACCTTCCTTTGCCTTCCTCACAGTATCCTGGAGACTCAGTTTTCAGTTAATAAAGAGTAAGGCACCACTTTAAAGGAATATACATTTATAAGGGGAATTTGTCATAATTTTATCACAATTTGCAGCCATCATCCAGTGTAAATTTGGGTCTCAAAAGGGACGAACTTCCAGAAGAAAACACGAGAAAGAGGCCAGGAGATGGCTGGTGGACCCTGCTAGCCTGTAGGGGGAAGGGCAGACCTTAATTCTTTGCAAACTGGGGACCGTTCCTGTGTACCTTCATTCCCACTTGTGGGAGGAGGGTAAGAGGATTCTGAGATGGACTGAGTCATAGGGGTTAAGATGAAGGGGGGGCCAACCCTGAATATTAGTTTTATGGCATAAGGTCATTTAACACAGGACCTAACTAAATGCCTGGTATTTTGGGAGGAGTTTAGTACCACCTACACTCTCCCCCGAAAAAATGTAAGGGTGATTTCATAGAGATGCAGCCTGGCACTTTAAATTCATCCCTGTCTGTGTATCTTTCTCCTGCATGTCCTGATCACATGGACCCTTTCACTACAGAGAGTGTGGAACAGTTAAGGTTTCAATGACAAAAGTCAGGGGGTTTTGCAAGTTAAAATTTGCTACTTCATAAGACAACTGAAGTTCATCATACCTTGAAGGCATTGCACTTCATACCACCCCTGCAGGAGCTCCAGAGGCCTCTACTCCGGGTTCCAGCCCAGGGCCCTGTGGACTGCAGCTGTCTATAGTGCCTCCTGTAACAGCTGCATGACAGCTACAACTCCCTGGGCTACTTCCCCATGGCCTCCTCCAAACACCTTCCTTATTCTCACCACAGGACCTTCCTCCTGGTGTCTGATAATGCTTGCGCTCCTCAGTCCTCCAGCAGCACGCCCTCTCAGCTCCTTGCACCTCTTGCTCCCAGCTCCTCACACTCGCACCACAAACTGAAGTGAGCTCCTTTTAAAACCCAGGTGCCCTAATTAGCCTGCCCTAATTGATTCTAGCAGCTTCTTCTTAATTGGCTCTATGTGTCCTAATTAGCCTGCCTGCCTTAACTGGTTCTAGCAGGTTCCTGATTACTCTAGTGCAGCCCCTGCTCTGGTCACTCAGGGAACAGAAAACTGCTCATCCAGTGACCAGTATATTTGCCCTCTACCAGACTCCTGTATCCCACTGGTCTGGGTCTGTCACATATCCCTCCCCCCTGCTCAACACCAAGGGGTTGGGCAGCTTGGGACACCAGACAGTGCACACGTGACAAGCCATCGGCATTGCCATGACGGTTCCCTGCTCTGTGTTGCACACAGAACTGGAAAGGTTGGAGGGACAAGAACTATCTGGTTACCCTTGTGTTCTTCTCCTTGTTCCGCTGCATCCATTGAAGAGGGGCATGGTCGGTCACGAGGACAAATCTGCGCCCGAGCAGGTAGTAGCGCAATGTTTCCATGGCCCATTTTACAGAGAGGCATTCTCTCTCCACCACTGCATATTTTTGTTCCCTTGGAAGGAGTTTCCGACTGAGGTATAGAATTGGGTGTTCCTCCTCCCCGACCATCTGTGATAGAACGGCCCCCAACCCTACTTCCGATGCATCCGTCTGCAGGATAACCTCCATGGTGAAATCAGGGGCTATCAGTACGGGGTTACTGCAGAGGGCAGTCCGTAGGTCTGTGAATTCTTCCTCTGCTGCGTCAGACCATCTCACCAGATCAGGTCCGTGGGCTTTCACTAGATCTGTCAGGGGGCTTGCCCTTGTGGCAAAGTTGGGGATAAATCGTCGGTAATACCACACCACACCTAGGAACGCCCGGACTTGTTTCTTGCGACTTGGTCGGGGCCAATTTTGGATGGCCTCTAACTTGTTCACTTGGGGTTTTCCCAGACCTTTTCTCACAATGTAGCCAAGATATTTGGCCTCTGTAAACCCTACAGCGCACTTGGCAGGGTTTGCTGTAAGGCCAGCTCGCCTGATGGTATTGAGGACTGCCTCCACCTTCTCCAGGTGGGTTTCCCAGTCTGGGGTATGAATGACCACATCGTCCAAGTAGGCAGCAGCATAATTGTTATGCGGGCGTAATAGCGTGTCCATGAGGCGCTGGAAGGTAGCTGGGGCCCCATGTAGTCCAAAAAGGAGGACGGTATATTGAAAAAGACCCTCTGGTGAAGAGAACTCAGTCTTTTCCTTTGCGTCTTCTGCAAGGGGAATCTGCCAGTACCCCTTTGTCAAATCTAGGTTAGTTAAGTACCGGGCATTACCCAGACGGTCCACCAGCTCATCTATGTGAGGTATGGGGTACGCGTCGAACTGGGATACTTCGTTTAGTCGCCGGAAGTCGTTGCAAAATCTTGTGGTGCCATCAGGTTTGGGCACCAGCACGATTGGGCTGGACCACTGACTGTGGGATTCTTCGATGATCCCCAACTCCAGCATTTTTTTTTACTTCTGCTTTTATTTCTTCCCTTTTTGCTGCTAGCACCCGATAGGGCCTCATTGTTACTCTGGCCCCAGGGTTCATGCGGATGTGGTGATATGTCTCGGTTGTTCGACCCAGTTTTGTCGAGAACACATCTTGGTTCCGGAAGATCATCTCAGACACCTCATTCTTCTGGTCTGGTGTTAAATCGGGAGACACTCTCACCTGTTTGGAAGGCTTGTTTTCCTGGGTTAGGTCTTTTTGGATCGTTGTGCATGCCTCTTGTGCATGCCAGGGTTTCAGAAGGTTAATGTGATAAATCTGTTCTTGTTTTCTGAATCCTGGCTGCCGCACCTTGTAGGTTACTTCCCACATGGGTTCAACCACCTCATAGGGCCCCTGCCATTGGGCCAGAAGCTTGCTTTCTGCCGTGGGTACCAACACCATAACCCGATCCCCTGTTTGGAACTGTCACATTTTTGCCTGGCGATTGTAATGGGTTTGCTGGGCCTCCTGTGCCTTCTCCAAATGTTCCTGTACAATAGGGGTAACCCGGGCTATCCGGTCTCGCATCTGCATTACAGGCTCTATTATATTTCATTGGGTTCCTCTTCCCAGATCTCTTTGGCGATATCTAGTATGCCACAGGGGTGACGCCCATATAATAACTTGAAGGGGGAAAACCCAGTTGAGGCCTGAGGTACCTCCCGGATAGCGAACATAAGGTAGGGTAGTAGGGTGTCCCAATCCTTCTCGTCCCAACTTACCACCTTACTTATCATAGCCTTGAGGGTTCGGTTAAACCTTTCTACCAACCCATCAGTCTGCGGATGGTAGACCGAAGTTCTCAGGGTATGTATATAGAACAGTGTACAGAGATCCTTCATTAGCTTCGACATTAAATGGGGTTCCTTGGTCGGCTAATATCTCCTTCGGTAGCCCCATTCGGGCAAAGATCCCCACCAGCTCTTTGGCTATAGTTTTAGAGGCCGTGTTCTGCAGGGGGACGGCTTCTGGGTAGCAAGTAGCATAGTCCAAAACAACAAGTATATATTGGTGGCCCCGAGTCGTCTTCTCCAGGGGTCCCACTAGGTCCATGGCTATTCGCTCGAAGGGGACCTCTATGATGGGAAGGCGTACTAAAGGTGCCCTCAAGTCGGGACGGGGACTGTGCAGCTGACACTCCGGGCAGGAGGCACAGTACCTCCGCACTTCTTCATGTACTCCGGGCCAGAAGAACCATCGTAAGACTCATGCCAGGGTCTTCTCTACCCCCAAATACCCCCCAAAAAGATGACTATGAGCAAGACTTAATACAGCGTTCTGGTGTTTTTGAGGTACTAGGATCTGCTATACCTTCTGCCACTGTACTGGTGCAACCCGGTATAAGAGATCCTTCTTCATTATGAAGTAGGGTCCTGGTCCCTGGGTTTTCCCTTCCACGGGGACCCCATCTATTTCAGTCACCTCCTTCCTAATGTTGTCATACCTTGGGTCTTCTGCCTGGTCCCGTCCAAAATTTCCTCTCCCGGGGCTAATCTGCCCAAGATCTAGGGGCCCAGTCTCTGTTGCCTCTACTGGTTCAGAAGCATTAGGGTGGGGGTCAGACTCAGGTGCTTCTCCCTCCTGCGTGGCCTCCTTTTCAGCTGCGTGGGTCCGCCTACCTACAAGAGCGACCCTCTGGCTTTGGGTCAGTATTTGTGTTCCCAAGGCCTTCGCTGCCCTTCTTTCTCTTTTTGTCTTTCTACCCTGTCTGGGAGTGGAGAACAAATCTGGGGATATTTCAGGGAAGATTGGGGGTTGACAGTCTGCTGTGGATGCCTCACCAATTTTAGGGTCTTCATCTTTCTCCAATCCCCCTACTGGGAGTAAGTTTACAAACCCTGGGAAGTCCCTCCCTATGAGCACCGCGTATGGGAGTTTAGGGACTACACCTGCTGCTACCTCAGTAGTGTTCCCTTGGATCTCGATTTTTACTGGGATGGTGGGGTAGTAACTAACTGTCCCATGGACACATGTTATCCCCGTACGTTTAGCCTGCAGCAGCTGACTACGCTTCACTAGCTTCCCTGAGATAAGCGTGATAGCACTCCCTGAATCAACCAATGCCGTGGTCCCTACCCCATTTAGTTTCACTGGTCTGGTATACATATGTGGGGTTAGTGAGACCCCCACAAGGTGGACTAGGGAGCATGGATCTGCCCAGTTCCCCAGGTTACACTGCATAGGCTCCTCAGCATTGGGTCACTGTGCAGCTATGTGTCCCCACTCCCCGCAGGCATAACAACTTTATGGATCCCTAGGCGTTCCCCTGTCTCTTGGTTTGGGCAGTCTAACATCACGATCCTCTTCTCCCTCAGTGCTCCGACTCTTTGTGGCATCTGATGGGCCTTCAGCCTCTCTCTTTTTCCACCTGGGCCCTCCTGGTGGCCCAGTCACCCAAACTTTAGGGCTTGGTGCTGCTAGTTTAACCCGGGGTGCCTCTTCCTTAACTGGTCGGGTCAGCTCCCTCGCTGTCCTTCGCCTCTCTACCAGGGTGACAACCTCATCATAGGTGGAGGGTTTGTTCTGGCTTACCCAGGCACAAAGGTCTGGTGGTAGTCCCCTCATGTATCAGTCGATGACCAGAACTGCTAGTATCTCTTCCAGATTCCGGGACTCTGTTTGCAACCACTTTCGTGCGAGATGGATGAGGTCATACAATTGGGACTGCGGGGTTTTGTCTTCCTGGTACCTCCAACCGTGATACTGCTGGGCCCACACTGCTGTCGTTATCCCAGATCTGGCCAGGATCTCTGCTTTCAGCTGGGGGTAGTCTGCCGCAGCCTCTTCAGGCAGATCATGGTAGGCCTTCTGGGCTTCCCCACACAGGAATGGGGCAAGGATGCCAGACCACTGATCTTGAGGCCAGGCCTCCCGTAGGGCTATCCTCTCAAAGGCCAGAAGGTATGCCTCTACATCATCCTCCCGTGTCATTTTCTGCAGCCAATGGCTGGCCCGTATGAGCCACATCCCATTATGGCCGCGATTCAGCTCTGTAAGGGACTTTACCTGGTTTACCAGTTCCCGCAACATAGCTCGGTCTTGAGCAGCCTAGTCCATCAGCAGGCGATTAGTCTCTTGCTGCAGCCGCACTGCCTCCTGTTGGGCGGCTGACTGGACACGGGTAGCCTCCTGCTGGGCTGCCGTAGCTTGTATCAGTGCCCGCACTACGTTATCCATTGTGTTGAAAAAAAATAAACCCTCTCCCTTTTTGTTGTTGTTGTTTAAATCACCCTCCTTCTTCCGCCGCACTGTGCACCCCAAGATCCCACTTTTGACACCAGTGTGACAAAGTTCCTCCTCTATCTTGGTGGGTCCTGCGCTTATTGGCGGATTTTCTTGCATCAGAGATTCACCATGTGGGTTGGGGAACAGCCCAGAGACCTTCCCCTCTGGAAGAACACACAATCTAGGTCAATTGGGAGGTTTGGGGGGAACCCGGGCCCGCCCTCTACTCCGGGTTCCAGCCCAGGGCCCTGTGGACTGCAGCTGTCTATAGTGCCTCCTGTAACAGCTGCATGACAGCTACAACTCCCTGGGCTACTTCCCCATGGCCTCCTCCAAACACCTTCCTTATTCTCACCACAGGACCTTCCTCCTGGTGTCTGATAATGCTTGTGCTCCTCCAGCAGCACGCCCTCTCAGCTCCTTGCGCCTCTTGCTCCCAGCTCCTCACACTCACACCACAAACTGAAGTGAGCTCCCTTTAAAACCCAGGTGCCCTGATTAGCCTGCCTTAATTGATTCTAGCAGCTTCTTCTTAATTGGCTCTATGTGTCCTAATTAGCCTGCCTGCCTTAACTGGTTCTAGCAGGTTCCTGATTAGTCTAGTGCAGCCCCTGCTCTGGTCACTCAGGGAACAGAAAACTACTCATCCAGTGACCAGTATATTTGCCCTCTACCAGACTCCTGTACCCCACTGGTCTGGGTCTGTCACAATACATAATTTTACAATAATTGTATACACTTTTCTGTTAAATTACATATACAACCTTATTCCCAAGTAACAT
The DNA here is from genome assembly GCF_011386835.1 of Chrysemys picta bellii. NCBI lineage: Eukaryota > Metazoa > Chordata > Testudines > Emydidae > Chrysemys > Chrysemys picta. The sequence continues at coordinate 59,828,238 of NC_088791.1, forward strand.
AAATGCTTGCCAAAAAGACTCTGGTGTCGATTGATAAATATTTTTCCTAATAATTCTCATTTAGCAGTACCCCTTCAGAAAAAATATTTAGATACCAAATCAAGTTAAAAATCAATATATAAACAAATCCACACAACAATTCATGGATCAGCATTAAGATAGTTGTGTTATGATGAAATATTCATTTCTTAATAAACAAATTAATCATACACAGTATTAACTGAGTAGTACAAGATTTATATTCTTATCTATTCATTTCCTTGTTATTAAGTTATTGGGTTTTGCAAAGAATGGGGTAACCAAATACAATGTTGTCATTTAACCATGTTAGCTGAAGTTTTTTAAGCAGTGCTTTGATTTCGGAATCTGGTAAACAGAAGTGTTTGAGCACTGGCTGATCAAATGAAGTAGATTACACAGACTGAAAATCCCGAACTATTCCAAGCCACAGCGTAACATTGTTTCATAAATAACAATCTTATTTTGTCAAAGTCACGTCAGTCCTTTATGGTGGGACACTATGATGGCAGTCTATTTATTTAAAAGGGAGATTGTTTACTAGGTTAGGCTTCTATAAGATCTCATTAGTCTAATGCTGTTTACAGCCCCTTTCAGTATGTTTCTTTGAATGGGGGAAAATTGCACCATATTGTGGGACTACTGAAACATGCCTAAAAGAAACATTTCTACTGCTGCGACTGATCATGCTACCGTTGCCTTCACCCATTGCCTATACACATATCTGACAAGTTAGAGGGGGGAAATATCTTCTACTTTGGTGTCTCCTTAGTTACGTGCAATAAGGCTGCAATACAAACAAATATGACGCAATCTTTGATTAATAATTGAATTGAGGGTGGACAGTTTTTTCATTGCTCACCCCCCTTTTTTATTGAATCCATTGTCAATATCTTCCCAACTGCACTTCCCTGTTTTCACTCTAGCTCTAAATTATTAATGGCAAGAGTTTGGAAGAGTTTTCCCATTGCTTGGTGTCAAATACAACAAGTAATGTTAGCTCTTTCTTTGTTGTATTTCACCATTCCCTGCTTCATCTGCTTATTAATTCCCTTTTATTATAAGCTACCTACCTACCTACACACACATACACACTTTGATAATGTTAGCATTAGCACGAGGGGAATGAGATAGGGGAAACTCAGTAATTGTCACCCTTTACTAAATTATGCAGCATTAATTAGTTGACTTGGTAGTTCAGAGATTGCTTCTTCTCCTATTGGAATGAAGGCTCTGGGTTCAGAATGGCATCTGTCTCATAGCGTTAGTGCAACAACAACAAAAATTAATAATGTATGGCTTGTGTCACAAAAGCAGAAGTGCTGCATTCATCTGCCTGCTTGCCATCTGAATGTCAGAAATGGAGAGAAAACACCACTCCACTGCAACCTCTGGGGGATCACGGAAAGGCTGAAATAGATATAGCTGTTTAGGGCTGTTCTAAATGTAATATTTCTGATACATTTGGAGGAAAAAAGGTTAATTTATTTTCCAAGGATTGGATTGCTGTGATACAATTGCTTTGTCCTAGAGCAAGCAGAAAAAACGGGAGCATTGCAACCTGTGAAACTAAAGGCCTTTTTGCTGGATTTAGGAGTAATTTGCAATCCATCAAAACACAGCCCATTTCTCATTCTGCTGGAAAGAAGCTAAACTGTACACATTTCACTTATTAGGAAATACAAATGTTGATAGAAACAGAAGTGCAGCCATGGGCTTCCCTCTTGACTGGTAGTTTAAGGCCCTGATCCTTCCATCGAATCTGTGTGGATTCCATTACATGATCAAGGCTTAAAAAGCTAATATATCTTCCTTGTTAGGTTTGGGAATTAAGCTTCAGAATGACAGTGGTGAGATGATGCTACAATACATAGTCACGATGGATAAAAAGTTAAATATCACTTCATCATAAAACAGCTGGATTTTTCTCCAGCTGTCATCATTTGAAAATGTGTATGGCTCTCAAAGAAGCTTCTTAAAAGCAGATTTTAGAAAAAGAAAAAAGAGGAGGTAGGAAACAGAATTGGGGGGGAGGGATCTAAAATGCCCTTTAACAATATTATAATACTTTGCTATAATAGTCCAAAATATTACAGTGTACAAATGTATTAAGTAATATCAATTTGTTTTACAAAAGCCATCAAACATGGAGTGTTTTGCAGAATACCATAGTATCTTTTTTAATGAATGGGAAGCAAGTAACAAGCAATAGGATCTGAAACTTCAAGGATAAAGGGCCAGGTTCTGGTTCCTTTACTCTTGCTCCTGTCAAACAGTATCTTTTTCCATGACTGGTCCCTTTGCAAGGTTACTGAGGGTATTAGAATCTGAATTAGAATGCACATAATTTGGTATTAACACCATTTAAATATTAAACCCTGTAAACAGGAAACCTGTTTTCAGTGATTCTTAAAACAAAACAAAAAATCCACCTAGATGATTTTCACTTCAGTAAGGGGATGAGCTTTGGCTGGTGGGAAAGTAAAATAATCTTGTTATTCGCCGATAATCAGAATGAAAGGTTTAGCCTTGGTTACTGAAAGTAACAGAAAAATCTTCCTAACACTTCATTTTGATGAATTTTGAAAGAGGTTAGTTTAAATTGATGCTGGTTTGCTCTGCCTTACTCCTCATAGAGAACCTGTGAAATGAGAGCAGAGGGTGTAACTAGACTAGGTAGCCAATCCATCCCCAATGTGAGCAAACTTCTTCACCCACATTCTTTCATGCTAGTTAAAATCTTTAAGGGAACTCCCAGCACTGTAACTTCAAGGAACACTTGAGTCCTCATTATTGTCAGAGATTCCATCGCCCCTGCTGCAACCCCTATTAAGGAATCTGAATGCTGCCTGCGGCTCTCCCTTTTACATGCTAGTCAGCTTCCTGTTTAGGCAGGGAAAATAAAAGGGGTTGAGAAATGTGCAGAACTTCTGTAAGTTGTTTGCATTCCACTGAAATATTTCTTTAGCTGAAGGGGATCAAATCAATGAAATATGATGAAACCATATGCTCATTATTTCAAAAAGAGAGCAGCTGCTTCAGGGAGTATTGAGAAGATTTATTAATTCTACCAGTACTGCTCATTAAGACTAGGTGTCTCTATACCTGTCTTCCTCAACAAAAGCTCCTCAATAGCAAAATCATCCCCATGGAGTTCACACTGATGTTCATCTTGGCAACATTCCCTGTATTCTTGCAGGACACAGGAGACAATATGCTGAGCTGGTTCTATTGGAGAAGTGGTACACTCATTTCTCCGGAAAAGCTATATAGCACAAGTTAAGTTTGGAAATGCCATAAGAGGAATGTGTGCTGGCAAAGACTGATTCTGCCTGCTATGGACCATATGGGTATTTAATTGAGTTTGCAACTTTCCAGGCAGGATGCCAAATGGACAGTCTACTGTCAGGTAAGAGTGAGGAAGTTTTCCCCTCTTGTTCTCTCACAAGCTTTGAAGTCACAAAGATTCATGGAAGCCAAAAGATATGTCCTGCCTGCGACTGATAGTGGTGTATGTAGGTGAGCAAGCAAATAAGCTACAGGAAGACAAATTATTGTTGCATCAGTTGTACTTAAAGGTTATGGTTCAGACTAACTTTACAGCCTGAATAAGAAGTGGCACCACTCCAAGAGCTGACCAGGGAGGGAATTGTGACTTTCGGAGTCTCATCCCGTCACAGTTTCCTACCATGGATCCCCTCTTACTCTAAGGGAAAGGTAAGAGAAGTGATTTGCTACTGGTATAGACCAATGATTGTCAAATGCTGGACTCTGGACCACTGGGTTGTCAGCAGAGCATTTCCAGGAGGTTTGGGAGGCTAAGTTCCATCAATGGTAAAGCATGCACAAAGGGAATAGGGGACAGTCATCATCCTTGCACTTTTCAGTTGTGCATTCAGTCTTCAAGCAGAGCTCTCCTTTATTCATGACAGTATCCCATGAAAGCCTTCACCGGCTTGGATTGCTGTCCTGGAGCTGAAGTCTGTGGAACAAGTCCCTCTCTCGCTGACAGATAAAATTTCAACCATAATCAAATTTGTTGACAACACTACAAATGAAGCAGTAATAAGAGAGGCATGAACCAAACTACTGGCTTGGAAAAATCAGAGCAGTGGGATCTGCATATAATGAAAGAAAATCAGGTGTTAATAAATATATAAAATCCTGCTTCTACCGAGAGAGGAAATAAACAACAGATGTACAAAACCAGGGGTCAGTGATAACCATGCAGCTGCACCCATCCATTAAGCTGAGTTTATTTTCATTGTGTCTTTGTGATATTCTGTTGTAATACATTTTGATGTAAGTACGCAATACAGTTTTAACAGGGGAGGAGAGCTGCTTCGTGACAGGTGCTATGCCTTAAGAAGTGGTCCAGGATTTGAGAAAGTTGTGAGGTCTTGATTTACGGTATCCTTTGTGCCTTGTTTTCAGAAACACAGTCACCTGCGACAAACATCCATCTTGAAAAGCTGCTTTAAACTACTTTCCTGCCTTCAGATGCCAAAATAAACTTTAACCCACTTTATTTTAGGTGCTTCCTTATAGAGCACTAGGGACCAGTAACATTGAAAAGGAACTGAATTGCTTCTGTACTGTATATGAATGAATTGAATGTGGGAATAAAAGGAAATATATAACACATTCAGTAGAAGGAATTGAAGAGCTGATGCTTTTCATTATGCATTTCTCAACAGTCATAGTTTGGCATGTGACACCATAGGGGCAATAACAGGGTCATGCATTAAAAAAGTGAAAAGCTCTGTCTGCTGAACTCTGTCCAAACAAAAGAGGAATATTCACAACAAATTCATTATTTTTCCTCAGACGCTTCACCTCTCTTCCGTTAAGCTTTGTTCCAGTAACACTGTCTGAGTTTGCAGCAAAGCTAATGAACCTCAGGACAGCTGTGGTCAAATGTTTGCCATCCCATGACCACAGGTCAGGCACAGTCAGATTTCCATTCTTACTAAGGGAAAAATATGCACCTCTTTCTCTTACAACTGCTATGAATAAAATATACTGGAACTCAAATTTGCCTGGGGTTTGCCCAATTAATGAGCATAGTAATTGAGAAACCACAATAAACCACTCTCAATAAAATGTATCATTAAAAGAGAACAAAGAAAAAAAAATCTTGCTGTCTACACTGAAAATCTGCAGAAGATGAGCTATTTGATACCTTATCCAATGCATGAATAGGAGTTATTTTTAATCATTTCAAGAGAATATAAAGTTACATCAAAAAGAAAAAAGCTACCTTGTCATCCCAGAGCAGCAAGGGACAGCACAATGTGATTGTTGTGGTTAGTTTCTTATAGTTAAGGCCAAACCCATACTCCAGTTTGATCCCTTCTCATAGGTGCTGGAACTAGGGGTGCTAGGGATGCTGCCAGGGCTTTAGAGCAGAGCCCTAAACTGGAGCGCGGAGCAGCTCTGGAGCAGTAGAGCTGCAGGTTTTTGCCTGGAGCTGGAGCGGAGCCAGAGCACAGCTCCAAAGCCCTGGATGCTGCTTCACCCCCTGGCTTGATGCGTTTTCCATGATATACAGGACTTACGCTTTGGTTCAATGGCTCTCAGCACCCCCACTATACAAACTGTTCCAGCATCCCTGTCCCTTCTAACAGAGAGAGAGAGCGAATTAAAGCAGCTTTAAGTTGCACCTTTGCCAGTCCATCTATGGACCACAGCAGACATCGGTACCAGTGTAAATCCTTGATCCTTGGATGACTCCAGGTACGCAGGATGTATCAGTCTTCATATAATGTAATATCAGACTCAGATGGATGTAATATATATTTCATATTGAAAATACACATAATGTGTATTTATGGATGGGGAGGATCAGATATGTGTAATTGAGTTGAGGGCACTGAGGGAGGAGCACCAACCCTTTCCAAAAACATTATTATTACTAAAAGGAGTTGTAAATCTCTCCGGTTTTTTGTCTAAATGAATACTTTCATGAAAGAAAATCAGTTTTCATCAGTTTTTTGTCAAACACCTGAAAACATTTCACTTTTTGACTGACAAACCCAAAACATTCTGCATGTGGAAAAAAATACCATTTCCCACCCAGCTCTAATTATTATTTTTGGAGATCCCAGAAAAGTGCTAGATGCCTGACAAACAAATGCAGGTGCAGTCTCTGCCCTGAAGAGTACATGACTTTGATTTGACACTGATGATGATGGAGTCTCATGCTGCTGTCAACGTACGAAGATTCAGCAAACACTACAGGTGAACATGTACATGGGAGATCAGACCAATGCGAGAACTGCAAATATTGTTACATGTGGGACAGGATTTGATTTGATACTACAAGTGAAAGTTATAACAGAGAGGCTGGAGAGAAAAAAGCAACAATAATAAAAATAAATGACGTAGTTACTCAATTAAGTTATACACTCAGATTGATGATTTATAAATCATCCCTTTATAAAGTTCCCTTTATAAAAATGAATTTTTCTCCCCCTTCATTTCACGTAGCTTTTGTAGGGAGAGTTTTGACTGCAGAGAAGGAGGTGGTTTTTAATATTATATTCAATATTTATTTATACAATGGTCCCCTTTATAATCTTGGCAATTATGCCTTAACTATACAGGTGAGCTTTGAAGTACTTACCTGAACCTCACAATAGCAAATAGCTCGCCAGTTATGATTTGTAGCTGTGATGGCATAAGAGCAGAAGTTCTTTTTACTTCCATTATTACAACAGCATAGTCCTGCAGTCAGACTTTGTGCTGCAGAGGAATGACTTTGTGCCATTGCTTCCATGAATTTGGAATAGTTTTAAGAAATCACTGATGTCATATTTCTGTATAGTGTTTGGGAACTATGCCTGCCTACTAGTGAAATTATATGAATCCCACAAACACAGAGGCAATGCTACTCAGATAACTAAACTGGTTGGCATGTGTAAGGATAAATACTGCAGGGTGCCCAACATCTGTTAGTATAACATAAGCCAAAAGCACTGGCAGAAATCCAGCAATTGCAGCTTCCCAATGAATGTACTGGGTTCTTGTCCTCAGCAAACATGCATTTTTTTGGAAAATTAATACATATTATATAGAAAGTTCTAGTTACACCATTAAAAATTCCACCCAAGTGCTTTACATGCAGATGACCCACATCATTTTCTTCAGTACATATGGGAGAAAGATGTGGGAGTTAGATACACAAAAATTGGTCTGGTCTACGCAACAACACCTGAGATAAAGATGTAGGGACAAATTCACTGCTGACATAGAAGAGTGAAATTACCTTGACATCAATGGAGCTCCATTGGCCCAAAAATGTAAAATTAATGCAATATGACATTATTACATGAGACATATTGGATTTGATCTTAGCTGTGTCTTGCGTCTTTAAGGTAACTGGAGCTTGGTGGTGGTGTTCTTATGCCCTAGTTAACTTTAAAACACATATTGGGAATATCTAAGCATTAAGGCTTACACAGGAAGAGATCTTAACATTTCTTTAGTTACTGGAGGAAGAGTTTATTGACAATAGGGTCTGCTGTCTCAATTGTGTTTTATTATTTTAATAGGCCACCTAAGTTCCAGATGTATCAAAGAAAAATCCTGCAAGCCTTGTGGTTGGTAAAACAAAATTTACTCAGTCATTGAGAGCAGAACCAAGACCAGCTGAGGAAGAAAGGATTATGGGTTTAGGAAAAAAAAGTATTTCTATAAAAGACTAATATCTAAATTGCATGATGACACCGACAAATTGCAGGACCCTTTATTCTGGAAATTAATTAATTTATAAATATTAGTTGTTGGAAGAGCCACTGCAAACCTACCACTGGTGAGTGAAAATTGGATGCAAATTAATTCAGGAAATCAGAAATTTGCATATTGTTGAAACTATGCAGTTTTGTGAAAAATTACTCCCTTCTTTCCTTCCCCATTTCCCCAGTATTCCCAAGAGAAGATAAAATATGTAATGGCCAGACTCTCATCTCCTTTCTCCTGTTGAAAAACTGGAAAAATTCCATCCAAGTTACCCCAGATTTCTAATGGATTCCCTGAGATCAGAAATGCCCCAAAGAATGCAAGATGTGCTCAGAAATCCTTTTTTCGTTATTATAAATAGTTGGGTGAATAATTGACTTTTTAGTTCACTGGTCTAACTGGAAAACAATCATTTTGGACTGATCCAAAACACAAATTTCAGTTTCCTCAGAAAACAAAACAAAACTAATAATGTGTTTTGGGCTGATATTTCAATGGTTAGAGCATTCACCCAAGTCCCTCTATTGCCCCATGTGGAGCAGGGATTGGAACTTGGACCACCTACATTGCACTCAGTGAAATCACAACTGCAATGTTGGAGACTCAAGTTTAAGTCCCTGCTTCATGATAGGCAGAGTGGGGACTTGAACCGGGATCTCCCATATTTTGGATGAGTGCGCTATGTACTGGATTATTGGGGAAAAACAAGTTATATCATTATTATTTTGTGAACGGCTTCAGAGTGGTAGCTATGTTAGTCCGTATCAGCAAAAACAACGAGGAGTCCTTGTGGCACTTTGGAGACTAACAAATTTATTTGGGCATAAGCTTTCATGGGCTAAAACCAACTTAATAAGATGCATGGAGTGGAACATACAGTAGGGAGATATAAATACGCACCATATGAAAAAAAACACTAACCCAGGAATCAAACCCTGCAATAAACCCCGGTGCCAACTCTGTCCGCATATCTATTCAAGTGACACCATCATAGGACCTAACCACATCAGCCACACCATCAGGGGCTCGTTCACCTGCACATCTACCAATGTGATATATGCCATCATGTGCCAGCAATACCCCTCTGCCATGTACATTGGCCAAACTAGACAGTCTCTATGCAAAAGAATAAATAGATACAAATCTGACATCAGGAATTACAACATTAAAAAACCAGTAAGAGAACACTTCAATCTCCCTGGACACTCAATAACAGACTTAAAAGTGGCAATTCTTCAACAAAAAACCTTCAGAAACAGACTCCAATGAGAAACTGCAGAACTGGATTTAATTTGAAAACTAGACACCGTCAAATTAGGCCTGAATAAAGACTGGGAGTGGATGGGTCACTACAAAAACTAATTTCCCCCTGATGATACTCACGCCTTCTTGTCAACTGTTTGAAATGGGCCACCTTGTTTACATTGGCCTCATTAGCAGTACAAAAGTGATTTCCACCCCTTCTTGTCAACTGTTGAGAATAGCCCACTTCCACCTTAATTGAATTGGCTCATTAGCACTGACCCCCCACTTGGAAAGGCAACTCCCATCTTTTCATATGCTGTGTATTTATACCTCCCTACTGTATGTTCCCTTCATGCATCTGATGAAGTGGGTTTTAGCCCATGAAAGCTTATGCCCAAATAAATTTGTTAGTCCCTAAGGTGCCACAAGGACTCCTTGTTGTTTTTATTTTGTGAATGGTACCTAAGTCCCTATGTGAATCTATCCAAAAACCTTTTCTTGTCCAAAACTATTCAGAGACTTTTGACGCAAATTAGCAATTAGTTTTGGCTAGACCAAGAATGCATTTTTAAATTAATACATTATTCATTCAAAAATTTAACCAAGCTCTAATTATAAACACAGAATAATACATTTCCTGCTATTAATGTACTTTGTTTCTTTTATGAGATAAATGACAGATCTTAGCTGGCAGATAAGAGGTTGATTTTTTTTCCTTATGTGTGATGATGAGGAAGATTGGAAAAAAATATTGATTGTACTAGACCATGTTTCGTATCCTTTATACTATCCAATTACTATTAGCTTTTGCTCAGAATAAGAGACTGCATAGGAATTATTGATTTCGCTATATAACTTTAAATATTTTTATTTAAATATTTAAATAAAGGATTTCTAATTCCTCATTTATATGAATTCATTTGCATTTTGGGCCAAATCCTGACGTTCTTACTCAGAGTAGCTCTCAGAACTGCTGAGGAAGGGAAAGGGTGGGAAGTTGAAAGGTGACTGAGTCATCTTTGCACATTGTGATCCCCAGGCCATTTTGTATCCATCTAGTCCTCCAGTGCAAGTAATCAATAGCATAAAGAGTACCCTGAAATTCGATTAATGACAACCAGTCTCGTATACTGTACTGTTTCTTAGAAAGTTCTTGTCATGTTTGGCTTTCTGAAAAGTAGGAAAAGAACTATTCACAGTGGTTGGTGTTTAGGTCTGATGCTTGGATTATAGTAGACTTGGTCATTTCCCCCCCACAAAAATAGCTTTTTGAATGATACACGTTTTTTCACAAAAATTGTATTATTTGACCTTTTCTGAAATTTTTCTCAAAATGAAAAATTTTGTTTCAATTCAGCTCAGAATGGAAAATTTCAAGTTTTCATTTTTAGTTCTCCTCCCCTCTTTCTCTCCTTTTTCTGCCCCTCTGAAAGAGCAAGGAGGTAAATAAACAAACTGCCTTGAAAATCACGATGTTCAATTTCAAGTGAAAATTCATTTTTCGCTTTTGATGAAAAAATTCTATGAAATTTCAAACATAATAGTTTTCAGAAACAAATTGTCATTTTTGGCCGCCTCTAAATTATATGCAGCATGGCCTGATTGCCAACTCTCTATGGCTAATAACTCTGCCAGCTGTGATTTTATGGCTGTTATGACAGAGAAAAATGTTCTCTTTATTTCATTTGCTGCAGTGGTGCAGTTTAGCAGCAAGTCTTTGTTTTGCTGGAGAATGGTTTTGCACTCTATTAATTTGGGGCAGTTTTACACCACTACTGTCCTATTTATTTCAAAGGGGCTAGGATTTCACCCCAATATCTATTGATACCTGGGCTAAAATTTGGATCTTAAACCTGAACACCATAAAATTTCCAGGGGGTTAAATATGAATCTTTAAGTAGGAACCCTACTTTCTACAGCTTTAATTCAGATCCAAACCTAGAAAGGGCCATTTCCAATTCAGATTTGACCAAAACCTTGTAAAAACTAATTTTCTTTGATTTTTTCTTGACGTGGTAGAAATCTCATCAGAACCACTGATTTTGTGAGAATTCATCCATACCAAGATGATGAGTTGTTGTTTTGTTTTGTTTTTGCAGGATCAGCAGTTCTTGTATTTTTTTCCAGCCGTCTTAGGCCAATTCTACATAATATTTTAGGAGGCAGAATGAAAGTAAATAAATTGAAGCTAAAGAGTGCAAATATAATGAAAACTGGATAAAAAGTTAAATATGGATTCTTGTGAAAAAGAAAAGAAAAGAAAAGAAAAGAAAAGAAAAGAAAAGAAAAGAAAAGAAAAGAAAAGTCATGATATCCTTCATGGCCCCAAGTGATTTGGAGCTCTGATTCATGTTTCACTTGAAATGCTAATTCCAGCAGCACAGCACACCTATACACCATGCTGGATAAATACAAACTCAGAGGAAGAAGTCTTGAATCATCAACACAACTTCTTGCAGCCTTTGGATTTCTTTTTTAAGATCTCTCTTACTGACCCCGTACTGCCCAAGCCTGACTCTGTTTAGCTTATGAAATCTGATGTAATCGTAATGTATATGTATATGTACATTATATGTATATATGTATAATGTATCTCTGGGAAAAATAAATGGGCATAAATGACAAGAAAATAGGCATCATATGTTTCTTTCTGCTCTCCGACCTGCTATTTCACTATTGTTTCTCTATTAATAGGAAAATGCTGTGGCTTCTTAGAAAAATTAACTTTTAATGTTGTCGTGCAGTATTTATAATGTAGCATTAACATTTGGTTATGAGTCTAAGAATATTTTCAAGATGCACATTTTGAATTTTGTACTAAATGTTGAAGGGCAAGAAAACATATGGTTAGGCATTTTATGAATCTTTAGACTGCTAACTGTGCTAAGTTCCACACCGAACACAACTGTGAATAGATAAAATTTAACTAAGAAGTTAAAATATGCAAACAAATGAACACAGTAGAAATCCTGGACTCACAATACAATTAAAAACCCCATTAATTCATTTAGATTTTTCCAGAGGCAAATACATTTTACATTTGGTATAAATCAAATAGAAATAATTCCTCTCTTCCCCTTAGTCTCTGAAACATAGTGAGAGGATATAGCAGTTGCTGTGTTAGAGGTTCCACAATTGCTGCACCAACTGATGCATTGTGTGACTTTGGGCAAGTCACTTCACTTCTCTGCCTCAGTTTCCTTACCCAGCTGAGAGGAAGGGTTGTCCAGTGGTTAGGGCACTAGCTGAAAAGTTGTGAAACCTGGGTTCAAGTCCCTGCTCGATCACAGATTTCCTCTGTGAATTTGGGTTAATCACATCATTTCTCTGTGCCTGTAAAATGGAACAACAACAACACCCCCCCACACACACACACTTACAAGGATGCTGTGATGATAAAGTCATTAAAGATTGTGAGGTGTTCAGATACTATGGCAATGGAGGCCCAACAGGCACCTTGGATCTGTACTTCCTTTATGGAGTACACCTCTACCCCAATATAACGCGACCTGATATAACACGAATTCGGATATAATGCGGTAAAGCAGCACTCCGGGGGGGGGGGGGGGCGGAGCTGTGCACTCTGGCGGATCAAAGCAAGTTCAATATAACGTGGCTTTACCTATAATGCGGTAAGATTTTTTGGCTCCCGAGGACAGCGTTATATCGGGGTAGAGGTGCACTTACAGCAGAAAAATGGTTGCATGAGAGTACTATTGTCCTGGACAACACACTTGCCTCTTCTAATTAATGACTGCACATTTAAAATATGTTATTCTCCAGAATTCCTTATTATTTTGCTAATCTAGTAAACTTTCATCTTTAGATTTGTTCTTGTGGGGCGTTTTCACCACATCAAATCGTTTTCTTTTTTTGGTTCTTCCCTCTTAGCACTCCAGGAAGTTTTAAGAGAAAACAAAGTAGATGAGTTAACACAGATTTTGGGTTTTAAAACTGTAGTTTTGAAATCAAGGGCTGGTCACTGCTAAGGTTTTTTTGGTTTGTCATTGGTGTGTGTGTGTGTGTGGAGGGGGGAGGGTTTAAGGGTAGCATCTAGCAAAACCAAAATAATACTTATATATTTTTCTTCCTGGAGAAGCTGTTGGTTAATAAAAATGGATTTACTTTTACCCTAAGTCTCAGTATGGATGCAGGTCTCTTTTTTCCCAGATGAAAAATCCACAGAATGAGAGGGCAGAAAAAGCAGTCTGGCTAAGGGCAAGTAGAATCCTGAAGGATTCCCCCTACTTGCAATACTGTTTTGTAATGTAAAACACTAACATACAGCCTTTGGTATCCGCAGTGTCAGATCAAATGCAGATAGTTTGAAATGATAAAAACTGCCTATAAACTGTATTTCAGTTTTAAGAAGATGTTTGTACAATACTTGAAACCTTCTCTCTTAGTGGAAAGCTTCCATGACGCTATGGAGGGCTCCACATGCAGCAGAACTAGGACAGTACCAGCCACTCTGGGGGTGGCTTCCTGTTGAGACACATAGTGATGAACGGTGCAGAATCATTACTACTGACCCGCAAACATCTCTCTACTGGATTGCCTGGAAAGTGAGGCAGTAGGCCTCTCAAAATGTCTGGATTGCTTTGGCACTCAGGTAGCCACCAACATGTCTGCTGTGCTTGACTTACTACGGACTGTTCACACCCATTGTACCTTTCCAGGGTGAACTATTACAACTAATAGAGATTGTGTACAATGAGAACACAGAGAGCTGATGCAGAAGATCCCTACAGACAGCATACATTCACATTGTATCTCTGCCCCAGGGTTGTGACAAAAAAATCTCCTACTTGACCTGCCAAAGTCCATGAATACAAACAGACTAGCTCCTTGCCATCTGCACTCACCACACATATTTTGAGTCCATTAGCCTGGCTTTCTTGTCCCCTTCTGTAGTTCTTGTATCTTTTCCATACTCCCTCCTACTGGCCCCAGCTCCCTTATTTTTCAGCCCTCCACTCACCCCTGCTAGTTAGTTCCCTGCCACGATCCTTGAAATACATCACATGTTACAATAACAGCTCATAAAAGTTCATCACAACATTAGCTGTTTTTTTCTTTAACTTTTTTTTTAGTTATTTACACATTGCAAAAGGAGAAGTGAGACAACGTAGTCAGACAGACACACAGAAAAAATGGTGTTACAACTACTTCTGCAATGTCAGAGCATCAAGAACAAGAGCAATACACGTAGAAAGGTAAAAGATTATGAAAAGATTATATTAAAATAAAAGACTTACTAGAACTTGCCATGACTTTGCTTGAGCAATCACTTTAATTTAAAAACTGCCATGAAAAATATCAATCCTTAATTATTACTCTGAATTAATTGAAATGGCTACCCTCTACTCCATTGACTCAGAAGTAATGAGAGCTAGCCAAAAGTCAATGTTTGCATTACACTGAGTACCAGAGATATTTGTGCTCATTACAGGACCTTTCAGGTCTCTGTGAACTTTACTTCACAATATAGATCTAATCAAGATTGAAGAAAACCACAGAACAATGGGCAGTCTTAAGGAGAAGTCCTAACTATAAGACTATTGCAAAAGTCTGTTAATTTCTTTGAAACTGTCTTCTTGGCATGCAACCTGTAGCCATTGCAACTGGTACCCCTAGCAAATTAAATTTAACCTATTGAAGATATTCCTGAGCAGTAACTAGCAACCCCACTCCCTCCTCCTGTATACTCACCCAACCAAATTCTGCTCCATATTGCTAGACCACACTGCATGGACAGTAGGGAAAACCACACATTGTGTGAAAGAGAAGGCTATGTTTGATCAAAGACACCTAGTGACCTACATCAGCGGCATCTAAGCCAGCAAGATAAGTGTGTGAGTGTCTGAAAAGTAGTTACAATGGTAGTTTTGTTCCATGATCCAAGTGCTGACAAAGCATGCCCAAGCAAAATTGTTGCCACCTCATATTATATAACTCATCTACATCACCAACAAGACAGGGTCTAGCAATGGGTACTGTGTGTCCAAAGTGGCTCCTCTAATGTGCACTTGATATCAAGATGCCTCTGATGGGGTTTATAAACACTATCCAGAAGTTAGACAGGAAGGGACTAGTCCTCGCCCTCTGAACAGATGACAGCTGCACCTGTTCCTCTTGATTGCAGAGATCTATAAATAACAGAGCTGGATGCAATGAAAAAAAGTCACCTTCGGGGGAAAAAAAGGGCGCTGGGGGGGAAAGTCAGGGAGCTGGGTGGTGACCGACCACAGGAATCAGAGCAGAAGGTTGAAGTTACAGGAATAACTTGGAAGGTTTTCTTTCTTCAGGGAGGAAACCAGAAAGGTGAATGACATTCTGGGTTTCCTTTGGGACTTGGCTGAAGAAAAATAGCACATCCAATTTTACTTTAGCTGAGGGAGGCTGGTCTGCACTAAGGTTAGGCCACTCAAAGGGCAACTTACCTTATCCTAAAAAGCTTGTGACTGTAGTATTTAAACTCCATGATACTGATATTTAAGCCATATCTTGGGAAGTATTTTTTTCCCCTTTTTGGCTTGCTATGTCCCTGACTTACATGTCAGAGTGTTATGTCTATTATTGATTGCATCACTTCTGTTAGAACAGGGTACCAACTCCACCCTACCTTAAATCATGTGTGATTGATCATGGTGTTTGTTCTCCAAGAGAACCATTTTTGGACCATTACCAGCTCTGTTATGCCCATGTAAAAGGACAGATATCGCACCATGCCCTAAAAGTGATGGTGTAACAAAGTGAATGTCCAAGGATTATCACAAGATTTAGGATGTCTGATTTAAGGTTCCAAAGGTTGGATATACTTTCTGAAATAGAAAAGGGGAAGTAGGACATTGAATGATGGTTCATATTTCCAGATGCTAACAAAAAAAAAGCTGATGTTAGAAGCAGCTAGCAAATTGTAATAAATGAATACTAACAAAGAAATGAAATAAAACAGCTAGTATTAATGTTAGTGTGAATAAACTCAAATAAATTCTATGTGTAATAAGCATCCACTCCCCAAGGAGGGGAAGCGGTACATGCTTAGGAGTAATCATATGCTCTTCTTTGGCTGCGCATATTAGGAGGCAGAAGGCATTCTGACATGATCTGTAATGTAAGTGACTTTTGTGACCCCCTAATGCTGGGTCTAATTCATCCTTGTTGTTAGTCCATTCACACAACTGAAGTTACACTGGGGCTGAATTTTGGCCCACTCTCTATGATATTTGGCTAGCTATACACTTTGGACCTTCTGGGTAGCCAGCCCTGCCTAGTTTAGGTTGAAGACCTATCATATAATCATCAGCCTGTATACTAACACAGTAATAAGCCTGCATAAGTAGCATCTGCCTTTACCTATGATCCCACACTGCTAAGCTTCACAAACTCCAATAGCTTGCTATAGCTACATGGTAGATTTATCTGAAAATCAGGAGACAAGAAACTACCAGTAGTTCAAATAACAAGCCTAGGAAAACAAATCATTATTAAATCAAAGGAACATATTTCCATGAAAATGTCTGGAATAGAGCCCAGCTGAAAGCAGACAGAAGCTGAGTAATTCAAAAGCAAATGACTCAGTAGGGAAGTCTCAGCAAATGACCAGAGACTTGTCAAAATGATAATAAAAGAGGAAGTTGAAGGAAAAAGCAAGCAGGGTTCCCAATAAATACTAAGCTAGAGATGCTCAAATGTTGGGGGCGGGGGAGTGTGATTGAAAGTTGTACCAGAACTTGTGAGACGGTGAAAGCTACCCTGATTCGTTAAACAATTCCACAGCCATCAAAGCGTGAGGAGCAGCCACATACTGAGTTGTGGATTTTAGAGGCAGCTCTTGGGGAGGGGACGGGGGGACGTGAGGGTGGCAGCATACATCCTTACTTGGAGCAATGTGCACTCGCCTACAGAGGAGCCAGCCAGGATTTGGCCCTGTGATTTATTTTTCCTGTTTTGAAGTCATCTGTTATTTATAAAACACACTGAAAACAAAAAATACTCCATCAGCATCATCTGTTATTACAGATTATTTGTATTACAGTAGTACCTGGAGGCCCCAAATGAAAGCAAGAAATCAAAATCTCAAATGCTTATGAACTGATCCAAAAATTGGATTAACTCACAACATTTCAGTTTGATAATTTCAAAACACTTCATTTCATTGTTTACCTTTTTTATTAATTTATACTAAAAAAGGTTTAAAAACCTCAAATTTCAAAAACAGGAAGTCATTTCGAATAACAAAATGAAACTGTTTCAATCTGGAGATTTGTCAAAATTAAGCCTCTCTTCCCAACAGTTTTCGTTTATAAGAATCACCATTTTCCAATGAAAAACCATTTAGTTGTAAAATTCCTGACCAATTCTAATTCGACTCTGTTCCACTGCTGACTGTTCTAGTGTCCAGTTGAAGTAACAATCTAAGATCAGTTATACAGTCAGAACAGACGGATTCTAACTCAAGCAATAAAATCATAATATGTGGAACTATGGATAAGCAACATTAGAATTCATAGAGTTATAAAGTTTAGGCCAGAAGGAACACCAGATCAACTAGTCTGACCTCCTGTATATCACAGGTCACCAACATTACCCGGCACCCACACACTAAACCCATCAACTGAAATTATAACAAAATATTACAGCCCACAGGAAACCAGTCTACTCTATGCCCTAGTGAGAGAATAGGCAGGACTGAGATGCACCAATGCCTGAGGCTCCTGCCATGGAAGGGAAATGATTCAGTGAGATATACCCAGATAATCCGGGCAAGTGACCCACAGCCACACTCTGCAGAAGGTGAAGAAACCCCAAACTCACTGCCAATCTAACCTAGGGGAAAATTCCTTCCCAACCCCACATATGGTGATCAGTTTGACCCTGAGGATGTGAGCAAGAACCAGCCAGTGTAACAACTGAGCTACAGAATGCTTGGTGCCACCTCAGTACTGGCACACTCCATCCATGAAAGTGAGACTGGCCAGAGCTGGCTTCCCCCCACTCCCCACAGAGGCAGCAGATAGTGTCAGCCCTCTAAGTCTTCTAGCTCTGGGGTTTATACGGTCTGTGTTTTAAAATATAAGCTCTTTGGGACAGGGACTGTCTTCGTCTTGTACAGCGTCAAGCACATTGCAGTAGAGGAGAGTGAAATTTGAACTTCTGTCTCATGGAAAATTCCAACATTTGGTTTCATCTCAACTCAGAACAAAAAGTTGAAATTTTTCACAGATTGGAAATTCCAAAAACAAACAAACAAACAAAAAAATTAATTCAAAAATGTTGAAACATTTAATTTTGGTTTGTTGTGCTGACCCAAAGCATTTAGTTTCAAACCAGTTCAACATTAAACTGCATTTTCCCATTGTGATTCATTGCCTTATGGGACTGTAGTTTGGGGAAGCCAGATACCTCATTCTCCCTAATGAGCCAGAATAAATCTCCCATAATGCACCCAGCATGTAACTCCTGTGATATACCAAGCAGCCTGGTCAGAGGGGAGTGCCCACATTGCATTATGGGAGATGTAGTGCTCCAGTTAGCTTGGCCCATACAAGAGAATGGGTGCCTAAACTTCAACACCCATGAGGCAATGCACTGCTATGGAAATGCAATTTAGTGTTTAGCTGAACTGATTCAAAATGAAATGTTCAGTTTCAACAGTTCAGTTCAGTTCAACAAAAAAAATTCTGATTTGGCTCAAACTGAACTGAACAAAATATTTCATTTTGATTATTCCAATGGCAGACTGGGATTTTCCAATGGGAAAATCTTGATTTTGTGGAAACTGCATTTTTCATCTTAAAATTCCCAACCCAGCTCACCATTGTAGGCACTTAAATAATATTGCTACACCATTAATGAATTTGGCAATAGACTGCACTGTTCAACATCATGGGCTGTATTTGTCCCGCCAACATTAACTTTAGCCTCTTCTTATCTAAATGTATATGAAAAAAACATTACAGGGACATCCATTCTTTAAAATTAGTAATTTTATATGGTGGTGAAAATACCATTAATTATGCAAACTTATTCAATTGCCCCTAATCCTCTCATGACATTTGGATAAGTAAAAGTTGTACTGTATTATGGTCATAAATGACTCCTCTGCTAACTTAATGGTCAAAATAGAACACTTAAAAAGAAAACACACATTCCTACTTTTTATTAAGGTGAATGCAAAGCCTCTAAGTAAACCAATACATCAGCCCCACTCTTGTGATTTATCAAATATGCATGATGATATGTTTTTTCACCTATTATATAGAAAAATATACACAGAAGGAATACAATTTAAATTACAGTAGAAAATGAGTTATGTTTCGGGGAAATGGATGTAAGCAGAGTCAGGATGAGCTCTACCCTGACATCTGGTGGTGAATTATGGCGAGTGTGGAAAAGAACTCCAGGGGCTGGTCTGGTTTGCATAGGCACACCCACTTGCCTGGCATGAAACAACAGCAACTCAAAGTGGTTACTTTGGCTGGTGTGGGATCCCCAGCTTCTCTGTTATTGGGGCAGGAAGAATAAAGTTTTGTTACCCTGATTCTGTGAATCAAGGCCAGTGGAACTGTTGTATGACAGAAGGACTGAGTGAGTCCTTCACCATTACCTAAGTAGCACTTGCTTGACAAGGGGCATGGGTTACAAAACCCAGTGAGGGGAGAAAGGATGTGAACAGGTATTTATATCTGATGGTATGGGCCCTCTTTGAGGGTTTGAAACACCAATTGCACTACTTCCTCTCTCCGCTGTTGAATGTCAGAGCTAACTTTGATTCCATTAGGAGTCTATTTACAGGCTGCTGAGCTGAATTCACTTTGGGCCAATGGTGCACTAGCACTGGGGCTCCCCTACTATGAGCTGAAATTGCTAAGAGCTGAAATCACAAAAGAGCTAAAGTTATTAAGAGCTGAGATCACTGAGACTGTGTTAACTAGTGGGGGAGCCTGAAGCTATATTGCTAGGCGGCTGGCGGAGCCGCTAGCAGAGTGGAGCCTCATGGGACGGTTGGAGCTGAGCGACTCACAGGTCGGTGAGCAGGGTGGAGTGGCTGGAGAAGCAGCGAGCAGAGCGGAGCCTTGTGGGAGCGGCCCAAGGAACGGCTGAAGTGGAGCAGAGCTGAGCGGCTCACAGGTTGGTGAGCAGAGTGGAGCAGCTGGCAGAGCAGTTCGTGGATGGCGGGAGCGGCTCACGGGACAGCTATTGGAGTGGAGTGGCTCGTGGAGAAGGCTGCGGCGGAACCTCACGGAGAGGCAGCCGGTCGGCCTCGGATCACGTAAGGTGCCCCTTAACACCCTGCGTGCCTCTCCCCTCCCCCCCCCCGGCTTGAACTCTGGGGCTGCACTGACCAGGGACAGAGACTTTGGGGGGTTGTTGGACTTTTGGGACTTTGGTGATCCTTGGGTTGCTGGACTCAAGAGACTTTGCGGGGGGGGGGGGGGTTGTTGGACTTTTGGGACTTTGGCGATCCTTGTGTTGCTGGACCCAAGAGACTTTGGGGTTGTTGGACTTTTGGGACTTTGGTGATTCTTGGGTTGCTGGTTTCAAGAACCAAAGGGAAAGGACACAGCCCAATTTGCTGGGGTGGGTTTTTGCTCATGAAGCCTGTTTGTGGTGTTTTTCCAATTTAATGCTGATGTTGTTTACCTCATGTTATTAAACATTTTCTGTTACACTCAGACTCCGTGCTTGCGAGAGGGGAAGTATTGCCTCTTAGAGGCACCCAGGGGGTGGTATGTAATTGTCCCAGGTCACTGGGTGGGGGCTTGAGCCGGTTTTGCATTGTGTTATTGAAACGGAACCCCTAGATACAGAACCCGGCCCTTGTTGCTGCCAACTTAGATGGGCAGAAGGGTTACATGGATAAAGAGGAAAGAACTTTTTGGTTGAGGTGATCAGTAATGGGATATGGAACCTTTCACCTCTAGGTTACCACCAATTCAAATTTGTTTTAGGTGAATAGAGACCAAAAGTCACTGCAATCTAAAGTCTGTTCTGTGGCCTATTCCAAAGATCTCAATTCAAGAGAGAATTCTCAGCATTATAAAATCACCATTACAACTGGAAACTGAATTGAACCTTTGCGCTTAGAGATGATCTCTATAGAACAAGGTTGAGACAGCAGCAGAAAGAATTCGGTGCCCTATAACATGGCTAAATATAACATTTAATTCCCAAAGTCCCAGTCTAGAATCTTTATGGGAGCATTAAAAAAATGCACTAATGACCTCAGTGAGAACATGGCCTACTGGTTAGAGAGAAGGACTGGAAAGCAAAGCAGCCAGGGTTTTATTCTGGGTTGCACTATGACTTTGGCATGTCATTTCATCTCTCTGTGCCTCAGTTACTTCATCTGTAAAATAGGGTTAATAATTATCCACGTAAGTAAAGTGTTTTGAGATTATCAGATGAAAGATGCTATTAGAATGATAAGTATCATTATTATTACTATTATTATAGAAGAAGTTCCGATATTTTATACATAGCATACCTACATCTAACCTGTAAAGAACAGGTGACAATTAACTGGTGAATAGATCTTACAAATTAAAACCCACCATTAAACTCCCTGGAAAAAATGCAAAGAAAAAAATATTAGAAAAAATGTCAACCTTAGTTCAGCTGAAAGAAAAATCAACCCTATAGTACTTTGTGTATGTTTTAACAAAAGGCTAAAACAATCTCATCACCTCTGTGCACGGATCTGATCCCAACTCTCAAAAGAAAAGATGAGCCATATGCAGCTTTAACAAGCTGTTAAGAGAGTAAAGGAAATATAAGCATGTCAGCTGTCAATCCTATCCCTGACTAATATATAAACATAATTTTATGACAGAGCGTTGCTGTCTTACTGATCGTAGTTACTGTAATGGCAGTGTAAATTTAATATAAGCAACTGTTTCCCTGGATGGAAACAGTAGTGATAAATAAATACATTTTTTAAAAATCAGAAAAACATAAGGAAAGAAAAGAAAGAAAAAATATCCCTGGCGCTAGAATGTTCCATGATGTCATGGATCAGCAACAAAGGAACAAGTTACTCGGGATTTGAACTGACAAGCTTTCTTCCCTCAGATCAAATAGCAGCCAAATCTCTCAGCCAATAAGCAAGAAATAAGGACAATGAAAAGTGCTGATCTGCAGGTGCACAGAATACTATCTTATGGGGATCCAGCCCAGGGAAATTGTGTCCACTTATCAAATGACTGCAATCTATAAACATAAAGAAGTTATATCTTTCTGTAGTAAAATACATCAAACACCTGAAGAAGGCAAGAAAGTTTATTTTCACTTATGTGCAAATACTTCCTAGCTTACTTCTTGTTATAACATACTTTGCTACTAGTGAGTTATACACAGACTTTGAAAGATTCGATTTTTATTGGTAAATGTCAGTAAATGTCAATTTCACCAAACACATACAAACCGAAGAAAAAAATATTTCCATCAATAATAATTGACATTTACAGATAGACAAAGAAAGAAAAAAATGCTGCTTGAGATTAATTAGAATTTGATATAACGGTATTTACTTTGAATATTTTGATATATGATGTTGATAATTTGTGTTTTTTACGGTTATAAAGCTTTGACTTTTTGAAACTCAACGTTTACTATCATGAAATAATTGTTGTCTGACTGCTGCATTGTCTGACCTCCGCCCCATAATTTCCCACAACTGTGAACATTTAAATTGATAAAAAGAAAAAAGCTTTAAACTCATAATTCTGCCCAACTGCAAAAATGTAAATAGATAAAAATAGAAAAAATGCATACAGTAAACATTAGTATTATCTGTCAAAATTACTTTTTAAAGTATCTAATTCTGCCAAGTCTAGTTATAGGTCATGAGACTAGAAGAACTACCGCTCTTGTCCACTAACTTGTTCCTGACCATGACTAATGATGGATGCATCAGTGGAAAACATAAAATCTCTCTATATAAAGAAACTATTTACCTAGCCCATGCCACACAATTTTCACCCTTCCCAGGCCCTTTGCCCAGAGGACCCAGCAGCAGCAGCAGCCCGTCTCAAGGGAGAGGCCCACAGCAGCTTCTGTTCCTTATGTGTGTCTCACTCATGATTAAAGGATTATTACTCCTATTTCCTTTCTCAGCACACACGACTGCAAGGCCTACAGTTACAATGTACACCCTGGGGATAACTATTAGTCCCAGAATGCTTATCAGCTGGGCAGAAACCAGGCAGAAGCTGGTCTTTGAACTCACCTTAAAGGGACAGGTCACTCTGTGACAATTTAAGTGAAACCCTGACTCCATTGAGGTCAGTGGCAAAACTCCCATTGAGCCCTATGGGGCCAGGATTTCACCCTTAATTGGGCTACTTAAGCTTGAGAAATTATGTAAGTGGTTATTTTTCAAATGGTGTCTTCCTGATCTCACTGGAAGACCACTGTGACAGAGTACTAATGGCCTATGCGCTGCATAATATTTGCCATTTAAAAATGTGAAATATTCCAGTGAAAGGCCATACGCTTTTGTTGTAACTCCTGCATCCAATAGAGAGGTTCTATTTGAACTGTATTTGAAGGATGACCAGAATTTTGTGAAAATTAACCAAAGAATGTACACATTTTTTTAAAGAATGTACACATTTTAAGCTTTCCTGACAAGATGTATATAACAGAATCATTCAGCCTTGTCCCACATCATTTGCACAAATCTTAACTATAAACAAACATATGATGAACATTTTTACATTTAATGGGACGCATTTGAGTACCAGCTCAGCAGAATACTAGGTCAAAAAAGCCAGGAGCAAATGGGAAAGACAGTCTGGATAATGACTAGGATGAGCACTGATTTCAGATCCTAGCTGGCATACTAATTAAAGGAACACACCCAGTGGAACACACTCAGTAACTTTTAGTATATAAAACTACATAAACAGTACTGTGGAAACAATTGTCTATGAACATAACTAGTGCCCTACCAAATTTACGGCCATGAAAAACCTGGCATGGACTGTGAAATAAGCCCTCTCCATGAAATCTAGCTATTGGAGGGGTTGCGGACGGGCAGGGCTGGGGACGCCCCAGCCATGGACTCCTATCATTCTCCAGGCTTCAGCAGCTAGTCCCCCAGCTGGGGAGGGACGGGATTTCCCCATCTCCTGCACGGCCTATCTTGGGGGGAGACCAGAATCAACTCCAGGTACTTCCCCCTGCTGCAGGAAGCTCGGTGGCTGGGCAGCAGCCCTGGAGCTTCCTGCAGCCACAGGAAGTTTCCGGAGGTGGAGGTGGATCCAATCTCCCACATGCTGCTGGGACTGCCCCAGCTACTAATCCTGGCTGGGCTAGGGAGGGACAGGACCTGCTCTTCCCCTGCATGACTACTCTCGGAGGGCAGGGGAGGGATCAGACCCACATTTGGGTACCTCCCCCAGCAGTAGGAAACTCCACAAAAGAAAGACAAAAAGACTGAGACAGTTGAGTGGCTGCTCAAAGCACTGGCCCACTGCAATGATAGCTCCTTTGCCTACTTGTTCCCAGCCTTTCCCTTCTGTTGCCTCACTCCAGGTAATCTGGTCCTGACTCTTGGTTCCAATTCCTGGCTTCTGACTTCAGATAAGAGTTTCAGCCCACTGAAAGATGATCTCAGATTTTTGACAACTTAGTGCTAATTCTTGATGGGCCAAGTTGTGAAGAACAGATCCAAATCTGAGCTTTCTTATATTTTAGAGGAAGTTGGACTTGAAGTTCCAGTTTGGGTTCATTTCTAGTTCTATTGGCCAATTCCTCAGCTGATGTAAATCTACAGCAATTTCCACCAGTTAATTAGTAGAGTGCATCAGTGCTGACTTAGAGAGTCTTCATTCTGTAACCTGGGTATATGTATTATAGGACATGTCTACATTGCCATAAAAAACCTACGGTACCGAGTCTCAAAGCCCAGATCAGCTGACTCGGGCTCACAAGACTTGGGTTGTGGGGCTACAGAATTACTGTGTAGACATTTGGGCTCGGGCTGGAGCCCAGGTTCTAGGACCCTCCCACCTCACGGGGTCTCAGAGGCTGGGCACCTGCCAAAGCTCAAATGCGTATACTGCAATTTTATAGCCCCACGAGCCTGAGCCAGCTGCGGCTGTGGTGCAGGTCTTTTATCGCAGTGTAAACATACCCATAGAGGCTCCAACTTGGGAAGTTCTGAGTGCCTTCATTTCCCACCGATATAAGCATTGGACCCTAAGAAGTAAAACTCCATATGAAAAGGAAGAAAAGTAATAATTGCATAGAAATTCTTTGTCTACCTTTCAAATATCCAAAGGTGCTAGCGTGCATTGCATAATATTGGCCTGAATTTTTTCTTGGTGTGTTGTTTTTTAAAGATACAGAAGAGAAAACAAATCTGAAAATAGACTACCTTTACAACTGTTAAAGAGAGCTTATAAACCAAGTTTTTGTTAAGAGAAAAATTTCAAGACATATCATTAATCAGAGCAGCATACATGTCCTAGCTTTACAGTAACACAGTTGGAGACATAGTGTTTTAAAGTTACTAGAACTGTCAGCACCCAAGCGTAAAGCCAAGAGTGTTACCTCACTGACAGATGTATTTACAGTTCAAATTGACCTCTTTGTATTCAGGTAAGGGATTCAAGGTAGGATTCCAGCTATTATAGCAGGATATAAAATTATACGCATGAAGGCTGACCTTACTCTCTCAAGGTGAGACAAAAAATGAAATTGCCAACAAACATGTTACAATTGTGATTAAGTAGCATTTTATACATTATTGGGAACATTGGGACAGACAGTTCTGAGGGCAAAGACAAGATTTCTTCTGATTACACTGAACTATTTGTCTCACTGCAGCGGTCTGATACCAGATTTCAATAGAAAAATTGTTACAATAAATACATGAATTATATATCATGTAACCATCATATATATCAATGACTACAATAAAATTGAGTTACATATCATGAACAATTACACATAGGATTGTCCCTCATAAAGGTGATTTTTAATGCTTATTTCATTTAAGCTATAGATATGACTTATCTTACTTATGATTTTCAACTTACGGTTTTCAAAACTCAGGCATGAAAAAGTATTTAATTAAAAACCACCATCTACAAATAGAGAATATTTTTAATGCAATGCATTCAATTTTACTGTGTATTAGACAAAGACAGAGTTCTTAAAAAATTATATGTGAGGCCTGAGAGCCTTCTTAGTTTATTTCTTTGTGTATTAAGACTTGCCATGCTCTCAGCCCAAGTCTAAGTACATTGATCAAATATTGGTACTTTGAAAAAACCCAATGATTATAGACATTTAGGGATATTAAAAGGAGTTCATAGGATACATAAATATTTACGAGGCTGAAAACTAAGCCAAAACTCTGACATTGCTAAGATGAATATGACCAGCACAACTAGAGCAAGCACATGCAAATATTCATCACGATTATTAAGAGTGACATAAAATGGAAACCAGTGGATTCAATCCATGCACTTGTCAGATATGTGAAATAGCATATGGTGCTTTATTTGGGTGGGGAATACCCAGCAACTCCCAAAGTTGTCAAAGACCTGACATTTATACAAATAAGCAGACAAGAATCTGGACCCAGTAAAGACCATACATGTATGCACAAAAGCACAGGTATTTAACCTGAATGTAAAATCTGCTATGCAACCTCATAGTTCTGGCCTACAATATTCTCTCCGCCTTATTTTGGAAGAAGCCCAGAAATATTCAGATCTGGGCTCAAACTACATAGCTAATTAGAATGCTCTTTCTGGTGTTAGAGAAGACAGGAAAAGCTTCAAAATATCCTATATGTCTGCCTACCTGCCCATCAGTCCAATCATCTTCTGTGATGATCAGTCACAGCCTGGTTCTTGCCCATCTCTTGGGGCTGCACTTACATGCTGCCCTTTACTTGGGCTGGCTTGTAAGATTACAATGTAGCCTTAAATCCATGGACATTTTGTCAGGCTGAAAGGATTCTTTGCTGACAATTCATATATAGAAACCTGACTGGCTCCTAGAGCATACTGGCTGGGTGTACTTTTCTACATAATCTGTACTGTTTAATGCTTGCTATGGAATTTTAAAGTCATATAGAATATCAGAGTTGGAAGGGACCTCAGAAGGTCATCTAGTCCAACCCCCTGCTCAAAGCAGGACCAGTCACCAACTAAATTCCCAAATGGCCCCCTCAAGGATTGAACTCACAACCATGGTTTTAGCAGGTCAAAGCTCAAATCCATATCATCCAGCTTGCAAAAGATTTCTATATAATACTATGCTGTTTGAAGAATGATGTAAATTTAGAAGCTGGTGTGGTGTGTGTGTAACATAATACAAAAATTAAAAGGACATAGACAAAAGAATAAGCTATTAATTTCTCTCCATATACAGTCTGATGAATCAGTACCAAGTTACTTGGGAGAATTGTGTTCCACTTTTGAGAAAAGTATGTACTCTTTTACAATTGAATTAAACCTTTTATATTCAAAGCTATAGAGTAATATTCAGTACCCAGAATATATATAGGATTCGGTATCCTTAAAACTGCAGCCATCCTGTACGAAAGGAATGTTTAGAGCAGGGGTTCTCAGAGTGCTGGTGGCCACTCTGACAATTTTTCCTAAAATACTTAATTAACTTTAGGAAAAACAAATAAATATGCACATATACATGTCCAAATCATAGTAATTTATTTATTTATGTAGGGATTTTTTTGCAGACTTAATACAAAATAATGTACAATTGTCTCTATTCTTTATTGGCCC
Source organism: Chrysemys picta bellii (assembly GCF_011386835.1). Classification (NCBI taxonomy): domain Eukaryota; kingdom Metazoa; phylum Chordata; order Testudines; family Emydidae; genus Chrysemys; species Chrysemys picta. The sequence continues at coordinate 59,856,011 of NC_088791.1, forward strand.
TAAACAGAATAGAAACAAATAAGGTGCTTTCACAGCAGCAGACTTGCTGGCTAGCTGGGAGGCAGTGAAAAGTGATATTAACAAACATACAAATATCACTTTTCACAACAGACTTACTCAGCCCTGGCAAGCCAGGGGACAAATTAAGCCCTGGATGGGGAGATGGGTGGGAAGGCAGTGGGGGCCAGGAGCGATGGGGGAGGGTGAAACTGGGGATCAGAGCCCTGTGACTAGGGCTGGAGGATGCGGAGGGGGCTAGAAGTAATGGGGGGAATGAGGCTGCCACTGGTACCTGCCGCCGCACAGCAGGGGGACACAGCCCGCAGCCAACACCCGGGGCCAAAGGACACAGTGGGGGCCAGGGGTGATGCGGGGGTGAGCCCAGCTGCATTGCCTGGCACGAGGGCCAGAGGATTCGCTAGGGGCCAAGGGTGATGGGTGAGGTGAGGGGCCAAAGGAGGCAGCAGGAGCCAGGGATGATGGGTTGTGAGCCTGCGGACTGGAGCCCTGCAGCAACATGGCCTGGGACCAGAGCCCTACAGCTGGGGACCAGGGGCCAGAGGACACAGCGGGTGAACCCACTGCCAGCACCCTCTGCCACATGGCAGAGGGACGGAGCATGAAGCTGAAACCTGGGGCTGGAGGATGCAATAGGGACCAGAAGAGGCAATGGGGGGGGGGAGGTGAGGGGCCGGGGAGGCAGCAGGAGCCAGGGGCAATGGGGAGGAGGGGCTGAGCTCAGGAATCAGAGCCCTGTGGTCCAGAGGACACAGTGGAGGCCAGGAGTGATGGGGGTGTGTGGGTGGGTGAGCCCACTGTCGGCATCCACTGCTGCACAGCAGGAGCACAGAGCATGCAGACGACACCTGGGGCTGGAGGATATAGCGGGGGGCAGGGGTGATGTATGTGTGTGGGCGGGGTGATTCCAGGGCCAGCACCCACCACCACGTGTCTGGGGGCCGGGGCTGGACCCCACAACCCTGCGGCCAGAGCCCGAAACCCTGCAGCTGGGGGCTGGAGCCTGGGGCCGGAGCCTGGGGCCGCAGCCCCACGGTTGGAGCCCATAGCTGGAGCCTGTAGTCCCGTGGCTAGGGAATGGAGCTCGCCACTGCACAGCTGGCGCCTGCCACTCACCACCCCAGGGCTGGAGCCCAACCCCACTGCCCCTGGAAGGCGGGGAACTCACTAGCTGCCTGCTCCTCAGGCATTTGTGGCTCTAGAGGAAAGCAAGGCCCAACCCCTGCTGGCCCCTGGCCACTGCTTTGCCCCCACCCCCGACAATCACCACCCAGGAGGCTGTGGCTGCATGAAAAGCCCCTGATGGCTGCATGAGGCCACGGTGGCTACATTTGAGAAATGCTGGTGCAGAGGCCCAGTTCAGCTGTCCCCACTGATGACATTTATTACCACTGGTAAATTTCACAGGAGAGATAAAGTTACTGTCAGTAATGGATGCAGTTACATCATTGTTGACAATGGTTTAAGAAGCACTACTGTGGACAGAGCTAAACTTTTCTACACAGTGTAACGACTTGCCCCAAACAAGTCTTCTTGACAAGGTGTTGACAACAGTTTAGCCCTATTTAATTTAGCCCTTACTTAATTTTCAAAACCGCTGCTGACAGTAGATGAGAAGATGCTAATATAAGAAAGCTCGGAAATGGATTCAGCTTCAATCATTTTTCCCATTGACATCAACGGCTAAATTGCTAAAGCAATTCTAATTGCTAAAGGAGAAAGGCAGAGCCCTTTACTTGGCTTAATTCTGTTGGGAATTTCAAAAACAGACATAGAGATTGATCCTGGTTTTATTGAAGTAAATGCCAAAACTTCCAATGGGAGCAGCCCCTTTAGAAGTTGATTATCTGAAGTTCCTGGATGAAAAAAAAATATGTTTCTTATCATTTTCCAGTATGATCCAGGACATCAAGAGCTTGGATCCACTGGATCAGAGCCCAGTTAGGGAGATTAACTTTGAACGCTGAGGGAAACAATGTGTTTCCAGTTTGCTCTGATTGAGAATTCAGGCAGGTCATTCTATCCTTCTGAGATGACTTTCTAATAATCTTTTGCCCTCCAGTATCAGCTATCATGGTTCTTACATGCCCCAGCTGCCTCCTCACAAATCTTTATATTAAGAGACTGCAACAGGCAAAGATATTAACTGTCATGTGCCAAATCTGAATAATCATTTCATAAAGATTTTTTGAAATCTTATGCTGCAGCTAGGAAAAAAAATGTTCTTAGCCTCCTCTATTGTATCTGCAAGTCCTGAAGAGTGGAACCATTCCAGCTTGTGGACAGCCTAATTAGCCAGAGGTGAATCCACTGATTAATAGAGTCAAGGTTTTATTAGTGTGCGGAATTTTCATATTGTTTTGCGCAGAGGACCCCACTGACCCAGACAGAGGTATCATTCTCCAGACAGAATATGAAAGGTACAGATGCAAGTTTGCTTACATTTCTACTGATGACACTCACTCAGATTCTGGAAGTGCTGGGGAAACCTTGGGCTACAGCAAGGGTCAGCAACCTTTCAGAAGTGGTGTGCCGAGTCTTCATTTATTCACTCTAATTTAAGGTTTCGCGTGCCAGTAATACATTTTAACGTTTTTAGAACGTCTCTCTCTATAAGTCTATAATATATAACTAAACTATTGTTGTATGCAAAGTAAATAAGGTTTTAAAAATGTTTAAGAAGCTTCATTTAAAATTAAATTAAAATGCAGAGCCCCCCGGACTGGTGGCCAGGACCCGGGCAGTGTGAATGCCACTGAAAATCAGCTCATGTGCTGCCTTTGGCACACATGCCATAGGTTGTCTACCCCTGGGCTACAGCCTGAGAGTTGGATAAGTAAGACCAATGAGGAAGTGCTGCAATTACACCTGTGAGGGAATTTTCAGGAGGAAAAGTGCCTGCTTCCCTTCAGGAAGCATTTCTTAAGACAATCCCTTGACGAGGTCAATATTGCCAGGTCTGAGACTCATTCAAATTTCCCTTTGCTGATAAAAATAGTTGACAAAATTGTGGTGAGAAAGCTTTAGTTCTCAGCGTCCCTTGAGTGCAGTTCTCTGGGGGGTCCTCAGCTCAGGAACTTATTTCTATTCCCACCACTGACATGAGCTTCTTTAAGTTTTTATATTTTCCGCAGTGACAGGGGGTTGCCAAGTCTATTTGTATTTTAATTTTCATATGAATGGCACAAGTCATTTCCTGTGCTTTTCTGAAAGATATCCATACTAGAAAGTTGTCATATTGGGGAAAAAATATCATTCTGTGCATGGTTACAATGCAAATAGGAGAGCCCTATTTGGTGCAGAACCCACTGTCAGTGCTTTAAATAGGTAAATGCTACCAGATTTCCATGGTTCATAGTGCAGATCTGATGGCATCACATGACCCTTTGTTATTCAATCTTCATAGGAAAGACAAGAACATAGAATTCTCATCCCTCCTAATGCTGTAAGGGCCCTGGGAAATATTTCTATTATAACAATGTGCTATACTTCAGATTTTCTTGGCTTACTGCAAGTTAATATTGCAAACAAAAAGATATCTGCAGACTGATGAGAACCGCTTAAACTGTTTCACTGCCTTCCTGTCTCATCAGAAAACTGTACAGTGCAGCATTTAATATTTAGTCTAATTTACCACATCAAAAGAGTCTGGCAATTTATATCTGGGACATATTCTATTTTACCACCCATTATGCTTTATATGCTCTACAAGAAAGATAGATATATTTTAATTGTTTTGTGCTCAGGTGTGTCTAGACCATGAGTCAACTTTACAAGATGACATTGAAGAAGAAAGGCTGTGTTATATAGTTGTAGAGATTTATACTGAAACATACGACTTAAAGTACAAAATGTGAAGTCAGTGGGACTCATTGTCTAATTAAGCTAACAGACTTTTGTCCTGGATCAGTGTAGAAATCAGGGCCGGCTCCAGGCACCAGCTTAACAAGCAGGTGCTTGGGGCGGCCAAGGGAAAGGGGTGGCACCTGCGGCAATTCAGGGGTGGCAGGTCCCTCATTCCCTCTAGGAGCGAAGGACCTGCCGCTGAACTGCCACCGCCGATCGCGGCTTTTTTTTTGCTTGGGGCGGCAGAAATGCTGGAGCCGGCCCTGGTAGAAATAGATTTGACAGTGCAGAAACTCCAGCTGTAAGTTTCTTAGTGCTTTGAGGATTTCACAGCATGAACAATGAACATATTTCTTTTCTATTTTTGCTGGTTCAGATATCTAGTTTAATATCACAGTATTTGTTGTTGTTTTTTTAAAGTCAAATATACTTTTCCAATTATATGTCATGTATTTGTACTAAACCTCACAGTGAAACTCACTGAAAAACATGCAGCACAAGATGATAGCCTATTTTTATGAAAAAAGGGACATGTTACGTAATGTGTAGTTATTATTATTTGTTGAACTGGTGCTTCTTTAATTATACTGATTCTGATCACAGTAATGGAAGAAATACAAGATTCCAAACATCACTGTAACTTTTAGAAGCATGTTATAAGTTATAATATCAACTATTGGCAGAAAAATCTATGGGCGCATAAATTTCTATCAAATTCCGTGACAGCAGGACCAGGCTTTCTTTTAAGATTTCCAAAACTGTTGATTGGTATATTCCATACAAGGTCCAATACAACAGGAGTACTGAGCTTAACAAAAAGCAAAGTATTTCTCCTCCTCTCCTAATAACTCAAAGATCTCCTGCAAAAGGTAAAGTGCTAGAAGTTGCTTAATATACCATTCATAGTTTTACAGTTTTAAAAATAATACAAGCATGAAGATCAGTGGTTCATATTTTGGAAATCAAATGTACTTACAGGACTCAGATTTTCCTGTGAAAAATTTTCTCATATCTCTGATCAGCTCCAATAAAACTGGTACAGCGTACCCCACATTACATTGCAAGATTGGGGCCTTAGTTGATTTCTAGGCCATAGCCAATTTTCCAAGTAATCAGCCAGCCAATACATTTTACATGAGCTAATTTGGGAGCCTGGATTATTTTTCATCTATAAATTATGGGTAAGTTTTTCAAACATGTCTAAGCAATTTAGTAGCCTGAGTACAAGTGAAAGTCAGTAGGTGTTAAAAGCCTAAGTGCCAAAGTCACTTTTGCAAATGGGACAGAGTCTTCTATGTCACTTAGGGTATGTCTACACTGCAATAAAAGAACCATGCCATGGCTGTGGCTGGCCTGGGCTTGTTGACTCAAGCTGGCAGGGCTCAGACCGCGGGGCTGAAAATTGCAGTGTAGACATTTGGATTCAGGCTGGAGCCCTGGCTGTGAGACCCACATGCTGGGTTTCAGCATAAGCTCGAACATCTACATAGGAAATTTTAGCGCCGCAGTCTGAGCCCTGCGAGCCCAAGGCAACTGGCCTGGGCCAGCCATGGCCATAGTGCATTTCTTTTATTGCAACGTAGATGTACCCTTAAGCACTTTTGAAAATGTTACCCTGTGTTACTTATGTCCAGCAACAAAGTGCTAGTAAGAACAAGACAGTCTGAACATATAAAGATACCTTCCAGATAATCAGCCTCATAAAGATAACTCTTGAACCACACTATACATTAGAAACAATTAAGATAACAGTTGGTTAATGCTAATGAACAAGTTGAACAGGTGGCAAGTATCAATTAGCAAGGAGAAAAGCAGAGTGTGGCAGGAGTAATGGGGATGAGAAGGGAGACTTCTGACAGCAAGCAGGGAAAGGACTGAGATATAATACTTTGGACAGCAAGCTTGGAAAGGGAATTAGGCCTACATTGCAAAGTTAGGTAAATGTAAACTGTCTTGCATGAACCTAGTAGTACATTTGTCTGCATTTAAATTTGTCTCCCACAGTTGAAGTGCCCTGTTACAGCAACGCATTAGCACCACCTCCCCAAGTGGTGTTTGAGCCATGGTTAATATACTGAGGTCAACACATTGCGAGTGTAGACAGTCTATGTCAACCCTAACAGTCCTCCAGCAGCTGTCCCACAATGCCTGACACAGTTGTGAACTCCACAGCCCAGAGATCACAGAGATTAGAAGCCCCCTTTCTCCAGCTTGGGAGCACACTTAGCATCTCTCCATGGCTGTGTGCAACTGCCTAGCTGACTGTGCTGGCTACATGTTCCAGACACAATCCAGCCTGGAGCAGACAGGAGATATTGGATCTCCTGGGCCTATGTGGAGAAGAGGCTGTGCAGGCACAGCTATGGACTAGTCAAAGAAACATGGACATCTATGAGCAGATTGCATGGTGGATGCTAGTGAAGGTGTATGACAAGGATCAGCAGCAGTGCCGTATGGAAGCGAAGCTACTGTGGCAGGCATATCAGAAAGCCAGGAAGGCCAACAGTCATTCTGGGAGCCACAGATCTGCCACTTTTACAAAGAGCTGCATGCCGTAATTGGCGGCACAACAAAGAGAGGTAACAGCGTTATCTGCTTTACATTACATGGAGAGATCTCAATGAAAGCTTCCTGGAGGTACTCTGCAATCCTCTCCTGAAGATTTCTAGGGATGGCAGCCTTATTTCTTCATCTGTGGTAGGACACTTTCCCACACCACTCCACGATAACTTCGGAAGGCACAATTGCAGTATACAAGCTAGCAGTATATGGGCCCAGGCGGCTTTGGGACACCAGTAGCAGCTGTGCTCGCTGTGCTTTAGTTATCCTCAGGAGTGAGATCTTAGCTAAAATCACCAGCATCTGTGGAAAAT